>NC_084768.1:33150773-33803791 GCF_028858725.1 Colius striatus
ATGCATCACACTGTTGTTCTTTCCCCTTTCCTTTAACCATTAGAGAATGCAAATGTTCAGTTAACTGGTTCTCATGTTTTCTCTTTATTGAATCGCTTTCACTATGGCAAATAAATATTCATAAAGAAACGTGGACAATAAATCATTTCAAAGAGTTCAAAGCCATTTTCTTTCTAGCCTGTGTATATATTCAGCTGTGACTCGCCTTTAATATTTCATTCAAAAGAGAGACTTGTAGAAGGACAATAGAGATAATGTGTCAAGTAGTAATTAAAACAGGAGGTAATGATTAAAACCATTTTGATCTACACTGTGCTCTGTCAAATTCAGAATCTCCTGTGTTTGTTAAGATGACTTTCTGCTTGCTTTTTACAGAAACTCAAAATATGCTTCTGGTCAAAGACACTGTGTAGAACAACAGATTTCAACCCTGAGCTTGTGGGGTCCAGAGCCTCACCCAGCTCTGCAGTTTAGGTGTATCTGCTGGAGCATCCCAGCATGATAAACTCAGGCAGGCACTGCCTCTCCTGCTAACTCTGTGACTTCCCTGGGAGGTAGATCCAGAGCCAGGGCAAAAGGCAACCAAGGGCCACCCCCATGTGTAAAAGCACTTGTAAGTCCATCTCACCATTTAGATTTCAGCTAAGAGCTCCCAAAGAAATGAAAGTTAAAGATCTGGTTAGCTTATATATTTTGTGATCTGGGTTCAAATCCAACAATGATGTTCCTTGTCCCATTATATGTGTTTTGGCTACTAATTCACAGTTTTGGCCAGAATTCATTATCTTTCCGGATTTGTTGCTGACTTTAGGCCCTGATTCAACAGAGCACTTACATACAGACTTAAATAAATTGATTTAGGAAAGCATTCCTCTTTGTGTTTAATCTTGGGCAGACATTCAGCTTTGAAATCAATGGGACATATGAACAGCCCTGACCTTGGGGTCTAAATGGTTGCTGAATCAGTGCATTGACAGGAACATACTGGAAAAGATAATATCCATGTCTAATCAGAATTATAGTCTCTACTTTCATGGGAAATTACCCACAGATAACACATTATTCTGCTCAAGAAATCCATTTTGTAGCATTTATTAGAAAGCCTTAATTCACATTTTCTGTTTATGCCAAAGATACCAGATGAGCAGTGTCATTCCTTGATAGCGTATCTGTGATATTCTTTAAATGAAAAAATGAAAGTCAAGGTTTGTGCTGGCACAAAGGGCCATTCCTAATTATTTCCTGAGACTCTCTCAGTTGCCTGCCACATGGCAATCCTTGGGAGGATGGGCAGATGGAGGGCGAGGCAGAGAGGCTCTGAAATCCCACACACCGGAAGACAATTGCAGACGAAAGACCAGGTTCTGCAGTGTCTAACAATGAAACTCACTCCTAAGAATAAAGCAATAATAATGTATAAAACAACAAAATGTATTCCAGTCTACAGGTGGAGTTTTGAGTTACCACATCTTTCTATTACACAAGAGCAGCAAAAGAGGTGGATGCTTCTGGTATCACCATGTGCAGGTTATACAAGAGCAATTACGGCCAAATCTATGACATTACAAGAAGCAGCTGGTGAAATATTTAATGCTGTGTTGCACGAAATAAAAGAGCCTTTTTTCCATTCTTAAAATCTTTGGCACTCAAGTCTCATTCATTATATTACAGAGATAGCAAACAGGTGAGGGTAGAGCATGTCTGCATTCTGAAACAGTTGCTGCTTCTGCTAGGCATTTCCATATATGGTCATGAGCTGGAGCTAAATTTGCTTAATTTAAGATCACCTGCTCTCAATTAAATCAATTAGTGCCCAGCAGGAGCAAAAAGCTTATAGAGCTCAAGGTGAGCAGGAGCAGGTCCTTGCTGGATCAAAGCAATGTGAAGCATGGCTTGAAGGAATGCTGAATCTGTGCTACGACGTTGGGACCTCCTTAACTGATTGGAGCTTTTTAGTTTCTGCTGAAGCCTTGGAGGCCTTAATTATAGAGGTGAGTTTTGCAACTGATTTAAGGAGCCTGGGATCTCATTTTTTTCAGCTTTCATTATAATTTTACTATAGGTGAATAAGTGTACTTTTATTGTAAGTATGCTTGTAATTTATACTTTTACTATACTTTTGACCACAATATAGTAATGATTTGTTCTATGGTATGTGTAATGTGAAGATCATGTAAAAGAAATGTGTTATACACTGCTGTATTTTGGGGGGAACTAGAAGGAAGCTACCTGCTTTGTTTTGCATCAGAGTCTGTGTGTGTCTATGCCTATTTGTCACAGTTATTCTGATTTTTAGCTTAGGAAGATTATTATTTGTACCTTAAAGTCCTTTTGAGTTTGCCTTTTGGCTTTATTTTCTGGTTCTCTCTGCCTATACTGGGCCAAATTCTAAATTAGCATTGCTTTACCCTGCCTTTGCTGGGGAGTTTCAACTGCCTAATGGGGACACAACATCCTACCTGCTTCAGCTTTCTTTATTCTCCTCTTGTTAAAGTAAAATACCAGCTCATTCTTTTCTGAACCTATGATAGTAAGAAAACATCCTAAGGCATCTGATCACAAGGAAAAAGATTCCTACAGATGCTTAAATTCATGTGTTTTTAACAACAATTTAGCACATCTTGTAGTTCTCCATGGAGCAAAAGAAGTTCATTGTATGTTACACCACATGAACTTCACCCTCTGATGCAGCACTCAAGTCACTATGAGGTGGAATGCAGCATAGAGTAAGCTCGTATGGGAGGAATACTTATTGATGTTCATCCACAGAGATGGAGAAAGAAAAAAATACCTCCCTCTACCGGTATATTTCCTTTTTTTTGATATTTACTTGGAAGCTGTAAAGCTACCTAAGATGAATGGGGTGGAAGGGACCACCATGCATCCTACGCTGCTGTTTGATTTCATTGCATCCAAAGCATCTTTATCAGAAGGATATTTAGTTAGGATTGGTTTTATTTTCTTTTACAATGCTCTGGCTTTCCTCCAAGCAGAAGGATATTTCCATAATTCCAACTCATAACAGATGTAGACCATCCCCTAAGACTCAGGATCCATCAGGCAGAAGGTGACTGTTCTCTTTGACATCTTCAGATTTACTGTGGTTTAAAAGTCTGTTTTGTGTCCTGTGGACTGATTTATTTACTAAAATTAATGCTACAAAAGCAGCTTGAAGATGAACAAAACTGGTTTGAGTTTATACTCAAATGGAAACTGTTCATCACAGAGGAATAAGAAAAAAGAGGCTCCTGATGCTGTGACAGAGTTAAAAGCAAGAGCTCTACATGACAAAAAATGAGAAGAGAGGCTACAAAACAGGTGGCAGGATGGAGACAAGGGTGGCATGTAACAAGTGGAAACACGTGTTAAGGGAGGAAGCTTAGACCAAAGAAGCTTGTGCAGCCCCAGGGATATGCTTGTGGCAAAAGCTCTGAGTAACTTTCAGAGAGAGTAAAAACAGAATGAAAAGAGGAAGAGGAGGTGCCACAGCCTATAGCAAAGAGTTAGAAGAAAGGTGAGAAGGAAAACATGATGTTATTTACACGTTCCCCCCCACTTCTTTCTTTGTAAAACATCCTATGGCTCTGTTAGTGGGGAGGTAAGAACAGCACAAGTGGATGGAACAGCGTAATGTTGCTGATGTGTTCTGTGACTAAACAGTTTGGTTTAGGATATCAGTGTTCAGAACGTGAGGTACAGTCCACTTTACAAAACCATGAACAAGCCATCCCCAAAAACCTAGCACAGAGTACATATTGACAGTAGGAGTGGCATCTGGATTGCAGAAACTTCAGAGGCTCAATTACTCAAGAATTGAGCTGTTACAATGTTAAACCTTGTCTGAAATAGACTCGTATTTTGAGTACTTCACTCTGTGTTTGGTATCACTATCACCTTTTGTGGGAGACATGCAACTCCTTGATGCTTAGATATGTTGAACTTCAGATACACATTGGGATGAGGCAAGAGGTGGAACTGCCTTGAGCTCCATGTCAGGTGCCATTAAGGACTGTCATGCTTTAAGCCCAGCTGCCAGCAAAGCCCCATGCAGTCCCTTGCTCACCAACTCCACACTCCCGCCTTCTATAAGATGGTGGAAACCCTATAACACAGCTTACCAAAGCTGACAGATCTATACAGAGCTTACAGCAGTTGTTATCCCGAATGTATTATTCCTATCCCCAAAAACTTTGAGGTTCCATTTAGATATTTCTAGCCTACTAGCCCCTCCTTCATTGTGTTCTGTGGAAGTAGTATGAGATGGAGGTACATAATTAGGAAAAAAGAGTGTTCCTGAAGGAAGCAAAGCCAGCTATATCTGTCTCTGCCACACTGCACCTTCCAAAATCATCCTGCTGATACCAAGGCTTGTCCCTCGCAAGATCACAACCTACATCTGTAGTGAGTGGTATTTGCTCAGTGCCACATTACTCCAGCAGTGCAAAATCAGATCCAAGGAAAATTGTGTTACCATGGCTTTAATGGGGGTGGGGGGAGCTCATCATCTTTAAATGGCTGGTATGTACTTGCAAAGCAGATAACCCAAAACCAGAGCTGACAGTTTAAGTATATGATGGGAGAATAACAAACAAGCGTAACAAACAGATGGGCCAGCCAGTCTGTTACAACGTGGTTCAACTGCAGGTCTGGCTGTGTGTGGGGGAGCTCCTTAGTCAATCTTAATTGTCATAGCTCCATTGGCTTTGGTATTTACAATAGCTTTATTTATATGGTGATTAATTTCTTCTGTGGCTGAGAAAAAGAATAAAAAATAAAAAGGCCTTTGAAACTCTGATATTCTGTTCCTTTCAGGCTCAGAGTAAATCCAGCCAGGGCTATAGGTTCTCTCTGCAATAAGTGTGAGATGACAAGTATGCATATATGTATGATCTCATTGTCAGTATTTGACAAGCTTTAAAAAAAAATGTTTTGGCTATAGAAGCTATTGATGTAGGTGTTATGAGGCATGTGGGAAGGATCCTTCAAGCTTTTGGAATGTTTGAAGCAGGAATTTGCTGTGTGGGCTAAAAAGACTCTATCTGTGCCCCTCTCTCCTTCCACGAGTCCCAGCCAGGTGGAGATTACACTTTCCCAGCTGGCTGTTGTGGCTGTAGTCCATCTAACTGCAGGCATTCTGCGGGAAGGTGGAATGCAGCTTAGCCAAAAGTTGCCATAGCAATAGACTCTTATGCAGTTTAAGTTGGGGATCTGGAGGTGCTGCAATGGAAATACAAAGTGATAATTGGTACGAATTTGGGGAAAGAGCCCTACTGGACACGATCTTGAAAGCAAACAACCAAAACCACCAGCAAGGAAACACAAACCCTTTTAGATCCCTTGTTTCTGTAAGTGGAGAGCTCCATGAACACCATGATCTGCTTGTTCTGCATATCTACCCTTGCATGAGGTAAACAGTACTGAGCTGTACTTTTGTCAGGCCTACATTTCATGAAAGCTGTTGTTTCCTTGTATGAGACTGAAATATATTGGGGGAAAAAACCCCAAAAACCCAAAGCCCAACAAACCCAAAGATGTAAAGTGAGAGATGAGCAGGGAAGCGATGGCACTGTGTATGCAAGGCATTTGTCTAGAGGAGCTGTCATAAGGTTGACTGGTATTCTGAGGCTAATGCTAGGGAAAGAGGAAGAGAAAGGTAGGAGAAATAGTTTTGGAGGAAACAAAAATAAAAGCAAGAATTACCTTGTTGAATCCGATTAAAATCCATGAATTTAGGCAGGAGACTGGACAATGCAATCGGGTTTGACTGGGTGCAAGGGGGTTTTGGTGTATGTTCCCTAGCAGTGGTCATTTTCAGTGGAAATAAGATGTCCTGCATGGATGGATAATGCTCCTGGTAAAGGGTTAATTTCCAGAGAGGAACTGGTTTAGCTCAGATTTTTTTTTTTAATGTATCAGATTTACTGTGCTTGATTTGATGCAGTGATCTAATATGACCTTGATTAAATTAGAGAGGAAAAGATGATGCAGACTGTTTGTCCTATTGACAGTTGCCACCTGAGGCTAGGGTGGCAGTGAATTAAAGTCTTGCCCATGTTTTGCAGGAACCTTGGGCAGGAATTAATATCTCCTATTCATTTCAACCTTGCCAAGAAGGCAGTAACTGTTGCTGATTGTAAAGTTAGCTATTTCTGAAGTGAAATAGGCTTCAGGAATTTGCTCAAAACAGTCCAAGACAGCCTAGTCATCAGCCTAGTAGTGTAGCAAGGACATAGGGATGTACCACAAGTTGTTTATGTGCATCCATTCTCCAGTCAACAACTGAGGCTGTGGACGCTTTTTCCATCATCTCGTGTGAGCAGTTGGGAGCTAGAGATACATTTGAGACTTGTAATAGGAAACTGACTTTCTTCTATGCAGTGTACAAGTCCTGGGTAAAAGCTCTGTAGTAAGGTAGGGAAGAGAAATTATCTTGAACTGTCCCATGGAGAACACAGTCAAGCTTTTGTTCTTTTTGCCATACCTGCTCAAAGCTACAGGTCAAAAGATGTGCTGGGCAGTGCTTTAGGTGTTCCTGCTTCATTTCCAGTCCAAACACTATATCACTTACAGCAATTATTCATGCAATGCAAAGCTCCACAGAACAGGCTGTTTTTTTTCTCCAGGAGTATTTGTTTGTCTTAAAATAGTCAAGTTAGTTGCCTGTGTCTGTTAGTGTTGATGCCTGTTGAATACTATTAGACAATCCAAGTTATAACTGGGGTCTGATACACTGAGCACTGTAAAGACTGGGAGAAGTCAGGAGCCTCTGTTAGAAAATGATGTTCAACTCTCATCCTTTTAGCTTTATTTAAATCTCACAATAGGAGCAATACATTTCATCATGTATGGCCACAACTACTGAAGTTACAGGCCAGCCTAAATGAAGCACTTGCAAGTAAGCACAGCTCTCTGAAGGAAGCAACCCACAGGCATGCAGAGTTGGGTTAAGCCCCCAGAGTCTCCTGTTCAGTGTTTACATAAAGCACTGGTGGAAGGGAAGCACTACAGTGTTTTGATGCCAATCAGAATATAGTTAAGCAAAAGGGGAAAAAAAAGGTTAATTTTTGTGTGCTGCAGTAACTAAATGGGAAGATGCTTGCTAACACAACTGATGTGTGCTCTTGCACAGCTACACAACTAATGGCACTTGGAGACTGACATTCCTAAGCAAGCAAGTAGCCCACTGGGGATGTCACATGTTCTATGTGTGCTAGGGAGAAGAAAAGCCTTTGCATTACAAAATCAGACAAGGTAGTGCTTTATTCTTGTTTTGCCTTTACTGTTAAAACTAAAATGTCTCTGATAAACCTGCCTACCAAGCTGACTCGTGATGAGGCTGGCACATAGTATCTATCAGTTGTTTTCTTTTGTAGTGCACCCCTTGGTACTTTGAGAATAGATTCTGCAATGGCTGTCAGATCTTTTTGTTTGGCCCAAGGGCATAGCTGAAGGTGTTTAACCTAGCTATGTGCTAACCTAGCCTGAGACTGCTGCTGCTGCCCATTGCATGTTATCAAGCGTGAGTGGGATGGATTTATTGCAGGGACAAAGGACTAGTTGCAGTTACTTAGGGACATTGCGTTACCATCGGTTATTCTGTTTCTTTTAGGACAACACTAGCCTGTTTGCTTGTCTTTGAACTGCTAAGTAAGAACAAACCAAACACACCAGGAGTTTATTTCTTTCAAGGATGTTAATCTAGTGCCAGTCTTTACAAAACAGTCACTTAAAAAAGCAAACAATAGCCCTTCTGTTTGTGGAATGTTTGTTTTGTGAAGCATTTGAAAGGCTATCAAAGCTGTAACCAGTTAGAGACCAACAGTAAATACTAGTAGCATTTTGTAAACAATCCAGGAGGCCAGTTTGTACCTTGTCAGTATCTCTGGAAAGCAGCAAAACTACAGCATCCCTGCAGAAATATTTAAAACGATTGCCTGCTGATGTTCCTGCTGCTGTTGGAAGGGTGAATTCATACCAATAGCTCAGTGAATATACTTGTGTTATCTGTCTGTTTTAGAGGCTGATCTTCCTCTTATCTCACTGCATGCTTCTCTTTGAAACTGCAGGCATGGAAGCAGATAATTTTGCATGGCCATAAACTTGAGAGTAAGTCACAGTCTCTAACATTTACCTGAATGGAGAAATACTTGCTGCTGCTAGGAGTTAGGTATGCAGTAAATCCATTCCCTAACAGCCTGACTTCTTGGAGACTTGGAAACATTCTCTGCATGGGAGAGGGTGGGCTGGAAGGCAAGCTTGCTCTGACATCAGACAGTTGACATCTACAGGAATGGGGTGAATTTGGTAGCCTTTTGTCCCACCTCACTGCTGCACAATGAAATGGTTCCAATCCAGGTTGCATTCCAAAGTCAGACCTCACCTTTGTCAGAAGCTTGTTGCCACAGGGAGTGTAGGAGGTACAATGAATGCAGCGTATGGGGCCCCAGCACAAGTGATCACAGCCTTCAAATCAGAACCTATTTTTCATTTTTCTCATTCCAGAGGTATGTATGTCTGGAAAGGAGCACCCTTTGCTTCTAACACTCAGGGCTGAAAGAAATGAATGTGAGACCTCTTCCACCACCACAGCCATGAGATGTCTTGCAGGTAATGGAGTGGCTCCTCATTATCTCTAAAATTAAGTCCAACATACTCTTCCCATAAGGTACTTTCACCTCGCTTTTCCCCAGATTGATTGCTCTAAAATCCCATCTTCATCCAAGACGAGTCTTCCTTGGATAAAGGCAGTTGCATGTGTTAAATGTGTACACTTTTTAGCATTTAAGCACTCAGTTTTCCTGGCTATTTTACCTATCTAAGGTCCAGGAACAGGAGAACTACATTAAGAAACTGAAAATAATTTGAGGTGCATACAGAAAAATGACTGTCAGGCCAATGCAAACCCAGGAGATCAGTTTAGCAGCTCTCAAGCTTTGTAATAAATATAGGATTTGTCTACAGATGTCATCACTGGAGACTGGAGGGGGGGTGAGGGGGGGAGGAAAGCCAGATTTTTCCATCCCTAAAATATCCTAAAGAAACATTTGGTGGCATTTAAATAGGAAAACATTATGCTATGCCAGAAACAAGTTTTACTTTTTAATATTTCTTTGAATTGCATGATAGTTGTTATCAAAAGATGTTTGTGGTGTGAAAATATGTGGGTTCTTCTTGCTTAATTTTTTTCCCCGAGATGATCATGTTGAAACTTGTGGTCCTTGCTACATCTAAAAAATTAGAAAGCAGTTTAGGAGACAAGCTTTTGTTTACACTGACACAGATGGCTGGAATAAATTAGTGGACTCACTAAAGAACAGTTCATTTTAGTTTAAAATGCACTTGGATACTTATCAAAGCTCACATGGTGGCCATTTTATGTTATTTATTCATTTGTGCTTAACAATTCCTAGCCCAAAGGCTATGTCTGAGTAATGGTCAGAGCTTCCTTCCAGCAGAATGAATAATTGTGTACCTCACAGTTAAAGCACCTTTATAGGCCTGTACTTGGGACATGCTCTGGCTATTCTGTGTAGCTGTTCTTTCCAAACAGCTCTGCAAGTCCAACTGTAACCAAGCAGGTAAGGTAAACTTCTTCACTAATATGAATGTTTTATATTGAGCCTTTTCCCTAAACTGGTGAAGGAATGCATCAAGTTGTAACTATGTACTTCAACATTGCTGCTGCCATTTGGGAGGGGTAATAACAACAAGGCTTCCCAAATTAACTCTTGAATTTCCCCCGGCATTGGATTAGGATGAGCAAGGACAAAGGGTGGCACAGTTATTCTTAGGCTCTTGTGGACCTTTCAGAAGCAGTACAGTAAAACCTCTCCCTCTCACACTTCAGCTTCTTCATGTGTGTGCACTTATGTCCCTGACTCCAGTACAGTGGAGACATGCAACATGGAATGTCTTCAGAGCTGATGCACCTGGCACTGGAATCAGTGAGCCTACTTCTTTCAGCTGTATCATAACAGTGATTTCTCTTGTCCTGAGAAAGTCAACACCGCTACTACTGTGATTGCTAGCACGAGGGCAGAAGCAGCAAATATAGAAGCAGCAAATATATGAAATGCAAGGCTGTGTGCTGTCATAGTGAGGCAGTAGAAGAGCAACCTCTCTTCACTTCAGGCTTTCCTGAGTCCCATGAATTTGACTGATGAACTTGCTTAAGTGCAATGAGCAATCTGGATTGCTAAATCAAGCATTCAAGTAAGCGTTGGGAGATGCTGGCTGTGAGACTGACTTCATCACTCTTCGTCATACACAATGAGTGAAGAAATTGGTCCTGGAATAAAAGTAGTGCATGGTTAAAGACTGCTCACCAGGTCCAGATTACAGCTGCACAGCAAATCAAAGCCTGGAATGTTCCATCTTTCTGGGACTGGAACTGATGTGAATCAGGGGCTGTTTTAAGGAAAGACTGGGGAGTTTCTTGTATCTGTCAGCACACCGAGACCTCTAGGCTCCTCAATACATCACTGCCAGAGTTTGAACACAGAGCTGTCAGAGTTTGGAGTTTACCCTTTAAACTCACAGATTAACCACTGCAATGGCTGGAGGAGGAATCTTTTGGTTTAGATTGCATGTTGTGTTCCTGGAACCATTTGAAGGCTGTGGCCTTGCTCTCTGCCCCCTGCCTTGCCCTCCTCTGTCCTGCCAGCAAGGCAGCAATTCCCAGCACAGGGCTGCTGCTGCTGTGGTGGCACTGAGTGCCTGGAGGCTTTCTAGGAGAGTTCACATGTCATTATTTTTTTTTTGGCATGTGAGCAAATTTTACCTGAAGAGCACAAGGAACAAAAGGTTAATGGCAATTTTCAAAAGCCTGTAACTCAACCAAGCCTCAGCAACGTTTCATGCCAGCAGTGAAAGTTAGGTCTTTAGCATCACTGCTCTGCTTCTTTCAAAACCCCTCTAGGGGGAAGGGGGAAAGAAAAATAAAATCAGAAGCTTAGCAGTTTTTCAGGAAAAAAGCCCAAACTATATTTAGGCTGCCTAACACTTCTCTGATTAATTTTTTTAACTTCTGCTTTAGAAAAGTGGGAACACTTGTATTCTGATGAAGGTTGTGCATGGCTCGCTATTTCTGCTTGCTTTCTGCCTGAAACAAAGTTCAGCTGTACAGATGACCAGTGCTGATAAGGGCACAGCAGAAGGGTGATCCATGGAAGGCCAGCCCTCCTGAACTGCTGCGGGGAGCTGGCGACTGCAGCAGGCTGAGGTAGACTGGCTGGCTGCCATGGCTTATAGACAGCAAATTGGTCCCCAGCAGAAATGTGTGGGAGGAGAAATAAGAAGAGCCTCCTTCTAGCAGGAAGTACAAATTGTGAAATAAGGCAGTGAGGTCTCTGAATCCCTTTCTCTGAGTTGTGTGTATTGTCAGAGTAAGCCCTGCTTCATTTAGAGGGGGGAAAAAAACCCTACTTCTATGAAATTTAAATGGTGTTACTATTTACTGGTTCCACAGGGCAAAAATCCAACAGGTGTCAGGTTCATTTGGCTTGGTAGATAACATTGGGGTAGCCAAGGATTTATAACCAACCTGCAGAGCAAAGGTGGAGGTTCCTTAAAAGGGTGTTATCTGTAACAGCTGAAAAGCTGTCAGGACAGAATGAAACAGTCTAGTTTGAGAGAGTCTAGAATGAGACAGTCTAGTGGCTGCTGCTGGTCCCTCCTAATGTAACTGCTCCTTTAGAACAAATGGATACAGACTGTAGGTGGCTGGACATAAAGCAGTTTATTTCGTATACATGGGAATATTCCTGGTGAAAATGGCTTGTTGGCCTATTGCACTTGTAGAGTCAATATACTGTTGTAGGTTAGGAGCAACCACAACTAGAAAACTCCCCAGCTGGTGCCAGAGAGCATCGAGCTGCTCAGCAATGTCAGTATTAGTGAAATAATCCAAAGACTCCTGGATTCGTTAGAGATAAGTACTAGCAGTGCAGGGGACCTTGCTTCTGATTTTCCTGCCAACACTTTAACTGCTTTGCATGGGTGATTGTAATCAGCAAGAATTGTTATGTGATAGTGCTGAAGCAGAGGCTTGAGAAAACACAGCTCTCACTTGAGACACAAAAGGGCCCTGACCTTATTTCTCAACATCTTAGAAGGGAAACAAAATCTCAACTGGGCATCTCAAAAGTGCTCATTTACAGGGATGGAAAGAAATAAAATAATTACAAGGCAAAGAAAAAAATCTCCATGCCATTCTGAGAGAGGCATTCTCTCTGGAGACATGAAAGGAAAAGGCAAACCTATTCTCTATGGTACCCAAAGGGTCATCAGTGTCCAGAAGCTACTTACACTTTTTCCAGGCTTTTTATAAAGCAAATAAGAATGGAGAGCCCTTTAAAAATCCTTTTAATGCTGTAATAAAGAAAGGAGAATGAAAGCTAACTGGATAAAATGAGTGCTGTAAAGAGCATCTTGAAGACCAGATCTGGGATTCTCTTTTGAGAAAAACACGAACCCAAGAAGCTGCCTGGCATGCAAACAGGAAAATCAAAGACTGGTCATAATTAAAGCTGTCCTGTTCCTGAGAAACAAGGAGAAAAGCTGACATATTTGGGGGGGATCATAGGTGTGGCTACTTGAGAGTGTTGTCTGGAAATCAACGGTATGTTGTTTGAGGTATTTTATTTTTCAAACAGGACAATCGCTTTCTGTGGGTATTTTTAAGGTAGCAGGGATGTGTGTGGGACTATTCATTTCAGTGATAACTGCTGTGTTTGTGGTATTAAGCAGTTGCAACGTTTGGGAGGAAAGGAGAAAGCAGAGATGCTGCATGATATAGCCCGCTTGGCTTTGCGGCACTCTGTGGCAAGAGGGGTTCTGCCAGCTAGGTTCTGCTCAGGGCATGCAGCAGGGACTGAAGGCTCCTTGTCCCTTGTGAGAGTGGGGTACAGGTCCAGAGGCCGCCCAGCACAGGGGTGCAGGGAGGGCTGTGTAGCCCTGCGGTGGAGGGTCCTTGCTCTTTGCCGCTGGGCAGGAGAGGGCCGTATCCCTGCTGCTGGCCACAGGCTGACACGCGGGCTTCGCTGGGGGGATTTCTAGGAAGTGGAGAAACGACCCCTCTGAGCTGTAGCCGTGTCCCCGGCGCATCCCCGTGGGCCGGCAGGAGGCCCCGGTGTGCACGAGGCTAGCGGTGGGAAGGATGCTGCGGCACATCCCGGAGGTCAGCCCGGGCCCCGGGACGCCCGTCCCCGAGGCAGCGGCGGTGCAAGGTGTGAGGCCGGCGGCGCGGGGCAGCGCCGTGTCCCTCCCGCGGCGGCTTTGCCACGAGCCGCGTCCTGCGGCGGCGGCGGCCGCGCCTCGCCCCGCACCCGGGGCCGCTGCCGCCCTGACCCGCGCGGCCGTGCCCGGCGGGGCGGCCCCGGCGTGGGGGGCGCCCGCCCACTGGGGCGTTGCTGTCCGGGCGGGCGGCTCCGCCTCCTCCCGCGCCGCGCTCCGCTCCACTCCGCGGCTGCGGGGCGCCGGGGGAAGGCGGTGGCGGAGCGGACAGCATGGCTCGCGTGCTGAGCCGGGACCCGCCGGACATTGAGGTACCCGCCGGGACGGGGAGGGGGCTCATCCCGGCGGCGGGGCCCGGGCCGGCAGCGCACCAAAGTTTGGCCGCGTTGGGAAGTGCCGCGCTGCTGCTGCCGCTGCCCGTCCCCGGCGGCTCGGGCCTCGGCCCCCCCGCGCAGCGCCGTCCCCGGGCGCTGCAGCCCTTGCGGGGGTGTCCGGCGGGGCCGCGGCCCGGGGCACCGCTCGGGCTGTCGCCCCGCGTCTCCGTCGCCCGGCGCTGTGAGCGGCGCGGCAGAGCGGGCTGCGGGGGCTCGAGGGGGCGGTGCCCGGCGCCTCCCCTTCTCCGAGCCGCCTCCTGTTGCTCCCCGCCGGGGACGTGGACGGCAAGCTCGGGGCGAGCGCTGGCTCCGTGGGGCGGCGTCCGACCCGGCTCGTCCCGGGACGGGGCTGCCCGGGAGCCTCGAGCGTCCAGGCCGGCCCGTCGGGGCGCACGCTGCCTGAGGGTGCGGGCCCAGGGCTTCCCTGCCCCGCCGTGGGGCTGGGGCTGTAGCACGGAGTGCTGAGCAGGATGGCAGGAGCAGTACCCTTGCTGCAAGCGGCTTCCAGCACCTCTGGCACTTAACCGACGTTCGTTGCCATAGGTTCGACTGGGAGCTTGGGTGCTGGGTGTGGATGTGGCCTGGTGCAGGTGAGAGGTGAGGTGGAGTGGGACCAAGCCATGATGTGCTCCTGCTGATGGTAGCCAGGCTGCACAGCTGGGCCTCAAGGGAGCTTTCTCCCACCTCTCACAGGACCTCACACGTGGCTATAAGCTTCAGCTCCTTTCCAGAGTCTAGTGAAAACAGAGTGATGACGAACCGACTGGAGTTTGACAGTCTTCTTCCAACCTGACACAACTTTTTTGCTGTGGTGTACTTCAAAGTTTAAAGTACTAGGTTTAGAGTAGGCTGTGGCAGGTCATTGAGGGGCCAGTCACAATATGCAAATGTGCACAAATGTGCAACTTGGGTACACCTGTAGCTTGAATACACCTCAGCTGTGGCTGAGCTTAGCCATCAGTTCTCATATTGAGTTCTTTTGTCCAGTCCCTTTCCTAACTCAGCTACTGCTCGAACCATGACTAATGTCCAGAAATGCTCTACTGGATACTCTGATGAAACTGAAGTGTGGAATGGACATGAAGAATGAACTATTGTAAATTCTTCCTGGCAATTAGGGAGGCACTGTGGTATGAAATCGGTACTGTTTGTCTTTTACTAACTCAGTGTTTTCTGAGCAGTCAATATGGGGGCTAGAAGTTCTTCCAGTACTGAAGTTCACGTTTCTGTTACAAAAGTTAGATTGTAGCAGTGCAGGTTTTTGCATACTTCCTTCAAATTTGTAATGCAAAATGTTTCTGGGGTTACACTGTTTTGCATTTCTAGATATGTATGACAAAGATTTAGAGGACAATATATTATTGTAGGGTCATGTGTTGGTAAGAGTATGCAGCACTACATGGCTTTAGAAGACTAGTGGTTGTTGACAAAGATGAGCGTTTGCATTACTCTCAGGTCGAAAACAGAAACTTTGGTCAGTTTCATCTTCCCGTGTTTTTGTTTTCAGTGCTCATTGAAACAAAAAAGGAAATCAAGGCATTCTACTTCTAACCAATTGTATTGTCCTTTCCCCATCTGTTCAAATAAATTTAGTCACTGTACGATTTCTCTCCCAGGTGAATATATCGACAACTACTGATAGCCTAATTGCAGCCCTCTGGGTGCTGTTTTGTTTGTCTCTTTTTCCTCTTCCTTTTTTTTTCCCTGCATGGGACTTTTTCATGTGTGTGGGGGCAAAATAGTGTATTGTCAATAAAAAATCATGTGTTTTATCTTTTTCTCTGCAGTAGGGAAAGTGCATTGCCAGCTAAGCCTCTCTCAGTGTAGGTAACTATTCTCAGGAATCTGGTTGAGCAGAGGTCTGTCAACATGAGCACTGGCAGTACAGCTTGAATGTTTTGGTAACTTTCTCGGCTACAGTATAAAAACTGAATGAATGAATTCACAAAACTTACCTCAGTGGTTAGCATCTCAAACATAGTTTGTGTAACTAAAATATTAAATCTGACCTTTGGAGTCTTGGTACCACTTTATAATTTCTTTAGCTAGCTAAGAGTGGGTGAAGAGCCTGATGGCACTGGTTAAAGAGGAGCCAAGAATCTGTGCTATAAGCAGTTAGTCACAGCCAATTCTACAAGTTATTTTTTTAAAAAAAGAGAAAAAATCCTGTCCCTGAAGAGTTTCATCCCCCTTGGTTGGTTTAGTCAGCAGCTTCAGCTCGTGACTTCATCCCAGTCTTTCTCTACAGTCCCTCTTTGTCGTCTCATTTGCTGATTGGGTGGTGGACACTTTGTAGCTCTCTGCCATCCACTCTCCAGTGAGTGAGAGTAAATCTCCCAGCCTTCCTTGGTAGGATCTCAGCAGAACAGAGATGTTTTACTACACTAAGGTTGTCAGGTTGCCACAAACTTGAAACTCTGACAGAAAATTAACAGCTTCACTCCCCCAAATACCTTAGTATGAAACAGTGTCATCCTTCTTACAATGGGTAGAGAGTATGTTGGCATTTCACAGATCTCACCTTCCCTCTGAATTATCTATTGCATGTGTTTAAAGTGGCATTGAACATTGAATGGGTAATTCCTTGCTGGCACATGCTGTCACAGCTGTTTCCAGTTGTTAGCACTGATGCCTGGCTTGTGAGAATAAAAGGAAAGGTGTGAAGGGCTAGAGCCATGTTCTGAAATAGCAATCTGGGAATTGTCTGAGAATTACTGGGGTAAATCTGTGGTGCTTTCACATGTAATGAATGTTGTCGTTGTAACTGTGTCAGGCTTTCTCTTCATTTTGCTCTGGAAAGTATAGATGGCTCTTAAATCACATCTTGTTTGAAAAGTTATTATAAAGTTAATCCCTGTAGCTTTACTTAGGTTATTTTAGAAAGCTAAAGCTAACATTTGCAGGGCTTCTCATGCACTGTACTCTTATTTCTGTGGCAGTGTAGTCCATAGGTGTAAATAAGTTGCTGTTGCCTATTGCAGACAAAAGCTTTACAAACTACATTAAATTTACGGTAAAGAGGAGCATTTTTTTAAGCGCCAGCATGTGCCTGTTGGGTGCTGACCTTGGTGAGGACACAGGAGGCTCCAGGAGTTCTCACTTCTCAGCGATCATGTGCATGTTGGTTGTGAGTTTCTTTAGCAGCAAGACACACAGGGCTCTCTGAAAGCCACTAATGAGGGTGGAATGAGGTTGTAGCCTGTTGGAGCAGGGCAGCAGGCAGCACTCCTGAACCCAAGGGCTGCAGCTGGCTCCAAGGTCAGTGAGGTGCTGAATGGGACAAAGCTTGTGCAATGCTTCCTGCTGCATGTCAGGGCCACTCTGGAAGTGCCCCACAAGCCTCAAGGATGCTTTAGTTCCTTGCAGTTGCAACCTGCAGTTTCCAGATTGCTTAGAGCACCAGGTTTGATAGCAGTTCATCTTTCCCTGGGGCATGTGCTTGGTGGGTGCTACAAAGCATGGGCTGTGGCAGCAAGGTTTTACTTGTCAGGTTTATTCTGCTCACGGTACCAATGGAATAGAAGAGTGAAAGACTGTGGTGCCTTGAAGGTACATCTGAGAGCTAAGTGTGGTGTCCTCTAAAGGGGCAAGGACTGAAAACCAAACAATACTGTAAAAACCCAGGAAACCTCCAGCCAGCAAGGTAGCAGGGAATCCTGCAAGTCAGCATGGCTCACAGAGCTGTCAGGCAAAAGCTGTGTGGATAACTGGCAGGAGCTAGCTGGCTTTGATCTAGGCTAAACTTTAATTTTCAAAAGCCCCAATTATGGCAGTCTCTTTCTCTGTGGCAGATGCCCACTCGTCGTTTGAAGTTCCATAACAAAGTTTTAACATGTACAATTTTTTAAAGTTGTTGGTTTATAGCTTGCTGTGATGATCAGATGGCTGTTCCAGATTGATGGCTGTGTCTTCCTGGGGTCATTTGATGAGCAATCAGCGAGGAAACAAAGCTTCCCGTTTAGCTATTTTTGTTTAATGAATTTCTCAAGCTCTGTCATTGTTTTACTGGTTTTATTGTAGTAAACTCCTAGCTGAGTGAAACAGCAATTATAGCATGATTAGTAAGATCTCGTGGAAGATTATAGACCACAATTATCACGTCTATCTTTGAGAACCTAACAATATGATTTACTCATAAGGTTGAAACTTGGTCTGGCAAGTAGGAAAGTCTTCTGTATGAAACATTTTATCTTTCTGTGTTGTACATGCAAATCCTGTTGATGCTCAAAGAGTTATGTATGGCCTTGGCTCACTGACCATAGCCTGCTCAGTTGTAACACTGAAATTATGTCCCCCAAAATAATCACATTGAGGGGGGAAAAAAGAGCCAACGATTGTGCCTTTTCATTTTCCTTCAACCTTTGAGTTTTAATGTTACTCATGAATTCAGGTTCCAATTCTTTCCCACATTTTTAACATTTGACTCTTTTTGTAAGAAGGTAAAACCTCCTAATCCCACCTTTTCCCATGGCTGGCACTTAATGAGTTGTCACCGTGGTTTAGAACTCTGAAAGCAAGAAGGACCTGAAAATCACTTTCCTTTGTGTTATGTAAATGGATTTCGTTATGCTTTTACATTGTAGACTGGACTCAGTGGTATTCTTTCTTCTGCTTAGTGTTACATCTTTTAAGAAAGTAAGACTCCATGTTAATACAGGCAGCTGAGGTCCCTGAGGTGGGGTTTTGCCCATCAGATGGGGCAGGGCAGCCTTCTCAGCTGCATCTGAAGGGGTGTGGTCTTAGCAGCAGGGCAGAACTTGTTCAGGTTTTAGTGCAGCTGAGAGATGTGCCTCTGATTTACTTGGACCCAAGGTTGCTCAGCTGTCTGCATCCTACAAGCCAGACTACATGCATGGTGCACTTTGTGCTACCTGAAGGTACATGCTACTGCTTTTCAGATGGACACTTTAAAACTCTTCTGTCCATCCTCTCCTATGCTGTTTTGCCATTATCAGGCAAGTGACCCAGGGAATGCAAACATAGCTGGCACTGAGTGGGGAACTCACTCCTGCTTCCAGCATAGAGAAAGGCTGAAATTCCTGCTGGTTGCAGACAAGCTGGGTTGAATGTGTCCTGTTTGTTCTGGCTATGCTAACCCTTTGACAGCACAGAGTTCAAATCAAAAACTGCTTTCTCTCCCTCCCTGGTTGCCTGGCAACCTCCCTCCTCTTATTAGCATATGATTTCTATTCCTTTTTTTATTTCATCAGTACAGTGTTGCACACTCTGCTCCCTGCCCTGTGCCGTCGTCTTTGAGAAGAGCAGGATTTGTGCCTTTATATGAGACTTCGGCAAGTATGTGATTTGGCAAAGAAACCAGACATTTGGGATTAGGAAACCTTTGGCCATAAATGTCTTATCAGAAGCTCAGAGGGTGGTGTTTGTGTGGGCACGTTATTCAAAGTCTTCGTTTTCATTTGCTGTCATTTGTGTACTAAGGGCAGATTTCTTCTTGCAGATCAGCAGAGCATAAATCTCTGGCATCTTTACGTGTGCAGAGCATTAGTTAGTGAAATGTGCCAGCAAAGACTGGCTACACAGATCTTGGGCATTTTGTTGTCTTGGTCTGTGTGCAATTCAAACACAATGCCATAATTCAATGTGTAAATATATAAAAAAAGGGATATATCCAGGTCAAATTGTGACTGGAGATGAAAGCATGGAAAGAAATGGAGCAAATGAACTGAATTCTCCGGTTTTCTTCTTGTAATAACGCTTATTAGAAATAACAAGAGGAGTTTGCCCTCAAATCAGCCAGATGGATTCTTTCATGAAATAACAGGTGATTCACACTAGGTCTGCAGTTTAACCTTAAATTCCTTCCCCTCCTCCCCGTTTATAGACTCTTTAAAACCCTTAAGAAATACCTGAGTCTTTTTTTATTGTTGCAGATGGCAAAGAACGTGGGATTTGAGTAGGTGAGGTTCTTTAAATATCATTAGAAAAAACTTAACAGCAACCACAAAAATGAGAAGACACAGTGAAGGTGAAATACCAAAACAAGTACATTGGGGAACTGTTTCTATCAAGATGCGCATAGGAGTTTTTTCTTGATGCTGTCCAAATTGAAAGCTACTACTGAGTTAAGCTGTAGTACAATCATCATTCTCAGCCCAGATTGACACCAAAGAGATCTCATTTTCCCTTGAAAGCAGGAAGAATGCAAGAATCTCTTTGTGAAGCAATTCTGGTACATCTTCTATCCCTGAGACAGCTTGGAAATTGCTGTGTGACCTTCCCTGACTGCCTTGGAACAGAAGAGGGATTTATACCCCCTGGAAGTGCATCTGGAGAACTAGCACGTCTATACCAAACCCATAAGTGTATTTGTGAAGGGCTTAGGGTGAATGGAGGTTCTGCATTAAACAGTGGTAGGCCTTAATGAAAGCCATTGAGTGTTTTAATTCCCTCAGGTATCAGTGCATGAGCATGCAGTGTGGGGGGTGGCTTACTGCAGCCAATAGCTGTAGCATGTCAGCCTTAGATAACTAGTACTTGAGGCACGTGTTCCAGGCTGGGGAGGAATACACCCATTCTTTGATATGTAGTCTCAGAACAAATGAAATAACACATGTATTTAACACCTTTGTTTTCTTACACTGTAGACAGAGTTGGGCAATTTCACTTCTGCCCTCTGTCAAAACACTTAGACCTTCTTACGAAACCTCTGGACTCTTACCCTTGTCAGAGATGCCTCAGTAAGCCAGTGTGGGACTTTGAGTGCTTTTAGGTCTGGCAGAGGTTTTGCCACTTGAAATTAGGGTAAGCCCACCTATAAAAGTTGATTTGTTTTGGTGTGTGTTTATTTTCATAACGCTTCCAGTATTTACACACAGAGCTTCAGAGAGCTTTAGTGGTGTGGTAAACATTAATATGTGTGATGCCAGTATTGTATTTGTAAATTTAAAGTGATAAACACAATGAAGTCCTTGAAATGCCAAACCTTTCATCTCTGCTGAAGCCAAGGTTCAATTTTATTTTCAGTATGACATTTGCTGCCTGAAGTGTTACAAGTGACTTGACCTTAAAATTACGTGTATTTTAGTTCATTGGAATGGCTGGCCTTTCCAGTTCAGCCTGACACCAGCAGTGCAAACGGGAGATGGCAGACGTGCTTGCCTGTGACTTCATCTGAAAGCTAATTAAAAGAATATCTAGGTGATGAATCTAAATATTTCCATTTAGATGGGATGGTAGTCATCAGTTAAAGGCAATCATGCTGCATTCTGACATTTTAATTTCAGGTTCAAAAACAATTATATGTGTAATTAATGAGAGAAGTGTCCAGGCAGCCAAACTGTCTGATTTACACGTCTTGCTGCTGTATGCAGGGTTTGGTGTTTTTTTTAATAGGTGTACCTGTGCACACTACTTGGAGATTGTAGAAATGGGTGGGAAAATGGAAAGCTGCTTTGAAAGTTTGATGTTAGTTAGCTCCTTCCTAACGACACCCTTTCAGATCAGGTCATATGCACAACATCATTAGCTTTGCATTTACCACAGGGACTGGACTCTGTGCCATTTTCAGATGGGTTGTTGTACTACTTACTTAATTCATATATTTTTGCAGACTTTCCTTGGTTCTTTGTTGTGATTTTGTTAGTTGTGCTCTGAGAGACATTTAAATTGAAACTTCTGTTGGAACGAACTGTCCTGGCCAGGGTTTTCCTGGTTAACAGAATGTCTGACCAACTTTTGGAGTGAGTGGAGCAGGCTGCTGTGCAGGAGATGCATGACTGAAAGTTGGGCTGCTGCTTCTTGAGAGGGATATTTGCTTGTGTCATACAGCCTACACAGTGCTGTCTACCCAGGCTTGAGAGAGGTCCTCACACTGCATCCCGTTAGTTGATTAAGGAAGAATGATATTGTGCTCTTAAGGGAGCCCTTTGCAGTCTTCAGATGAGGGGACAGAAGGCAGGACGTGTCCTTTTGGGTGAGGAGAAATGGACTGATAAGTATATGGAGGGATCTAGAGGGAAGCAGAAGAGAAATGTGCTCTGCAAGCAGGCTCTTGCCAAATTTAACAATCACAACGTTTTCCTTTGCAGCCATTGCACTGTTAGCACCTCGCTCATTATAAAGTGCTTGGTTTTGCCTTGATTGAGAACGGCATTCTATGAAACCCAGTTCTGCTCTGCTCTTAACAATGAGCTGACTTCCCTCCCATCCAGGCATGTCTAGCATCCATGCAAACCTCCAGAATGCTTCTGTGAAAGCAGGTACAAGTGTTAAAATAGGTTATTAAAAATATAGACCCATAATGTGAGTAAAGATGATTGGAAGCATAAAATGAGGTTTTACACCTGGAAGTTATTATAGTTATTTAGATTGAGTGAGAATAATAACCAATTGTTTTCTAAGATGTATGACACATTTATGAAAAACCTTGAAGGATAAATGGATCTTTTTAGTATGCTACTTCCACAAAGGCCTCTATGAATAAAATAATAGTGAGAGAACTCTCAGTGGATGCTGAATACTGCTAATTGATGAAATTATTACTTATTACACTGCAACTGAACTCTGCTTAGAAACACTATTTTCAGTATGATTTTTAGAAAATGACAGCTGAAATGTAAGAGGCTTTGTATTGAAAGTGAATAGTGATAATTTCTTGATATCCTTGCGATGGAGGATATTTCAATGACAGTTAAAGCTGAGAAAAGTGATTTTATGTTTTTCCTTTTAAGTGCTCAAATCGTGGAATATCACTATGGAAATAAAATGAACTTTTCTGAAATCAATAGAGTAGGCTTAATCTGGATTTATGAGGCATTTAAAAAGAAAGTATTCTTATTTATAATAAAACAGCAGATTGTTTGTGACAACAGTTTCCTTATGTCGTGTTTTAAGGTTAAAAATGAGGTCTGTGAGATAAGGTGTAGCCCCCTCGTTTAGGAAAACTCGTATCGTAAATGGAATCTGTAGTGAGGAAGTACTCTGATACTCCCTGCCCAGGGCAAAGGTGGGAATGTGTCCCTCATTTGGCTTTGATTTAGTACTGATGAAACTAATGCCTGCTGTTCTTGATGTGTCACTTTAGGTCTATATTCTGGCTCTGAAGGAATGTTTTCAGTGATTGGTGCAAGGAACCGTGTGCAACGTAATGTGCATAGTGTAGTATTTGGGAATACGATGTAGAGGTGAATAGAGGATCTGTTTTGATCCCTAACAGATGTGTTCCCCAGTGCTAGAGGTATACTTTCCATTAATCTTGCGTCTTCAGAGACTGTGTGACAAAGTCAACTTGTGCAAATTCACTTAACGCTTGTGTCTGTGCACGCTAATGACAGGACCACAAGAATGGGATGTTAGAGATGGTTCACAGCCTTATTCTGCTTCCATTCTAAAGCTGTTTGATATTGCCCTCTTTTCAGTTCCAGTTGAAAATGTAAGATTTTAAAGATATTTTAAGCTCATACATAGCTCTTCAAACCAGATGGAAGTGAGAGAGTGACAAAAGAGTTGGGAGGGGAAAAAAACTTAGATAACCACAACAGAAGCTGTTCTAGAACACTGGTGATAAAATGCAGAAATGAAATGAATACAGAGCAGGGAGAGTACAAACATTCTCTTCTCTCAAAAAACCCACCGTCTGAGTGAAATGTCAGCAGTAAGCAAGACTATCGACTGGCAAAGCACAGCTCCTCTCTGTTGGGATATGATGAGAAATAGTGTTCAGAAGACTGTAGAATATTGTTCTGAAGTAAAGCAGAGTAGCTTGCACACTGCCAAATCTGGGCACCAGGTGAGGAGATAAGATGAATTGATTTAGGAACCCCAAGAAGTATTTAGCACAAAAGCAAGGTTAGCTCATTTTTAACTCCCAGCGTAATGTTCTCTACTCAATCAGTGAGTCCTTAATGTCAAAATGTATCAGCAGCCTTGAGAGTTGGATTATAAAACTCTTTCAGTGCTGGAGCAGTCTTCTTGTTATATTTGTGCTCTGATTTGCTTTTATGAGCTTAGCTGAGCAGCTAATCAGCTGAACTTCATCTAGGTGTGCCATCCATCCTGTGGCAGGGGGGAACATGGGAATGATCTGCTCTTTGTGGAGTCACAGGGACTCCAGTAACTGAGACGCTTGTGCAAAAGTAGCTCTTCTTGTAATATCCTGTGACTCTTCCCCCTTTCCCCCCTGCCCTCCCTAGGAAACTCATGCATTTGAGTAGATGTAAGCGTTTAAACTCGGGCAGTTTCAGGCTGAAAACAGCCATCCTAGAGGAATGCCTGTGCGAAGGCTGTCAGTTGATGTGCTCAGGCTGAGAACCACCATCCTAGAGGAATACCTGGGTACTTCTCTGCATTGTTTCCAGTGTACTAAATAACATCACTTCTGTTGCAGCTCTTCCTGGTACTTTGCAGTGTTTGGTCCTGCTCTTACCAAACCACAAACTGAGGGATGCTGATCTGAGACGAGTGTTTGTTAGTATTTCCATCCTAATTGAACGACAGTTTTGTGATCTTGTACAGGAAAAAGAGCTTTTTCCTGCCAGCCAGATGTTTTTGTGAAAGTCCAATATTTAATGTTTTCTGCAGCTTGGAATCCAAGGCTTTAGAAGCATCACAGTATGTTTAGAGGAGAACTAATTAACTAAGTTTGTAGAAAACTTTACAGGAGGTAAAAACAATAATTCCCTCTGCAGAGGTCTCATAGCAAAAGTGTTTGTTTGTCAGTTTATCTAAAGCAGTCAGAGTTGGAAAATAATACTACTACACACAACACCCTTTATAAAGTGTTTTAAAAGCGAATTTTCTGAGTAAGCATGTGACAAAGGATGGTAGATCAGAATCCAGATGTTTGCTAGCGTGTTTTTAGGTTGGACAACCCAATCTGATTATCCTGTTTTTTAAGAGTATCACCTCTGCCCCCAGCCCACACATTCAGCAGGATTTAGTGTCAATGAGATTTAAAAATCAAAACAGTTGAATAGAGTGAAGAGCTCCAAGCAATTGCTTTGTATTGCCCAGTACTGATGTGTGTTCCATTGTGATGCCCTGTGTGTTCAGGGAATGTCACGTTTCCTTGCTTGAAGGGGTCAGGATCACTGCGTGCCTTCTGTAAAAGGAGACAGTGAGGTGTTAAAATTGAAAAGGAAGAACTGGCAACAGTTGCTTCTTGCACTCCTTGCATGGGCTGACAAATGTTGCTGCTTGAGTATTGGCTGAGTTATTTTTTTGATTATCAGACATTGAATAATTTTCTAATCTGTGATTTCACATATCCAACCCCTGCTGTTTATAGTATGTAACGAGCAAATCCTTCACATTTCTGTTTTCCTCCCACATGCTGATGGTTTTTTTCCCCTTTTTTGGTTAGGATGCTCTGCTGTATACCAAAATGACTTGAAAATCAGTAATCCCATTGTCAGTTTTAATGCAGTGGTAAAATACAGAGTAGCTACTGAAATTTCTGTAGATGTTTGCACATTAGTTGCGCACAGGTAAGTTCATTTGTTGCTTCTTAATGCTGCAAGAGATTTCGAAAGTCGGTACTGATAGGTGGCGTGTTCTTGGAACAAACACAAACACTCACGTGTGTTTCAGGCGTTGAGTGTACTAGATCTTTTGGATGGGTGTTGTCACTCTCATCCTTGCATTTCAGGTTCATTTACTGGACTCTGAAAATCACCTTTTAACAAAGTTTTCGGAACATTGCTTTGCTCAGCTGAAATGAGTTCCGCTGATTTTGCCGATGATTAAACTTAAAGCAGTAATAACTTTTAGTGCTAATTTCTCTCCTATGATCAGAAGTCAGTAGAGCATTCACTTTTCATTAACTGACATGTCTCTAACGCAAGTTTGGGTTTTGGTTAAGCAAACATCTGCAATTGAGGGTTCAAATGAGAGGTTTAATTATGGGGATACGATGGCCTATTTTTGCTTTTGGCACCGAGTTTTATTTCCAAAGGCAACCGAGCTTGCTTTCTCATTCAGTCTGTTTGTCTTCTTGCAGGAAAATAGAAGTGAGACGTAAATGTATGTGTACGATAATGCTCCTTTTTGCTGAGAGAGGGTCATTAAATGGCTCTCCATGTGAGTGAGCAGTTACAAATGTTATTTAGTACTCCTTGTGTAACAGAGCAATTTGATGCGCCAGCGATCGGGGCATACATAAACATTACAGTGAGGAAACCAGAAACTTCTGTTAGACCCTTGGTGCAAACCTAAGTATTTTCTGAAGCTCAATGTGATGATCTGCGAAGAAGGAAGATATTTTTACTAGGAAGATGAAAAAGTGACTTTGAATGTAGTGGATTTCACAGGCTGTGGAGAACCATGCATGTGCTTACTTTCAAAGCAACGGTAGTTGTGAACCAAAGAATCAGGGCTATGAGATGAGCTGCTCTGTTTCTTTTTGCGTTTAGGCAATCGGTTGGATCATTAAAGACTGGCCTGTTAGAGAGAAATGTATTAAAATGTTAAATGTGGGTAGAAGGATAGCAGGACCGAATTTTAAACCCTTGCAGGTTGACCTGCTTCAGCAGGGGGGTTGGACTAGATGATCTCTAAAGGTCCCTTCCAATCCTACCATTCTATGGTTCCATAATATTGTAGTCAACAAAATCAATACATAATAATAAGTTTAACTTTAGTGAGTCCATGAGAGCTGTGCTCATTTATGCCTTCTCTGAATTTGCTATGTTAACGTTAATAGCTTTTGATGTTGTGTGCTGTGTATCGTGTGAAAACACGATCTTATCGCAGAGTGGGATGTTCCTGGAGAAACCTCAGATCTGAGGACTTTATGGCATGGTGGAGTTTGAGCCTGCTTTAGGCTGTGTGGCTTTTAATGTATGTGTGCTTGTGTAAAATCTGTCAATAATTCACTGAATGCTTTCTTTTGAGGGTCAAGGTGCTTCTGCAGAGATTAGTTATGTCTAGGAGGCAGCATGCAGAGGTTCCAGCAGCATAATTTACTACCCAGAGAAGAGTGGTTGATATCTCTGGGGAGGAAGTAACACTTCTTGATTTCTGTTTTATGAAAGCTTTTAGAATTTACTGTAATACCTGACATAAATACATTGATGAGGTAGATGACTCAAGCTCTTAATCTGAAAGTTAACACAGCATCAAAATTGGGTAAACCATGTTTAGCGTTGTGTAATTTTGCTACTTTGTTAATCTGTGATGCATTAACTTTGCTTATATAACAGAAAGTGTGTGAGCTATACCACACTTTTGTTAAAATAGGTGTATTTGTAACTAGGACTTTCCTGACTTTTGTAAAAGCGATTCACAAAACTGCTCATTTTGTGAAGTGACAGTATTTACAGACTTTAAGGAAGTCTGAGGATCCCGCAAATCTGTAGTGGTAAAATTGTTTTGGAAACCCCACTTTCTAAGGATCTAGTAATGGATGCTGCACTTCTAGGATTCTGCTGTGCTATGATATTACAGGAAAAATAACAATCTTACTAAACATTTGAGGCTGTGTAAGAAGAAGCTGGAAAGGTGTTTGTTTTGATCTAGAAGCAGTCTGTCTTACAGGGAAATCTAAAGATATGTGGCTGTGTAAAGGTGAAGATGTAGTGCTTCAGTGCTGTGCTGAGGGCAGTGATTTGCCAGTGCACAGCTGCAATATACTTAACATGAGATCATCTGTTGGCCTTTGAGTTCTTGCTCTGTTTTCAGGCTCTGAGCTTGTGTGGCTCAGAGAAGAAATAAGTCTTACGATTAAAAGTTGAATCTTTTCCTAGTTGTGTTTTTGCTCCCCACCTCTGTCCATATGTGCACCAAAGTTCAGGATCAGGCCTCAGACTTTTGAGCCTGTTGGCTTCTTGGCTCCTGTCATCTTCTGACACATTCCCTAGTTACAGGCAGACTGTCTCTCCACAGAAGTGGAGCCCCATCTTCCAGCTCTTTGGACTTTAAGAACTGTGGCTTGAAAATGCCATAAAAACGTTTCTCAGGAATGGCTGCAGAGGGTCACCCGGAGAGTTTATCCTTGTTGAGAGAGATGAGAGGGTTGTCACACTGATACACCGTGGTATCAGTGGTTTGCGGTCAGCTTGTGACTTTGCTCACACATGCGGCTGTTTGTCTCACTAACAGAAAACACATCTGGTAATATACTGAAGTGATTCTTTGAGGGTTTCACTTCATGCTGTCTGGTCCTAGAAATGAGTTATCCAAAGGCTGACCACGCTACTCCCCTGGCATATGTGGTCATTTCACATTTTGTCAAGCTTTCTTTGGCCTTTGTTGCCTCGCTGTTAAACCAGCCCTGCACTGCTGTGAAGACTGCACAGTCTTTTCTCCTTCTTTTAGAAAGTTTTGGATGAATTCCTACAAGATATTACCAGCCAGGTTATATAAATTGTTTGTAAATGTTCTCATCAGTTCAGATCTGATTTCAGTGAGGAAATACATATTTAACACGAGTATCAATTGCTGAGATATTCTGTCATACATAAACATGAAGGAGGAACTCACAGCATATTCTTTCAATTATGAAAAAGAGCGTGGAAGGCACAATACTATAGATACCCATTTTTTGAAATGTTATTTATCCTTTAGGACTAGAACGTGCTCATTTGGTAATGAAACTGCTACTGGTAAAAAGTTAGGGACATTGTGTGTCAAGTGCTGCATCTACCTGTTAGTGCTTTGTGCAGTTATTTGAAAGGCAGTGATGTGAGGAGTAATATGCGATGAAGTAGGCAATTCAAGTAAGATATTAATTGAAAGAGTTAGTCAATGCCTTAGTCAACTTTTTCTTAACTAATATAACTTTTAAACAATACTCATTATTCTGGGTTAGCTAATTTCATGAACACAAATACTTCTGGCTTGAGTTCTTTGGTCTTTGGCTGACTAACAATAGTAAAATCAGCTTCATGTTCAGGTGTACTAGAAAATATCAGGGGCAAAGCCACAGGTACTTGTTTCTGTCAGCGAATCAACGCTTGTGTAGCTTTGAAATGAATTGTTTAGTATGCTCATTACTCTTAGAAAAAATAAATGTCTTCTCATTATGTTCACTTGGTTAACATATGCATCTTGCAATACATTGGCTGTTACGTGCTGTGAGGGAGATTATGACTCTTGTTTTTAAGGATATTGGGTATATTAATGGAATGAGGTGGGTTAAATTGCTCTCCACATGCATTTTGTAGCATGCCTGGCCTACTCCTGCGTTTTAATTGATACATACCAAAGAGTTTAGCTGAAGATACTCTATGAAGCTACTGGGATAAAACAGGATATAACCTGTGTGTTGCAGGGGCTGGACTAAGTAAATGTGCCGTGTGCTAAAACAGTGAATAGTGTGTGGGACCACATTTTATGTCCATAATGATAACCTGCATGTGAAAAGTTGCATTTGCAGCACCTTCATTGCAGCTGGGCACAGGTTGATATGTGGTGAGGTTCAGCAGGCCTTTTTGGGGCTGTTCAGAAGGCACACCCCCAACAAACTAGAGAAGGTGGACACAGAATCCAGGAAAAGAGCAAATCACTACTTTGTCTTACGAAGAAGCCTATACAGTTTTCATACCGCAACCTGGGACGGGTCTGAAGAGGGTTTTTTCTCATCCTTGCTCAGGCTTTGAATGGCCAGTAACAAAAATGAGGACTACTAAGGACTAGATGCTTCTGGTGCAACTCATTGGTTTCAGCAGGGGTTCTTCCAGAAGCAGAGTAATCTTAACTATTGAATTTTTACCAGATTTCCTGTTTCAGATGAGAGATAAGATCCACATAACCAGAACTCTTTGCTAAGGTTGTTATTTTTGTGGGGAGGAGAAGGAAAAACCCAAAGACTTGAAAGCGTAATGCTTTAAAGAAAAGCTTTAAAAGTTTGGAGTAATGTTATCTGTTTTACAAGAGCAATGCTAGACTAGACTGTCCTGAGGTTACTTTCTTCCTTAGCCACCACCCTCCTGCCTTGATTGTTGTTGGAGTGTTCCTAGTAAGTGTAGTATTTATGTAACTTTCCATTTTATATAACTGAATATGCATTTAATTAAAAATCAGATTTAATTGCAATAGCTTCTTATAACTTCAGCTAAGAGAGTGGCTTTATGAGCTGGGAATAAAATGGATGTGGCATTTTTAATGAAATGAAAAATGAAATGAAATTTCCATACCACAATTTTATCTTCCAGTCCTGTCTCGATTTACCTTAAAACATATCAAAAACAGGACTCCAAGCTGCAGAATGTCCTATTTCAAATCACTGCCTTGAAATCACTTATCTGCAATAATATGACTTGAAATTCTTAGTGAATTGCTCACTGTAATATAACATGCTGGTTTAAAACTTTTACAGCCTTTTCATTAATAGATGATAGTGAAGATTAGAGCTACTGGGTTTTTGTATGTGTGTGTGCGTGGACTTCTTAATCATAGCCTTTAAAGTACAAGCTGAGCAATAAACATGTAATGAATAGCTTATGGCAAGTTTATTCTCAGAAGCTGCGTTACTGTGTTGGCAGGGATCAGCATAACCATCCATCACTGGATTCTCCAGATTTGAAAGCTATAGCTATCACTTACCAATGCTAGTCATTCTCAATGGACGTGACTTACGAGTGGTTTACAGCATCTTAGGACACTTGCAACTTAAATCAACTTGTATTAGTCATAATGAATACGTTCCCATCTAGAAGAGGATGTATTAGGGAATTAAACCATTCTTTTCTCATTTTTAGCTTATAGGAATCTTTGTATTTTAACAGACATAAAAGAAACCCTTGCCGTGGGTTGTTATTGAAGGAATTCCTTCAGGGAGTTGTATTTGAGGGAGTCATCCACAATATATATTGAGTTCTGTTCTGTAGAGACAGACCACTTGACTTTCTTCTCAAAGTGAAACCTTCAAATTAATCTAGGGAAGTAAAGAAAGTATAATACCATGATATGATGCACACAATCATCAGTGTTATGCAAAGCTGCAGTCTTAACTGTTACACCTGTTGTGCAGCTGTGCCGCAAGACTGTGCTCGACATGAGCTGAATCTATGTACTTACTCATAGCTCTACTTCTTTCTCAATCAACACAGTACCCAAATAGATTTCCACAAAGCTACAACAGTGCTATATTCTGATTTGCAGCCACTGATGGTAATGGATTTATTTCTGATCAAAAACACGTGGCTATTTATGTAAAACACCAAAATATCTAGTTCACAGGTTCATCATTCCTATCCAGTTATCATCTTAATGTGAAGTCCAAGGTTCCTAGCGCTGTGAAAAAGTGATGTGTTGTACACCCACATCCTGCATTGGGGAACTTGAGTCCTGCCCTTTCAGCATCTGGAGAGCTCAAACAACAGCTCATCTGGCAAGAATGAGAATTTGTGTAGCAGAATATGCATGGGATCGGGACAAGCAAGATCACAGATGCCCACATAATTCTTCTCACCAATGAGCACTCCCCCTGGTCTGATGGCCAGTGTGTTTGGGAGACTGAGGGTCTCAGCATTCTTTTCTTGCTTGTCCAAGGTGGTTTATTTTTCTTTAGCCGAGTGTGTGTTGTTAGTTGCAGCACTCAAGAACTTTCTTAGCAGTAATTTTCTACTTACTGGCTGACATATCTGAATTTATTTCTTAAATTTACTAAATGTCTAACTGGATGTAAGCTGCAGAAAAACACCCACGAAACTGAAATGAATAGGGAGGAAAAAACCCCCACTAATTTTCCCTTCTGACAGTTTAACAGACCCATAAGCATTTACATTACTTTCCCATTGAGGCAGTTAGCTTCTGAGCAGTTCTTAAACACCAGGGACCTCTAGCTAGAACAGCCACCTTGGTCAGCAGTCCAAGGTTTGGCAGGTAGTATATTATTTAGGTATTGAGAACACAAGCAATTTTTACATTGTATGTGTGATTTAGTGTGTTCTGCACCAGTTTTATTTCAGTTTTAATCCTGGGACATGCTGGACTGTGCAGTCCTTTTGGATTTCTGCAACTGTTGCTCTTGGAGCTGTGCTCCTGCTGCAGAATTCCAACAGGAGCAAACATATGGGAATTCTTCCGTCCTTGACTTGCCCCACCATTTGTTCCACGTTTTAAACCAACTGGTGCTGTACCCAGTGGAGTACATCTGTTACAGTTTATTACTAGAAATTTGCAATTCATTTCAGTTTGCTAAAATAATTATAATATTCATGTCCAAGAGTGCTGCATTAAGCAGTTACAGAAGAGACCAGGCAAAATTTTGCCAAAGTGTATGTAACTCAGGACGTGCTGCCCATTTTGGGCAATTTGGGCACTCAACAGGCTATCACCAATGAGTCAGATGTGCTCTGACAGTTGAGTTTGATCATCCTGAGAAATTAAAGTAGCATCTGAGATGCTGTAAGTGATATCCCTTATGTGAATGCCCCTGCTCTATTTTAATTAAGAATGAAATGTATTAGCATAAACCACCACTGAATGCATTTGGTTGCCACATCTTGCCTGAGGTACTCAGCTGGGGAACACCCAGAAACGGAGCAGAATCTTTATGTCTGGAATTGCAGACACATCTGATAACACCCTCTAACTCCTCCTGAAAGTCAACAGCATGTAGGCTGCTAAATAGTCTATAATTTTTCAGTGCTGTACACCAGTTTTTTTGTCTCTCTGTGCTTTAGGGAAGCTGGGAGTTACTGTACTGGGCTATGTTGTTGTTTGCAGGTGTAATTTTCAAGTAGGTGAGGTTTCTGTTTTGTGGGAAAAATGGATTTCTGGTCAGTCCAGAGTAGGCATTAAATAGTTGATTAGAAAGTGATCCCTTTGCATTTAAAAACAAAATCTCTTCATAAACATCAGCACAATAAAATCTTGGTAGGACAGATTACTAACTCATCATTATCACCCACTCAAGCAGACTTTTAAAATAAAGCAGCATCCTGATGGAATATTCATAACCCCATCATACTGATCACATTCAGGCTCCATTTCTGTAAGTCAGTCTCACACATCTTTGACAAACAGTGAGAGAATAAGCACGCCCTGTTCACCACAGTGGAGAAGTCTTTTAAAATGAAAACTTTAAAAGCCATTCAAGTAGTCTGGGCCATCAATGCGCCTGTTTTGGTTCTCCATCACAGACCTGGGTCTGGATCCGTGTCCTGCATGCTGTTCAGACTCACCCCTTGAATTAAGAGAGGTTGGTTTTGCTATGGAAACCTGTCCTCTGACAGAGCTTGGGTTCCAAAAGGTGATTTAATTTTTTGAGTTATGCTGGTGTAATGAAAGATCTTACAAACTTCATTTGGCCTGTTGTTGTCAGACCTCCACTGTCTCTTAACAATGCGTCTGTATTCCCAACATTTGTTTGTGTCCTTGCAAATAAAAGCACTGTAAGAGAAATGAAGTTAATTCATCAGCTCAGCAGATGTAGAAGCAGGTTCTTATGAAGGGGAAGCTGGAATTTGTAATGAACTGATGAAACATCCAGAAATAACCTTGATCCTTTAAAATGTTTTTGCTTGTTTTGCTTTGGAGTTGTTACTTGAGAGTGATGTAACAAAGCAGATGCCATACATAACAAACATGCAGGAATGGAGACCATCATCATGGCCTGAAATATAATCCTGTTTTCTAGCAGTCCTAGAAATGTCGTTAAATATTCATAATCCTAGTGGTGTGGACAATACAAATCTAAAGAAATTAGGAAGGGGTTGGGCTATTCTGTTGAGTAATTGTGTTTTGGTTTTGCACAGCACTGTGAGTGTGTGAGATGTGATTTAAGAACACGTTTTGAAATGTTATCTGTATTTTAATATTTTCTGTTGTCTTTCGACAGAACATTCTGGCTTTAAATCCCCGCACACAGACACATGCAACTCTTCATTCAACTGCAGCAAAGAAACAAGCCAAGAAGCAATGGAAGAGGAACGCAGACAAAAGCTGTTCGGTAAGTACATGCTTGTTATTACATCTGAAACATGCAATAAAACATTGAAAATGAAATCTCAGTTGTGTGAACAAGTCAAGTCAAGTTTTCTGTGTTGTTTGGTAGCAAAATTTGTCTCCTGGTTCTGCTCCTGTAGATCCAGAGTTGCTTTGTGATCAGCCATTTACTTTTCAGAGCCCAGCACGTGGCATATTTTTTTCTTTTTTGGTGATTTAGTAAGTCTTTGGTGCAATTTTTTCCCCTTTTGTTATGGAGCCTGCCCAGTCTCACCTATTAAGCAGTTATACAGCTGGCTCACCACCTCCCAAGCCTTGCAGAGCTGCTCATTCTCCCTGGGTAGCCAGTATCAGCTGCCTCTTCTGCTACTTGCTCCTTTTCTTTCTGTTTTTCAAGAGTAGCACTGGGCAGAGCAGCACTTCACTGTCCTTTCTGAGACTTTCAAAGGTAGTTTTTTATCAATAAGGGAACTCAGCATATGTACCTGTTTGATATACATATACATGTATGGAGCTACCTGTATATGTATATGCTATATGTAAATACCTAAAGCTGAGATTAAAACATGGCTCTGGATTTGAAATCTAGTGCATTTTATTTTTCAGGAAGCAGGTGGGTTTCAAATAAATATTTTCTTCATTAGAATCTATTTTCTTTAGTATTTCTGCAATTAGATGTAGTAACTTTTTCTCTAGGTATTTAGATTCCTGGTCTCAGTGTGATATTTGACTAATCCTAGCAAACTTTGTCGTCTCTTTGATCTCTCATCTGATTAGAAGGTTTGTAGTGTTTTTACTGCCTTCCTACAGATTCTGTTAGATAATCCTTTAAATTCAGAAGTCTTTTAGGTAGAGTATTACTTCAACCTCTGCAAACTGTTTCCCTTATGGTTATGATGTTACAGTGTCTTTCATAGTGCTATCAAAACACCTCCTCCCCCTAAGCAGGAAAATGTGGGTTTAATAGTTGGTATTTGTTTATAATTAAAAGAGTGCCAAACTCAACAAACACAAACCAAACCAAAAATCCCACCAAGTTCCTTTGTTTCTCAAAATCATGCAATCCAGACCATAACCAACGAACATTTGTTGGGAGGAGCAAGCCAGGGTATCCTTAGCATTTCAGCCATATTCTACTCTTCTGTAGTTTCCTGCTTTATAGCATTGCTTATAAGAATCTGTCTTGCTATAGCTAGTATTCTTCTGTGATTATTTTATTTATTGGCTTAGGCAATGTTATAATAAGTGGACTCTAATTTACATGAAGAGCTTCTGTTTGTGAACAGGGATGATTAATTTGGGACATCTGATGCAGTTATTGCCCACAACTGTTTGTTCCTGCAGCACAGATAGTTGAGCTGCTCAGCAAACAGCTCCTGGACAGCTGCAGTTTACATCGTTATGTTTTCAGGCGACCTGAAATCAATACTGGTCTCTAAACTCCTCTGTTTTCAGAAGCTGTTAGGAAGAGGAAGCTCATGCAGCGGGGCAGCTAGCTACCTGCATAGTAACCTGATTAGCTGTTCTAATGTAAATCATTCTAGCTAGTTACACTTCAAGCTATAGCATATATATGTATATCTATCTTCCTAACAGGTGTGTTAGCACACATCTTCTAAAGCATCTAAGCTTTAAGATCACCCTTGGTTATCTCTGAGCTTTCCCCCACATCAGCCTTGTTTGATTTTTGTATTCCATTTATTCACAAAATGTTTGATACTGGAAGGTTCTGCTGTGGCAATGCATGACTGTCTAGAAATTGTCTTTCTTCCCACGTTCCTGCTTTCATGTACCTCGTGGTGTCTCAAATGTTTTTGGATCCCTAAGGTCTGAGTTTATTGGGCTCTGCCAGCAGCACCAGTTCCGGGTTCGTCACTAGTTTGTGTTCCTCGGCTGGATTTTAATTGAAAGAAATTGTCAAATTATGAATTGTTGTCAAATATTGCAGGCTGATATTTTGACATAGGTTTATAGTCTAATAAACAACTTGGTTTTATAGTTCTGCATTGCTGCATGGAGACGTGTGCAGTCATTAGGTCCCTGCACTGACAGATCTGCTCGTGTGTGCAGCTTCCAGGGTTAAAGGTTAGAAACAAGAAAATAGTGTGTCTGTACACATGCACACCTTCATCACAGATAGTTCTGATACTGTATATCATGAATGATTTGGTAGAAATGTCACATTATTTAGTTTGCAAGTCATAGTAAGAAATGTAAAACGTTAGAAGGAACAGTGAAAGTGTAGTCCTTATTTTCAGGCGAGTAATGGTCCTAGTTTTAGAACTGTCAAACTTTTATTTACTCCAAAACATGTTGCTTTCTTTTACCGTGCAAGATTTACCACACACCTTACCCTTCTGGCAGAAAAAGCCCTACAAAGCTTAGGGAAAAAAGGTCAAACATTTGTCTGGCATCCCATTACATTAAAGACATTAGGGGGAAAAAATGAGAGACTTCTTGCATTCTCCAGGTCGGTTTTGTTGAGTGGTTTTAATAAAGAAAACAAAATGATGGAATCCTTCCCCTGCCTTCTCTGAAATAAAAAAGCTAGCGTAGGAAAGGATACATTGAGCGTGATTTTCTGTTATGGTCTAAAAAGCCTTTGACAGTGATGTTTAGACCTGTTAATGAGCAGGTGGAGCTCTGTGTGAAGCGATAGGAAAGATACTTGTTTGTATTTCCTTAAAATCTGAATTTGGCTTTTAGCTTTGGATTCTTTTAGAGGCTTACTGATGCTGCCTTTGCAGAATTACTGTTGGAGGGAAGGTGGGAGTATGAAAATACAAAACTAATTAAATTAACAGCCCTCAAAACTCCGAACAAAAGCTGCATCTGCTGAGGCATGCACACAGTGACTTTGCAATGTCTAATACACTTCCAGATGGCAGACTTACATATTTCCTCAGAATAATTACACAAGTGAAATTTTAACTCCTAGCCTGCTCTGAGACATTCTGGGTTGCCCATTAAATGAGTCCTGAAGTGGAAACAGTATCAACATCTTTCATCAGCTTTGGAAAAGCATTCTCCTAAAGGGAAGGTTCAATTAGTTTTCCATAAGTGTTGCTGTTTATTTACTGTGTTAGTAATCAAATTTTGCTGTGAAAATGGTTCCTAGCTCTAGGTGGAAGATCAATCAGCTTTCCCTCGGAAACTGGAGATTTATATCAGAATGGAGAGACTTTCTATTGCCAAGTCACCCTCGGTATCAGTGCTGAACCTCAGCGTTACCACTGGTTTCTTCTGAGTCATACTGAAAGTCGCTATAAAAAGATGCTGCTAGTCTGTCTGGGGAAACAAGGGTTTCTGTTGGTCAGCAGAGGTTAGAAGAGTTTTGGGATGGCTATACTAATGATAAATCTTGGGAAAGAAACAATATTTAGATCACTTTAGGTCATCAATTTACAGATGAGACTCTAAAGCAATGAACTGTGGAAGCTGTGAGGACTTGCTTTGATTTCAGTGTTCCTAGGTAGTTCAGGACTGTTTAGATGTCTGATTTATGCTTTTATTTATAGTTTCCAGCTCTCTATAGCTGCATTTCTGTATGTGCACTTAAATCAGAAGCTAGATGGGAACATGTTGTGTGTGTTTACGCCCAGCACACTGAATTCCTTGCTTTGTGAAGAGAATTTCTGAGCATTATGAGCCAAGTTCTGCCTTTACCCTGAACACATGCGAGTTTGTTGTTTTGATGAAATTCACCACTGCAGGTTTATAAATTCACTTGTCACTGTAGAATTAGGTGAGATATTTAGTCCTTTTTTTTTTTTTGTAGTGAAACCTTGGAGATACTTCCTAAGGATAGGTGAGAAGATGGTATAAACCCACCTGTATTCAGACCTTCTTCAGTTTCTGCATTTAGAAATAATAGTCATAATTGCTCCAGATGGAAGAGTTGGAAGTATTTCAACAAGACAAGAAAGGTGAAAAGGAAATGAGGTTTAAATTGGTTTGTAGTTAATTGCCATAGCCTGTAACAGTATTGATTTTCTGGCAGTAGTAGCATTGTTCTTTGTCCTTACATTTGCTAAGCCTGATCAGCATTGCACAACAAGAGCCTCTCTTGCTTCAACACAATCATTTTTAAGCTCAGCTGTTTCTTTGCAGGGGCATCAACTGTTCTATAGTTCTTTCTAGCCATTAGAGAGAAGCGAATTCTTCACCTTGCCTTTTTCCCTGGAACGTTAAGGTGCAGCTACCCAGTTGCTCTCTGCTAATGGTGGAGAGTGAGATCTGCAATTTGTTGCACGATACAACAGTCCCATTGCTCTTTAAATTCAGAGGACAAGTTTACCACCTTAAAACACTAGTAATAAAAGTTTGTGAAAGCTTCAAACTGCTTTTCACTTTGGTAGTATTTCAGTTTGTATGAACATCTGTAAAAATGAATTCTTCCTTTAGCAAAAGAGGACTTGTGAGTACCTCTTGGTGTATAGAAGTCCAAGCTTACATGACAAAACCTGTAAAAAGGGTGATTCTTATTCAGTGGTTACCATTTTTTTTGCTATTAAGTATTGCCTTCCAGTGAGATGGAAAAATGCAACTCGATTTTTGTGCCCAATCGTGTCTCGCTGAATAATCGAGTTAGTGGTTCACAAGTAACTGATGGGTTGAAGGAGAAATAAATTGCAAACAAGTAGATGTGAAACCCGGTTCACCCAAGGCCTGATATGAAGGACCTTAATGAAGAAATGTTTTTTTTCAGTGAACAATTTGGCCATTTTTAGACACATATTGATGAAAAATTATATATTTGTAAATTAAAAATAATCCCAACTGTTGTAAACCAGAGAACTCTCATTAAAGGAAATCAACTCAATTATCTTGATCATCTAAACGTATAGTTTACCTTTGCAAATATTTATTTTTGTCTTCATTGCGAATGAATATGCAAGTTTAGCTCTTTTCTGAATGGATATACAATGGCAAATGTCTCTCTAATCGCTGCTCTATTCAAACATTAATTGGTAGAACATATGTAGAATTCTACTAGTCTGAATAGGTATAGGATAGCAGCAGTCTTTTTAATCACATCACTATTCAACCACTAATTGGTGTGATGATTAAGGGACATTAGAGGGAGCACTTTGACATCTGATTCTTTGAACTGATGTGTGCTCGGGCTGCACTGTATTCATCATGGCCAGGCTGATTTCTTAAATGAAACACTCTGATTCCCAAATGTGGAAAATATTGCATTAGGATCCATTGAGGTGATTAGGGAATTTGAGAACGATTCTTTTATTTAACTAGTGATTGACTGTATATGTACAAACCATTCGCGTGAATAATACATGGGGCACGGAGTATCAGAAAGAGCTGAGAAGTAACATCAAGAGATTTTCTCTTTTCTCATAGTGTCAATAATTAAATATTAATACACATTTTAAAGTGTACCAGTTTAATCATTTAGCAGTCAAATTCCTACTCATGCATTTTTTAGATTAACTAATTATTCTGCGGTTCCTCGTATCGATACCATATGCTGGCATTTAGAACCCTTGCGCTGGAATAAAGCGGTTTTACGTGTTTATATGTGATGTCACTTATGCTTGCTCCAAGAAATGCATATTACAATCCTTGAATTCCCCCATTTATTTAATTTTCAATGTGTTAAGGTATTTTCATTAGGATATCTCAATAGCTCCTGACTTGCCCGGCTGCTGCAAATTAGTGCTTTTGTGTGCTTGTTTCTGTGGATCAAATTGTAAATATTATCTGATGCCAAGTTATGACAAATCTTCTCTTAGTCCCCTGCAAAAGATTCTTTCTTGCCTTGCAGCTCCTCTGGAGTGTTGTGCAAAGCCACCTCTGACCTCTTAACTTCCTCTGTTCAGAGGTCTTCAGGTTTGGTGTTCTTCAGGTTTGATGTCGGTGATTCCCATTCTTACAGAGCAGGACTCGCCAAAGGTTTTTGGTTCCAGGTATATTTCTTGCAAATCACTTGCTTTTATACATACATGTCTGACAAAATTGAAGATGTCTGCTGCAAATGCTGGATTGTAGCTAAATCTGATCAACTCGTTTCCCTTCATTAAAGCCGAGCGGGTCAGAAAATAGAGATAGGACCAGAAAATCTTCACCGTTAACTTTCATCTTATGCTTCGCCTTTGTGTTCTTTTAGATGTGGATTTCTATATGTGCACTTTTGTGTGGTTATTGGATGGAGATAAAGGTGCCTTCTTGTGTTGATGTATTGGAAAACAGAATAAGTAATAAGATGGATGTGTCCTTTTTCAGTCCCTCTATTCACACTCTGTTGTTTTGATATTGTAAACCATTTCCTAGACTGAAACCAATACTGCTCTTTGGCTCTTTCCTCTCCTAGCCTTTCTTCTTATATAGCAAAAGCCACATCTCCATCATTTTTTGAAATCTGTGGAATTAAAAATGATCAAAAGCTTTAGATTGAGAAATTGTGAGAGCATAAACATCATTTCTTGGAGAAACCTGTGCCATTCTTAGCCTGTTAGTAATTACTCACTTCAGATCTATTTATAGTGGCTGAGTCCTGGAAGACATCTGCTCACTAGAAGTAAAAGGAGCTGAGAGACCAATTTTAGTGTGGCAGAAGTAGTATACCTTGCTAAATGCTGTATTTTAAGCAAGGCTGGTAGCAATATCCAATATTAAGTTGGCCTGAAGTGTTCATGACCAGATTCTGCCTACAGGCTTTTTCTGCAGCATTTCTATATGTTTGGAAACTTCTTTTTCAAGCACCAGTCTGTCAATTTTTATGCATATCAAAAAATCAGTAAAGTATGAATCAATAGGTCTGTCAGAAAAGCTCGCTTTTGATCTTTTAATCAATCCTAATAGCATTATACTTAAAAAACCACTAACTCATCCCCTCATACTTTGAAGCAAGGATGTGTAACAGACTGGGGATTGAAAACGCAGATTGGTACAACTGACATGGTTTAGTGGTGAGCTTGGTGGTGGTAGGTTAGTGTTGAGACTCAATGATCTTAAAGGGGTTTTTTTCCCCAACCAAAATGGTTCTATATTTTGAAAACCTTATCTTGACCAATTTCCATTGCATTTTTATCACAATGTACAGTCCTCAGGTGGGCAGCAGTTAATTCATCTCTCGCTGCTCCTTTGCTTACAGTATTCAGTATCCTTTGCTTACAGTGATGTCCTGGTTTCAGAAGCTCCTAAAGTTTTGGTGGTGCGTTTATTTGAGACCTTCATAATGATTTCTTTGCTGCTTTATAAACTGATACATTGTTTAAGTATAGTATTGAAAATAAACATAGTATCCCATCCCATGTGGATAGCAGAAATAATGCTTTTGGGATTCTTCAGCCTGGGAAGATGCTCACTACTCCTTGGTACAGGAACCTTCCTTCTAGCGTGTGCTCCTCGTGTTGATGAAATGGGAACTGGTGAGTTGTTCAGTGTCTGGAGCTGTGGTGTTGTCACGTCGAGGTGTATTCCCTCTTGATCTTTCTCTCTGTGTTTATGTTCCATCGATTCCAGCTGCCATCAGAAAGCTGCATGTATGTGATTTCTGCCATAGCTTCTTCGATCTACAGTCAGTCCTGTTTGATCAGCAAGTATCTAGAACTCAGCGCAACTTTCTGGTCCCTTATAATACTGAGAACAGGACTGCAACCTACTGTTGCTTAATTGCTAGCTGAAGTGGAGGAGATTTTCTTCTGCAGAGCTAAGGATCCTACCATGTGCATTCTGTTTGAAAGTTACCAAGTTGTAACTCATGACTTGTATTTTCCTTTAAAATAAAGGTTGAAAATGTCTTTTTCATGTAGCATGTGAGAAGAATGTTAGCAATATACCTAAATCAAGGAAACAAATTAAGAAGCATCCAAATTATATCGTTGCATCTGTGTAGTTGCCTTAAGGACATACACTGTTCAAGAAAGACAAACTTAAAGGTGAAGCATTTTATGTCAATAATGCAACAGATGGCAAAAAGATAGCAAGGGTAAAACTGAACCTTCGTGGATCAAAATTACTTTAGGGAAGGCTTATAAGGTAATTTATAGTTTGCTGAGAATATGCTATAGAGTCTCCAAACAGCAGGTTTAAATTTGCCTATGGCTGTAAATAGAAATCAATCTAATAATACAACCATAAAAATGAAAGTCAGGGAGGGATAGTGAGAGAATTCCTGGATTAGGACAGAATGAAACATAGCTAGACATTTCTTGACAGAAATTTTGACCAACTTCTAAAGGCATGTGATGTTGGAGACTTCTTTCTCATTCTTGTTAGTGTTTAATCAATGCAACAGCAAGTTTTTCCTAAAATATATTTTATTTGTTGAAGATCAAACTATCATCTTGTCCTTCTCCTCCTGCTTGAAGAACAATTGATGATTGTTCCCTTCTGGTATAAAATCTGTTGGATTAGAAGATTCCTGTTAACTGTCTTTCCAGTTCTCTATTTTCCTTCCACTCCTTTTTTTCTGGTCGTGTTTTCTGCAACTATTATTTTGATGCTTTTCTTTGAATTTCATTCTCTGTATCTTTCTTTAGTGAGAAAAATTGAGCATTTTTTCAACTGGGAAGTAACTATTGCCAAGTAGAATGAGATAGTTTCTCTGCCTCACTTACTGAACTCTCCCACAATGTGGTGTGGGATTGCCTTGTGTTCAATTTATGGGCTAAGTTCTAACCCTTCCTTTGGGCTCAATTTTTAAGTTCTTACTTGCCTTTTAAAATGTTTCATATCTCCTCCTTCCCTTTTCCCCTTATTCCACCAAATAGGATGTTGGCAACAATCATTAGTACGTTCTTTTCCAGAAATCTAAGTCACTGGGGTCCTGGCTGAATCACGAAACGTCCTGATTCAGATCCTTTATCAGTGATAGAAAACAGAGTTGTTTTTCACTACGTTGTGGGCTCACTGGCCATTTGTTTTATCTAGTCTGCATTCTTAATTGGCTTGTAAAATTGTGGTGTGGTGTGCTTGTTAAAAAAGTGTCATGGTTTGACATGACAGCCTTTTCTGGTAAGGGGGAAGGGGCTGTAAAGGTGGCTCCTGTAAGTACTTGCTCGAAACTCCCCCCAGCTCTGAGCTGGAGAAGTAAAAAACATGGAATTGATGGGCAAAGCAGAAAGCAGAGAGAGGGAGAAGTGAGAACTTTGGAAAGTTGAGTCACACCTGGCAGAAGAAATTAAAACAAATAGTGAAAGGTTACTCAGCTATATAAAACAAATAGTAAATGGTTCTTAAGTTGTCTAAATGAAAAAATAAAGGAACAAGCAAAGTCAGTGTGAAGATAGGATTAAATATCCTAGGTATTGGGTAACATCCTTGTAAATTGTTGGCCTGTTTTCAGTAAAATGGGAGTAAAACAAGAGGTGGTTAATGGTCAGACAAGGGCAGAAATGGAAATTACCCTAGACAGGCCAGAAGGAAGACTGAAGTCAAAGAGACAGAAAAACATCCATAAAAGTATTACAGAAGAATTGACATATGAAATTACAGACCTAAGAGTAAAGCAAGCAGTTTATTATGGCTGATGCAGTTTCTGTATGGTAAAAGATGGAGAACTGATGGACAAGTACAACTCTGTTAGTCTCATAGCAGCAGCGTGGAAAACTTTGAAAACATATTTTTGAAACAGATTTATTAAATGCATTAAGGTATCAGTGAGATGGAATGAAACATATTGGACTTTGTTGTTAGGGATAGAGCATGACACACTGACAATATTTTTGCCAATTATTAATGAAGCATCATCTGCTTAGATTAGAGTAGTGACATGGATGAGGGACTGGCTAGAACAGAAATGAGTGTGAATACTGCTTAAAGAAGAGTTTCTGGGCTTTTGAGCAGAGCTTGTTGAAGGATCAGTCTTCAGATTCATGCCATTTAATATTTTCATTAATGAGCTTGACATAAATATTAGGAGCATGTTACAAGAAAGTCGACAGGCACTGTCAATACAGAGGGAACTAGAACATCATAAAAACCCATGTGATGCTGAAGTTTAGAGTAAAAAAGAGATAAGAATAAATTTAATAGTGCAATTAGGAGACTGTACAGCCAAGGGCTGGGGATAAGAATGACTGGGAGCTTAATGGTTGGGATTGAGAGAGATGATTTAGAAATATCAGTTGATCAGAGGGTTATGGATTCCATAAACTGGATGAGAAAATCTGAATGTGAACAGAATGTGGAAGGAACAGTGACTGATCATCCCAGTTGCCACTTCCACTCTCCTATATACTTCAGTGTTATGGGCCACAGGTGTCATAGAATGCAGTTATTCGACAAGACTTTGTGACAGTTGCTACCTGTTAAAAGAGGATATTCCTAGTATGTAGAATAAATTGCTTCTAAATCACTTCAGGTACCGTAGTGCTGCGTGTCTTTGAAATGTTCAGGGGGAAAATACCTCTGCCTTCAAGTTTTGAATAAAGCTACACACTGAGCACAAATGTTGAAAGGCTGTTGATTAGGTGAGCACTCTGTTCTCTCTTCTGAGTCAGGTAGCACTTCTGTGTAAAATAGCAAGTGATCATATAATTAAAACTGCTGTTTTACTGCATATGCATGAAGGGACCAAATCAAGTTCTGAAATAGCAAACCTTTCTTAGGCATTTTTGAGATTTAAGTGCTTGAGCTCACAATGTTTGTTTGTTTTATGGTGCTCTGTATCATCGGCGGGTTTTGCTGCGTACTTCAGCCAACTCCACACACCCTTTCTTTGGCCTTTAATTTCTACAAACATTACTGTGGGAAGGAGGTAAATAAACAGGGATTATGTACCTGAATGTTAGTCTCTGTCCTTTGCTTACCTATGAGGTTCATTTGTGGTTTCTCTGTACTAGATAACAGTTTGTAGCTGATAGATGTAGATGGATGCTATCCATTACCTTTTAAGGTATGTGCTGTGGTGCAGGTTCTTTTCACTTGCTCCTGACACTCTGCTACCCATAAATCAAATTGCTCTGAGTTTGAGTTAGCTATGTCAAAAATACCCAAATAATAACACTGATTTTGATGCCCTTGAGAAAGATCATGTTAACTGAATGTTTACTCCATTAGGTCATCCTCACAGATTGGTCCTTAGCTAAATTATGTAGCTGTCTTATGCTTTAGCATCTCTAATTCTAGATTCCCCTTCCAGGATTCCTAATATCCTTAAAGTGTTAGTCCCTTGGATAAGCATTATTCCCATCCCCAAATTAAAAAGACTTTTCCAGAAGTTGCCATTGTCTGCTGGAAGGAGTCTTTCACTGTTGTGGAATGAAAAAGACTGTCAGGGAAACTAGCTTAGTATCTGTCCTCTTGAAACTCAGTCTAACTAATGCTGAATCAACAATACTTTGTAAAATGTGGACTTGATGAGCATTTGTTTCCAACTGGTGAAGATTTAGCCCAGTAGAGTTAAGCTTTGAAAGAAAAGATGTGTGTATAGGAAGCTTTGCTCTCACTTCTTTCACATCTGAATTCATTAAAAATAATAGATACTGAAAATCTTTTAAGATTGGATCCATAAACTTTAGGAACAAACTTCAGTTCCTTTGTAATTCCACTGCATTTTTGACAATGCTCAGACCATTTTTCTTATCCTACCTATTATCTTGTCTTTAGTGTAAAGCAACTTGGCAGAAGAGTAAGAAGTCAACGAATCTCGCCCAGTAATGTATACACAGGAACTGTTAAAGATTTGGGTTAATTTAACACAAAATTTAGTTGGATAAGAAAAATGCATTCAATTTGTCAAAGCTTGTGGCAGCAGCAGTGTTAGTGAATCGGGGTGTTTAAAGCGTGCATCAGGATATGTGGCCATTTCACGTGCTGGAAGAGTCATCCTGTTGTTGGTGTTTCCCCTGGAGTTTTTCTTTCTCATTTATATTTTTGCCTGCATTTATTTGCTAGTGAATGGACAAACAATGCGAGAAGGATCTTGCATATATTTGTAGCAATAAGTCTGCAAAGCTCTGTTGCCACCAGGGCTCTAGAAAAGCTGTGAGTGGTACAGGGTGTTGCTAGGCAACACCGCATGGCCACAGATAGTATTTTTCTTTTAATTTATTTATTCTTCAGTTTGAGTGTGTCCTGCTTGGAGCCATTTGGGTAATAGTTAAGCAAGCACATAGAAATCAGAGAGCTGCAGGAGTGGAATAAAGGAATTCAATATGAAAAAATAAGGAAGGAAAAGCCGTGACACACAATGAAAGAGACGGGAGACATGAAATAATTAGTGAGGACTGGGGCAAAAAAGTAAACAAATGTGTGGAAACAGAACAGGAGAGGAGAGGCCTGAGTTATGAAGGGGAAAAAAAACCAAGGAAAGATAGGGCACTATTGAAGCAAAATTAAACATTGAAAGCTCAAACAGTGTGTGCTCAGGGGAAATAGGGGCAAACTGCTTTATAAGAATTAAAAGTGGAGAACAAAATGTCTTTGAGAATAAAGGAAGAAATTTGGTAATTGTGGTCAAGAATAATGATTTTTGTTTCTCTTTTGCTTTGCAGCCGCCCTGCTCTTTCCTATTACTTTGTTTGCACTTATGCAATAGTAGCAGTGATGCTCAGGAGCCAGGGACTGGGTCATAACTCAATTATTTTTCCTCTCTGGAAAACATCCTGAAGAGTTTTGGTAATGTTTAGAAAATATTCACTGTGTATGTTGGAGAACAGCATTTTCAAAACTAGGTTAGTGTATTTTGCTCAAAATTGTAGATGATTAAAGGTAGTAGGTTGAGCTCTGATTGTAGGGAGGGAGTGGGTTGTTCATACTCACCAAGTTACACACATTAAGTAGGGACAGGTCTGTCCTGCGCAGCATTCTGGGAACTAAAAGCCCTTCACTTGCAACATTTGGGGATCACTTCTAGACTTAAGAGTAGCATAGCCATGGGAGGAAAATGCTGTGCTAGAGCCAGCCCTACTCAGAGTCCCAGTTCATTGGCTCGGGAACTCTACTCCCCAGCTCAAATGTCTGGAAGAGCACTGTTTATGGGATCTGAACTAGACTCCTCCTAAGAGGGCTAAGCCTAGCTCATACCAAGGAGCCAGGCATCAAACTTCTCTTCTGGTGAATCTTGGCTCCACGTGTCCTGCGTGCTTGGGAACTGCTGTGAAGGTGTGTGCCCAGTACATTGGGACATACTTGTGTTGCTCGCCTCAGCTTGAACACAGCAGTTTCATTTAAGAGACTGATAAGAAGGAGAATACAGCAGTTGGAGCTGTCTGAAAGCAGGACAGAAGGTTTTAGGAGAAGAAAGCTATTGAGGTTGATACATGAAAGCTTCCAAAGTAGTAAAAACCTTCCAAAGATGACAGTAAATAGGATAAGGAACTAGAAGAGTGCAGAGTGCCATATTGGGTTGTTAGATGCTCTTCTCCCTAAGGTGGTGAATAGATTTGAGACCTGAGGCTATATGTTTATCCTGGATGTTGTTTACAAGCTGCATGTGAATAAACAGTGTTACAGTAACACTCCCCTAATGCTCTTTCTGGCGTTCACCGTGAAAAGAACTTTTGAATTCCCTGCTGACAGATGTGGCTACACATAAACCCTGCTCATTTCTGTGTATAGGGATGGTCTTGTTCCTGTAATTTCTTACAGAATAAAAACCCCAATACAATTTATTCACTGAAGTTTGTAGTGGGAGATTCTCAAGCTTATTAAACATGCATGGTGTCTTATTGTCATGGTTTAAGCTCAGAGAGCAGCTAAGCCCCAGGCAGCCGCTCGCTCACTCTTCCCCCTGCCCCAGTGGGATGGGGAGAGGAATGGTGAAAAAAACCAGTAAAACTCATGGGCTGAGACAAGAACAATTTATTAACTAAAATCAAACAAAATATAATAATAAATATCAATTGTGATGAAAAGAAATATAACAGAGAAATAAAACCCAAGGAAAACAAAGAACCAAAATCCAACTCATGCCCAGTGTAGTTGCTCACCACCCACTGACTGATGCCTGAGCAATCAGCCCCTTCCCACCAACCCCTCCAGTTCACATACTGGGCAGGATGTCCTGTGCTCAGGAATAGCCCTGTGGCTAGTTGGGGTCAGCTCTCCTGGCCACATTCCCTCCCAGCTTCTTGTTACCCCCCCAGTCCAATTGCTGGCAGGGCAGGGGGAGAAGCAGAAAAGGCCCCGATGCTGCGCAACGTTGCTCAGCAAGAACCAACACATTCCTCTGTTAGCAACACTTGTTTGCAGCACAAATCCAAAACACAGCTCTGTTCCAGCTATTAGGAAGAAAACTGACTCTACTCCAGCCAAAACCAGGACACTTTTTCAAAGAAAATGACACTTATTTAAGTGGTTTTCTCTCGATTTTGATTCTGTCTGTGTGTCTGTAAATAGATGGCACAACAGATGGTGATAACTTCGTAGGATGTGCAACCATTGTAATAGCCCCATACCTCTGATTTTCCAAATACTTTTTGAGTTTGTACTGTCCTACTTTGTTGTTCCCCCTCGAGACTTAAGTTCCCACCTCCTTAGCAATGAGTGTAAGCTTTCATTTTGACTAACTTGGCTTGATGCGTGATATTTAAAGATACGTAATTGTGTTGGCTGTTAAACAGTTTTAGCTTTAACCAGTTTACTGGCTCTTTCTGCATTCTTATCCATGCTTTACAGATGAGTCTCAGATTATTTTAAGACAAATCACTCTTCAGTTTTTTGGAAGGAATGATGGTGATGGAAATTCTGATACCAAGTTCCAGCGTGTAACAACTACACCAGGGACTTGGTACAAGGGCTGCTCTCTTCTGGCTACAGCCTTTTTTCTAGTTCTGATTCCTTTGACTTGTGTAGATGGTTCTCAAGCACACTTAATATTTCCAGTTATTCCTCTTGAGAAATCTAGTCTCAATTTCATATTTGGCTTTGTCTATGCTAAGTAGCCTGAACTGTCACATGAGGAAATTTATTTCATTGCTAAGTCATCTTTTATGCCGTGATACTGGTTTTCTGATAACATGGGAATCCAGAACAGAAGGGAATATACTCTTTTCTTGGTAATTCACTGAGTCAGAGGATGGGATCTTGTCAGGTTTTTACAAAGGTAAAGCAAAAGCCATGTGCACAAGCAAAGCCAAAGGAGGGATCCATTCCCCACTTCCCATAGGCAGGTAGGTGTTCGGCTATCTCCAGGGAAGCAGAACTCCATTGGTTACTTGGGAAGACAAAGTGCCATAACTCTGAATGTTCCCCTTCTTCTTCCTCCTTTCCTCAGGTTTATGTGCTGAGCAATAACCAAAACATCCATGTGTTATCAACACTATTTCCAGCACAAATCCAAACCATGGTCCCATACCAGCTACTGTGAAGAAAATCACCTGTTCCCTCAGTCAAACCCAGCACACGTGCCTCGTCTGTTCTCATAGTTATTTGGGAAAGAAGCTTATTTAAAATCATGAGAAATAGCTTTGTCAGATTAGCTTCTGCAGAATTGGTTGGGAAAATTGGGTCCTGTTGTGTTATTTTTTTGTACTATAGAGGCAACTACAGGGAGCTGCAGTGCATGGTAAACACAGAGCCGTGAAAGAAAAGGTTTTGTTGTGGCACTTCTGAGGAATTCTGTTGTTGGAGAATATAATGTGCCCTGTAAGAGATGAGAGGTGGCGTCTTGGGCTGAGGAAGCAAGTCTGCTGCATGTAGTTGGCTTTTATTCCACTACACAGAGTGGGCTGCATTGTTTAGGGGTGGTGTTTTATTGTAACTTTAACTTTTGAAAAGTTCTTATACTTAAAAGTTCTGTATGGAAAATAAGAGGCATCCTCTAAGTTTGTAGTCTAAATTTATGGGGCTAATTCCTGAGGTTCTTGATCACTGGCCTCTAAAAAAGCAGGGGCTTTTGAGTATGTGTTTTTCCTTACGCACTTTCTTGAAGGTCAAGAACATAATCTGTTCCTTAGCAGTACAGTTCTACCTGCATTTTAAAGATTTTTTCCCTTTTTTCCAGGTTATAAGCTCTGTAAATGTTAATTCTCAATATGAGTCTGGTCTTCACCTACATACTCTCGCTTTATTTAATCTCAGTGAGTCAGGGGAATATTTGCCTAAGCAGAGTAAAGAATCCCAAAGGAGAAGAGCAAGATAGGTTGAGGTATGGGAAAGTACTGGCAGAGAGTGCAGCATTTGGGATATTTTTTTCTTACTAATCTTTACTTAGTTATATTTTCACTGCCAAGTGATAATAGCATATTTAGAAATTCTGTGTAGAGCCTGTGTCTTTTTACTTAGACTGCATACCCTTAAAGAATTGAATTGTAAATTTATGCTGTGAGTACTGGAGAATCAGGGGATTAAACTGCTGAGAACAGTCCCAGACAGGATCTTAAACTTCTGTTAGGGCTCTCACGTAATGCTCAGCCTCTCCAATATAAAAAAAGGCATAACTACAGCTGCATTAAAAAAGAAAGAGTGTCTAGATGACGCTTGTCATATTCTAAAAGATTCCATGTTTTGTTGCCTGCTACAGAGCCATATCCCATACAGGGAAGGGGTCTTAAAAGTGTCCCTTCAGACGCAGAGTGACTGGTAGCTCGTTATGAAGTCTTTCCATTCATTTAGTGATCAAGTTTAACAATTGTTTTAGGAAGAGAAGAAAAAAAGTGGGAAAGACAAGAGTTTTCCTTCCTTTTGGTTCTCAAAATCTTCTTTGTCTTTTAAAGCTGAGTCACAAGGGGAGGAGCTGTATCAAACGTCCCGTCTAGCGGCATCACCTGCGTTCTCTGCTCCTTTATTATTTCCAGCTGTGCCCCTGCTGTCTTGCATATCTTTTGTAGCTTTTTATCCTTTGCTTTTGGGTTCTTTACTATTCTTTGTGTTGCACGCTTGGTCCTTTCAGATACATCTTTTCTTATCCTGTCTGTATCGCTACTATCTGATGTGTTATCCATTGCCAAAACAGCGGTGTCTGCATCTGCTCTGCCAACAGCAGGTTGGATGGGAGCAAGAGCCCATACCCTTATGTGAACAAGAAAACTGTTAGAAACTTGCCACTTGAAATTTGCCCGTGAAACAGCACGAGAAGGGAGCTATCAGAATGCCATCTCAGGTTGGGAGATCTTTCACAGTCCTGGTAAAATTGCAAAGTGCAGTGTTTTGTATGGTTAACAAGTAATAAACTTTTATATGATTACCTGTCTTTGAGGATTAAATGCAACATCTTTTCAGCAGAGGAAACTTTAAAGTGATCCAAAATTGTTTGCTTCTACTTCAGAATTCCCATTCCATTGACAACATTTATGGTGGTTAATAACAAAACACACGTGCAGTGTCAGGAAATCTCATGCCTTGGAGTTTCCTGGTAGCAGTCCTGGTTTATCGATGTATTCCTGTTTGTGTAGAAAATGGGATGCTCATGTTTGAATTTGCATGTGCACTATTTTAGGGCCTTAATAATATTCCTCTAAAAAAAGCCTGTGAAAATTAACATGCTTGTGCTAAGTAGGCATTGATCACAGCCACCTTCAATTCTATTTAATATTTTTTCCTATTGATTTTTATTTGGTTCCTGGGACTGCCTTTCTGTGGGAAGTCTGCTATTTTAGCTGCATTTATATCTCTGCTTTTCGAAGGGTCTGTACCAGATAATGAAAAAATGATTTGTTACAATAACAAATGTTCATGTATTATGAATGGCATGCTGTCAAGTGTTATGTAAATACATGAGGGTTCAGGATGCTTTCTGTAGGTATTAGGAACATGTACATGTTAGAAAGCCTTCTATTTGTCCTTTGCCAGCAGTTGGTTAGGGGTCAATTTTAAGCTTCTTTTCCCGATAGGAAAAGGAACCCCTTGAGAATGAGTCACAGCAAAAAGGAAGGAGGAATTTAGTAGGTAGATATTGCATAGCTTGTAATATCTTACTGATAGGATCTAACAATTCTTTTACTTGTTAGTTTTTAAGAATGCTCTTAGATAAAACCCATTGATTTTATGGCATTGGTTTTGTTTAGCTTCTCAATATGAAGATAGTTTAAGGGGACTGCCTGTGTGGAATACAGCTGTTGGCTACTGAATAACTTTAATGAACTGTAGCACTAACATGAGAATAAATGGAATATATGTAAGTCATTTTACCCTATAGCAGATGGGTGCTTAAATCTGTGAAAGAAGATCTATGGAGCCATTTAGCTTTTTGTGTTGTTTCAGTGTAGAAAGACAGTCTGTTCCAAATCGAGAGAAGTCTGCTAAGAATATTTAGGTTTCATTGGAATAAAGCACAGTTATATATGTTCACATGAAAAGAAGGAGATGTGCTGCTCTGAACTCATAACAATTGTCTATTAGTCTGTTTTTAATAATTTTTCTTTGGCATGTAATCCTGTTTAATTAGATTCTACTCTTTCTGTTGTTTCAAGATTCCATAAACTGGAGTCTTATATACCAGCTGCTAAAGCAGGAGTTACTGTCTAAATGATATTCACAGTGAGTATTTGGAAGGTTTACAATTATACCCTTGCTAATAAATTGTGCTATTTTCCCCAACAGTTTTAAGTGCTAATCTTCAGAAGGCATTTTAAAATTAGCTAAAATTCTGTCAAGAGATTTACAAAAATTGTTAGCATGCAGATAATTATGTCACAGTCCTTGGACTCCATCTCTGATTGTGTGCATAAATCAGAAAATGTCAGCTGTGTTTTCCCTTAATAATTATCCTTGCAGCAATATATTACAGTTTAGATTACTATTGCAGTGTTGCTTTAGGTTTATAAAACACAAGTTAGTTATTTCTAAAGTTTTCTGCTGATGAAATAATCCACATTTCCAGAATAGCAAGTGATTGTTGGTGTTAACGTGTTCCATATCAGTGAGAAGATCAGTGTGGAAATAAGCATGTTAGGGTTTTTGTACAGTCCCCTGGAGAAGTCAGCTCTTTCCTTACAACTTTGTGGAAGGAGATCACATCTACAGACCGGCCAGCATTTTCAGAAGTGCTAGCTAATGTGGTGAGCTGTGGCACGTGTAGGACTGGACTTTTGGACCAAGGTCTGAGACTTTTCTTGCTGAATCTGTACTTCAGAATTGATTCTATAGGTCCTCAACAGTTTTGACAATGTGTCATTGGATCCTACCTGCTTAAGGTTAACTAATTGAAATGTCATCTGGAGCTGCTGTATCCTTCAGAGTTTGGACCAGGTTGTCTCATTTGAAGCGCTCAGAAATCTAGGTACAAATGCATTTAATATGCACATTGTAAAATCTGGCTGCATAGACATTAGGAAATTAAGACACACATATACTCTATAGGAACTTTATCATGGATTGTGAAGGAGAAAACAGCAGAAAAGTGAATTTGTTTTATCATTAGCAGCTAGAATAAATACGAATCGAACTGGTAAGAGCTGTTCCATCTCTCCACTGCTGTATGTTCTCCATGTTTAATACACAGAGAACATTTGACAGTGAAAAAATGTGAGATTTACTTTCATAAATGTGTGGTAAAAACTCAGACCTTAGAAGAAAATTTCCTGAAGCTATGTGGAAGCAGTGAATTCCAAGAACTCAGCAATCCTCCTAACTTAAGAATTTCTTTCACATAAGAGAGATGGTATTTTAAGTAAGGCTTTTAATTTGGCCATGTATCAACTAGGACAAGAGATGTACTCAAATTCAGTGCTGCAGTCTGCCTTAGAGCTGGGCTGTTGTCAGATCAAAAGATTTTATTTCTCAACTGTCTCAGAGTGTGTTTAAGACATTATCTATAATACTAACACTTTTGAAAGTCTATGTGAAGTATTTCAGGATAAAGTAGCAGGATATGGCTTAGTGTAATCCCACTCTCATTTGACTGGATGTAAGACTTAAAGTTGATCTCAGTGGAAATGGAGATACTTCTTTTATTGGTACAGTTGTGCAGAATGGTGAGTTTGACTTACGGTCTTCTCAAAAGTCTGACTTGGAGGCTTGTCATAGCTGGGCAGGGGCAGCAATGCTTTTGTGATTCAGAAAGGTTCTCAGTGGTTACACCAGGCAATCCCTGCTTTTAGTTTCTGAGCCACTGCTGCAAAGTTTTGTATTTGACCCAAGAGGCCAAGTCAAGAATTGATTTTTCAAATGACTAAGTCAAGCAAAGAGAACTTTTCCATCTGAGACAAAAACAGACACGAGGAAGCTCATGACTGTTTAGAGATAAGTTTTAAAAAGTAAAACTTCATTTTTGCCAGGATCCTGGGTTATTATTTAAAACTAGGGAGGTGCTTTATTGATATTCTCCTGTTATGTGAGCTAGCTTGATGCTCCAACCAGTGTCAAAGAGTGAGAGTTCTTTGGATTTGGTAGTTGCTGCCTTTCCTCAGACTATTAAAATATTATTTTGAAATGTATGTTGAATGTAGCTCAGTTTTTGCAACTGATTTACTTAAGAATGTAAAGCTCACCCTTATGTCATTTTCTTCAGAGTATTCTTAACACTCACAATTTCATTCATATTGGTAGCTTTTCTAATACACTGATATCCTTTCAGACAATCCCTGAATGTAGTGTGTGAGCTGATACTCAGAGCCATGAAGAAGTAGCATCTGTACCTGTGCTTCTGTTTGGTATTTTAGACACCCTGTTCTCTTTCCTCTGAGAGGAGATAATCCAAGATACTGTTTTGGAGTGGGTATGGCCAGTATTTATTCACTCTCCCAATCAGTGTGTATGCAGTAACTGATGACATAATACTGTGAGGTCATCTTCTTTCACGAGTTTGCGTTTTTATCCCTTTTTAGTTAATTTTTCCTAATGTATTTATTTACTCTCCAGCTCCTGTACCTTGAATGAGAGCTATTGGGCTGAAAGTAGTTCAAAATGCTATTGTCCAGAAACAATTCTCAGAAACAGAAGTAAGCTCATCTTCCTGCCAAATGAATGGGTACAACATCTATTCTTTGAGTCTATAAAATCTGTTCCATTTATTGTTCTGGATTATCTTTTAATTTCCACATTGGATTTATAGTTCAAATGGAATATGTGTGTGTGTAAGGCTAGAGGAGAACAGCATCTTCTTCAGCTGATTAACACAGTATGGTCCATATAGACAAAGCAGAAACACCCAGCTAAACCAACTGTTTTCAACATTTTCCACATGGAAATCATCAGTTATTGTAGCTTGTACAATATGGGAAGATCTAGTTAGGATTGATAAAAATCTTGCGTGGTTTGGATCCTTGGACGTTTCTATGTGCTTTATGCCACAAGGTCAAGAGAAATGAACTGCATGATGCTTGGATTTTCTGAACCTGTCTCAAGATGCTGGTGGCACAGGATTGTTAAAACATGAGCTTCCCTCTTTTGGTGCTAGGAACACTACTCCGAAAGGTGTTTCCTTTGGCCTGCTTTCCTGGAGGATGGGAGACTTGATTTTTGCTTGCACAGATACTTTCAGTTTAGTACTGATGAACCAGAAATTCTTTATTCATTAGTATTGTTGGTTTGGATTTCTTTTTGTGTGTTCTCAATGACCGACCTGCCTGTGTGTGCCTGGAGCTGAAGGTCAATGTATGCTGATCTAAATAATGGAATGCTTCATTGTAGAGATTCCTTGTCTGTCTCGTGTAATCCCTTTGAGTTTTTGAGTAGGATTTTGCCATACAAAGGACAGCAGATTGTAATATAAACAAAGAAAAAAATATGAAATTAGTTGTGAGATAAGATGCACTGCTCATACTTAAGACATGCATCATTTTTCATGAGGGAGAGAAAAGACTGCAGAAGTTCCGTGGCAGCTTTGTTCCTTTCTCCTGTTCAGACATGTATTATTAAAACTTAAAAACTTTGTATTAAAAAAAGTGTACAGTTTTATTTAAAAACAATGATAGTTTAAGTGTTAATTAGACAAGCTAAAGTGTCTGGTTAGGCCATTTACAAACATCCAATTATTTCCTTTCCAGCAATGCTTTTGTAGCCTCAAATTGGATGTAATTATAAAAATAATCAATGCACAAAAGAAATAACAATGGGCAACTTTTATTGTATTTATTACAGCTATCTTCAAAGATGTGGACTTGAAAATTAGTTCAGGTATTAAAAACTGTGAAAGTAATATGACCAAATAATAGTGCACATATTTCCTTTAAAGCTATTGCATAAAGAGCCTGACAATCCTTCCTTCAAGGTTGTTCGCAATAGTAACTGTTATGCTGGCAACTTGTGTGTCTTCTACACCCATATGGCAAAATTATGCCTCCCAGAGGTAAGTTTTGGTATTGGAGAAAGGTGCTGCTGAGAACAGGGGTAACCTAAAAGCTTCCTGTGTTGACGAAGCCTCAAGAGAGTGTAACAATCCTATGGATGATGCGGATGATCAGAGAATTGTTGTTTGCTGCTGTCTCACACTCGCTTTGAACAGACACAAATTTCTGCACTCCCCAACATCTCCTGCATCAATGTTACTGTCTTTATAGGAGCAGAAGAAAAGGATCAGCACTAGTACTAGAACCAGTCACATTTTTAATAACAATTCATGGAATAGACCAAAGTTGTGACAATAAATGAATTTAAAAATTGTTTTCTTCATTTTACTCTTAGAAGAATAAACAGAATAAACGTTAGGTGCTTGACGTGTCTGTAAACAACATTTTCAGTTTCTGTTCCCTTTTTTTTAAAAATAAACTAAATATGAATGAAATATGTTTAGTTCCCACAATGCTGCCTGCTTTGTTGGGACAGACTGATAACTTTTGTTCTGACTGTCCAGGCTTCAGTCCCCGTCTCTGTGTGTGCAGCAGCTTTGGAGCTTCGCGTACTGATAAAGGGAAAATACATTTTTTTTTCAAAGAAGAAACCCCCCAAAATTCTATACATTTCATTATGGAACATTTATAGGATGATTTCCATGACAACCATATAATAAGATTCATGTTTACATTGTTTCTGAGTTCTCAATGTCTTTTTAATGATCCCTGTGTAATTAAAGCAGAATGCATAATTTGAGGTTACGTGGTGTACATTAGTTTTGTTTGCATGATGTTGAATGATGTTAATGCACGTACAATGTACTGTTTAGGAGCCTCACATGGATTTGTCTGTTTGTTGCAGAACTGTGAGAAACTGGAAAATAATTTTGATGACATCAAGCACACAACTCTTAGTGAGCGAGGAGCACTTCGAGAAGCAATGAGGTAAGTCTGGGTCACCATAGCAACAGTCACAGATGTGGTAAAGAAAGAGTCATTCTTCATTATTGGGGGAACAAATGAGTTCATTGCCACCATTCAGCTCTATTCTCTAAGGTATTAATTTGTCAGTGGAGAGGCTTCCCTTGAGGCTGTACTTTGGTTTTGAAGCTGCATAAATGTTAAGCCTGACTGCACAGTAAAAAACGTAAATGTTTAATTTGTTATTTAAAATGCTTAAGGGGTGCCTTGCTTTATATTTATACTAAACTGTGAGTGAATGAAAATATTGTTCAGCTACATTCTGTAACTGTTGAAGCAATTGTACAATGCTGTTTGATCAGACCTGCGTTTGCCTTTGAATTGGATTTGATTGTTTTGTATGTAGTGCCCGTGTACTCTTGATTTTATCCCTACTTTGCCATGATTTTGGTTTTGCTAATGGAACGTTAAAACCTATCCAGTCCTTTGTATATCATAGAAATGTATGTTTTGCTTCATGTCCTCAAGTCATTGCACTTAATGCTTATTAGAGGAGATTAAAATTAGTCAGTACGTGAATCTTCTGTTGCCCTCACTTGCACTGTAGAGTATCTGGGTACAGGATCCAAAGAATCCTGCCAGCTGCAGTACCTGGAAAAGAGTGATTACTGTGCTGGAAGGTGGTGGAATCAAAGACACATTTTCTGAAGTAACTCACTGAGTAATCAGGGAGATGTTAATTATAGTATTAGCTGTGGAACAGAAGATTGTAGTAACCTGTTCTTTTAAAGGTTTTGTAAGTTGGATAGTAAAATGTAATGATGCAAGTGTGGTGCTTCCCTGATACCAGAGCAGCTTGTGGGCTTGCACGAGTGCAGTACAGAAACAGCACCAAAATATGATGAGAAACTTCTTGAAAAACTGATGAGACCCACTTGCTTTGATTGTGTTTATAATACCTTTAAATTTATGGGCATCTGTGAATGACTTTATTTGCCTGACTCTGATTTTGTTATTGATGCTTTTCTCGCATGTGCTGGTAAAGGTACCCCAACTCGAAATGCAGCCTGCCTCTCTTGAAGCCTTCATTACCCCTAGTTGATACTTTCCTTTCTGAACATTTCAACTACTAGTGTTGCAAATAACTGTAAAAACAGTGATATTCCCCTTTGTAATCGTAGTGCCTTGCTTCTTACTTGTTTTGCTTCGTACCCTTAGGGTTTTCTCCCTATGTGGTTGGTCAGCTGTGTATGTAAATCTTGTGTGGTGCCACTAAATGGAAAGCAATTAAATATAAAGATTTGGGGAGCTTTTGGCGTATGAAGCTACTTATAGTATCTTCAACAAACTGGGTTTCACGTTGCTGTTCCCTCGTAGCACGGTTCCGAGGGGAGGCTTGCGCTGTTTTGCCATGCATGACTCAGCAGAGCTCATCTTTTAAAAACTTGGGAGCTGGCAGCTCTTTGGTGATAAACATTCACTAGCAAAGGGAGCTTTAGCATTTCAAAGGTGGTGTTTCTGTTACAAGGACTGTGTAGAAGATTCTCATGATTCTATGCAGTGCATACAATAAAACCCACTTTGCTGTCTCATAAATTTGTGTCCCAGCTCTGTCTGCTGGTGTACAAGCTATTCTGAGAAATAGTTATTGATTGTGACACGTGACAGGGAGTTGTACCGTGCTGGAATTCTCCTAATTGCAGTCAATATTATATGGTTGATGTTTTTTCTTAGTTGTTTTTATGGAAGCAAATACTTGGCTTACTAAATTAAGACTGTAGTATGTTTTTGTAATGTACTGGAGCAACACAAACAAGGGGCAAAATATTAATGTAGAGAGGCATGTGCACGCAGTTGTACATGTTTCCCTAAACATGTACTTTGGGCTGTACTGTTCTTCCAACTACTGCATAGTCACCTCGTATCCTTGGTGGCTGTATATTTCTGTTTGGATCCTGGGATTATCTGTGACATGTGTAATCCAAACAGTACATTTTGGCAGCCTGAAGTGCACGTTGCTTTCCCATAACTGCAGCGGACATTGGTGCAGGCGTGGGAGGACATAGATTTGCTGGGCTCAGTGAGTACTGTGAGATACCTGCCTCCTTCTGGTAGGGGAAACATGTGGAGAGGGTTGCACATTGCACAAAGGCACTAAAATCATATGGGCATGAAAACAACAACAACAAAGTACTAGCTGGATAGCTGAGCGGATATATGTGGATCTCAGATGAGCCTTAAGTTGAGTGGGCAGTCTGCCCAAACTCTCTCTGATTTCCCAGAGTGATAGTACTGGTCTGCCAGATGAGAGATACAATGAGCATTTTTCCCCAGTGCTTCTGTTTGGAATGAGAGTTTCCATTTTAACTTTCTCTTTGAGAAAAATGGTCAATTTAATATGAGTTTCAGTGTATTTCTAGTCTATGAATATCACTGTGCTCTGCATAAACAAACACCAATATTCAAAACGGGTCTTGTTCTTTTTCCAGCCCTTCAGAAACTGAATGGTATTGAAATTAAGGATTACATGAAGATCATCCTTCTTGTTTATGTGTAGAGATGTGTGCAAAATAAACTTTCTGAAGGATTTTGAAATGATCATAGAGCACACGAACATTCTCTGGTTCTACTTTACATATTATTTTAGACCTTCAATGAGATGATGAGCTGATAGTAGATTGCCATTAGTCAGTATATAAAGAGTGATACTGCAAGAATCTGGTTAACTTCTGATTGCATATGAAATCATAAAGCATTCCATTTGGTTAGTGTTTTGCTTATTTAGTTAATGAATTCCAAACTGTTTGTTTCTTATTATATTTTAATGCAACTGCAAAGCTTAGATAAACAATAAAAATGCATTATTTCTTTTGAGTAGGAGCCTTTAGATGGACAGACTATTGCTTTACATACCTTGAATGTGTATACAATAGTTTAGTTGAATACTTGATGTAGTCACTTGTCAGATAGCAGAGATCTATGCCTATAATGTTGGGTTGCATCATTAAGAGCATTAAGCTTTTTTTAAACAGCTCAATTTGTTCATAATATGTACTCACTGTAAAAAAAATCTGGATCCTGTCCTCAGTAAAGCTTCCTCTAGAAATTTAATGAAGCTCTTATAGTTGTTTGGCTACTACAAGGAGGAAAGTATTGGAGGAGGAGGAAGTGGCATAGCTAGTGGTATGTTGACCTTGGTAGTCTTTTCATAGGTGGCAAAACTAGAATATGGACTTCTGCAGTAACCATTCCTCTGGGAAAACAGGGTAAAGTAGCCTTGAAGGAGTCTTAAAAACCAACAAAAAACCCCCCAGTGAAAACTCCCTGAAAATAGAAAATACTTTTTGTAGAAGTGTGGAAGAAATCCCAAACCAATTACTGATATCAGTTTAGAGGCAGATAACGTGTGGGGAGTTCCTGCTTTAACAAAGTGGGGGACAAATATCAGGAAGCAACAGTCATCAGCTGTCAGGAAGGGAAATTTTTTCCACTCAATCTGTTCACTACCTTTGTGTACAGTCATCTGTATTTGTTGTCAGGAGAGAATCACAGAGTCGCTGAAGTTGGAAGGGTCTGTTGCAGATGATCTAGACCAGTGGTCTCTCAGCTTTTCTGATTGTGTACCTGCAGGACGTTTTTGAGCATGCACCCTCAATGTGTGTACGCTCATTTCTTTATAAATGGTACACATGTACCACTGTACTAATGGGTTATGTGCAATATGAAACACACAGGAGAGCAGAAATTGAAAAAGGATGAGATAAAGATGAAAGCAACACTACTGCATTTTTTAAAATATAGCTACTCAAAGAGCACAAAACCCAAACAAAAAATCCCCCCCACACACCTTATTTTTAACTAGAATGCCTCGTGTTTCAGCTTGTGCCTGTTATTTTGTGCCCTGTCACTGGGTACCACTAAAATGTTTGGCTCTGTTGTCTTTATTCACTCACATCAAGTAGTTATACATATTGATAAGATCCATGCAGAGCCTCCTCTGCTTGAGGCTAAACATCCCCAGCTCTGCTTGAGGCTAAACATCCTTGGCTCTGCTCTCATCCTCTCCTGGTGTGACATGCTCCAGTCCCTTAATCACCTCAGTGGCCCTTTGCTGGACTCGCTTCAATATGTCTGTGTGTCTCTTGTCCCAGGGAGCCCAGCGCAGGGCACAGCGCTCCAGCTGTGTCTCGCCAGTGCTGGGCAGCTGAGAAAGATCTCCTCCTTCAAGCTGCTGGTGATGCTCTACCTCACACAGCCCAGGGTGCCGCTGGGCTTTGCTGCAGGGACTCGCTCATGTTCAGCTTGTCCTCCAAGACCCCCAGGCCTTTTTCTGCAAAGGTGCTTTGCAGCTGATTGGCCCCAGCCTGTAGCAGTGCCTGGTGTTCTACCTCCTCTGGGTCATGACTTAACTTGAGTCTCTTCCCCTTCCCCATCCAACTTCACCAGTTTTCTGTAGACCCATTCCTCCAGGATATCCAGCTTTCAACTGAATGGCAGCCTAACCCTAACTCCAGTGGATGACAGATTGCTTTTGAACACTATACTAGCCATATGCTTTAGGCCTGTGTCTAGGGTAGATTCCCTGATCTTGGTGAACTTACCAATTAAGTATTTAACATCTTCTGAATCTGGTGTTGCAATTGTTAACTTATCAACTGAGTTGGTAAGTCACTGTGGTGGCTTATGGCAGTGAGCAAATAGTAAGGCTGGTGAGAAATACATGAGTGGGTCCTACTTGAAGGTGAATGTGTACAACCTGTCTATCTCGTGACCATTGACTGAGTTAGTATCCGTGAAAGCTTTGCAGGTGAAAATTAAACCAGTATTTTTGGATAGATTTCTTGTTAATAAAGGAAGATTTAAACATTTTTCTTCATCCTTCACAGTGAGAAAGAGGAGAGGAAGTTTGCTCGTCTGTTTGGATCCATATAAAAGATACCAAAGTTCATTTAGAATATTCTTTTGCATTCACATATTTGCATATGGTTTTGGAAAATGTAAACATGGGAGTGAGGCTTCAACTGTGCTTTCCAGTTAGATAGAAACAGTTTCTGTTAATGATGATATTCACTGTTGTCTTGACAACTGTATAAGCTGGGGTTAGTAACAATCAAGCCTCTTTTAATATGGTCTAGACATCTCAGATGTATTTGACAAATAGCTTCTATGGCTGGGCAAAACCCAAGAAAATTGCAGTGTAAGAAGTTCCTTGATTTCACAAGTGTTCATTAGTTTGAAGAGTAAAAGTTAGGGATTTAAAAACATGAACAAAACAAGTCTGCAGCACAAGCTATAAAATATTTAGTAATTTAGCCCAAACTGGTTAGGGCTCTGGCTTGACATGTGGCAGGTATAAGTTCATAGTCTGATTTTGAGTCAGGCAACTTGTTTTTCACAGTTTGAAAAGCCACATCCTGGAGTCATAGTGTTAGAAAAACGCAGGCTTGAAAGACGAGGAAAATGGCAGCAATGAAAAATGTCACGTTACAAGTACACCTGCTTGCCTGTATTGTTCTTAAGCTGTTCTGAGAGATGGGACCAATCCCAGGTAAGTTGAAAGGGAAGGTGAATGAGGAGGTGTAAAGATAATTGCTTCTGGGTTCATGATCCAGGTCTCAAAGATCATCTATTCAAAGAAATCCTTCATATTCTGTGGAGGTGGAAGGTTTTGGAGTGAATTCCAGTGATCCAAAGTAGCCACTAGTCCTGTGATTAGTGTGCTTATTTGGGACTGAGGGACTAAGTTCAAATTTCTCCTTCACCTTCTTCTGTCTTTAAATTTCTCTCCAGTGTAACCACTTGAATGCTGCTTGGGGCATGCAAAAGGTGAGGAACAAGTAATTGTTCCGTATGTGTTCAACAAAAATGTTGTACTACTTCCAAAGTGTAACACTACTATGCCTTCTTGGGTGACCAGCACGTGTTCCTCTGCTCTATCTCACCACCACCACCAACCAAACACCCGCCCTCGCCTCACAGGACATCCTAATTAGGTAAAGTACTTTGATGTATAGAATAACAGAATGGTAGGGATTGGAAGGGACCACTAGAGATGATCTAGTCCAATCCCCATATATAGGCTTCTTCATTTAGACCTTTATTTAGAGCATTTCTATCTTAGAGATATTCCTTAAAAAAAGTAATTTTCTCCAGAGATGTTTTCAGACTGAAGACAAAACATCCTACAAGACTCTGGAATTTAGGGACTAGACCCTGCTCCCCTTAGAAACTATTTTCTGGATATGTGTCTTGACAATTTTATAAATGTACCATATTATTAATAGCATATGAAAATGAGCAGATGCTGCAAAATGCTACTGTTGCTAGTTAGGTTTGGTGTTGCATGGGAATAAATACAGACTATTAGAAGCACTTGAGAACTTTTTAGTAGTCCTTCCATAGTGAAGACATATCTGGCTTATAGAAATGAATTGTAGTTTTGGTTAGAGTGCCATTTGGAAAGCAGAACTTCACTTTCATCCTTAGTGTATGTTGTAGGTCAAACGGATTGTCAACATCACTTGCAATGACCAAACACTGGCCATTTATCTGCACAGTGTGAGACAGCCCTGTGTAAGGATGGCTCCAACTGAACAACCTGCTTAGCTGCTAGAAGCTGTTCAGTGGCATTACAGGGTTCTATGTTCATGCAATTTTCCTTTGCTCTTTGTTGGCAAATTACCTCCTTAGCCACCCTCTATGGCCTGGCAGTGCCAGGGATACAGTGCTTAGATATTGCCACGATGGAATAATTTCTGTCGAGAGGCATACGTTGTGCAGAGCTGTAGCACCACGCATGCATAGGAACCTGTGGCATTAATGCAATTATTTTTATGATAGTTATTAGACTGTGCATTATTTTTCTGTATCATTTACATGGAGAATTAAAGCACTTCATATTTCATTTTGCAGTTAAAAGGACGCTGTGGTGTTTGACCAGTCCATTGTTTCAAATTGTGTAGAACTGACAGTGCAAATCTTGTGGAGCCAGGGATAACATTTATCTTCTGCACTTTAGAATGTACTTGAATTGCTTCATATATTTTTATCTAGGTATTTTTAGATTGTTTTCCTTAGCTAGCTAGGTGACTAAAGGAACATTCATAAACTAACAAATGCAGCTTTTACATCCCCCAAGTTGTGCATCAGTGATGTTTGTGACTGGCAGATGTCAAAGGATGTTGGGTGGTTTTGTGATTCTGACTGACCGTGTAGGTTCAGTTACTTCAAGTCAGAGGACTGAGTTATGCCTTGTAGCGTGTATAAATGACACATGGATCTAGAACAAAAGCATTGTCAGCAAAATAGCAAGCAATGTAGTAAACAGGCAAAACAGCAACCAACATTCATGGTTTTGGAAACTGCATTCCAGTAACTGCTTTTGTTGATATACTGAAGGGTGCTTTAGGCAAGGTCTTCACAAAAACATTTATGGTCAAATTCTGCCTCTGTTTCGTACTCTTCCTTGCAAGTATTACAGTGGTTGAATGATGCTTCAGGTCTCTTCTGTGTATGGTAAGCACATCGGTGCTGTGTTCATGTGTAGCAGTCCCAAAAATATTTCAGAGGGGAAACGAGGAAACAAACCCCACTTTTCTGTCACTGTAAGGGAGGGTAGCCTGGTTTTGCTTTTGAACTATTAGTTTTATGATGTAAAGAAGAGAACTGGGTAACAGTCAAAATGCTGCTTTTTAGCAAACTGCAGGAGATACTGTCTGATGTTGGTGGTGACAGAGAATCTGAAAACCACTGTGGCAGATGGCTTACGACAAAGCCTGCAAAGATGTCACGCAGTGGGTGCGGTGGCGTTACCTCTCAGTGACTAAGAGCCACTCGTCTGCAAACCATTACACCAGAAAATGGCACTGCAGAATCTGGAGTTCACTCTCTGGGTTCCCCTTGTGCTGCTTGTAAATATGCAGAGTTCTAAAATAGTTCTGAAACTTGGTTCTTTGCTCCCGTTAACAACCAGGAATAAATGCTGTGGATTGCTCAAGGCAATAAGTACAATATAGACTACCAGGCTTATGGATATGGTACTTTCATCAGCCTATACACTTCCAAAATGTTTTGGTTTGTTAAATACATGTGTGTTTGTATATTATTTTTAAGTGAAGAAGTAAGTGAAGGTAACTTGCTGGTGGTCTTGCCATGAGCCATGGGTTTCTATAGACTGATTTAATGTTCCAGGGTTTGGATGGTTTAGTGAGAAGATGGCTTGTACCGTTTTAGACCATAAGATTCTGGAATGTACACATCAGTTGGGTCTGTTACAGCTTTGGCAAAGGAGTCGGATGTGTTAGTTCAAGCTGTCAAAGCTCATGCTTTTTTATATGTTAGTCATGAATTTAATCTCTATGGTATTGAGCCTATTGAGAGTACCACGTTCCACATGCATTCAAGAAACCCGATTTCATACAGTAACTTGTTTTGTGTACAGTCAGAAACAATTCTGCCTTTACAAATGCCATTTTAAATATATCTGCACTTCTTTCTCTTCAGATGTTTACTGTAGTTCTCAAAAGCCTCAAAACGTGTAAGCTTTCTTACCTCCTTTGTCGTGTCTTATAAAGTCGATGGGATTTGTATTGCCATGGGCATCTCAGAATACATTGTCCTTGGAGTTTAGGGTACAAAGCAAAGCTTGGGGATTGAGAATGAAATGTAGTTTGTATACAAAAGTGCTGTATTAGGTAGTGTGTGTCTTTTGCATTATGTGCTGATTGTGGCCAGATCGTCATTATGTTTTCTGACTATGATGTGATTACTACCCTTTGGTTATAATGAATATTAGTAGCTGTGGTTACATTTGTTGCTGTTTCTCAAAAGCTTTGACTTTGTTATACTGATTGTTGTGGTTCTGGAGGCAAACGCAAACATCCATTTTTGTAGAAATGTGAGTATGTTTCAGAGAGTAAACTGTAGGTCCAACTGTAGCCCAAGTTATTTAACTTCCATCAAAGTTAATCTTCCTTTTCCCTGTAGACTTATGAATTTAAATCCTGTTTGTTTACTCGAGGCTATTTGGGAGAGCAAGAAAAGATTATTTAAGTTTAATGTTCTAATGGAATCAACCTGTTTATTGAAAATGAGACTCTAAAGTGTATTGGATTTTTCCAGTGTTGTTAAGAAGATAAACTAGCAGCAGCACCACACAATTAGCTGTTTGACTACAACATTTTGCAGAAACAATTTCCCTTCCTCATTTCTAAGAAACACAGATACTTTACAAGACAACCTCTAGCTGGAACTTGCTGTTTAAAAGTTGATGGGCAGCCAGTTAAGCCCATGATCAGTTTTAAGTCTTTCAAGATACCACGTGGAGACTTTCACTGCTAGTGCCTAGGGCAAGGCTACTAAGGTTTAGCATCTTTAGGAGTGAGGAGTGTTAAGATCTTGGGCAAAAATTTATACAAAGAAGGCTGCTTACAGGGTGAGACAAACATGAGAAATGTCATGGAGTATCAAGGAAAAAAACAAGTATTCTTGAACAGCATCTCCTGCCCAGTACTGCTTGGCTGGGACGTGCTTTGTAACATGCAGAGAATATTGGCAGTGACGAGATTCTTTGCAGTACAAGTGTGTATTTAGCTTGTTCAGCCAATCTACAGCATTTAGTCCTGGCTTGGTTGAAGACTGAACTTCAGGGTTGTTTTTCTGTCTTTGTTTCTAGAAAGAAAAAAGAAACAGACATTTTCTCCTGTAAAGTAAACACTGAAGAGTTCGAAATATCATTGTAGTATTTGGGTCCATTCAGCTGAATTTAATGTGATAATAGTGATTATCACATTAAATATTTTAATTTAATAAAGTAGTTAGTATTGCCATATTTGTAGACACTGTTGCTTTTATTACTGACATGCAATGGTAGTGTTTAGTGCTGCTGTTTAGTACTACCCATACTGATATTACTGCTGTTTCACCTATGGAAGAGTTTTCCATATTTTCAGTGTTAATTTGTAGTAACAAAGCACTTACTTTGTACTGTTAATGTGTTAAAGAAAAAGAAAGTATGGCTTTGGTCAGTCTCTAACAGTATTACCAAAAAGGCAAGAAAACATTTTATTTTTATTATTGGAAAAAAATAGTTATGAAGCAATTTTCCACACCTTTTTTTTCTCCTATCTGGCATGTCTTCCTGTTGGAGCATATAGATACTTCCTGAGCAGTTTTTCCTGCTTGCCTTGGTCTTCGCATTGCAAATGTACTTGCATGGCAATGGCTCGTATTGTTAATCCTCTTCCGTCCTGAGGTATATTCTCCTGTGGTTTCTTCTCAGAGAAAATAATTGGAGTGGGAATTATTCTCCCTGTAATTAAAGAACTATACAGGGATGTTTAAAAATACTTAAGTAGGAATTGTTACATATTTAAGAGAGATTCTGGCTCTGTTGAGTGTTTAGCACTAGAGAGCTGTGTCTGCATGGCTCAGCCTAACACCAACCTTGTGGCTCCAGTAGCCTAAACAGAGCTGAGTTCTCCTTTCTTGAACGTATCTTCCAGGCTGCCCTGAGATGCAGCTGCACTGTAAGCAGCAGCTAGCAGAACTGCTTTTATTTTTTTGTGTAAGTACAGGCAAATTTCAATGACTCCTATGTAGAATCATCATAGAATGGTAGGGGTTGGAAGGGACCTTTAGAGATCATCCAGTCCAACCCCCCTGCAGAAGCAGGGTCACCTAGATCAGGTCGCATAGGAACATGTCCAGGCGGGTCTTGAAGCCCTCCAAGGAAGGAGCCTCCACAACCCCTCTGGGCAGCCTGTTCACTGCTCTGTCATTGCTCCAGTCATAGCCTGGCTGTCAGGTACCTCTGTGTCATTGTCCTTGCCCCAGCCGGCAGTTGTGCCTGGGCAGGGGTATGTGCTGCTGCTGTGAGTGCTGCTCGTGGCCCATGAGCACTCAGGTGCTGTCTCAAAGAGAGCCAGCACAGGCACCCATGACACAGAAACTGCAGAGGCCGAGATGTCCACATCAGTTGCTCAAGCTTACAGGACTAAGTGGGAACTTGCATGTCAGGAAGGGATACGTTAGGACTTAATGCCGACTGCTTTGCTGTGGGGACCCCTTACTGCTGGGCCACCCTGCCTATATAGATACAATCGTTTTAGGGTATCTTCTGCCATCCTAGGGCCAAACTCTTCTGCAGCCAAAATCGTGGGGAAAGGCTGGCTAATACTCTAGGAGAGGGGGAGAAGACCACTGCTCACCCCGTTGCAGATGCCATCCCTGATTTTCCTTTCCCAATGCAGGAAGCCGTTTAACCAGCAGGGACTGTACAGCAGAAATATTCTGCTTGCTTTCCTGGTTGAATTAGATGCATTTCAGTAAGTGTAAAACTATCTCTCTGTACTCCCTGCTTCTGTGGTCAATTTTTTATTCTTTTATTCTACTTGGGTACGCTGGGTGAGTGAAGACTTTGCCCCTAAATTGGAAAGGCCTGAGTAATCCTTTCCTCTTGACGTTGCTGAACATTTTCTCCTGCTAGCGTAACAATGTGCTAACCTATAAAACGTGGTTTGTCTTAAAACTATAACTGCAAGCAGATCTTTCAAATGCAACTTCTCATCCCATTTTCTCTTCTATCATGCTCATGTAATTCCTGATGTAAGACAATAACTCATGGCTTTTGTGCCGAGAGTGTGAAGCCACAAGTTGATACCGGTAACTCGATGTTTGTAATATAAAGTGTTGTTCCCGTAGTGTGGCCCAATTACACAATGGTAAAGCAGGGATGTAACACAGCAATGCTGCTTTCCTATTTGTTTCAGTAAGTTTAGCACAGCGGGGAGCGTGGCATTCTTCCAAGCTAATGCGTCAAGCTTACAGTTGGCTGGAAGTGCAGTGGGAGTTATTGTGTGACTTCATGCGCTGGCTAATGACTCTGGCTGAGTGGATGCGGGGATTGGCTTCTGCAGTTGGGGGCAGAGCAGCACAAGGGGGTTGTTTCTTCATTTTGAGACATCATGGATGTTCTGGAGAGATTAGAACAAGCTTCTCTGTAGATGCTGCGTTTACAGCAGTGTAGTTGTAGTGACCAAAGGTAATTTCTGTGTGGGTAGGGATCATGTACACTCATTTTTGCAAGACACTACTGAATCTTGTTTGGAAATGGAAAGAACTACTCCACTGATTTGATCAAATGATGGCATTTTTTCCTCAAAAAATGCCCTGCTTTTTGAGGAAAAAAATATCAAAAGTAAGATCTCAGGCGAAAACATACATATGGATGGTATCACCAGAGAGCTAGCAGTGTATCAGCAGTTTGGTACCCGGGGGAAACCAGACATGACGAGTTATCCTTTCAGGTAGTGACTTTTTTACCATTGATCTCATTTTTTACCGACTTTCACATTGTTTTAAAGCCGTTCCCCAAGCCAGTCGACATCCCTGTTGCACTTTGGCACTCAACCCACCACAACAGTCTGAAAGATACATGAACATTCTTTATGATTTTGAACAGTCCTCACCAAAAACATACATTTAAAATAACATGGGAGTGGCTTTATAAAGTGCCCTATGGTGTGTCTGAGCATGTTTCAAGTGTGATGAGGAGCAGCCATCACTTATGGAGTTCACAACAGCAAATACTTCACAATTAAGGAGTCAATATTCAGCCTCATTAGCAGTACCAGTCCATGCTAAAAACAATGTTGGGATCTCTGCTTGTGGAACACAGAGGGCTCAGAGTGAATCAGTTAGTTTCAACTGAATGCCATCGTAGGTAAAAATGCCAGTTGTACTGCATCTGGTTTTATTTAGGGATTATAAAGGGAAGAGTCCCCATCTCAGGCCTTTTTTTCTTATCCCTACTGCTCATTTTTCAATTAGCCTTTTAAAAAGAGTATCTGACACCTCCTGGTCACAGACGTTTCCTCTGTGGAAAGTTTGGGCTTGCAGTACAAACAGTAGATGCTATTAGCATCTAAAGCTTTCCAAAGGTCTTCAGTTACACACACACATACACCTTTCTTGAAGCATTTCTGAATGCCTTTGGCAGCCCTGATCAGCAAATGGAAGGTTGTTTGTCACTGGGAGCATTTGTTGTTCCAGGAAGCATGTTTGTTCCAACTGACTGTAGTTGCTTCAGCACTGACATCTGAAAAGTGCAGGAAGGAAAATAAAAATCATGCAAGAACAGAGGAGATGTTAAAAAGCCACTCCTCAGATTTGGTCCAAGCTCCTTCAGGCAGAAGCAGTGTCAGGTGTGTGTGGGGAAAAAAATGACCACCGGCTTAGCTGAGCATCAAGGCTCTGCACTGGTCTAGCAAAGCAAAGATAACTGCAGACAGTTATTAATGAGACTGAAAAGGGGATCAATCAGTACTGATATCCCTTAGTAATTCCTACCACCATCAAAAGCACCAGCAAATTCTCCATACATTTAATACAGTGAGCTTACCTGACTGCAAGTGTGTATGTTGTCTGCATTTAAGAGTCCTTGTGTACCAGAATTGTCTCCATGCAGAGTGGGGTGGAAGAAGAGTGAGTGTTAAGTGGATGAAGGTACATGCTGATTTGGCAAAGGACATAGGTTGGATTCCTGGGTTGATAGTGGCAATGATCAGAGTGCCTTTCTGATGAATAATTGAGTATGGGGTGGTCAAAATTTTCCTCTCAACAGTGACATAATTTGGCATAATATGTGCCAATATTTAATGAAGAGTACACATTTGGGACTGTCCAAGCTGGCTTTCGGCTCCTACAGCTGCTTTCATTGCTCTGAAAGCTCTGTTTTGGACCCAGCCCCCCATTTAAACATCACCTGTCAGGAGTTTTGGGGACAGCAGTCACAACAGGAAGATCAGTCAGAGTTAAGATCAAAACTACAAAGCGACAAAACATGCACATCCCTGGGTATCTGGGATCAGAGTATCTGCTCAGCACCTTGCTTTGCTTTGATGGCTGCCACTGACACTGAGATGCTGCTGCTTTTTCAGTAAAAAACCTCCAAGTGAACCACTGAGTCTGTATATGGAACATACTGAGATACTCTTTTCCTCCTGTTTCCTTACAGACAAACATACAGCCAGAGGACAAGGGATTACAGTATGCATTTGTAGTGCTATGTAAACAGGCCTGGATCAAAAGTGAAATAGCCAAACTTTATAAAGATAAATAGCCCTCTTTCTTTAATCCAAAGCCTCATAGCTGCTGCTGTCCCAAGGAGGGTGGTTGGAAAGTTTAAACCCAATGCTTTGTTTACTGTCAGCAATCCGTAATGAATTCCCTCCTTAAACGTCATGGTTTATTGTTTTCCAGACCTTCAGTTATTGTGGCTCTGAACTTTCACTGGTAGATGAGTGTGATAGTTTAACCCTGGTGCCTGGGTGCCCCTGCTACCGAAACCTGGCCACACAAGCCCAGCACAGTTTGTAAGCATTTCCACGAGTGGTGTGGCAGAGAGTTGTCTTTTATATTTAGTGTGGAAGTCCTTCTCATCAGTAGCAGTACTGCAAAATCACGTTGGGTCTCCAGGAGGTGAAAGGACTGTGCCTCTCAGATGAAGGGAGAATTAACCCTGAGCGCATAACCTACACTACTGATGCTGTCCTAAATAGATATTTGTGCTGTGCATAGTTGCTTTTATTTATAATGGTCATTTAATGGTCAGCACAGGAAATGACTAGAAAAAACAAGTTTTTGGTGTTATTATGCTGCATCTTGGCTGCAGGTAGAACAATGGGTCAGTGGCACTAAATGTAAGCTGGTAGTTGGCTCATTTTGTTTTGCTTTTGGATTCCTCCAGTTTATGGATACTGGTCAGTTAATGCCATTAACTTGGTTAATATAATATCTTTATTATTATTAAAAAGAACCCCAAACAACCAGTGGGGAGGATTTTTTCTCATTATCTTCTCTGATTGCCATGTTATTTGTATGTAGAGGGAAGATTCTTTTTGTATAATCAATCTGCTGCTACCCATTTTACTGCCAAGCATTCCTTCTCTATGGCAGCGTAATGTTACCTAGGGAACAGCTTAAAGCTGACACATACAGTGGTGCCACAAATTAATTTCACAGTTATCAGGATATAGGGTGATAACAACAACATGAGCTACTGTGAAATTACCATTGTTCCCATTGAGTTACAGTGTAATTATTACTTTTGTGGCAACTATGCAAATAACTCATGTCATGACTGTAGGATGGGACATACTTTCCTTTCTCTGATTCAGTACTTTGTACTTCACAGACATCTTTATGTACTATAAACTAGAGCTGTGCTTTGAATTCGAATCTAAATATGGTTATATCTTGATGAAAAAGGGGAGAAAAAACAAAAAGAGAAAATGAACACTGGAGAGACTAAAAGCCCAAATCCCGTGCAGCCTGTCCGTTATCACCCAGAATCAGATCTGCAAATGTGTGCTAATTAAAGAAAATATAACCCACGTGCTATTTTCCCATTGTTTCCAGCACGAAAGTGGGAATCTCCCTTCAAAAAGGGAGCTTTGGGTTAGTTACTTTTAGTAACATGCATTTTCAGCTTTCTTTGCTGCCATTTGGTGGAGGCAGTTTGCTGGAAGCGACAGGTAAAGACATATTTTATTATGTGATGTATTATGCTGATAGGTAGGAAAGAACATCAGCTGCTCACTCTTAATGATGGCACAAGGCAACAAGGTCACATAAATGTGGTGAAGGTGGCAGGAGTGCTCCTTTGTATGGCTTTGCTAGAACTAGAAGCAAGTATGTTTTGGGGAAGGCTGCTGGTTAGGTTATATGTTTCCAGGAAGGTAAACTCCCTGGGGTTTTCAAGGCCTTTTTTCCATCCTTAAGCTGGGGTTTGCAAAAGTTCCTGGGCAACTTGCAGCTGTGTATGGATAGCTCACTGTAAACTCCCATTGTAGGTAAGTGCCTAGGCTAATGTCCAGACTTTCAAAATTGCTGGTAATTCAGGAGCTTCAAATGTTTAAAGCAGAATCTGAGCTTTTGAGACATGCCATTTAGAAAAACATCGTAGCTACTATTGTATGAAAAGAGGGAGCAAGTGGAATGGAATTAAAGAAGTCCATAACCAGGTGAAAATCTGCATGAGTATGGTAACTTACTATGATCAAAACTGAGAGGGCAAGGTAATTCTGGTTTAGAATTTAGTGCTACCTCGTTGACAAATAATCCTAATGGAATGATGATTTTTTTTTCCAATTTCAATTCTTAATTTGTATTTCACAGTATATAACAAGAGAAACTGGAGCGAGTGTCTTCTCATTTGAAGATACTCTCCTATAGAAAATGTGTTTTAATTACATTGGAGGCATTTTTTTAAACTGCAAGAGAGCTTGCAAACAGAATGTTTCCCTAGTTCTTGTTACATTGCATTGACAGAAATATAGAACAGCTTGATGAGCCTGCTTCTGAGAATTGACTTGTGAAGGAATAAACATGAACAATGTTCTGAAGGAGCTCTCTGTGTGTGTGAGTGTTTGTAAAACGTGTATCTACTGCATCACCCAGATTTGAGCTGCAGAGATGTGCTGTAAATTTGTCTGAAAATACAACACTTGTGCCTTTTTTTTTTCTTGCACAAATGAGCTACGTGGATATTGGGGTTTTTTTCCTGAGGTTGCAAAGAGAATTGTAGCAAAGCTATTGAAAGAGAGGGAATAGCATCCAGATGATGAAGGAGTGTAAAGCAAAGAGCCATGCTGTGTGTCAGTGTTCCTATAGGTATTGTTTATGTTTTTCAAAATAACAATTTTCTGATGCAATTTCTTGACAACTAATGAAAGTAACCACAAAATTACAAAGCAGTGGGATGTCCTGCATCAAAGTACTCTGCTTTTAATTGGAAATACATAAACAGTTAAGGAAAAATCTTTCATGAAACCCCCACTGATGTGTCTTTCTGAATTGCTGTACCTGAAGGAGAAGCGTTTAACACGGTAGCTGGGGCATTTTTCGGTTGTTTGGTAGTTGCAAGTTCATCTTTAGAAAAGCAATGTTCTAGTTTTTTCTTGTTTTGATATTTTTGGGGGAGGGTCAACAGAGCCTGCTCAGGTTTTGCACTGATGGGATAAACTAGTACCAGAAAACCTCTGCAACTGACGATCTAGGGGTGAAGATAAAGAAATCTTCTGTTCTGGATCATTTTTTTATCCATGTGTTGAATAACGTTGGACAAGTGTGTTGTAGTTAGTGGACTGGCTTCATGGAATTACTCCAGTTTATCATACGGTTGTTGCTCTTTTTAGAGTCTTGCTGACAAGTGTATGTGTGTGTCTATATATAGCAGTATGAGGAAGTCACTGATCAATATGAATGTCAGCAATCCTTTGTGGAGATACTCTTAAAAAATCTGGTAGTTTGACAATTTTCTTCTTGTCACCTTCCACTTTTAACAGTTGAAGATATTGAAGAGGTAAATCAGTATATAATGCAGCATTATTGCTCTGCTGCAGTGATGTTTAACCCATTGAAGTTTCATTTGAAAGGAACTACTTGGTCTTATTAAGAGTTTCTGGAACGTCTGCTGCAGTCCTTGCATGCTGTTGTGAGGAGTCAGCCTCGTGGAGACAAGTCATAAAGGTTTAGAGCTGCCAGAGGTGCTTGTTGTCCCAGTTTTGGAAGGAGAGGGCAGGTCAGAGTGGGTACCTGGCAACTTCTACTGTTGCCAGTAATGAGCAAGAAGCTCAAGTTGACCATAAAAATCAAATCTTGTCTTTAATATACCTGATGACCCCAACAAGCAGCTGTGCTCAGAGGAGTGCAATGTAGTGACAGGTTTTTTATTGTAAGTAGGTACAATAGCCTTGTCGGGCTCTTTTTTAAGGAATCTAAATGCAAACTGTGCAATAGACACAATTATGATCTGTGCTCTGAAGAACAGAAATAGTGTCTCTTCTCCAGGGAAAAACACATAAATCAGTGCCAAATCTCGCTAAATTAAAAAAACAAATAACCTATTTCATTTTGGCAGGGTTGATAATGTTCTGATCCTTGGCTTCAGGGCCAACGTATTTTTCTAGGTCTACACAGAAAGATGTTCATGTCATTTCAGCCTCTACAGTAAATAAAAAGCTGGATCAGCTCTCCTATGTTGTCTCTCTAATGAGTTCCAACTGGAGTACTATCTTTCCATGCTTGGCAGCTTTGCAGTGGAGAGTTTTCTGATTTTGGAAAGATTTTAACCTCTTCCTTGACCAGAAAGGTATGAACATAGTAATGTAAGAGTTTTGAGTTTTGTGTACATTAGTCTACTTTCTGCTTGTCCATAAGAGTCCTCCATGTTTTGCCATGACATATTCCTTGTTTGGGGTACCAAAAATATACTTGTAGTTTTCTTCATCGTAAGGTAGAGGTTCTAGCATGCATTGCACCAAATACAGCCTGGGACCACGAGCTACTGTCTCCTGTCAGCCACTTTTATAGTGCATATGTTTCTTCTTTTAATTTCTAAACTTGTTTTGCTCAGTAGTTTGTCTCTATGTTTTTCATCGTTGAAATACTAAAACCTGCAAGAACTTTGTTTGTGAAAGGCTTTAACTGCTCAGTGTGCCACTGACCAAGGAAACAAGCTCAGTGGTAATGAGGTTTTAACCAAAGTGGGCATTTGTCATTGTACTCAAACAATACCAAATAAGTACAACTGTCTTAGAGCAGCAGTGTGATTACTACCAGCTTCCCTAGGAAGTTAGATGTGATTAGAGAATTCCTTGGGGAAGAATCCCTTTCCTTTGCCCTTCACTAAGATCTATGAAGAATTTTCTTTATCTTCATATTTTGCCTAAGATCAGGTTCTCATTGTGGGTGAATTAGATCTGCCACATCAGTGGGCTGTTTTACCCTCCCTCAGCATGTGTGGAAGACTCAGCAAAGTGCCAAGCACTTTGGCCAACTTTGAGCAAGTTCTTGGTCTTGCATTGAAGTTTAGATGAAGCCAAATTCGTATGCTTAAACTTGAGCATGTCCTGCCATGTACGCACACTACAGAGCTACAGTGCCTGTGTCTGAAATGTAATGGCTATACTGTATGGAGTATTTATGTTGGCTCGTGGGAATAGTCTCAGGTCCTGGCAATTCAGCTGTTGCTTCTTGTATGAAGACGCCCTGCCATGTGGCCAGTGACCTGCCCTGAAGCAGCTCATTTGCTGAGGTATTGAAGCGGTTGATCCCATGTTTCATCCAGACACTACCTAGTAAGAACACTAATACTCCTGTCACACCATGGATAGTCTTGATCTTGTGTGAGTACATTTCTGTGAGGAGTAGAATTAATAATTAATGCATGTTCTCTCTGTGTAAAATAGGATAATGTCTGACAGATGGTGGTTTTTAATAAGAACATTGCAGTAATTCAGATCAGACTAAGCATGTTTTTATCTGTGCCTCAAAACTAAAAGATGCTTACATGGGCGTATGTAAAACCTGCATGGCTTGCTTGAATTCTGTGACTAGTTTTAGATCATGGACATAATGAATTTTTTCAGAGGTTGTAGTAGCGGTAGTGAGGTTATGTTAAATTTCATGGCATTATAGAAATGATGTGCCTTTAGCTGTCAGTTGTGTGCCTATCTATAGGTGAACAGCTGAGAGGAAAAACCAAATTGCTACCAACAGTAGCAACTCTTTAAAAACAGCAAATCTATGAAACAGTATTTTGTGTCAGTTGCACTATTGTGAGTTAATATAAACATACATCAGTTGTTTTTTAATTCCCTCAATGCCTTCTCTAGTGCTTTCAAAGGAGCAAAATTCTTAGTTCTTATTCCTTTTTCACTGAGGCATACTCACCTAAGATTTAGAGGTCAAATTGGGCACCCATCAGTGCAGTAAAGCTGCACTGGCCTCCGAGGAAAGGTCCCCTGTCTCTTTTGAAACATGCAGAGTTGTATTGCTGTGTGATGGAATGGTCGATGTGCTATTGGGAGCTCGTCCAACTTCAGCCTCAGGTTAATGTGCTAGAAGGACTGCCTGATGTGCTATAAACATGCTGGGTATTTAGATTCTCTCAGTATATGTAGCTAACTGTTATAACAAAAGTATGCACCGTGGCATACTTGTGATGGATGGGTGTCATTACTTAAATGAAGGCTTTGAATCACAAATGTATGTTCAAGTAGCTATTTTCTTCCATTTGTGAAATACTCTGCTAACTATTTCTCAGAATGAGTAATGTACCATATATAAAGCACCAAAACAGTGTCTAAAAGTGCTTTGTATCATGCTAACTAGAAATAGATACATCCACTGAATGCAGCATCTAGTTTGCATCCTTGGAAGTATCCATTTGGACCATTTTTTTTCCTCTGGCAATGTGATTTTAAAATGCTGTACATCTGTTTAACAGAATATATGGGGTTTTTTTGCCAATTTTTTAAAAAGTAAATAGTGTTTGTCAAATTGCATCGTGTTCATAGACTGAGATCAAGAATAGAAGTTGATCTTCTCTGCAGAATAAGTTTTATAAGTGTGCTCTGCACCTCAGATATTGCTCTCACCCACTAGAAAATGTTTTCAAAACACAAATGCCTACAGGGTCATATCTCTGTGAAGCAAGACTCTGAAATCTGTTTCTGTTTCCCGTAGAAGTAGATTGACTTACAGGAGTGTTAGAAAAGAGCTCAGAGTTATGTCTGTACATGGCATTAGTATTACACCTCTCAGCTTTCAAGTTCAGGTTATTCCCTGTAACACAATGGAAATGCTGAGAGAGCGTTTTCTGTAGTTAGGAGGAGGCTAACAGGAGTTTGTTGTAAGAACAAGGAATATTCTGTTCTTGCTGCACTGATATGCAGCAAGATTACTCTTTTAAGTATTATGAGCCAAGATAGGCTATGCTGTTATTGAAGTGAATCTGGGGTATGTATTGAAGTTACCAGCCTTACACCCTGTTTGGTTTTGTTTCACAGCATTCTGGTGGTATGAAGATAAGAGAAACATAAGCACTTTTCCATTTTTGTTACTCTAGATGTTCCTGGGTACAAAGCTGGTAAAGCTGTCTGTCTCATGAACACATGTGTGCTAGGGCTTTGGAAAGGATTTGAGTAACTGCCTGAAAAGCAAATGGAAGTCCAAGAGTGATGACACTGCCTTGTGTTTTCTCCCCGGTGGTTTAGTTTGTCTGTATTAGCTTTTATTTCCATGCAAACAAAGTGCATGGGAATTTAACCTGCAAAAGTGATCGTTGTTATTACACTGTTGTACAAATGAATATGTGTTTATCATGTTAAGCTTTTACTTGTTCTTGTTTGTGATTGTGGTATGGCACACTATGGCATTCACATCGGAAGGGCTGCAGTGCCCTGGCTATATTAATACTGCCGAGTTTACAGCCTCATATCTCTCTCTGGGTAAGTTTGTGACACTCATCTCGTGACTGGGATGTACCTTCAGATGGAAATAAACTGTTTGCCCTTTGTTCCAAGATTGAACTAGAGAACAGCAAACAGCTTTCTCTAGTATCTAGTGTATATTTATTGGGTTCTTGTACTACTGTTTTCTCAGCAGAGTATAATTTGTCACTTGGAGTTTGTAGCCCCACAAAAAAGAGAACAAGTGATAAAAATGAGTTTGCATGACAATTTATTTTTTTGCTTTTTGGTTGTGGTTTCAAACAACATCCCTGTTTAAAATCCAGGTATTGGAATCAAAGATCCTGGACTGTTGGACAGGAGTTATCATGTCACCACGAACTGTATATGACTTGTGAATGGTATAGCTGCCATGTTAATGAAACTATTGCCAAATCAAGGTCTATGCCTGTGTGGTGAAATTAAAAGCTGTAAGTATGTCTGTCCAAGGAATGCTGATATTTTTTCTTCACATGGTAAGCTGTGTTCTCACGAAGATTTCCTGGCATCACTTCTAGGCTGTATTCTGGGAAGAGAGAGGGAGGGTTTGAACACTGCTGCTGGCTGGTGCAAGTTGGTATATGCCTCCTCCTGAGCTGACAGCTGCTGCAGTAATTTCAAGAAGAATCCATGTTGCCTTCCCTGTGGCTTCTCCAGGTGCTGCAATGCCTGGAGGAGGTAAAATGGCACTAACTTTTACAGATGCCAACATCTGCACCAGAGTATAGCTCTGTTGATTAAAACTTGGGGACTCTAACACCTTAACAGTAATTAAGCTAAACTACTTGTGACTGTGCAAATGACATTTCACGTTACAAATAGCTTCCTCCTTCCTCCTCCTCCTCTCTTTGAGTTTTAAAGGAACTAACGTTTGTTTTTCTTGGTAGGAATCCAGGCAATTTTATGTGAAATATTCCTATATTTCTTAGAAATATTCATTGAAAAACGTTCTTTAATAATTTTCTCTCTAAGTCATTCTTTGAATTACTTGAGCTTGTTACAAACTCAGATTCTTGAATGCGATGATACTTTGAAACCAAAAAGATCAGGATTAAACTAATTGACTAGAGAATTAGATATATATTTGGGAGCTACAATGTTCACTTTACAATCCAGATGCATAGCACTTGATGCTACATAGTGTAAACAAGCCTGTAGCTTGTAACTTGCCCACTGGATGGACTTTATGGAGAATGTGAGATCTGCTCTGCTCATCAGTGAGCAGGAGACACCAGGCTGGTTTCAGAAGCTCTGCAGAACAGCCTGTGTTTCTGTGTGCTCAGCGTGGTAAGTGATGTGCATTTCCTGGACCAAGCTCCACACGCTGCTTTGTATAGCGGAGGCTGCAGTACCACAGTTGTGTTCTGGAAAGCTGACTGAGGAATGCTACAGGTCCTGTGTAACTGACCTGGAAACGTTACAAGGGTTAGAGAAGTGCAGATAAGGTTTATGAGAACTGACTGCATGGAAATTGCATGCTGGCAGTTCCTCCTCCTTCAAAGAGGTGTTAAGGGTATTGAAAGGTGTATGTAGTTGCAAGTAAACAGCTGTCCAGCCTCCAGCTTCTTCCTGGCAAGAAAGCCTAGTTGGGAGGAACTTTTGTGATGTTACTTCTTTGAGTTATGTATTTTTGGTCTCTGTAGGAGCCTATAGTACTGAGGGTTCATAGAATCATAGAATGGTAGGGGTTGGAAGTAACCCAGGCTCGCAGAGTCACACTCTTATCAGTCTTTTCTGTGAACTTTCAGCAGTTTTCATTTCATACTATGGACTGTGACTTATACCTGGGGATATTCTGTTTTTCATCTTTTCCTTGTTTTTCTTCTTGACAGTCTTGATCAACGTGTAGTGGTGATATCTGCACATTACCTACCTGTTTGTGGCAGGGACTGCTCTCCTGCAAGCTTATTAAAAGATGTGACTGTGTGCCACTTAGGGTCTCAAATAGATAATTGCCTGGTTTTGGCAGTTTAAACTGTGTATATATCTGGTTTAGAGAGATGCAAAAGCACCAATGATTTGTAACTAGCTTTTAGGGTAGATGCTGCTCTTCCTAAAGTGTTAGTAGAGCACTGCTGTTGAACGAAGGTCCCTTACCCTGCATGTCCAGTTCAAGTGAAAGATGGCTCAAATTGTTCCTGGGTCTGCCATGACTTGGATGACTTTCAGGGCATCCTGTAAGCATCCTCTGTGTTCCTAGGCTTTTCCTGGAGCAAGAACTGTCTGCTGTGGTCAATCTTCTAATGGTATGTTAGGATGGTTATGTTAACAACTGAAACAAAACCTAAAGAACAGGTGAAGTTTAGTGTTCAGTGGGATACGTTTACAGTCCTGTACCTTTCTTCCCCTGTGTTGCTCTAATCAGGCTGACCCACGTGCTGTAAGTAGTTTCTTTTTGACACATAACTTTTGTAAATTCAATATTTTTCTTGCACTACTGAAAAAATGTTGTGTAGAATTCCAAAAGTGAAGCTATCTTTCATGTAAGGCTGCTTTCACAAATGGATGTTTCAGTGAAGTTGTTGGAGAGCATCAATCAATTGCCATAAAAATAAAGGCATAAGGAAAAAAGGAAAGTGTTCAAGTAGTGAAGCTCTTCAGTGATTTCGCTTTTAAAATCCACATGAATTATTAATAAAGAAAAGAAAAAATTAGTTTATGGCAGTTGACAGTAGTTTTGGTCAAGAAAATATAAAGACACTTGTAAAACCTGGAAAGAGAGATACTGAACGTAGCTGAACGAGTTTCAGTCCGGAAAGTTGTCAGCCTGTGTCTACAGACTCTTTCTGAAATGTAAATGTTCTGGTAGAGAAGGTGCCTTGCTTCAGGAAGACCAGAAAAGCTCTTGAGGTATTACGTGATACACAATGTCTGAATGCTAACACATGGCCCAATAGGGTATTATCTGGTAAAATTACTAGCTGCATCTTCGGTGCTCTCCCCAGAAAGGGGGGAGTTCCTGATGGTGCAGGAGAGGGTCTTTCCTGGTGAGTGCTGTGCATGGGGCTGGCACCAGGGCAGCCAAGGGAAGGCTCAGGACTTGCTTCTGAAGTCCAAGGTGAAGTGGTTAACACAGATGGACCAAAAGGCAAAGCACAGTGTGCCTATAGCCCTGCTCTCATCATACATAAGCCACCAGTGATGTTCACAGCCTCTCCGAGACACAGGATTAGCTCTGCGTACCACAGAATGAAACAAGGCAAGGATTGACCTTTTCTAGAGCATCCAAGCAGCATGTGTAGGAACTTGGAGCTAGAATCAGCTCTTGAAACACTACTTCCCTTCTAAGCCTGACAGCAACCATATGAAAACATTTTAAGATGTAAAGGATGCTTCTGAGCTGATAGTCAATTCAGTTCCACCTGTGTTTGCTTCAGGAGAAGTAACCCCATAAACACAGCACTGAAGATGTCTTGTGGTGACTAAGCTATGTGTTACTATTGCAAGAAGAGGAAACAGCCACAGAGATATTTTCAAGATGCTGCTGAATGTATTGAAAATCCCCTTTTCCCCACGCCATCATCTGCTCTGAATGTTGTGTGTTGCTGTAGCGTGTGAGCTTTGTTGGTATTCATGAATCCTGCAGCATTTCAAAGGCTTACAGAGAAGGATCTGCCTTTACTTCACAATGTGTTTTTGTACCACTATCACTTGTATTAATATACCTAGTGTATTCTATGTGATGTCTTGTAATTTGAAGTTCCCCAACTGTAGAAGCTTCCCACTATGCCTGCTAGGGATGCTCTTGGAGAGTTTATCTCCTCTTAGTGCAGAATTTCATTAAAACACGCCCTTTGCAGCTCACTTGGTGCAGCAAGGTGCAAAAACTGCCCTCATGTTGCTCAACTGTCTGTAGGCTGGAAGTACTTTCTAAAATTGGCTGTAGTACTTAAAGGCAGAAGGGACTGATGGTTAGAGACATAAGGGGTTCTTCTCTGGAGTGTACTGCTTTCAGGTTGTTCTTTGGCAGTGTGAGCTCTATCAGGAAGATCTATTTATTAACTTGCTGGCTGAAAAGAGGGAAACTCTGAGGTCTGAGATCCCTGAGCCTCCCTCTCTTCATACCACAGATGATTTAATTTAGGGATTGCTGTATTTTGAATTTCCTGAAGTTTTTCTGAAATAATTTAAAAGTCTGATTCGATGGAAGGGTTTGTTTCCTTCTGGCAAACTCCCCTTTTATTGAATACCTTCAGAGTTATTGAATGGAATTAGTAGGTACCACAGTCATGCTTCAATTTCACTTTCATTCTGTGAGCACGCAGCAGACAGATGCTTTATATGACAGGTGAAAGTGGAGCTTTCCTTCAGGATAGTTTCTTTTCAAAGTTGTTTATTTGCAGAGTGCAGCCTCAGGACAGAACTAGTGCTTTTGTTAGCAAGTGATTTGTGCCAGCCCCAATGCCAATAAAACATTTGATTTATGCATTCTATTGTAAACAAAGGTGCACATGCTCGCTGTCTCCACACACCCTGTCTCTTATCAACACCAGGGATCTTTATGTCTTTTATTACAGGGTGTAGTGAATGCCAAAGATAGTGGTGTAGTGCATTGTGATAAAGTGTTATGAAATGAGTAAGAAAGTTACCTAACATTAAAGTCAGACAAGGAGTCGAGAGTCTACTGTGAAGAACGTCCCCTCAGAACATGGCATACACCTGTAAAGTACATTTCTTTGTGTTAATCTCTAAGAAATATCTGTGAATCTGTAAATATCTGAAGAGCAGCTCTGCAGAGAGAGACCTGGGAGTCCTGATTGATAATAAACTAACCATGAGCCAGCAATGTGCCCTCGTGGCCAAGAAGGCCAATGGCAGCCTGGGATGCATCAAGAAGAGTGTGGGCAGCAGGTCAAGGGAGGTTCTTCTCCCCCTCTACTCTGCCCTGGTGAGGCCTCCTCTGGAGTCCTGTGTCCAGTTCTGGGCTCCTCAGCTCAAGAGGGACAGGGAAGTGCTGGAGAGAGGCCAGTGCAGGGCCACCAAGATGATCAGGGGACTGGAACATCTTTCACATGAGGAAAGGCTGCAGGAACTGGGGCTGTTTAGTCTGGAGGAGACTGAGGGGAGATCTTATTAACATTGACAAATATCTAAAGGGTGGGTGTCAGGAGGTTGGGGCATCCCTTTTTTCTATAGTAGCCAGCAACAGGACAAGGGGTGATGGGATGAAGCTGGAACACAAAAAGTTCCACTTAAACATAAGAAACAACTCTTTCCCTGTTGAGGTGAGGGAGCCCTGGCACAGGCTGCCCAGAGGGGTTGTGGAGGCTCCTTCCTTGGAGGGCTTCAAGACCCACCTGGACATGTTCCTATGCGACCTGATCTAGGTGACCCTGCTTCTGCAGGGATGTTAGACTAGAAGATCTCTAAAGGTCCCTTCCAACCCTACCATTTTATGATTTCTATGAATATTCCATTTGCATTCCTATTTAACTCATTAGCTTCATGCTAATACTGTTTGTGATATGTTTGGTAGCAAATTTGAGTGGGTTAAGTTGTTATTCCACTTGGGAATCACAGTGTGCAAACGGCTGTGCTTTGTTGAGTGTGTTTGAATGTAGTCTGTTTAACATTCTTTCTCCTTTTGACCTTTTGTTTTTAATGTTTTTTTAAGAAAATCCAAACCCACAAATCAGAAGTTAGATGTAAAATAAAGTATTTGCTGAACGTTGTGCTGCAGCACCTAGATATGCTAAACTACGCCTTACTTTCATTACGGAGCTAATGCAGAGCCTACTGGATACTCGCTGTATGAGTGCTGTTCTGATGCTTAGATCCAAGAGATCGAATTGGTAGGAGAATCATTGTGGGAAAGACACTTCAAATATGAGCCTGTAGGATTTGTCATTAGTGTGAGAGCATACTGTTTATTGCAATAATTAGTGCTGTAGTTAGATGCAGCATCAAGTGAACTGAATATTATGAGCAGTGTGAGGATATCCAGTGTTTTCTGTCCATTAATCTCAAACATACTTTCTGCTTTTTTCCTTGCAAAGAAGAGTACTTAGATTTCTGAGAACGAAGAATGCTGAATATGAAGTTATTTTCATACTAAAAGCAATTTGGCATATCTTCAAAACTGAAGAGAGTTGTAACAGTGGTAGTCGTAAGATTTGTCTGAGGTATTAAAAAATGCAGTATTTAGGTACTTGAAATGTCTCACGGGTGACACCTCTGTCACCCTAAGTAGAAAAGAAGATGCTATGATCTGGCATAGCACTGATCTTTACTGTTCAGGCTACACCTATGTTTAGCAGAATTTGAAATATGGGCAACTGTTTCTTTGGATATCCAGAGATACAGTTTGTTTTAAGGGTTCTGTGCAGTTGGTTGCCTTGCAGGTGTTAAAACCCATGGGATTACCTTTGTGCTGGGTCAGTGTTGGCTCACAAGCTATGACATGAAAACTAAACGTTGATGTAGCTTGACGTTCTTTATTAAACCATTTGGCTTCTCTCAAAACAGGTTTTTAAAATGCCATCAAGGGCCTGTGAATCTCAGACTTACACATTTACTGGTTCTTTTTACAGGCTATTTTTCCTTTAAAAAGGTCTAATCAATAGCTCTCTGACTTCAACAGCAGTCTAAAAGTGAAACTTCTCATTTTTACTCTCGTAATAATGCCTGTGACAAGGATTCTTTATCTGATGCTCAACAGTCTTCCAAATAATCAATGACAGTCTGAAGTCCAGGTAACTCTTGGTTGCCTTCACTCTTCAGAACAAGCACAAGTTAAAATAGCTGGAGTGTTACTCTTGTTTCACCTTAGGGTACAATGATAGACTTCTCTTGGACTTCCTTGGAACTGTTATTTGTTTGCTTGGAACAGCAGAGTGAGGGTGCTGCTCTTGCTCATGGTAGCTTTTAAAGCCAGGGGAGCACCCAGGAGTGAGTGATAACTCGGTGGTTCTGGTATTGTATTGAAGTCTTGGATGCAAGTGGTTTCCATGCTGTACACTGCTAAAAGCTGCTGAAGCGTTCTGTGCTTTAGTCCTTTGTTATCAAAACTGAAATGATGTTTGCTGCATAGCTTTGATGGGGAGAGGAGTACAAACCAAGAGTGAGAGATGCTCAGGTGCTGTGTTGATGACGACTACCTTGGTAAATTTAGGGACAGAAGCACGATCTTTTGTACAGGTGAGAGCCTGCCTTGTCTGAGTTTAGAGCTGACTCTGGTTAGCACAGAGTGAAGCTGTGGTTAGCATAGCTCTGGGTCTGAGATAGCCCTAGGGAGGGCAGTCAGGGAGAAATGATCTTGGAGTAGGCAGTTTAGGTATCTCTTGTAGAATCACAGACTCACTGAGATTGAAAGGGACATAGGGATTGTCGAGTCCAGTCCTCTTAGAACAGCATTGACAAGAGCAACTTGCTCTGAGCTATTTCCAGACAGGTTTTGCATATCTCCAAAGATTTTTGCCCAGGCCTCTCACGTGTCAGCACTTTGCTGAGCCAAAGTTTACTGTTGAAATAAGAAATGGGCAGGTTCCTCCACCTGTGATTATGGACACTGACCTAGCTATCCTGCCTCCAGTTGGATAACTAAGTAAGGTTTTTGACCCTTCTTTTGCAACTATTCCACATCCACGAGGGTGGCAGATTCAAGCAATACTGGCAGCAACACGCTGAGAGGCCGTTTGTTATATTCTCAGGGCTGCTGAGGAGATGCCTTAAAAGTATAAGTCTCTTTGACTTGATTTAAGGATCGACATTCCTGCTTTCAAAACCTGTTGACCATTTTCAGGGTAGACACTAACCATGTGAGCACTAATCTCTGGACTCACGATGCAGAACAGTTTTACATTAGTAAGAAGTCACAGTTTGCAAAACAGTGTTTTGGAAAGCAGCTCGTTGGTTCATGCTGCTTGGTTCAGGTGTCCATGCCTTTGTCTGTTGGTCAGTGAGGCGAAAGACGTGTCACTCCTTTTCAAGCTCTGATGATGAGGCTTAGGCTCTCAGCCTACAGGAGAGTTGCAGCCGCTCTCTGCTGAAGGAACAGTGATCTGTAAGTGGACAGGAAAATTCAGACCAGCTGTGTTATAACCATGTTGCAGAAATAAGTCAAGCAACCACAGATGTAGCAATATGAATTATATGGTTGAGATGGTTCACATTCCACACTTTATCTTCCATATATTATATGGAGATGTCTATATATATTTTCCATATAACTATACATGTACAGAGTATGATGGAACTTGTTATTTTTTTTTGTCTTAAAAGATAGAAAGGGAACATTACATCACAACACCTAAAAACATGTTCCATTTGTTTATTCTGTTGGAACATGGGAATTATTCGTGCTGTTCATTATTATTTGTAATGTTTATATTGTGAACTCGGGTACCCAGGAGAGAGATGCATTTACAATAACCCTTATCCCTCCAAAAGTGATGGTGAACTATTACTGTCACTCTTGCAAAGCACCACTGTGAACCATAGTCGAGTGATTATTTGCCTGAATCTAAAAACCAAAATATGATGTTTAAATTCTCCAATGGAACCTGCCTCTATTTGAGATTTATCTCTACACAGTGACTTAGGCTTATACCATGGGAAAAAAAAGCGTGTGTTAAAGAAGGATTAGGACAGATATAATGTTACTGGTGTGGCGGTAATAGGATTCATCCAGGGAAGAAATGAGTTCGGTTTAAAATATATGAATAGGCAGTGCTATCAGGAGCTATTCAGAAAAATAGCTTTACATTTTCATGCTAAGCAGAAAAGTGCTGGTGATAGTATAGTACACTCACCAGGCTGAGGTTAAGCAGTATGTCAGGAGGTGTGTAGAGCTCTTTTCAGTTTCAGAGTAATCACCCAAGAATTTCATTTGAACGTGTAACATTTTTGTTGTCTCCACAAAGGCACCAAAGATGCAGTGTAAAGTGTAAATTCAATGTGTCTTTTAATTATGTGCTAGAAAATTACTAATTTGCACTAATGATAGGGAGCCCCATTTATGAATTACTGAATTGTGCAAATTAGCAAGTGAACAAACAACAATAAAAAAGAGAATGATGTGTCATGTGATGTACTTAATCAGTTTTGCCATTTGTGGCTCAGTGTTAGCTGTTTGTGCTGGTACATCAGCTTGCAGCGTGCTAGTAAACATGCTCTAGTGTGTTTTAGCAAAGCTCACGCTGTACTGTCAGGAGAGTGTTTTGCCAGAGCAGTGTCACTCCTTCCCTTTGCTGGAAAATGGGAGGGTTGTGTCACCTTATGTAATATATTGTGTGCATTTCTGTGCCTTTTGTTTGAAACTGGACAGAGTTTTGCGTGGCCGTGCTTTGTAAACACCAATTAGTATAACTTGGGTTACTGGGTGTTAGGATGTGAAAAGCACCCAAATGGATTTGTGGAGAGATCTTTCCAAAGTAGGAAAAGGAATTCTGCTCTTAATGCTGCTGATTTTGGTTTTTCTGCCTTTGAGGAGTTGAGTTTTTATTTGTCTCTTTGAGGGACAGCTGTCAAACTCCTGTCTGAAAAGCTTCTGGTCTTTGAAGGGGCTGAAGAGTCTAGTCACAAATAAAGAAATGAAGTGTTGAAGAAAACACAAAGAGCTTTTAACTAGTCTTCATTCCTGTCTAATGCGGAAAGCCAAACCTCTCGTGATGACTTCCCAGAGCCAGGGATGCAGGAATGGAGCAGTCTGACTGTAGTAACCATCAAGGAGATCCTCCTGTTGGCTTTATTCATAGTGAGAGCTGAGATCCAGGGGAGCATTGCAAGTTTTTAGCAACAGTAGTGCTTGGGACAGGGAGAGTGGTGGTTGTGCAGTGATTCAACAGGGTGTGGGCAGAGAGCTTCAGGATTCTTACTGCCAAGAGCTCTGAGTGTGTCCTTTTCTTTTGGCCTTCATAGAGAAAATGATAAGCAGCCTTCACTGTTAAGGAAGAGAGACACTGGTAACTGTATTTGTGGTTGTGTTGATATCATAGGTGGTATCATAGTACCCTGTAAATCCCGAGGCATGAAGCTGCTGGAGTGTATTCATCAAACCTTAATGCTTCTGGGTTAGAAAAGAACAACACTAAAATCACAGTGTCTAAGGCTGGGATGCAGGAACGATTGGGAAATTGCTAATGTGCACTGTGCAGAGAGAGGAGGTGCTCATGGAGGGCGGGAGAGAAGCAGCACTTTGTACTGACTCCGAGGCGCTCTGAGCTGTCTCTGTGTGGCTCCTCTGAGGAACACAGTGTTTGGATCTTTGTGGAGTGCTTTTTATAGAAAAAAACTTAACATTTTTTTGTAATTGTTTTCAAATAACTGCATAAAAAAGAATTGCCAAAAGGCAGACATCTGCTCATTTGTAGCATGAGAAACTTATCTACCAAAAGAGAATATTTAAATCCTCCCAGTAGGTTTTTGCAAACGCGGTGCCCTTGGGAAACAGGGAAAGGATGCTTTACATTTACAGTCCTGGGATTGCTATATTTGGGGTAGGTCTAACAGTTTGAGCGTATACAAAGAACTACAATGCCACATATTCAAGAACAAGTGATCTATCAAGCCATGGTGAATCAACAGATTAATGATTCTTTTATTCATCCTAAAATTTCCCCAAGCTGGAAGGAAAAACAGAAAATTCTTTTAGTGTTTTCCAGACAGCACTTAACTGCTGAGCCATCCCAGCAAATGTATTCATTCTCATGCCATTAGCTCCAGTATGGGAGGCAATGTGACAAATACTCTGTCTTTTACATAATCTTCTTAAAAGGATGTGAAAATTCTTCCTACTTAGGTTGTAAGGGTAAAACCCAAAATGCAAGATATTTTTGTGCAATTCTCCTTTTAGCAACAAATGTTTGTCCTGTTTTTGCAAACACAGACGAGCTGGTTGTGGTCTAGATGCCACCTAAGCCTTTCTGACATTAGCAGCCCAGTGCCTTTCTATGTTTAACTAGTAGATGGAGTTTTCTTTGCCAATATCCAGCCACCTAAAAGGCCATGCAGTAGTGTTTTGGAAATCAACCCCTTTTAAAAACACATCCAAGTGATTGTATGTGAAAATTCTTTATGTAATACTGATGTATTTTAGATCCTTTGCAGTTGAATTAGAGTCCTTTTTATTTATCCCAGTTTTGGAGTAAGGTGCTAAACATAGAGATTTAATTTATAAAGAAGATGAATACTTGTGTCACTCCCGTGATCCTGAACAACTTGAGAGAGATGTAAACTCTTAAGTTCTTTAAAGTTTGCTTATCTCTGTGGGAAACATCATCTGCAAGTGGATAAACAGACAAAAACTTGCTGTTTTTCAAGGCCATTATTCAACATACTAGAATAAATTGCAATAGGTGGTATAAACCTGTTAGGTCATCTAGTCAAGCCTTCTGTCCATGTCACTTTACGATAGTCCTGGCTGGTGAGACTGTAAAGGTTGAACAGCTGTCTCATATTCTCAGCTACGTAGCATGGATGGAGGAGGTTTTCTGCTCTGGAAGAATGAAACTGTGACAAGTAAAAAAAGAAAAAGCATGCCTTTTGTATTTGAATTATGTATTGTTTTCATGGCAATGTTAATAGTCTGGAGAGTGGCTTTTGGCTGTGTCATTTACTTACATCATTGTACTGTCAGCATTGGAAAATTCTTCACAGGGAAGGTGATTCTAGCAAATTCTGGGTAGAACACATGTAGACCGATTGCTCAGTCTTAATGAGTTAAGTGTGTTCCAGTGAACCAGTAAAAGTGAATTGTCAACCCTGCACTGTTGAAATGTTGCTTATGCCTTTAAACTGGAGATGCTAAGGGCACAACACTGGTCCTTGGTGTAGTTAGAGGGTTTCTCTTTGCTGACCTCTATTATTGTGTCAAAGCTCTTTCCTTTTGCTGTGGAGATACTGGGTTTGAAACTTTACTTGTTGAATAAATTTAAGGTAGAAAAGCAAACCCAAATAATTCCCTAGAACAGCAAAGCATGCAAGAAAATGCCACCTTTTTTTCTAAATAAAGATGCTTGTTTATCAGAAACAAGGATATGTTATTTCCCTGTGGCTAAAATGTATAAATGATATGCAGTGGAGGAAATCAGAATCAAATCAGCGTGTTTCCTTTTTTATAGGTCTATCAAGACCTAACATATTAACAAGCAACAGTGTCACTTATTAAGGTGTCTTACACAAACCTCTCAATGATGGAAGACAGTCATTGTACATGTGCATGTGTTCTAGAGAAAATAGTAAATGTTAGAATTCTCTGCTGCATTGCTGCAGTTCCCACACCAGGGGATCCTCTCAGGGAAGATGTGAGGAGTGGCACGTGGTTCTCAAGTATGTAGCTGCATTCATTTTAAGGAAAAGAGTGAGGAGGCTGAAGCTCTTCCTACTAGTCTGGGTGCTGGGAACTCACTTCTGTTAGACTTGCATTAGTTTGGTTTAACAAATTGCTTAAGGGCTTTCGTTATAAGCAAATGAATGGTCTGATCCCGAGTCCCACTGGGGACTTTGTATAATAAAATAAAGCACAGCTAAGCAGTCTGATAATGAACTAGAGTGTTCACCATCTGGCAGGACTGAGCTTTACTAAGGATACACTGGCTTTGAGTTCTAAAATTTCGAGATGATGTTTGACTGGGGTGAATAACTTACCTTCTGCTTGGAAAGAAACATCTTTATTGGGTTCACCGTGGAAATGTGACTGACCTCTTGGTTTTCTCAGGAGTACCAAACAGTAGTAGCAGCCAAAAACATTACTCTTTTTCCTACAAACCTGGAAACGAGGGGAACTCAGACTTTTGAAATGGAGTTCAATGAGGTAATTTGTGCTTTTATCCTCTTGCTGGTGGGGTCAAATGTTCAGGTGACACCAGCAGCAAAGTCTGAAAAAGCTTCCTTGGTCTTTTAGCCTCTTTCCTCCCTTCCACACCCACCCCTACCCCTTGCTAATAGCATTGTGGGGTTTTAAATAGTGTGAAGGCGTGTGCAGAGAGCAGCACAGCCTGCCTGGCAAGGAGCTGAGTTCTGGAGCAGCATGGCATCACTGCTCTGGGCAAGTGGCAGGATGATGGTAAACAGAGTCAGAGAATTCTTTGATGCTCAAATGCCAAACATAGGAGAAATGTTAGCTTGTTCTGCTGTAACTGCCTTTCCCAAGACCACTTTGCCAAAAAGGTTCTTTGCTTAAATCGCTCGTGTGTTAATTGTGGTGGAATTGCTGGCATGCCTAAATTGCAAGACAGATGAGCGTTAGTGCTGTTGGTCTGATTGTTGGAGTCTCTGTGGTGCTGTTGTAAGGAAATTGGTTTCTTCTGGGTGTGTAGTTTTTAACTGAGAACATTTTCTTAGATTTTCACTTCATGCATTGAAGTTACATTATCATAGATTGTTCATATATGTTAGCATTACATGTATTCAATGTTTTCAGTACAAATAAATGATAGGTGTAAAGGATGTACTGGCCAGAGTGCCATTTGGAAGATGTGCATAGACGGTGAAGGCATTTTGGGAGGGGAAAAAAAAAGTCCATGACTGAACTTGTGAAGTGTGTTTTTTGTGAAGTGAACCCAAAGGAGTTTCACTGGCAGTAAGATAAACAGACAGCAGGTGTTTGGTATTTTGAAAAGGTAATTTACACAGAATAGGAAGCATGCCACGTAGCAATAATTTCTTCTCTCCTAAAAAGACTACAAATAATCCTTGAAATAAGTCAAAAAGTCTGTAACACTTCTGGGAGAATAGTCAGGTGAAAGAAGATTATTGTGTACAGGGCAAGCTATAATAAAAACTGTCAGTTCTGTCAACCCTTCTGTCTAAGGTCTATAGAGGATTAAAAGGATATTGAACATCATGTAACAGCTGTCTCCGATGTGAAAGGGATCACTATTGTCGTGAACATGAAAGCACTCCTTTAAAAAACTCTAGCAGGCAAGGTGTGGCTGAGCCAGGAGTGCTTGGTGTGGCAGGCAAATCACTGCTTTCAAGGTCTTGAAAGAACACACTCTGAGTTCTAAATAGATCCTATCAAAGTCTTATCCATGAGTGTGTTTCTTGAGCATCTTTTGCACCACTGGAATAATATGAGGTACCATCAACTTTGGCATAACAAGCAAAAAACTCTATTGTGTTCCTATGGCGTTGAGAAAACACTGGTAAGATGTAATGTGGGTTTCCAGGCTTAAATAAAAACGGGTTGTTGACAGTAATAAAAACTTTAACTACACTTAGTTTTTTCTGAGACAGTTCAATGAATATGGAATGTCCATTAATGGCGAAAATGAGGAGCAAAGCGGCATTTGGTGTACCATAGTCCTGGGTGGAGCAGAAAGAGAAGATTGGTAATAGCCCTTTCCAAAACCTAGTCTGCTGGTAAGCTGGAGAGAAGCCTTTGTCACTTGGAAATAAATGCAGGAAACAAGTAATACTCACATGAAGAATCAGAGGTTCACTTTTGGTCTTAAGCTATATAGTGGCTGAGGTGGAGTAATTGCTGCAGGTAAAAGTGGGTAGATGTGGGAGAGCTGTGTGAGTCTGCACATACTTGTCAGGAACTATATGGTTGATGTATTCCATTCAAGATCTACCACCAAGGAGGAAGAACAAACAGGTTTTTACAGTGGGCTTCATGCCTTTATACAGTCAGACAACATTATATTTCTGCACCACAGCAGTAGGTTTTTCTGTGAGACATGATGATAATAACTTTGGTTTTGGAGTCAAAGAACTTTGAATGCTGTAGAGCAATATATAACAAAAGGATTGTAAAGCAAAGCATAGATTGAAAGATCCTGTAAATAAATTGCACTAGTAAAACTCCAAAGAGGAGGTAGACAGTGTGGGAGTGAAGGAGCTGGTGAAAGGTATTCCATACAGATTCTAGTACTATTGATGTAAAACCAAATATGTTTTTAGTAATAATATTGATTTGTAATGAGCTGCACATAACAGTGTTACTGATAGAAATGTGAACCATTTATTTGATTTACTTGTTCACAGAGTGAGTCTATGAGAAAGCACAAGATGGTTGAAATGATTTGCATTATATATATAGAATTTGTTTTCATTTCTGATATGTCAAAAGGATGCTCCAGCTTTTCTGACTTTGGTGTGTGCTGATATACATGCTTTCTGCCACAATATTCAGTAAGCCACCCTGCTTTTTCTGTTTCCAGTCAACTCAATTTATATAGCAGCTTTAATTTTCTAACATTATAAGTTGGAGAAACACAATTAAGGTAATGATATACAAGCTATATAAAATTGAGTGAGTGAAAAGCAGTAGTCCTTGAGGCTATACTGCAATATATAAGTGAAAACTTCTGTGGCCCCCTAAAATGACAGGTGAAATTTAAGATCAGGCAGAATATCCCCTGAAGTGACTTGGAGCAGGCTACTCACTGTGGGGCAGCACCTAGAACGACACCCCACCGCTGAATGCAGAGCTCTGCTTGGCTGTATTCCCATTGTTCAGGGGGGGTTTAAGAGAAGAGCACACCAATCTCCTTTTCTGGCAGCCTCTCTTTGTATCACAGTCCAAGATGGCATGGTCCTGAGTATACAGAGGAGATATTGCTGGGCAAGGACAGTATTTAGTGCAGGAGCCTACCAGAAATGAAGGTTCTGATGGGCTGCATGGCAGATGGCAAGAAGTCAAAAGATGGATTGAGAAGTGACAAGTGCACACTCTCCTGCACCACTGTTGTAAATATGTGCTGTTAGACATTGGGTCACACTTTTTTGTATTATCAACATTATCCATTAAAATGGGTTAATCATAAAAAGTTACAGGACAAAGGAGTTTCAGATGATGGGAGGGAAAAAGACTACAAAAAACCAGGAAGACAGCCAAGGAGATGCAAAGGAAAGAGGAGAGTTCCTGCACTCAAGGGAGATTCAGAAGTAGATGAGAAAAGAAGAATTATGATCATGTAGAGTGCCAAAAAAGAAAAGAGAAAGATGAGTCATTGATGAATGGAATGATTTCGAGTCTGTGTCCCATATGATTCACTAGCTCTTAAGTGTCCGAAAATAACCTTGCCTGTAAGTGCCATTATTCTGCACTAGGGTAGGAGGTTTTTGTGTCTGGAAACTAACTTTCAATTCTGAGCATTTCTTCTTTTCAATAAAAAGCACCTCCCTTACACCTCCTGTAGCTGCCAGCAGCATCTTACCTGTCTCTAATCTTGTACAGTGTGTCTATTGAAAGTTTGCTTCCTCTGGTCATCTTAACTTACTGGCAGAGAAGTCATCCCATTTTCTGTAGGTCTGCAGAGGGTTCACAGAGCTCCCAGGTGACTGAAGAGGCAACAGTGGTGATGTGGGAGCCTTTCTTCTTTCTTCAGATATGAACTAGCATTGCCTGCCAATTTCTGTGCCACTGAATGTTTTGTCTCAGTGCTGTGCATTGCTAACAGGCTGGGCATTTCCCCTTACAGGGCTCCTTCTCTGGGGAGAAGGTAAAGTTTTCCAAACTTCTTCAAGCAGTAGATCTTGAAGCCTTTTTCAAAAGGAAGGTTTATGTTCTGCAGAACCCCACATAAATGCATTAGGATTTAATAAACTTCTAAAGCTCTGCCAGTAGTAACCATGATAAAGGTCCTTTGGCCAGCTTTGTGCTGTATGAAAATTGGCCAGGCTATCAGCAACCATCTGGTGTGGATGTTGTTCCAGATTACCTGTTTCACTCCCAGTCTTTCAGCATACCTTTGGTTGCACTTGAGGTAATATTGCCAGTTAGACAATCCTTCACTGCAGGCTTAGGTATCAATATAACTGAATGCCCTTCTTTGTTTGGAGGGAAAAAGTGTGTTAAGCGCTGGTCTGGACCTAGAAATGAGACTATTGGTCAGCTATTTTAACCTTGAAATACTGGGTAATATTTCAACAGCTAAACAATGAAAACTATTAATTGAAAATTAGTCTTGCCTATGGCTTCCTTTTCTCTTTCTCTTCTGTAGACAAGAACAGAGAGCTGGTTTCTGGTATCATTTTTTCCTAAGGGAAAGATTTTGGTGTAGAAATTTGTTACTTTGTTTTCTTTTCCTGGTTTTCTTTCTACTCCTTTTTAAGCATAGACCTCATGGTTTATTGCATCTTTCCCCCCCCCCCCCAGTATTTCCAGTATTATGTGTTCCAGAAATCTGCAACTGTTATTTGTCTATTCAATTTTTCTATTTTTATTGTATGGAAAGAAGAATTTGATACTTATGAAGCTTTTTAGGTTGTTTGCCTTCAGATGTTTGCAATCTGCTACTCTGTGTCGTATGTTTTGGGTTTTTTTCTTAGTACTCATGCTATTAGGGGTTGATTGGATGAGCCTGTGTGTGTACATGCATGGTTTTGGTGCTTATTTAGCACTGACAAAATTGGTAGGTACAAACCTGGTAGCTGATACTGTTGAGCTACTGCATAAGTAGCCTTTGCATGTGTTATTTTGTGCCTGAAAGAGATTTACAGGCAGTTCACCTTAAACAATAAATAACTGCAGTGTTGCAACATTTAAAAATCAGAAGTTAAAGATTTTAAGTTCACTGGGGATACATATGTATAATTTAACACTGTTCAGTAAGAGATGTAAATTTTGAGCTTAGATGTGTGGGAAATGTGAATTTCTGTCATTATATAGTCACAGGCATGTCTATAAACCTGTGCCAAATGATAATATTTGCATAAATATTTATATAAATATGCTATACTTGCACAGTATTTGTAGGGGTTTCATATCTAACTCAATTTACCATTTCACAATGAGACTGAGTTGAAGGAACAGCTAAGTGCTTCCAAAAGGGAAAATAGAATTCCTTTTCTTTGAGTTCCTCAAGTTTAGTGGTGCAAAGTCTATGGTGTTGCCTTTTACATTGAAATCTCTATGCATATGAAGTGAATGCGGTATCTTTTAAGATTCAGCATAGCCTGTATGTTTCTAAAGGAGATGCTGTTCCATGAAGGAATGGGGGGAAATCAATTATAAGGTCTCTTCTGATAGCTGGAAGGATTCTTCCTGCATTTTTCCTAGGAAATGCTGCTGTGTGCTCTGAGATTAGCGTAGGTCTGGCTTTGTCTGATGCTCTGTATTTCTATGCAGTCCAAAATACCATGACCACCTGAAAACATGGCCATTTCATTTTGCTGGGTTGGCTGGCTTGTTTGAACAGGGAGCATGTAGCCCTGCATTTGACTTCAGTAGGAGCTAGCAGGTGAATCACAGATATTTAATCCACATTTCTGGCTTGTTTGTGTACGTCATTTTGAACAAAAACTATAGCCAAGGAATAACCTTGTGAAACAAAAGGTGGGATTTCATAGGCGGGGAGGACAGTTACAGGAAAAGGAAAGAGGTGTAAGACTGAACACTTCTTCATATGGGGCATACACCTGGAATTGAAGCTCGAGGTAATTGTCGGTGTATTCCCTTAAGCACGGTATTTTGCCCGTGATTTTTGAAAGGATCAATCACTTGCAGCACTTTATGTAATAACTTTCTGGTGGATGATTCTGCTATTTTATTTATGCTCTTTGCTTGGTTCACCAGAATGCAATACCTTTGCTCCTTGGTACAGTAAATGCACTCTGTAATATCTATTATAGTATGGTCAAAGGATAATTTATCGTCAGATAGAAAAATAGGTCAACACTAATGTCACTTGATGATCAACCTCCCAAGTTTAATAAAACACCTCACCAGCACGCATTCTGCACATTGCTTGATGTTTTATTAGGACTACAGTACCTTACAGTACCTAGCTGTAGCGGGAGTGTAATTACTGAGCTGTCACGGTGATAAGTGGGATTAATGGCAGTCTGGTGCACTTTAGTCTGCAGAGTGCTCAGAGAATCGGAAGATGGTATTATTATAAGAGAAAGCATGGACTGGCATATTCATGGCAACCTCCTCTCCCCCTCAAAGCTCACATTCAAGTTTGTGTTATCCACCCCCCCAATAGCTGACATTTTCAACAGCTGTTATTTCTGAACCAGCTCAAAAATCAGGAGAGAAATGATTTGGTGAAGATGCTTGCTAGCCACAACAGGCAACCTGTACATTGCTTATTTTGCTAGGTGCCAAGCTGATCGGTTTTGACGTGAGGTTGTGCCATATATAATCCACAGAAATGTAGTTTAAGTACAATTCTTTTGGTGTTGGGTACAGGGCTGGTGTATTTCAAAGGAAATCACACTCAGGAAAGTGAAGAGCAAAAAGTCATAATGGAATTATGGAATCATTAGCGTTGCCTTTTTGAAACAGGTGATTTTCTATTGGTATTATTTCCTTACTGCCTACACGGGCATGATGATCATCTGAGCCCTCATGCTGGTATATATTGTTTAGCCTATCTCCTTTTTTTACTGTCTTCTACTACTAAGACTTGCCCATCTTCCAGTCTGCTTAGGATGCTAGGTGCATCTTCTTGACTCAGTGCTCTGGCCACATCAACGTTTGAGGTCCCCACTGGCCTGCCTTTGCTTGTTAAGGCATTTCTAACATGTGCCTGTCAGTGAGTATAGCTGGGCAGCAGTATATTTAGCTGCCACGGCTAAACCTGATGATGCTCTTCTGCCAGAGCCCTCTGACATCCTGACTAGTTGAACTAGTAACCTGCTATGATCTTGAACCTGGGTTTTGCTGTATCAGATTTCCCTGCTTTTGCAGCCTGAGAGACCTGTTTACCTTTAAATATTTCCTCTGGGACCTTTTCCCCATGACCAGTTCTGTGAGAAAATCCATATAACCACTACTGTGTGTGCCTTCAAATTCTGCTGGTGCTGTGGTGTCTGCAGATGATAACAAATAGGAAGACAAAAGACTAATTAATCTTTTCCTTAACTGTCTTTGCTTCTCACTTATTCTGACCTTAATTGAAAAAAAAAAAACAAAACCCCAGACAAACAAACAAACAAAAGAGAAAACAAAAGCAATGTGTGTGATTGACAAAGTCAAAGTCAGTTTTTCACTGCAGGTATTCTGGGCATCTCATTCCTTTTCATGTGCTCTTCACTTTATGTGTGTAGTCTGTAGGCCTATGGCAGCTTTCCTGTGTTTGAAAACACTCTGTCCCAGCGAGATCCATGGGCTTTTTTATGTCTCTCAGTAATTAAGGAGGACAGGTGGAACTTAATGTAAGTAGTTGTGCTGAGGTAACACATAAACAGCAAGTTTTACTTCTTTTTCCATAACTGTTAGAAATGCAGTTGACATAGATTCTGTCTGTTAGAGAAACAGAGCATCTGGAGTAACTTAATGAATTCTGAGATAATCAGCAGTGTGACATTTGACCTATAATAATCATTGATATACCATTCTATGATGGTTCTCTGATTCTATGATATGTAAAACCAGAAGTATGTACAAATAGTTTTGTGTGTAATAGAGAACCATTTTACTTCTGCATCTGACTCTTACCTTTTTGGTTAGGTTTGCTTACTGCAAATTGCACAGACTACCCTGAGGACTTAACCCTTAGATGGCACTTTGTGCAAGCAACCAGTCTGGTACATCCTCATGGATGACTATACAACAACAGACAATAAACCTTTGCATGTTCCAATGTGCAGTTAGGTTTTGCCATTAGGGATGACAAGAAGAGTGTCTGAGGGATTTCAGCTGGGACTATATGTAAGACTACTGAATTGTTTCCAGAGGTCACAGGTGTATCAAAAGGAAGTACATTGTGCTGTAGTTTTTTTAAGACTTGAAAATTTATCAGCTCTTTGTATTATTTGGCACATATAGTGCAAAGTAATTCCTTCCTGTGTGGAAATGCACTTGCTTTTGTGTGTCTGATTGTCCAACCTGCAGAATTTAATTAGTGGTGACGCTTCCAGAGCTTTGTTAGTAAATTCAGACTCCCAGCACAGATGTTTTTCAAACAGAAAAATGAAATAGTCAGAAGCTTAGCTGTCTTGAATTTCAGGGTAAAATTACTTGTTTGTAATTAGACATTGTTTCCCAATACTTAGACACATTCCGTTTGTGGACTTGGCAGTGTGAGGTTGGGAGTTGGACTCGAGAATCTTACAGGTCTTTTCCAACCAAACAATAATTCTGTGATTGAGTGTTTGTAAGTGCATCCTACTGCCTTCCTTTGTGGGCTCACCAGAATGTGACCAGTGTTGAATGGCAGTCAATAATGATCATGTAGTGCTTTGAGATTTTCAATAGAAATGTTATGAAAATGCTCTGTATTCTTCCTCTGTGGCTTCTCCTCTACCGTGATAACTCGAAAACCTTCTGCTACCAGCAGCATTTGTGATCCATGCCTCCTTGACACACTGTGTTTTATTCCTGTAGATGCCTGAAGTGTGCAGATGCCCCTTGCCAGAAGAGCTGCCCAACTAATCTGGATATCAAGTCATTCATCACAAGTATTGCAAACAAGGTAAAGGTGGAAACAGATAACAGCAGTTACCTGCAGTTCTGTTAGTCACATTGCATTTCCAGGTTTATCTCTGAAAAAAAACCTGCTTTCAAGAGATGATTTAAAGTGCAAGTCAGTATTTTCCAATGACTTTTGCTGCTGTTCTGTGCCCTTACAGATGGGCTGTGGTGCAAATCTAGCTCTTCATGTCACATTTCTGGGTTTGGTGCTTTTCAAACACAATGATATTTAAAAACCCAAGCATTACAATGTAATTATTTAACTGTGCTGCTACCTGAGGTATTAGAGTGATAAAACCTTTTCCTTTGTTAAAGCTGTTTGTTGTTTTCTGGTTTGTCTTTCTTTTTAAATTTTTCATTAGAAATGACTAGAGTTTAAGTTTGCTTTGGGTAGAAACCTGACATGAAGGTGGTCATCTCAAGGAACGTTTTCTTGTAGTTTATAGTAAAGAGGCTGTGGTCAGTGCAAATGCAGTCAGTCGCTTAGATGATTAAGAAGATACTACAGGAATAAATTGAACCCGTTTTTAGAGATACTGTGCCTTTTTTCTTTCTTAGATGGCTATTATACCATAATCATAATGAAATCATATTCATATTATTCTGATTTTTGGTTTACAAATGACTTTGGGCAGTCAGAAATATAAATGACTGCCAAGTTGGTGTGACAAGATTAATTAGGCTGTTGAGGGTAGCCTGAAGATGACTGGGTATTGATTGTCCCATACCTTTTAAAACTTACTTCCCATCTGTGGCATCATTAGCTGCCATGTGATTGATTTGTCTGTACCAGCTCAACTGGTCTCATAATCTACTGGGGGTGCTACAAAGATTTTCTGACAGCGTTTTATGCTCTAACATGTCTCACTGTTAGATGCAGCTGGAAGGGACAATGCAGGTAAAGCTGGAGTGAAGCAGGACACAGTAGCACTGCCATGTGCAAGTTAACAGCCACGTTGCCTTTACTACACTGTGCATTGCACAAAGAAGACACCACTAAATCCTGCACCTTAACAGCAAATGTCAGAATAAAAGGAGATACTGAGATACGTAGAATCATAGAATCATAGAATGGTAGGGGTTGGAAGGGACCTTTAGAGATCATCCAGTCCTACCCCTCTGCAGAAGCAGGGTCACCTAGATCAGGTCACATAGGAACATGTCCAGGCGGGTCTTGAAGACCTCCAAGGAAGGAGCCTCCACAACCCCTCTGGGCAGCCTGTGCCAGGGCTCCCTCACCTCAACAGGGAAAGAGTTGTTTCTTATGTTTAAGTGGATACATGTATCAGTTATAACCCTGGATTGCTGTAGTTCACAGTACCTGGCATTGTGCCGAGCATCTGCATAGAGACAATTTCCTCAGGTGATCTGTACCCTGCCACTGCAGCCGTTATTTCATGAAGTCAGGCATCTGTTTGCAGCCATAGTGTATATATAGTATGTGGCGTGGTGCTGCTTCGTACCTCTGCTGGGCATCATCAAGCAGGCAAACTAAACAGAGAAGGTACAAGACAATAATGAAGCTGCTGGTCTCCATCTCATCGTTGGGCTGTAGTTTGTTTAGGAAACCTAAAGGAAGTTTTATGAAAGTTATTTTATCAGGATAGCCTTTTCTCATTAAAGGACTAGTTGTGCTACTGCCTTGGGTAGGACAGGATGATGTGGTGATGAGGAAAGAAAAAGGACTTGATTATCAAAATAGAAAAGCTAGGAATAAGGAGCCAGGGAAGATGGGCTTGAAGACAGCAGCAGAAGTCAAAAGTTGTCGGAAGAACAGCAAGCATGGGCAGCATCCTGGAGTGGTATATTTGATGGGTCTTTTAGACTCTGATAGGCTCAGAAATAAAACTCCCCTTTATCACTTGGTAGAAAGGGTAAGTAATGTAGCCATGGACTGAGGAACAAGGCTAGCAAAGCCTGCATATGTCTGTCCTCTGTGTCCATGACTCTGCCTCCTTCCTGCAGCTGATGTGCCAGGCACCTACCTTCTCAGGGAAATGAGCAGTGGATAGAGAGAACACAGCCTTTGCTTGATGGCTGCAGTCTGCTAGGATGAATTTTCCTTGTAATGAATTCGTTTCTGATGCCTTTGCTAGAAAGTATTTCTATTATAACAAAATCTATTCCTGTTTCCTTAATCAATAGGATTTTTCCCGAAGTATGGGTATGTACCTCTGTTTGTACACTGCTGCCCTCTGTCACTCCTTGCTTTCTGCCAAGCAAGCGATGGACGTCAGGTGGGAGTCGAGAGAGGGATACTGAAAGCTGAAATGGTTCACACCATGAGAGCCTGTGAGCGCCTGCTCCCGTGGCTGCTCCTCACTGTCCTCTCCCCTCTTTCCTTCTGCTCTTGTGCTGGTTGGGGTACCTGCAGCACATGCTTTGAAAGTAGGGAGGAAACAACAGCGTGTGCTTTAGAAAGCCCCACTGAAATGTCTGGCTTATCTTTCAGAAGGTTTTAATGGAACCCATAAGTAATTTTTCACCTCCTTTGGTATTTTTCTAAACTTTTATGGGAATAATCATTCAGACATCATTCAGCAAGCTGCCTGCTTAATCTTCTTGTATTATGGTGAGAGAAGTATTTGCTTCACATGATCAAGTATACTTTGTGTCGTTGATAATACATTACAAAATGAGAAACTTTTCTGTTTTCACCTTGTAAACAAGCTTCGGGTTTTTTAAATCCAAAAGCTTATGAATATATCTGGTAGCTTCTAGACAAAATAAATAGGTTATGCTTAGAACACTCAGGTATTTGAGGCCAATAAATCCAGGAAATTGGGATATACTTTCTAGACCTGTGGAAGTCCCTGTTCCTTCTTCTGAATCTTGCTTCATCACTCACTTGAGCAACTCCCTTCAGCAGGTTACCCTTCCACTTGTTCAGAGGAGATCAGTTCAATAAATTCCTTGTCCTCATCCCTGTGTAAGCAGTATTGTACACAGGTATTTATTTAAACATGATTCATTATTAATATGGAGTATTTAGACAGCAGTGTACTGAAAATGAATTACTTTGTCAGGTATTTAAGAGCTCTATTGTATGCAGTTTGTTTTGTTGGGAAACTGCTATGGCAATCATAAAAGGTCAGGGATTCTTGTTCTCTTAAGCCTGAGGCTTTTTAGATATTTACAGGCCGTGTACAATGTAGCTGTTCTGCCATTAGACCTGAGCTCAGGAGTAGAAGAGGGACAGGGGAGGAGGGGTTGCTTCTGGGTTGAGAGGGTAATTGAATTGCCAGACTCAATGAGCCTTGAGCCTCTTTGAGAAAAATAATGTCACTTATGCTGTATTGTGTTAGCTGCTGTGACTCAGTGGAGTTTGGGCCACAACTTCCATTCTCTTTTTCCATACAAACTGGATTACAACTCCACTTTATAAAGGTACAATCTATTCTATTGTGTCTTCTCAGCCAGCGCTTCTCAGTTCATAGAGACCACTTGCAATCGTGTCTCTCAGACTACATTTCAGATTCACCACGCACACGTTGCTACTTTTGTTTCTAAACATCAGAACATGGGAAATTGACTTCCATCTGTCCTCTCTTTAAATAACAGCCTTCACATGGCAAACTAGATATTCTTTGTTTTACAGTGCACAAGTGCCATCTTAGTTATTTCTTTCTTTAAATGGAAAAAAAGCCACCCAGAAAAAAAGAGATTCTTCAGCTTCTGCAAGAGAAAGCTTCGTCCTCCTAACCCTGAATGAGTACCAGGAATGACTGTAGGATTTTATGTCCTCCTTTCCCTGTGCTGATAGCTCAAACCTAGAAGGACTTGGTAAAACAAAGCTGCAGCACCTGTCATTAGGGCTGGCACGAGCAGATATTGTAGGGCAGCAGAAAACCCTGCAGCTTCCTGGAAGCAGCTCTCAGCCTGGACCCTTGCAGCCCTGCCAGCCTTCCTCCTGTGACGCTGAAGCATGTGTGCCAGAGGAAGGGGCCATTAGGAAGCAACAGCTGCTCCTGTGCTCTACCTTTGTAGTCTTCAGTGAGATGCCCTTGGAGCTTTTTGTTATCAGACACCTTTATGGCTGAGTAGTCGCATTGAAAAACAGCTGTTGGTGCAGTTTAGGCACTGGGATATTAAGTTGTTTTACATGGCACAGGAATAAGGAGTGAGTGACTCAGCCTTCATAGCCTGAGCCTGTAGTGAAGGACTGGGGGTGCAGAAAGATCTTTTGTGTTATCAGTGCTCAAAAATCACACTATTGCTGCAACTCTCTGCTACTAGCTCTCACATTTTAATCTCAGGTCTTGCAGCATTACAGTGATTCCTGACACTGATTCAACAGTTTTCTCCTTGTTCAGAAAGACCCTCTTTTCCTAAATCCCTTAAGGGGTGTAGTACAAACTGGTCTGAGCTGACATGTCAGTCACTTGCTAACAGACGTTGTAGGAGGATGTAAGCCTTCCGGTGGGCAGCAGTTTAAACAAAAAACCACCAAAAACCCCCCACCGGTAAAGAGTAAAGAGAAACCTCACACCAACAAAGCCTTTGGGATAGGAGGTACAGAACGCTCCTGGGGGGGTGAGAGAAATGAACGTCAGGAACAGTACAGAGAAAACTGTGGAACACAAGAGTGAGTTTTATGATTTCAGGGAAATGTTGAGGTTTAAATGCAACCAAAGGAAATGTGTTGGGGGGTTTCAAGAGAGAAACCAGGTTGTATTTTTTTCCTCAAGAGAGAAACGAGAGAAAGAGCAAACTGGAAGAGAAGAGATAGACACCAAGGGTTAAGGGTGAACCTGAAGTTTGTGAGAGCGAAGGAGTAAAGGAAAAAGTGTCTGTGGCAATATGAGGAAGGAGATAGCAGGGAAAAAAGGAAAAGTGTGTAGACAAAGGAAGGCAAGAGACAAAAAGCTGTGGGGTCATTAAGAGAAAATGATTGTATGGAGAAAGGGTGCTGAGAGACATAGGGCTATGACAGGTGAGAGAAACAGAATGACGGTTTTTCTGTGCCAAAGGAACTCTTGAGTAAATTACCAAAGGACAAGTGTGTGCCATTGCAAAGACTGTAGAAAATCATGAGTCACAGTTCATATGTAAAATACTGTAAGTGGGATACTGTTAATACAATGAAGGATTGTGGAAGTCAGAAAGCTGCTCGATGATTGGTAATAATTATATACAGATATGCATCACAATTAATCTTTAAGTACTACTTTGAGGCCCCAGGTTTTTGCAAGTGCCATTTTATTCAGCTTTCTCTGTTAATCTTTGTATATTTCGGGTCACTAAATACAAAATAACATTTAAAAGAAAAAGTAGTAATGGTGTTAAATTGATGCACTTGAAACAGTGACTTTTCTTGAGATGTCTGTTTGTACTTAGTGTAATGGAATGGCTGACAGCTGGTTTCAGTTGCCATAGTGTAATTATGTAGAATAGACTTTTGCGATGACACTATGTCAATTAAGGAATCTCTCACATTCTAGACTACAAAGGACAAAATGACAGAACAAGATATTTCTTCCGTTCTTCTTCGTAAAGAGATAGTGACACTGTGTGAAATTACAGTCCTGTTATGATGGCACGAGTCAAATGATGTGAAAGGTTTCTGGATTGATTAAAAATCATCAACATTATAATATAGAATATGTATGATTTGATAAGTTGCTGTCATGTTTTGTTCATTCTTCTCTGAGAGATATTTGGGGAGGGGCTGACAGACTGGGGGCGTTTCCCGTTATATTTGAACTGGTGTGTGTCAGTGTGAAAAATGCTACTTATATAACAACGTACTTTAAATAGGGGCTCTGTGGCATGGGAAAATATTTTAATCCAATGCATTTTGAGTAAATTTTAAAGCCATCACAAAACATGAGCTTGGAGAGGAGGTGGTGATATTTTCCCTTATTTTTTTGCTATGTCTCCCTGTTTTTCTAAGCTAAACGGAGATGAAAAGGAAATTACCACTTTTCTTTTAAAGCATTCACTCTCTCCCCAAACCCTAATGAAGTCAGTATATTCATTTCTATTGCATAAAGCATAATAATACGTGTTCTTAATTGTTTTTGAGTAAACCGCGCTATCCAAATGCCCTGATGCATAATGAGTTTGTACGAAAAGCTCTCGAATGGAATTGAAAGAAAAGATGCTGTAAGCGTTTCTTGATAGTAAATGCAATTTCTTCTGGTCTCTCAGTATTGATCCTATGTGTTTTAATACCTTTTTTTTTTCCCAAGTAAAAACCAGTCTCATTTGCATGCAAATTATATAATGCTTCCAAATGATACATGTGGAGATCCTCCTCTGCCTGGTTTCCACTGATTATTGATGTCTGTTTAAGGCTTGTTTTTGTTCCCTGTGTTAGCAATGTAGTATTTATTGACGTTTTGATGTAGGAAAGCACAAAACATCCTATTCCAGTTAGATTAATTTATTTCTATGGAAGTGCATGGGAAGAAAAAAGATTCCATGGAGAAAAGCACGAGCAGTCGTTTATCTCATTGAAATTTTCAGAAACATTCCAGTTTTAGACTTGCTTGCTGTGTGACATCTGTAAGAAACTAGCCAACTGAGTCATCTTGTTATTTCAGCACCTACAAAAATTCCTCCAGACTGTTAAGGTAGCTTGCATCACTCCGCGCCCTGGGGTAACTGTGTCATTTTAATGAAGCCAGCCTCCCTTTAATGCTGATCCTTTCTCGTGTACAAGGTGCCGTGTGTAGCTTGCCAGGCCTGCAGCTCACGTCTGTTTCGTATGCAGCGTGCTGCACCCTGGTTTTGTGACGTCAGATTGATCAATAATTTTGTATAAGATGCGAATGCTCTAGGAATATTCTGCTTTTAATGTCACTGGAAAATGTAATGATCATGAATACGTGCTTTCAGAATTAAAAGTAGGCACAAATTGTTCATGTAACCAAACATTTAAGACACTGTATGTGTACCACAAGCTCATTTGGTGCAGCAGTAACGTGATGGTTTGCAGTTTCACAGCATAGTTTGTATAACAGCACTTAGTGTAACTCACTAGGCTGATACTGCATTTCCCTGACAGTTTTTGTAAAATATATCTAATGGTGTTTATCCAACACAGTAAAGGCAGGATGAACGGAATGAAAGGACAAAGAGATGAAGCAACTGGGAGCTGGGCTCCTGAAGTCCTGCCCACAGCCCAGTGTCTCTGCTGGCCTGTGCCCTGGGAATCAAGGAGGCTGCAGATGGGCTTGCTCTGCAGCCACCCCAGGGACTCACGGCGGGGGCAAGTGACTGTACCCTTTCACTGGCAGTGGATGGGAACAGTGGCAATGGGAACAGGGGTTCCACTGGTGTTCTGGAAGGTGGAAGAGGACAGTTAGGGAACTGCGGCTCGTCCGCCAGTGTGTTAGAAGTTTGCTGATGGTAAAGGGGACAGAAGTTGATTTTTGACTTGTCAGTCAGGGAAACCAAGTCAGCACTGAGTCTGTTACTGACCTTTCATCTTTACAAGCATCTGCCTTAGCACAGTTAGAGCACAGCAGTGTAGCAGTGCAGGAGACCTGCCCTAGTGCTCCCAAGGATAAGTGGAACTCTTTGGACTTCAGGTGGGACTGTCTCTTAATTTATCATTGTTATCTTGGGTGTTAAGACTGGAAGATACAAACCCTCTGATACAGCTCATCTAATGGATTAGATATTTAGAATGGTCACATGTACTATTACACCTTTTGGTACTCTCCTTTGAAGAGGACACAGCTCTTTCCCAGGTCCTGCCACTGCTGCTGTTACCAGCAGCAGCTCATGGTCATCACAGCAACATCTGAAAACTTCCCAAGTTAGGATTCCACCTTCATGTATACTGTCATATTTCCCAGCTGAAGCAGCTGGCCTTACCCCCAGTAAGACGTCTGCCCTAGCCTTCTCCTTAGTGATCTCTGGCTTGATGTTCTGAGACAGGTTTCTCTAGATCTCTCCTCAATAAGCCATGTCATATAAGTCTAATATCCACAGTGACCTTGGTCCTGTCTCTCTGAAGTCACTTGCTGCTTTAACATACCCTGACATTTTGTAGCATAGCCATGCTCAGAGTTTGGTTTGAGCTTGCAAGACAGGTAGAACATGGCAGCTGTGTTGATGCTGCCTTTAGTGGCACAGCTCAAATGTGAGAATAAACTTTACAAATATGTGATGAAATTAATTTTAAAAAGGAACATTTAACAGCTTTGCATTCCAGGAATAACTAGCTTTGTGTATTGATTTTAATTGCAAGGCCTAAACACATAAAAAAACCCTTAATGAAGCTACTGAAATGGAAATGCACATTGTTGTAATTGTTTCCATTGAACCAGAGTTGCAGATAATAAAAATAATAATCCTGGACAACACAGGAAGGGAAACTGTAGCTCTCATGTGCAGTGAAATATCAAACTGAACAAAAATCATTTGAAAACCATTTTGTCTTTGAGTTAGCGATAAAAATCTTGGTAGTGGCTTGTAATTATTCCCTTAGAGTAGGGAAAAGGAATGGCTAGATGTAATTGCCCGGGGAACAGACATCTAGTGCCGCTTAGAATGCTGTAGGGTATCCAGACTGGCCTCTGAGTGCTGCTTCAGAAAGATGGGGGTCTGCACAACGAGTGTGTCACCCCTGCTGTCTGCCTGGTGGTGTATCAGGGACATCTCCATTGTAACTAGACTTCTATGTTTTGCTGCTGAATTGAGCTTACAATGCCTTTACTGACTGTTTTTAGCAGCTCTAACAGTCTCTGGCCTATCAAAACAGCATACTTCATCTAGAAGAGCCACAATACTTGCTACAATTTCTGTTTAACTAATACTCCTTTACATTGATGTAGATGAGACTGGGGGGTGATAAAGTGCTTTACCAGTTCCCACCTGCAGGATGGTTGGAAGTTCTCCCAGAGCAGCTGTGTAACAGGATTGCCTCTTCAGCCAGGGGTACGGTTTGCATAGGAGTTTCATAGACACTATTAAAGTCCACCCAGGCAGCTGGTTTGTGTTTCCAGGTGATGGACAGGGGCTCCTGCAGTGCAATAGACCAGCATCTCTAAGCAAAAGGTCTACTCGCATCTACAAACACAGTTCTTAAACGTTGGCATTCTCTTGGGAATCTCTAGCTGTGTCTCTAGCTCCTTATTTAACTTTCAAGCATTTTACGCTCAGGCTTTTAACGTGCCTTTAGGGAATGTGAACCTCCCAAACCAAAGTCTTGTCACCAGTTGTTGGTTCTGTTGTCAAATCTTGACACTGCTTTCTATTCATCCCTGGATTCTTGTTCTGTGTGGCAAAGCATTCTCTTGGAATGCACACTCCTGTGTCCTGTGACAGTCACAGGCACTGCACAGGGGCTGCTGTGACTGTTTGCTTTGTGTTGCTTCGGTGGGCATCTTCTGACCCTTCCAAGTCGGCTATCCTGGGACAGACAGGTAATGACACCATAAACAACAGTTTCTACTAGTGGTGGTTATTAAGGACTGGAATATGGAAGCAGTGAAAGAGGAAGGGAATGTTGTTTTATAATCTCTCAGCTATTTCTAGTTTAGAGAGAGCTGGAATGAGATACTGACATTTGTTTCTCACTGAAGGAACTTGTGAAACCTCAGCTGTGTGCTGATTCTAAGGGGTAATGTAGGGTCTTCTGGCCTTTAAAGGAAACTCTAGCATTAACCTATCGTCATGGATTTCCCTGGTAGGACTTCAGGAGTGGTAAAATAAAGAAAGAACTAGAGTCTACAATTAAGTAAACTTTTATTGACTATAGAGAAGATCAGGAGAAAAGATTGGATGTAAACTGTTTGCTTTAATTACACCATAATATCATAAATGTAAATGCAGAACTGCCTCAGTAGTCCTCTCCCTGTCAATGAGACTGCAGCTCACTCCTGACATTTCTTCTGATGCTCCCTCTTAAGAGAATTCTCCAGCCTAAAAAAACCAACAAGGGTTTGTTTTCTCATGGCATCCGGCACTGAGAACTTAGAAATGTCCATTGCTTAGATTTTTATTGTGGAAAGGAATCTTCCTAGCTCTCATTATCAGGAAACTGTTCCTGGTGATGACGTGCACTGAATATTGAGAATCTGTGAAGTTGTGAATTGTACACAACTTCTTTAATCAGTTCCCTGCTTTGCTATTTAGGTGAGGAGGAAAATAAGTGTTTGCCCTGATCATTATGTGGCTGAGGAAGAGAGTTCAAAAGATAATTCAGCAGTGCAATATCTACAGGTAGCTATGTAGGAAACCTTCTCCTCTTCTAATCACAGGTCTGAGACAATTGTCACTCCTGATCTGGTGTGAAGGACAGGCATGTCTGCAGAGATGGTGTGCACAGATGTGTAAAATAAGCTTTTCATTCCCTGCGTCATAAAGAACTGATAATCTAACTGGTACTTTCTGGTCAGAGCTCCAGCAAGGGTTACAACTCAGCTACTGCCCGGTTGACCTGGAAATGGGGAAAGTGTTTACAAGGACACAATGCAGGCACAGTGGTTTTCAAACGTAGCTTTGCTAAGCCAGGAAAATACTCCAGCCACCTCAGAATGAAGATGCCTTGAACTATTTTGCAAGCAAAAGGAAAACTTTTGTCTTTGCTTGGTGAGCATTTTGGCTGACTTTCTTTACAGTTTCTTTGACGTGATGCCGGATAACAAGTTGCTGCATTTGTGCAACGTCACTGTCATTTGATGTGTTTCTATTTATATATTATTGCACTGTCCTGTTGAAGGAAAAGTATTTTGTATTTTCTCTTGGATTTTTGTTTCCTTGGTATGTGACTTTCTCTTTTTTCCCCTTCCTTATCTTTGCTTTTTTTCTTTTTCCTTCAGAACTACTATGGAGCTGCCAAAATGATTCTTTCTGACAACCCCCTTGGTCTGACATGTGGCATGGTGTGTCCAACATCAGATCTCTGTGTTGGTGGCTGCAATTTATACGCCACCGAAGAGGGACCAATTAATATTGGTGGATTACAGCAGTTTGCTACTGAGGTAAGTAGGGCTTGCAAAAGTCTTCAAGTCTTTTCATGTACCAGTGTGTATTCTCTAAGCGGTTGCTTTTGCTAATGATTTGTTTTTTAAAGAAGTTGGTTCTATTCTTTCCCTTAAAGCACATTCAGAAGCACAGAAACGCTTTCATAATGCAGTACTCTATAGGAACATAAGGAACATTATCTGTGAACAAATAGCAGTTGAGACAAGTTGTTTTATAATGAAAGATTTATCTAAGCCCGGTAAAATTGTGGGTGTTACTGAAGTAGGCTGCACAGGGAAAAAGATCAAAAAAGAAGACCAAAGCTTTAATGTGAACTGACCTGGAAGTAACCGATGATATGTCCGTAAGGCCAATTTTTTGCCTTTGCTGTCATTCATAGACTCCATACCCCCTTCTCAGTGGCTGTGGGTCATGATTTGATGAGTAAATGTTGCTCCCTGCTGCAGTTCTTCTCCTTTTACCTGTTTGTACCCCTGATTCACTCCGGGAGACTCGTAACGCCTCTGGAGCACCTTCTAAACTTTTCTGTTAGCTGTTGCTAAACCTCTTCCCTGTCCACTTTCATTTCCTTCAGATTTGGACATACAATCAGTGCAGTTTGGACCCAAGTTTACAGGATGAGGCTGGAGGCACTGAATTGTATTTTTTTCCTGTGTATACTATTCAATAGTTGGGTTTTGTCAGTCAAGAGGCAATTTCACTACTTTTTCATCTAATGACCTTTATACCAAACATGTGAAAACTCAGGAATTGTTGCAAAACTGAAGATTTAAGCTTCTTCTTTAAGAAAAATACCACCTCCCACCCCAAAAAAAGAAAACAGGGGAGACTGAACAGTTGTCAAGTAGATGATAAATACAGTGGTGAAATATTACTCTTCAGGAACCAAATGCAAGTAATATCTGTTAAGGCTTGATTTGTGTCTCCTTTTAGCCCTAATACTATGATTAATAGAGAGGAATTATGACTTGATAGATAATGCTAAATATCTGCCATTTTTCTTCAAAAATCTTTAGAAATCTATTAAAAAAGCTCAGTGCTAGCACAGTGATTGATAGGAGAAGTGTAGAGAGGATGAATAGCTCCAAATGGCTTTGCTTCTAATGTTTCAAGTTTGTTTAAAATCATATTAGCGTCAAAAGTTCTAACAAAATAAGAGTTACACAGTTCTATTTAGCACTCCAACAAAAAGAGTGCTTTGTTACGTTTTATTGTCATTAACATTTCCATAGTATCTTCAAATGCTGGAATTAGTTGTTAATATCCTTTAGGTTTACTGCTGTTTAACAGCAATTGGTAATAATTGTCAGCCACTTTTGGTAATTAATGCTTTTATTTAGCTTTCACTCGGATAAGTTTCACTGTGACAGGATGTATGGTTGGAAAACTAGTAACAATGTGAGTGCTTCTAAGTAACTAATGTTATAGAAATACGGATTTAATACTGAAGAAAATCATAAAGTACCACTGCTCGTGACAAGCTTGTCCCAGCTGCTGCAAGAGAAGTGTGTGCAGAGCTTCACCTACATGAGTAACTTGGCAAATGGTGCAGTTTAGACGTGCAACATGTGTTACTCCTAATGAGAGCTGCATGGTAATTCTCATGCACTGTGTAACAGTTTGTCCCACAGGGGCTTATTTACAGAAAACTCCATTGTGTATAAAGCCAGTTGTAGACTTCTTTTCCTTGGAATTAGTCTGAGGATTATACACTTGATGCATTATGAGAGCGAGCGGTAAGAAAAAGGCACAACTGCCAGCCGAGATAAAAGATAAAATTGCAGTAAAGCAGGAATGTGGGTTTAAAATGGAAAATATATGGGTATGACGTATGCCCCTTTGTGCTTCTGAACAATGACTGATCATCTGTTCATACTGCAGATAAAACTCCCTAATTGTAAAATATTTGTCTCGCATACGTATGGCAGGACAAATAAAATGGCATCTCGCACCTCCCGCGCTTCCCTCCTGCCCTTCCACGTAGCTCTGGAACTGTGGTCAGCTCACTCTCAAAGTAAATCGTAATCCAGCCTGAAAAAATGTGGGGCTTGGCAATTAAATGTTCAAGTGGAAGGAAAAAAGAATTATCCATTTGTGTTTGTGATGTAGAATGTGTATACTGGGATGCAGTTACCACGGTAACTGTTGCATCTAGAGGAAAACATGGAGTAAAAGCTCACTATTATAAATGATGAGTGTCAAGCGCAGGTTGCACCTGCTACTGCACAGGTCAAAATTATATTAATGTCTTTATCTGTCTCCTTTGCCCAAGTACTTTAGAATCAGGAAACATCTCTGTTCTTTTAACAGAAGTTCAGTGAAAATATACTGAGATTGCAGTGACAATACATACAAGATTGAGTTATATGACTGTCAGTCCCACAGAACAAACTGAAATTACTGGTTGCTCGAGCACAAGTTTGTAAGCTTGTACATTGTCTGTTGCAGTGTTGGTAAGAAGCTCTCAAAGCCTTACATCTCAGGATGGATATTGCTGAATCAAAAGGTTCTCCTGTGTTTCTGTTTAATCATTCTGAATGGAGAAGCACAAGCCAAATAGAAAATGTATTGTTGTCATCACTGCATACTGGATTTAAATACTAGATCATCTAGTGCTGTGGCTCCTGTGCCAGCTCTTGTCCTGATGGCTCGTTCCTCTCTGGAGATACATTCTGGCTGCTGTTGCAGCAGAATGAAATTGGAAGTGGAAACTCGATGAGCCTCTTTTTCCCTAAAAGCTGTATTGCTGGAGCTACCCTGCTGCTGACCTAAGGGCATCTCAGCAGAGCCTGGCCTGGGAGGTGGGCTGTGCGAGGGTCCCCTTCTGAGGACTGAACCTCCCTTCGCCCCTCCCCAGCAAGAGGAGGAAGCATCAGCTACTGAGAGGGATTGCCACCCCACTGCTGCTGTACCCTCAGGCTCAAAGTCTTGCTTTTGACAGCTCTGATCGATTTTAACATGGATGAGGGAAGAATGGAGGTTCTCGTGGAGCTGCAGCTCCTGCAGTTGGATGGCTGGGATGGCTGCCCAGGCCCCTCACTGTTGCCAGCATCGATGGGCTAGCTGTGTCAGCAGAGGAGGAGTGTTCCAGGGTGCTAGGGCAGTAGGGCAAGCAGAATGAAAACCCTATTTGTCAGTATTATTTTTTTTTAACACATCTTTAGGTTATTTTCTCTTTTTAAGTCATGTTGAAATCTATAATAATCAGTCATGCAATTTCATGCCCCTGCAAAGGGGCTGGTGTAGCCTCCGACAACAGTTCAGGGGATGAATCTGAGGGCTTCTAATTCCTCAGGCCAATGCTGAAAGACTTGCTGGTATTTCGACAAGTTATTTAAACTGATCTACAGTATGACATGAAACATTCTTTGTTTCTCCAAGACGTTTACATGGGTGTTGCCATGTCCTTTTTCGGTGGTGGGGTTCATGGACTGTTGAGTTGTGCAGCTTGCAATGTCCTAGACCCATGAGTTTTCTTGGGACTGGGATAATATTGAGTGGAGTTGTTATGAAGAGTCTTTAATGAGACACTTTAGGCCCTAGTTTTGTCAGCATTCAGCTGCTTGCATGAAAGTTTGTAGCATTGCAACATCAGCTGGGAACTTGTGCAGGGAGGATCGAGTTTTCCTAACTAGCTCATGTGCGTCCTGTGCCTATCCACCGCAATTAAATGGGATTAACTGTGCAATTGTGTAATTTGACAACTTTGAGAAGATTACTGAGCATGCAATTTGTTTCCTTTTTTTTTGGTTTTATTAAAATCTATGCAGAATATTGTTTTCTTCTTTAAATATTCAGTGGCCTGATATTACTGTAAACTAGCCTACAGACACATATCCATGGAAACCAGTGGGAAAGTGTGAAACTAATACAATCGTTTCCTAAATGTTACTGATTTCATTGCCTCTGTTTTTCTTCCTGTGAAGCAGCAACATCTGATAACAACTCAAAATATACCAATACCTTTCACACTAAAATAAAGAGCAGCTAGCTGCTAATGCCTGTGTCAGGAGCTGTTTGGTGTCTCATCATCTTAGTGAGGGCAAAACTGACCGATAAACTTACTCTGTAGCCTTTTAAGCATGGAAGCGAGAATTATGCCTCAAGAATGTAAAAGGTTTAGTTATGGAGTCCAAGGTTATGTTACTAGAAGATTACATTTTCTCACCTCTCCTTCAGTTTTCCCCATTTTTTGTGTTTCAGCCATTTTCTGTTGATGAAGGTTTTGTGATGAGGGTTATAGTTTAAACAGAGGCAGTTTTTACTTACCAAATGTGCGTCCAGCTCAGGGCCACCAAGATTATCAGGACACTGGAGGATTGTCCTGATAAGGAAGCTGGAACACAAAAAGTTCCACTTAAGGAAAAACTGTTTTACTGTGAGGGTGAGGGAGCCCTGGCCCAGGCTGACCAGGGAGGGTGTGGAGGCTCCTTCTCTGGAGGGCTTCAAGACTTGCCTGGACGTGTTCCTGTGTGACCTGATCTAGGTGAACCTGCTTCTGCAGGGGATTGGACTGGATGATCTCTAAAGATCCCTTCCAACCCCCACCAGTCTATGATTTTGTGACCTTCAGAGTGTGTCTTGGAGACTATCAGATCTGCTTTTTAGCAGCCTAACTTGTTTCATAGGATTAGACAAAGACTTTTTTACATGTTAACATTGAGTTTAAACCTTCAATCTATTTACTGTTTTATTTAACACATTATCACAGTCCAAAGATAACTTTAAAGAAGTGTGAGTTGGAGTAAAACTGTCTGTGGCCATCTTTGAATTCTGCAAAAAGGGGGAGAAAGGTATCTGCAGTATATCCCTCTTAGAAAAACTCCGATAGGAAACTCAAATGTGACTGAAGCAAGTAGCTTTAATTTATTCTAATTTGTATAAAAATTGAGATAACAATAGTGAACAACAGCTCTAACCTGCTGTAATGGTTTTAAATGTTTTAGATTCACTTAAGTCCCGCTTGCTATGCCATGAAACGATTTTCATCAGGTTAGCAAAATGCATTTCTCTGAGTCACCTGCCACTCTCTGCCAAATGTCACATCTTTTCATCAAAACATGCTAATACTAGAGTCACATAGTATAAAAGAGAACTAGGGTTTTATTACATGAGCAGAACAATAAGCTTTTCCCTGTCTGCATTCTGGAAAACAGCTCAAATGAGTTGGCTAAAACTCTCCGGGAAAATGAACTTGGATCAGCAATCAAAACCACTGCAGTTTAAGTGAGAAATATTGTGGAACCTTAGTGTAAGCTTGTGTTTGTACACAGTGCCTGGAATTATCATCTTTGTCAAGTATGCCAAATGTTTTGGAACAAGAACCAGCCTAAGTGCAGTGCAAGGATGTTTCATTTACAAGGGAGAGGAGACTCCCACATTTCACACCAGAGGGAACACAGAGGAGTTGCACTCGGACCTTTACACATTGAGATAGTGCAAGTAGGGAAACAGTAATGCTGTATCAATGTATAAATGGAGAGTCTGAATATTTTCAGTTACTGGAACTTTAGCAGAATAGATCAGCTGTTTCAGGTTGGTCAAATTGTATCTCACTTGAGGATCGCATCCATAATGTTTTTGCAAAGGGATCCCCTTTCTGTGGACCCTAATGGACATGAAGCTGAAGTAGTGGGCTGAATCTGTGTGGATTCAGTTTGAATAGGCCCTAGATGGTGAAGTAATGGTTGATTCTGTAGTATCTGATGCTAAGTTAAACAAGAAATAACCAGTGTTAATGTCTATTAATAATCTATATAATCCCTCTTGTTTGTGTATGAGAGAGCCAGAAGGAGAGGCAGACACGGGGATGATGGCTGAGTCTTTCCACCGAGAGAGTCAGCTTTAAAATTCATTATTTGGTCTCCTTTCTCTGAATAGGTCTTGTTTAAAAAGCACTGCAAAACAAAAGAAAAGCTGCAATCCAAACAAAACCAAAATCATCTTCTTGAAGGGCAGGTGGGCAAGAAGGACAATAGCAGTACACTTTACCTGCATCTTGACCACACTCTGAGTGGATGAAAATGGGAGAGGGCACTTGCATGCACTGGGGCATTGAACACCTGCTGGCAAGGTAGTCATCTCTGCACACCGAGGGCTTTGTAGGGAATAATTCAGTGATATTTAATTAGGTGGATTACAGTGGAGGGAAACTTCACCACGAGGTGAGTGAAAATCTTTTGAAAAGCACTGAAGCAGTTTGCTATTTTCACACAGTTGCCCTGCCAGCCTTAATATGCAAAACTGCCACTGAATTCCAGATGGCAAGATGCTGCTGCACAAGCTGGCTGTGCTGCAGAAAGGCAGTTTCACCCTGTTTGCAAATGGGCAGAATTAAAGTTGACCATTCAGCCTGAACTACTAGGATTTCCTGCATGAGTGCTTGGTTTCTGAAGCCTAACGCTGCACTACAGTACTGGGGTGCCTCAGTGTGAGATTTAGTTGATGGGTATGACTATTCAAGAATAGATATAAAAATAATGACATTAAAAAGAAAGTAAATGTTGTGATGAATTTATTAAGCCTATGTGTACTCAGAGTGTTCAATATACATGTTAAATATGCAAGTTATGTAACTTGTCTTACCGAGCAGCCTTCTAAAACAACTGCGTAAGGCTCTAATGGAAATTCGGCACCATTCAAGCCATTTCTGTGTGAATGTAACAAAGCAGACATTTTAGAAATATCCTCTTGCATTTTGGTTATCACAGTCTAGTTTCACAGTACAATATAATCTTTTCAGCCTGTGAAATCCATTAATAACCACATTAAACCTTCCCATATTGTATAAATTGTCAGCTTTAAACGATTCTTTTTTTAAAACAATTATCTGTCTTTTGCTTCTTGCAGTTTGTTAAAATGCTATGTCAATTTACAAAGGCTGGGGGAATTTGACACACAAATTTTAGAGGGGGAAGGAATTAATCATTGGTTTACCTAGCATGAGTGCTCAAGTGCACATGAAGAAAATGAACATTGATTCAAAATATAAATGAAAAATTCTATTCATGAGTGGAATTGCCAAAGTTTAGCTTGAAAAACCTTTGCTTCTCGAGTTATAAGGAAAGTAAAAACTACTGGCAAAATTGTTTAATAGTTTAAGTGTGATATTTGTTAAGGCAACCGTCACTGTATATATTTTAGAGGACTAACTAGTACTTACAGAACACAATTCTGCATTGAAAGAGATAGGATATAATGCTGTCTTCTGGTACTTTTTGAGGTGCAGCCTTGAAGTGTTTGGATATGACTGAGGACCCCAATGCAGTGACCCCTTGTACCCTTTCAGTGTAATATTGTGATTCTGCTACAAAGAGAGACTCCTTGGGTTAACTATATTCCCTCTAACGCTGGAAAGAAGGAAAAGATGATGCAACAGTGCTCTTCCACATTCCTAATCTTTAGTAGCCTGTATAGGCTGTGAGACTATTTCTTTGTGTGGGTTATACTCAGTTTCTTCCCTACAGTGTATGTAAATGCAGAGGCCAGTGAAGTGGAGCTCAGCGAATGCTGGGCATTTCTGCCTTAGCCTCTTACCCGTATTCTTGAGCAAAGAACTATTTAATGCTAATCTGAAAAGCTGTGTGATGTTGCAGCTAGATTGGGAGCCCACTGTGGTGGGTTCTGTATAAATACCTAATAGTGGCCAAAGACAGTCCCAAAGGACGTTTAATATAAAGTCAAGGTGAAATGGAACTGAGGCAGAGGGAGAACAGTCTTACAGTTTTTGGAGACCCAATTGAAAAGCAGAGACCTTCTAAAGTAGATGAGCCACTAACATGAAATAAACCCTGTTAAATTTGTCTAAGAGGAGGCCTTCAAAGTATGGATTGCCTTTGAAAACACAGCACTGAGGACTAGAGGCAGTTCCTCAGTTTCAGGACCACCTAATGCTGGTTAGCTACCGCCTCTAAGTCATAAGTGATTTATCCAGGATCACACAAGATCACACAAGCAAAGCCCTTTCACTGCTGTTACAGTCATTTGTGTTATTTGCAGAAATACTTTTCTAGTAGTGAGTATAACCTGAATGTTGTTTGGAAGGGAATGTTTGGTGTTACAGAGATTCTCTGCCACCCAGCTAACTTTGTGTTACTGTTCCCTTCCTGGTTGTCTGCTTCCATCTTATTTGTAAAATTTACAGTAGTGAAAGATTTGACTTGAGACATTTTTAAGACAAAAAGAACCATAGAAGGATTAAACCCTGCAACTGCAACGTCCTTTAGAAACACATACATCATGTCATTTGTGAATAACCTTATGAAGTGATCTGCAATAACACAGCAACGATAGGGCACAGTTCTAGCAGGAGCTTCCACTGCGTTAGTCACGGTACAATTCAAGGAGGGCATGTGACGTATGTAACCTGTTGAATGTGTTGCTTTTCAGGTGTTCAAAGCTATGAATATTCCCCAGATCAGAAACCCTTCCTTACCTCCTCTAGAAGACATGCCCAAAGCCTATCACGTGAAGATAGCTCTTCTTGGTGCAGGACCTGCAAGTTTAAGCTGTGCTTCCTTTTTGGCTCGACTGGGCTATTCAAACATCACCATATTTGAAAAGCAGGAGTACATTGGTGGCTTAAGGTAAAAAAACAATGACAACAAAGCACAATTTCCAATGATTGAAGAAAGCACAGCAAAAAGTGTTGTGCAAATATGCTTTATGCACGATCCTTCCACCTTTACCTAAGGGAAACAGTAGAAAATGTTCAGATCTGGCAAACTTATTCAAATAATTCCATTAAAGTTGAAACAGGCACAGTTACAGGCAAGCTTTAACTGAAAATCTGGTGGCTATCTCCTATACTCTCTTTGTATGATATCTATATTCCTGAGTGCAATTGTTATCATCAAATTAACACTTTAGAAAATTCATATCGGGAACTGTTTTCCCTCATCCAAAACTTTTGAGACAGGATGAAGAAGTTGTAGCCATATATAGGGAAAGAATTAGACATTTATAATGTTTTTAGGGAGATATTAATTTCATGGTGGATTTTAAATTTGAAATGCTTTCATATGCAAACAAAAGTGTCATTGAATAAATCCATCACATATTCCTGGACTTGCAGCTTTAATAAACCATCCCCTAAGAGTGAAATAAACCCCCTGCAATCCTCAGCCTCCAACAAATTGCAGATTTTTTTTTTATTTTGCACCTTTGCTCTTTTCCTGTATGGACAACAATTGGCTGATGATTGCATGGTGTCGTGTCCTCTGCACTACAAAATATCTTTACTACTGTAACGACAGCCTAATGTCATATCTTGTAACTCTGTTGGAAATGCTGAGTTTAAGATGAAATGTTTCAGAACTTGACTAGTGGGTACCAACTCATTTGAAATCGAAGTTGAATGTTATAAGTTGAAGATGCATTCACACCAATGTGTTTACCAAGTAGAAATTGAAAAGAAACAGAGAAAGAAGGGTGACATGCTTGTGTTTCTCGTTGCAGCATCACTCAGATGAATAAAGTTGATGCCATTAATGAATTTGATCCATAATGTCAAATACTCAGTGCTCTGGAAGATAGAGAATCAATGCTGGAGAAGTTGAACTGAGTTCTAGTGGTTTTCCTATTGAGGTTCAGAAGTATTCTACCTAATTATCAAGGTGTTAATACATAGGCTGTGGAGCCGTTTACTTGAACTGGTTGCCACAGAGTGTTGCAAACTTTGGATGTGAAATACCTGTTCAGTGTTGAGTAACACAGGCTTTCATAAATACCAGGTTTAAAATCAGTTTTGTTGCTGTAAAGTAGTAAGAAATAGGATGTTTCCAACAATGAAGCTTTACTTGATGACAGTTATGCTCAGATTGGACTCAGCAATATAATGCAGCACTTTCTGCAGTTGCTTACAGTAGATGCTGCAGTTGCTTACTGTGTGCTTGCATATTTGCAGCAATATGATCGTAAGTTGCATCTGTCCTTCATGTTTTAACTCAAATATAAAATAAAGCTTAGCCTGTTGTTGTAGTGCAAAAAGCCTTACACAAAGTTTTACCTGTTCTGTTAGTATCTTTAAGAGTAAAACTGTGCATTTTAACATATATTTCTTTTTTTGAGTCTTAAAGCCAGCAATCAAGGTCAAATTTTACTTACATTCATTGTAGAAAGTTTCACATCTGGTTTAAGGGCATCAATTCTTTCTGTCCTGATTTTAATCTCGGAGCAGAAGGGAGGCTGGCCTGTGGCAGCAATCATCCGTTATTGCATTTGTTAAGTCTTTGCAGAACATCCTTAAACAAGTTTAGGTTATTGATGGGTGTATTCTGAAGGCTTCATATACTATTGCAAATGGCTAGCCAGACCAAATTAATTCTGTATTTGGAATCATCTCTTTGGAAGGGCAGTGCTTGAGCCCTGCTTTAGTTTGGTCTGCCTTTTGAAAAGCACTTTTAGCTGGGATGTTCATTCACATGGATGTTACATCACAGCTAACTTGAATTGTATTGCAGCCATAGGAAGGTGTCTGGCCATTGCAGTTCCTGTGGTGAGATATTTAAGCATGACATAAGTCTGGGATTGTCAGAACATGTCTGAATTTTTCACATTCACAGGCAGGTTTCCATTCATCTCACCAGTTGTGTAAAATGCATACTTTATAGTAGAGTAGGCATGAGCAGATCGCGCTCTTGCTTAGAGATTGTGCTCACTGTTGGTACTCGCAGCTATGCCACTGATTTACAACATACCAAAATATTTCTCTTGCTGGGCTGAAGGGGTGTCGCTTGAGCAAAAGTAATTTGGGATCACTGAGAAACACTAAACACCCATCCAAGCACCTCTAACTTGGATCAGGTTTGAGGAAGAGGTGAATCTGTGGCACACTGTTCCTATCTACTGCATACCTCCTTCAGCTCTGCCCCATTTCCTTCACCCCCTCCATCTCTCCATTGCAGAAGTAAATTTTCATGGTCAGTGTGCATGCATGTGTCCCCACAGAACTGTGTGTGTTAGCATATGAGCATATCCATACATAGATGTGGGTATACTCCACAGCACAAAATGGCAATGAAATATTTAATAAGAGCAAAAGAGTGTGTACAGATACTGACAGTGACATTACAGCCAGTGGTGCTCTGGGAACGTGTCAGGGAGATGACAGGCATCCAACCAGTATCTAGGTGGCTTGGAAAACTTTCCCTTTTAAATTTGAGTTCTTTGTGAATCTCTGCTGCAGAGTCACATTGATACACGAGTTTCTGCTTCAGGCACCTTTTTCCTTAGGGTGACCTACAAAAGTTGTATTGTCACGGTATGTTCAGTATATCAAATCTTTAGAGTGCTTTTCATTGCACTCTGGTCAGGGAAGGTGGAAAAAGGGCAGTATTAGAAAGGATAAGGAGGAACAGTGTTTCGTATCAATATCATTACAGTTGATGCAGTTTAAAATAAATAAAATCCTTCTGGCATATGAAAGTCAGATGTTAAAGCTGGTATTATTATCAGCAATATGTGAAATAAAGCCCCAGTGAATCTCTTGTGCCAGTATAGAAATTATAGATTTAAAACCAGGTTAGACTGAAGGTTAGAAATATCTGGGGTGAGGCTTTCACTTTTCTGCATATTCAGGTGCATTTTCCTGGGATATGTTTTGTGGGAGAGATTTTGAGCTGCCATAAGTAGATGTCATTTCACTGGAGATAAAGATCTGTCCAAGTAGGTATGAACTGGGATTGTCTGCTAGCACTGCTGTTTGCCCATACAGGAGATCTGTGATTCTACTAGAAGATGCCATTCCTACTCTACCCAGGAGGCAAAAATGCCAGCTAATAGACATTAAGTCAAAAAGCAGACTTGAGACCAAGAGCTGATAGAAAATTGCTGACCTTTTGTGATAGTTCAGGATGGACAAAATTCATGAGGTAGGAATGGAAGAGGATACAGTTTGAAATGAACATGCTGTTTTGAGCAATTGTAATATTGTTTGTTTAAAAAGTGCATGTGAAATGTGATTCTTTTTATTGGATTGTAATGAATGGTTGCGAGCAGGTCACTGTGCTTTAGGAGCCGTGAGATCTTTGCTTAAAAGAAAGATATCTTAAGTTTGTTTAGTTTTACATATTCTGGTGAACAAAAGGAATGGAACTGAAGTTCTTTTGGACCCAAGCATAACATATGTGACATGGCTGCTTACAAGTGTGGGCAGGATTGGCCTCAAGGTACTGCCTTCCTTGCCTATGTTTCTAACATTGGGTAAATAATGGTGTTTTGTCAAGCTTCAACACATTTCAATTCACATATGTCAAAATTAACTAAGGTGTAATACAAGTATTGAATATTTACCAAATAAGAACCCCTCTTTTCCTCCTGATAGCTGGAAGTGTCTCATAAGCATTGTTATTCGTTTCAGTTCGTCTGAAATCCCCCAGTTCCGATTGCCATATGATGTGGTGAATTTTGAAGCTGAGCTTATGAAGGATCTCGGAGTGAAGGTAATGAAAAATATATCCTGCCTATGTATAGCTCAAAGGAACAAGAACAAGAACTCTGCCAAAGATTAACAGCAAAATGTCATGCACATTAGTAAAGAACGATTAAAAGCTACGCCAGACAGAGGCAGGAAGATGCTTCCTCTTGCTCAGGGCATTTGTCTGTCTCCTGTCTGAATGCCACTAGTTTGGAAAAGGGCAATCAATAGTTCTCATCTGGCATGCCTGCATGTGATTAATTGTCTGTAAGAAACAAATTCCTAAATTGCTTTAGGGGCTCAATGTAGCTATTGGAATGATTTGATTCTTTTTTTTAATGGAGTTTTTTTCATGCAAGTTTGGCACTACTTAAAACATTCATATTTGATGTGTCTCCTTTCATTCCCTCTCCCCGAGTCTTTCCCTTAATGGTTTACCATACAGTCTTGCATTCAAGTTAATTTTATAATAAAATGCATCAAATTAACCAAAGTGTTAACATGATCATCTATTATAAACAATAACAGTCATTTCACTTCTTGGAAAGTAATAGTTATGCATTATTCTGTTAAACGAATGCGTGTTGTTTATGGCTAATGGGAACATTGCTTTATTGTTAATTTAGGGCTTGAGCTGAAGATCTAGATGGGATTTACAACTGCTGCACATTGTAATAGGAGATACAAATGTAGAATCCATTGCTGGGTCAAACTTTTGAGTACCAGGAGGTGATAATATGTTGTTGACATGGTAGTAAAGCGTTCAGTAAAGCAAGAAATTCTTCTTGGGATCTTTCATGTTGGTCCGTATCATAAAAGCAGTAGACTGTTGTCACAAGAGCCAAGTGAGAACCTTGCCCTGCCCAGGTTTCTAAGAGAATGCTGGTAAGGTAAATGCTACAGGTGTGTTTTTCTATTCTAAAGGTGTCTTTGAAGATCTTTAAGAGATCTTGAAAAGACCAACAAAATGGAAGTTGATTTGGGAGGTAGGGCTAAAACCAGACAGCTGATAGAATTGCAGACAAAATTGCTGGGCATAGACTCCTGGGAACCTTCTGCAAAACTTGATTCCCCAGAACCCCCTGTTATGACAAGGTCTACAGAATGGAGTGATAGAGCCACCACATCATATTGACCTGCAACACTTCTGTGGTATTTGAAGTAGAGAATCTCAATGTAAATTTGCTTCCAAGCTCTGCCATTGGTTTGCGATTGACCCTTTGGCAAGCTGGTTAACTAAGTACCTTAGCTTTATGCCTCTGTAAGCTGGAAATACTTTCTGGTATTTACTTAAAGCGTTTAAAATCTGTGGTGGAAGGTGCTGTATTGTGTAAATGCTCAGTAGTGCTGTTTATTCAAGTAATTCTACTGAAATTAGTAAGAATTAGTCAGCTGAATGAGGATTACAGAGCTGGGTCCTAGGAGTATTAAAATAGTATTGCCATTTAAATTCCTTTGTTAGGTTTTCATAACATATGTACACAACAGGATGAAAAAAACCATCATGACAATTTATGGGAAGTGTTTTGTAGCCAGTGAGGATGTAGTCTGTGTTCTTGGAAGGATTACAGCTGTACGTGACTTTTGCACCTCTGATAAAATTTACGCTCAGTCTCCAAAGACAGAACAAGTCAGTGTTTTAAGTAGTGTACACTGCATTTTACTGCCTGCCTTTCTGTTTTTCATCAATAGGGAAAGTATGTTGAGTGCAATATAGGAAGAGTCAACAACAAACAAGATATCCAGTGCCATGAAGACTAAACTGTTAAGATCACAAAGTACAGTGACACAAGAGAGCATGGCTTTCTGTAAAGAGAATGCACAGGTGGTATCACAAAAAGTGGGGGAAAACATTCAAGTTTAGAGAGTCTGAAATACAGAGATAAAAAACACACATTCCCGTGTCAAGAACTACAAAATGTCAGAAGATGAATCACACACACTTCATGTGCTCAAAAGCCTTGGGGTTAGGAGAGGTGGGCAAGAGGTGTGTGTATCTTCAATTGCATGACCTCTACACAGGCGATGGCTGTTGTTAGTTTGCTGAACATACAGCAAACACATACAGCGTCTCACTCTTGTAACTGCTGTAGTGGTTCAGTCTGGGCAAAAAGCAAGGTTGCTGGTAAGAACTTTCCTCTACAAAACCTTTTCACGTTTTGCTGCTGAAAGTGACTAGTAGTATACATTGCAGATACATTTTTATTACTGTGACTTATTTCTTTGGTTAATGAACACCAGTCACTCCAATCTGGACATTGTTGCTTGCCTAAATTAGAATCAACAGTTGCAAGTTTCAATAAAAGCTGATTTCATTGATAATTTTGAAAACCTCAGTAGCTTCACCAAACAGAAGAAGCTGCTTCCTTACAGCAAGTAGGGCACACTCGAATTTACAAAAAAGTTCTTCAGACTTGCTGCCATCCCCATCCTAGTCTTTTGCAGCCAGGTTTTCTGTATCCACAAAGGCACCGCTGGCTTCACTGAGGATTTTTGACACAAAGTGTTCTAGGTAGTGGTCTTGGTATAAAATCCAAGCTGTGAGCCTTCCTTGGGGACCAGCATTGCGTGCTGGGCAATTGGAGGCCTTGTGCAGGAAAACGTTTGGCTTGCTGATGGAGAATAGCATCATGTCTCGACTTCATTGCTCTGTAAGGGGCTCATGCTTTCACTAATGTTTCTTCAGTAACACAAACCTGCTTATTTTTGAGTTTGATGTGCTGGGTGATCTGTTAAGTGCATATTCTCTAAAGGAGGTTCTCGCTTCTGTATCATGTTCCTGATATTCACATGGGAATACAGCCTTTTGTGGTCAGCACTGAATACAGCAATGCACTCACGGTAGAAAGCTGCCATTTTCAGCTTTACTTCAGTGTTGTGTTCCATAGACCTGCTTTGTTTTGTTTGTTTAGCTTGCTTTAACTGTTTTCACTTACAGCCAAAACCAAGTTATCCTGTGGCGGCCTCCGCTTGTGAGTGATCCGGAAGTACCTTTTAGCCATATCTACTTTGGACCAGTTGCTTAAATCAGAGCAAATCTGGCCTTTTGAGCCTGACTCGAGGGGGAAATAACCATAATTGGCTTTGTTTGTTCACTGGAAGATCCTGAGAGATGTCTGTATCCAGGACACAGGACACATAGTTTCACATGATACATTAAAAGCAAATGATCTTTAATTGTTTCAGGTGATTTTTGGTAAAGGCCTTGCGGTGAATGGAATGACGCTCCGCAACTTGAAAGAAGATGGCTATGAAACAGTCTTTATTGGGATAGGTAAGTGTCCTGGATTTGACTGGGATAGAGTTAATTTTCTTCCTACTAGCTTGGCTTGGGCTGTGTTTTGGATTTGTGCTAAAAACAGTGTCGATAACACAGGAATGTTTTAGTTATTGCTGAGCAATGTTTGCCCAACGTGAAGGCCTTTTCTGCTTCGGCCCCTGCCCTTTCAGAGAGTGGGCTGGGGGAGCACAAGGAGCTGGGAGGGAGCGTGGCCAGGACAGCTGACCCCAACTAGCCAAAGGGCTATTCCAGACCACAGGACATCCTGCCCAGTATGTGAACTGGAGGGGTTGGTGGGGAGGGGCTGATCACTGCTGGGACATCAGTCAGCAGGTGGTGAGCAGTTGCACTGGGCATCACTTGGGGTGGTTGGTTGTTTATTGTGGGTTTTTTCTCTTAGTAGCCTTTTTCTTCTATATTCCTTATGTATATCCTCTTATATAGTCCTTCCTTATTATTACATTTTATCATTAATTTATTTCATTCTAGTTAGTAAACTGTTCTTCTCTCAGTCCACAAGTTTTACTATGTTTATTGTGAGCGCCTGGGGTGATGAGCAAGCAGCTGCAAGGTGCTTAGTTGCTGGCTGGGGTTAAACCACGGCAGTAAAAAGAGCTCACTGTCCTGTGTTTTATCCTCTTGAAATTGAACAACTGTCTAAGAATAAATTGGGACTCAGGTCTGTGTTAATAGCATGATGTGAGACAGCTTTGATTTGATGCAATATGAAAGTATAGAATATAAGGAGAGTTCACAAACCAGAAAGCTAAATCTGGCTGGTTTAAGACAGTTATTTATTACAATGTTCACATTTTTATGGTAAATCTTTCTAAGGAAGCTGAGAGTGTAGCCAAATGGGTTGATTTATCATTTGTTAAAATAGTTTAAAAAAAGTGACTGAATCAAGAAAGGATTTGTAATTAGTTACCATGCTGGCCTAGAGCAAGACACAGGTTCAGTTTTCAGTTGTGAGCAGCTCACCGTACCCACAGATTTACCAAGTCCATGCATAAGCCGGTGATACCACCCTTGGTTTTGATTTTCCCCTTCCTCCACGTAAAGCATGTAACATCCTTCAAATGGGCTGTAGTGAAGTGTAATTATGGGATGGGTTAACAAAATAAGCTGACTTTGACTTATACTAAAACTGGCATCACAGGTCTTCTCTCATATGCTGAAGGAGTCTTGCACCTGCCTGCTGTTTGACTCCTTTTTAATGTTAGATGAGAGTTGTTATCCATTTACAAGTATTTCGGCATACAGCTGGACCCATGGCTCCCAGATGATAGGCATGTGGAGCAGGCATCCTCTGCAGTTGGGATGAGGCTTAATGCTCTTTATTGATCTAGACGTTGCCTAAGTGAACATAATAGGAAACAAGTTGTCCAACTGTTCCTCCTTCCTATTATTGATTACAGAGATGTAATTCTTCGTGCAGCAACAACTGTTGTTTACCATCTGGTTATGCAGTATAATAAGCTTTGCAGGTCTATTCTGTCATGTGATTAGAGTACAAAGCATTGTGATTTATATAATCCTAAATCCTCACATTGATAGAGACCTTCTGTGTGTAGGAATTCTGATGTGCCATGTTTTGATGTAACAGTATACAAGCCAGTGGTCGAGCTTTATTGTTTTTATCTGCACCTTTCAGACTGCTTTGTGAAGTCTTACTAATGAGGGATTAATTCATAAACAAACATTTGTTTTCTGAGAGCCTAGCATTTAGGAAAAAAACTGCCAGTTGTTTTTGGAACGTCAAGGTGATTCCCCTGCATTTCTGACTCGGGAATGCAGAATGACAGCTCAGTTTAAAGCAAAAATGACCACTAAGCACTATGCATAGGACTGGAATGTTTGTTAGGTACATGTAGGTTTGCTTTCTGACCTTAATAAACTTATCCTAATGTAAAAGATGGTTAGAAATCTCTGTGGACAACATTGTGCCATACAGGTGCTAAATAAAGGGGCACAGCCAGGATTTTAATAAGCAAGTGGAGGTATCTGATACATGATTCTGCTTGAAACCCTGTGTTCACTGATTGTATTAGGAAACAGAGGGTATAAATGCCAATGAAGGATTATACATTTCTGAAGAGTTTTGTGGTTGGAAGCTTCCTTGCATTTGTGATGTTGGTCCCTCTCCATATCCCCATGTCTGCCTGTCAACTCTCTTACAGCACCGTGTAAGACAATGGACAAATAATGCGACCTTGCACACTGGTAGTGAGAGACAGAGGACAAACGGAGGGGTTACAGATCTCCAGGGTTAGCTATATTAATGCAATAGAGCATTTATAAACTCTCAACAACAGCAGTTTTTTCCATAATGAGTCTGTACTGTATTAATTTTTGTGTTCTTTACCTACTGAACAAACATATTCAGTGAAATGTCACAGTGTAATATTGCCCTGAATCACAGGAGTAAAATAATTAGAGAATACTACTTACCTAAAGTAGAAGTTTTTTGTTCATAGTGGTTGTGTTTTGCTTTTGAATGAATCAGTACCTTAATGGAAAGTAAATGTGGTAGTTTTCAGTCTTCTCTATTAGGGGAAGAAACAAAAAGTGAATGGGTATATAAAAGCAGATGAAATCCCTGGTGGGATGAGGGAGTACACTGAGAGAGGATTGTTTTCAGAGCCATGTGATTTTTGGAGAGTGTGCCTTTAGTCTTGCAAATGAGATGGAACTCAAGAGTTTTATCAGTCAGGACTGAACAAAAGTCATGTGATTCATGAAACGGAAGAGCACTTGTTAATAGCCAGCTACACGTGGCAGAGATGCAAAGAGAACTTTGAAAGCTATTTTCCACACAGTTATGCATTAGGAAAAACCTATTGCTTGGTGGGAATGGCACGTGAAGTTAGAGAAGATCCCGTCTCTGTGGAAGGCAAAGCAGAGGTGGCTGAGGTTTGATCACTTCTGGCAAGAGACTGTATTGAAGAAAAATCAATCTCCCATTTTGTGAGAGCTGCTACAAGTGTGCTTCAGTCAATGTATTTGCTCAGTTTCAGATCTGAAGGGCAAAGAATTCCTGAGAAGTCCACAAAGGGATACAGCCTTGCCAGAAAATGGAATAAGAATAAAAAAAGATGCTTAGTTTCAAGACTTTGCTTACTGAAGCATTGAGAGCATGATGGTTGATCTTAAGGGCAGAGACCCTCTCCAGGCAATAGATTTGGTGCATTTAAGTTGCCGTTTAAAGCTCAGAAAAACACCTTTTTTTAGACCTGAAAATGATCGAATGGCCATTAAATGCCACCAAGCTTTGGCAACCTCTGGGATCTCAAGGTGAGTCACACCTCACCTCCATACCATTTTATTTTACACCATCTCTGCCAGTTAGGCTGTGGCTGTGTGTATAGCCTTGTAGAGACTGATGTGGAAACTGGGGTTACAAGGACCTATGTTGAAGTAGTAAAGACTGGATCTGAGGAAAAGCTTTAACAGTTACCTGGACAAACAGTAATGAGAGAGCTGGATCTGGGTAGTGGTGTGCTGGAGCCAACATGTCCTCTGAAAGCAGAACTGCAGAACAGTGGAGGAGTCTCAGTCACAGGATTACCTGTTACCTTTTTTACGTTTGGTAGTTCTTTCCTTTGATCTCCTGGGGTTTTTTGCCTTCTCTGATCCGTGTTTCATCCAGCTGGTTCTTGATGCTGTACTTCTGTTTATTTCTAGAGGATCAATCTGTGAGTTGCCTCTTCCTTGTCCATCATTTACTCTCAGGTCCTCTCACTTTCCTCTCTACAAAGATGTATATTGTGCCGCATCTGGCAGCAGCAGTACCTTGTGCTTTGCATACAAGGACCCAAGAGAGAGACTGTTCTGGTTTTCTCCAGCAGTCCTGATTTCAGATTACAGCTAACATGAGTATTGAAGTCCATGCAACTCAGTTTCCTGCATCAAGAGTGATGATGTTCCTATGTGACCTGATCTAGGTGACCCTGCTTCTGCAGGAGGTTTGGACTAGATGATCTCTAAAGGTCCCTTCCAACCCTACCACTCTATGATTCTATGGTTCTGTGACAGACAATAGCACACGTGAGAATTTTTTCAGAGCACTGAAAAGCAGCAGCCAAAGAGAGGAATAATGTGTAAAATATATATTGGGGGTCTCTACTATATTGTTTTAGTTCTTTTTTCTTTTGGCATTTAGTTTGGTGCTATTTCTAAACGTATTCAGTCTTATTTCAATGGCCAGTTAAAAATGCTGATGAAGAATTAGAGATGTAGAATTAGAATCCTTAAAATGTTCATGTTGAAATTCCATTTATCTGCCAGTTACAAATCTAAATGCATAGAAAAGAAATCCTTTCCAGATTTGATAGACTGTGTTCAACATCCTCTACCTGGAATCAGCTCTGCTTTTTGATAGGAAATGCCTGTGAAGAATTTGTGATTGAGCTGACAAATCAGCTTGAAAATGTAGCTATTGAGAAAAAGAAGTCTCACCTCAGTTGCTGCCTCCTGCAAACACCACAGAGATTCAGGGCAAGGGAGAATCCACAAGCTGAGAGCAAAAGGAGAAATCAATGGTGGGCTAGGGGTGAGAGCACAAGGTCCTCAGAGACAGCAAAGTAAGGCAGTTAGCAGTATCCATCTTATGGAGAACAGAGTACCCTGAGCAATTTGTGTTACTGTGTCTCTCAGCTGATTTTCAGGGTAGAGTATTGAAGATACAATTTTTTGCAGAGAAGTCTCTGTGTGTCTCACTTGGCTGTCAGAGAAAATGCAGAAATACTGGGCTTTTCTTACTCATTATTTGTGAGGTTCAGCTACATTCCTTGGAAACCTGGATTCTGTGCTGTAGGACTCCATAAAGCATTGTTTAGTCTTTTTGAAGGAGAAAATACACCCATTTAATTGAAGGAAAATAGATGCCCTAAGTATATAAAGTATTTAAAGACATGTTTCATGTGATGTTCAGACAAATAAATGGAAAGACTATCATCATAAACTTATATTCTGCAGACAGGTACTCAAACTTCTGTCTTTATTCTGTAACATTTTACCATGAGGTAGGGGTTTTATAGAACATTGACATTATTTGTATATAAAGGTCAGATAAAAAAGGCTTTGAAGGTATGTTTTTACTTGGTAAACCATTTTTTTACAATCTTAAGCCCCTGTTCCCAGGAATGTCTCAGACATGTTTGGTGTCTGTAGGCTTACAGTTTTGCAGCACTAACTTTCTAGTTAACTTCTCATTATAGGGCAAATGCAGCTGGCAATTGAGCTTTCTCCTTTCTTCCCCTCATCTTGTGATGCTGAATTGCTGTAAAGTCACTTTTATGGTATTGGGGTATTCAGAGGTTCTATTAAACACTGCAGAATGGTAGGTTGGACGAGCATAAAGAGTAAATCTGAGCACATCATTGCTAGAATATATCCTAAATACCCTGTCCTGCTTGCAAGGGTTAAAACCATACCTCGAGAAAGAAAAAACCTGAAATCCCTGGTGGAAAGAACCTTTGTGATAATTGCAGCCATTCATAGTTAATTAACACAGCATTCAAACAATAATATAATCAGATGATTCCATTGATTGGAGTGAAATTACACACCAAAAAAGAAAAAAAAGAAAACAAAAAGTCCAAGCATTGATGTACCTTGTTTTTAAAAAACCCCTGTGAGATTGATTTACTGTCTCTTCCCCAAAAAGTAAGTAATCTCCTCATGGCTGTTATTATCTTCTGATTAACTATGCAGTGCCACCTGGTGTGCAGATGGGAAGAATATTACACATCAAGAGCTCTGTTCACACCCACCCACACAGATATAAACCTACGTGTCAAAAAGTGAACAGATGTTCATTTTGCTTGTGCTATAGGAAAAAATGGTGCATCGTACTCCTGATTCATAAACTAAATTTGGAGGACATGAAATCTGCATATGGGGCCTGTAGGCCCATGGCCAGCACAGACATTTATGGAGGAAATATGTCATGTTCAAAAGAGTTCTCATTTACAGGTTGTGGAGAGACTTTTATTTGTTTGCTTCCCTGGTTCTGTTTTACCTTGGATTTCTGAGGTTTCTTCTCTCTCTTCACTTGCTGTTTCGCTTATCACCTCCAGAGGGAAAAGTTTGGAGGCAGAGTAATTCGAAAACGTATCCAGGATTTATCTGTTGGCTGGTTGTTTTTCAGAGTTGTGTGCTGTTTCTTGGCATTTAAGATAGTCCCTGAAATGATGCTTTTAGGCTTTTTTTTTTGCAAAGACCTGTTTGGCTCAGAGGTAATGTAGCAAGCCATGTAAAATACAATGCATCTTGATCGAAGATTGAACTGCAGTACAAGCATCGGGCTCTTAGGAGCTTCACTCTGTTTTTGGAGGATTTTTGGTGTTGGTTTTTATTATTTCATAATTTCTTAAGTATTTTGACACTCCATAGACGATAGTTTTTGCTGCAAGGGAGCCCAAACCTAAGCACCAGGTATAATACAGCAAGTGGGGCAGAAAAATACTATATTGGAAGATAGTGCAGGGAAGAACGATGCTGTTGGAAGCACAATCAGCTAGACCCTCAAAATGAATGTGTGCCTAGCTTAGTTTCTGGGTTGGTTTTAATGATGCTCATAGAAAGACTTGTCATTGTCTGAGAATCTTGCAAAGATTCACCCAGGGCTTTAAATGGTGACAACAGTGGCTTTTCCAGCATCGGTGTGCTTATGCAAGAAAAGATATTATAGGCTGCAGAGCCAGGGAAATGCTTGGAATTACCTTTTATTGTGGCAAAAGAAGATACTCAAATCCACTTAGCTGTGAAAAGCTGTGAGGCTTTGACATTGGATGTAATGACAATGAAATCATCAGGGTGAGTCATGAAGTCAGAGAGAATGCTTTGAACAGCTCAAGAGCAACAATGGTGAAGAGCAGTGGCAGGAGATGGACAAAGCCAATTCAAAACAGTTCACTTTTGCCTTACAGTAACCTGAATAATTAAAAAATGTAATGGTAAAGGAGTTTTTTAAAAGATCCCTGAGAATGCCAGTGGTAGATGCATTTGCAAGTTAGTACAGAACAGGTTCAAAAGTGCAAGTTGAGCTGCAGCTGCATCCAATGAGGTCCCAAGGAAGATCTGCACAAGTTTATGCAGTCAAGTATAGGGCTTCTTGTATAGTCTGCCTCCTGGAGAGGCTTACAGTTTGGAAAATGACAATGGCACCACTTCAATAATACCACTTTTCTTCATTTTTTCCATGTCTTGCGTGAAGAATGTTATGAACTCATTACACCGTGAACTGGTTCTAATATGGAACTCATTGGTCCTCAGTGTTCGTGTTATTCTCATCTGCTACTTGCTAACCTAAAAATGTTTTGTTATTAAAAAGCAAAAGCAAGATAGTTGTGTGAAAGAACCTGTTCTTGCACATGTACAGCAGATGTTTGAGCTTGCTTTTATTCCCAGTGCAGCATCTTTCCTGGAGACCAGCAATGCAAACACACCCAAGAATTGTTATGCTTGAGGTACCTCTTTCTACTCTTGGCATTTGTAGTAAACTGTTCATCCCATTCTGTAGTCCACACTACTGCTCTGGATATTGGTGGAACATTCCTAATACACATCTGAAGCAGGAGCTTTTAGGGCTCAGATGCACAAAACAGCTTATTTATTATTAATAGTCTTAGGGCTCTTAAAAAAAAGTACCAATAATCTGCCCTTGGGCATCCTGAAGTTTTTCACTTGCAAATCACACAGATTTTCATGCTCTTATTTTCTTATCTTTCCTACCAAAAAACTACTTAGCATAACAATCTACTGCTTTCCTGTTTTACAAACCACTCTCCTGTCTCTTTCCAAGGTGCTGGACAGGCTCCCTCAAGAAATGCTCATCTGCAGATAATGGCAAAATCGATTTGTTTCATTAATGTTGTTTGAAGAGTAGCTATATTTTTTCTATTTTAGAAGGATGATTAATCCAACGCTACTTAGCACTTTCTAGGAGTTTACTCAAGCATTTATATTTAAGCACTTTGATGTTGGAAAAATACGTAAGAAAATAAACCATTGGACAGAATGGTGATATTGCACTTTCATGTTCTGATGTTGCTTCAGTGCTTTACACCCAGTGCCTTACTGTTGTTTCTGAAAGTTCACTCCACGAGTCACTTTCATCCTATTACGCTGCCATCTTTTTGCTTCCATGTTGTTACTCAGATACAGCTGAGCAACCAACTACAATACAGCTGGTAAGTTGGTGTGTGTCCTTTTACTTTAGCTGAGCTCTCTTTCCTTGTAAGCAGAGTGTGTGTGGTCCAATGTGTATTTAATGCAGTCAGATACTTTGGGAAGTGTTGTTGTACCTGATGCTACAGGAGGACTGACACTGCACAATTTTAACAATAGGCTGAGAAATTCCTTGCTTTATTTCACCTTGCTTATGAAATACAAAAGGCTGGTTAAACCCCAGGCTTGCTGCATTTGATTATTATTATTTTTAAAGAAAGTACAGAAAATAGGAGTGTATCAAAATCTCACTTGTTTAGTGGCAGTTATTGATGAGAAGATGGTAGGCGTTTTTTGTGGTAAAGAATACATTTTTAAGCAGTCTTCCTGTACACATTTATGTCTCAGTGTTTCTGAATCCGTATTCCTTTCACTGCCCACTCAACAAGGAATGTATCTGCTGTTTGAATTGAGTTGACAAGTTAAGAAAAAGCCTGGATTCGTGCAGTGGATTTGTCCTACTTGTTGAAGGACTTTTAGAGATTGTTTTAGGGAGCCTTCTTGTTCTTTCCACTTTGTTGCTTGAGGAGAGTGGTCTCTAGGAAGCCACTGCTGAGTGTGGGGAGGGCTCAGGGCTTCTGTCTGACTTGGTGGTTTCTTGTGCTTCTCAGTCAGCTGCTACCCTGCTTGGTAGTCAGGTCTTTGTTGATCTAGGAACGGTGCCTGGGTGGGATTCACAGTCTGAGCGCCTTCTGAGACCTGTAGCATTGCTTGCTCGTGGTCTGTGCCTGAGGGAATCCCTCAGTCCTTCCTTCAGACTCAACCCGTTACTTGAAAAGGTTTCCTATTCCAGTAGTAACTGTGATTTTCTTACTGATACAGTAGCTTCTGCCATCATGGGAAGGCACACACACTGCCTTCCAGATCTCTTCAGTTTTAATGGCCATTGCAATTTTTAAAGGCAACAGGTATCTGAGAAATTACGTGTTCACTATAGTAAGCAATCTTTAACTAAGCTATGAAAATAGTTTTGCTGCTGTGTCTTGAATTTTGAGTGGCTGGAGATTATGGAGGCTTTTGAACCACTTACCATGGCCATGATATTTGAAAATTGTTCTTTGCTATTCTAAGATGTACTTTTCAGAGATGCCAGTCACATGGCACATGTGAAACAAAAAGGCAATGTAAGACTACATCTGATTCCTGTGTATGTGATTAGGGTAGAGCGTGTAAATGCTACAGGATGTGTCACGTGGTGAGTCCTTTAAAAGAAAGGTTGTCATGCAAATATTTCTCTGGGTTTGTGTAGCATACCGGTGTGTCGTACAGGTTTGAGTTCTTTGTGCATAACATCACATAGTCTCCTATTCACGTGTAACGTTATCAAACCGTGTTCAAAGTGTGTCTCTTTCCTGGTGATGTCACAAGGTGTGGGGTGTGTATGGTAATTAAGATTTGCTGTTTATACTGTTACCACTTTCAGTGTATTGATGCTAAATTTACTGTAAATTGTCTTTATGAAACAATGTTTACAAGATTAAAAGACAGCAATAGGTGTGTAAGTACTCAGAGTGCTCAGATAACGCTGGTACAAATTGCATATTTATCTAACAAGCGGAAATGTTTTCCAAACATTGTCCTCGACAGTGTTTTCTTTCACAGGAAATCCTTTGGCTATTGTTCATTCATTTGTGCTAAAAATATAGTAAGCCGAGCATGAGCTGTTAGAGAAAGTGAAAATGCATTCAACATCTCGGATGATGACTCAACGTTCCCTGTAGTGATCTTTGGTGATTAGTTTCATAGGAAGCAAAAGAAAAAGGAATAGCGGGACTTGAAAGATCAACAAGTTTCAGACGATTCATCTTTAATGTTGATATCGCCATTGTGTTGAAATGACTAGTCCCATGCCACATACAAACTTGTGACATTATTACTCCATTCTGAAGAACTGTCAAGGATTTCTTTGGTGTTGTTTCACTGAAGTGATGATGGGAAGTGGCGTAACTCACTGCAGCTTGCTTAGGGGTTTTTTTCATTAGAACCAGGTCATTGTTGGTTTGTCACTTATGACAATAGATGGCTGTGTATTTGAGTGTGAGGTGGATTTTTAAATAGCTTCTAACAGTTTACCAGATAGTGAAATTGTAATACTTGGTTATTATTTAAATGGAGATGACACCATTAAGCATTATCAAAGACCATTTCTCAGTAGTACAATAGTAATGGCTTTTTCTCTGATACATTGGATTTTTAACACAAGAACAGAATATATCTTCTAAAAGAAACAGCTATTCTGATTTTATAGTTACTGCATATAGTAATTAGTGAAAATACCACAGTTCTTTATTTCAATATACAGATGACTTAGATGTGATTGCCTTTTTGTTTGCTGGGAAACACAGGCTTGATGCTGCTATCGTGGCTCCATATAAATCCTTTGTAGGTGAAAAATGATGGCTAAATTTTTATCTGGAAGAAGATTTAATAACCTTTAGAGGATTAGGAAAGTGTTGCTTCAAAACTCCCCTAAAAATGTTCCCAAGAAGATTTTATGTAGTTGGGCGACCAAATAGCAGCTGTTGATGTTTCCATGTTGCTTGTGACTCCTGAGTTTGATATTCCGCAGCTGTGCTGTGGAAGAGATGCTCGTGGTGGTTAAGAAAAAGGGCAAATCCAAACCAAGGAGTGTTGTGGTCCCTGCTCTGAATGGTAGGTGGCTGTGGTTATTTAATCCTGCACCAGCTGAGGTGGTTTATCCCCCACGGGCTCCATGCAAAGCTGGGGAAGACCTGGATGGGCTAGCAGAGCTCTCATACTGCAGCCCCAGGCCATAGCTGAGCCTGGTTTCTGCAGCCTTCTCTGCAGCTTCAGCACAAGAGCTCAGGGCATGGCATGCTGTGCCAGGGCTCAGTGGGGTTTGGTGGAGTTCAAGGCTACTACGGGTACTGAAGTTGTCCCAGATTATCTGACTTTAAATTGCCAATTTGTCTCTTTACACTCAGAGTTTTTGAGTTGTTGCCCGTTCCAGGCAAACAGACGTTTTCAGAGTTGGAAGAGAGACACGGTAGCTATTCTGTGCAGGAAACGTGAGGTGCCAGGCTGTGGTCTCTGTCCTAATCACCGCCACAGAGTGCCTACTGGTTTTGTTGCTCTAGTAGCTGCTTGATAATAAAGCTTGGGAGAGAATTTGCATAGAAAGAAACTAGTTTTCTTCCCCCAGTAGATAGAATCCAAAGAAATCACTCCTAATTGTTACAATCTGTGCCTCCTTTGTGCACAGCTTTTCCTGAAAAAGCACAATAAAATGAAATAAAGTTTTGAAACTTGACCCCATTTTACACCACAGGGACATGAGTCATAATGCACCCACTGTATTGGCAAGGGGTTCCTTATGTTCCAGAGGCAAATATGGGCCTTTGCATGTGCTGATCGAGCCTCTTGTTTTGTCGAAGCGTAGAAAATACACGTTGTAGCTCAGTGTCTTTTGTAGAGCTGCCATGCTTGCAGGAATGGAATGTGTTTAATCAGCCTTGCAGAGTGAATAATCATAGGTACAAGTGTGACGTTCAGTGTTTCATTCAGAAAGCTATAGAATATGCAAACAAAATGTTCAGTTGGAGGAGAGTTGACTGAATTGCAGCTGTGGCAGGAGATGGTAGCTGTTTTTATCTTGGAGCCACGTTCATCGCCCTTAATTTTTCACTTGGTTAATAACAAAAACATAAGTCACGAGCAGCAGTGGATCAGGGGAGGAGAAGCAGCGTGGTGTGATGCTGTGCTTAGAGTGAGACTTGGGCTCTGACTGTAGTCTTCTGTATTACACAGGAACAGAGAAACTTAGCACTGGAAGGGCTACAAAAGTGCCCAGTGCTGTGAAAGAGACGTAGAGAACCCTAGAGTGTGTTGTGGCTGGCAAACATTCAGACTGTTTCTTGGACTTAGAGGAATCTTTACTCTCAACCACTGGCAATTTTTTGCTGCTTCCCTACACTTCGATTCTCTTCTAGTAGTTTGAAGAAGGTGTGTGATGACCAACACAGCGAGTGAAATAATGCAGAGTTTATTTTGCATGATTGGCATGACTCCAGGAGTTTCTCAGTAATAACAGGGAAGTTGATTTTTCTTATTTCAGGTAACTGCTTATATTCTACCATTTTCTTCACATTTGCCCAGTTAAAGTGATGCTGTTGAAGGTGAATTGTCTCCTACACATTCTTGCTGAAATGAAATGTTAATAATTTACTAAAAATTAAACATACCTTGCATAATGCCTGATATACATTTATTTCAACATTTCAAGACCTAAACCAGGAGCAGTTTGCTTACACCGTGACATCTTTCCTACATGTTGGAAAAGAACTTTGAAGACAATACTATCACATTTGTGTTGACAGTTTGAAGAGCAGCTTGACTTTGTTTCAGTTCTCAAAGAAAAATATACCTCTGCTTGTATAACATTCCTCCTAAACCTCCTTGTAGAAATAGCTGCCATGCAGTAGTGGTTTCCATATTCCTAATAAGCTGAGGTAGTATAAGGGTCAGGGACTAACCAGTGAAGAAAAGTCAAAACTCAAAATGAGGTGCCTTTCCTGTTTAGCACTGGGCAGTGATAGACACTGATAATGTTTGATTAATGAGCAGCAGCCTTGCAATGGGTGAAAACATCTGTAAGAAATGATTTATTGTTTCGAAGGTATTGGAAGCTTACCGTATCTTGTAGATTTAACTGTGTGTGCCTGAGTAAAATAAATGAGATGCAACACGTGAAAAATGAACACACATTACTTGTAAAGGATGTGTCACAAGCAGGGTGTTTTGTTCAAGTACACTTTGCCATGGGGATTTTTAATGTTTCTCTGAATACAAATCATTTAACTGGTTCATAAAATCTACCCAGTTGGAATTCTTGCATCTATCATTGAGACAGAAATGAGGGTTAAACTTAATATGCTGGAACTTCCCTTAGATGTTTGCATTTGGCATCATATGCAGGTGCTCAGACTGCATCTAGGAACAGAAAGGGTTCTCTCTTAGAAATATAATAACGGGAAAAAATGTGTTAATGCAATTTTAATGAGGAAATCAAGAAAATGAAATAGTTGGTAGTGTCATTAAAAGTCAGTGTCATTAAAGTTGGTAGAATTTGCTGTAAACATTGCTATGGGCAAAGGTCTGATTCTCCTCTCCCTCCATAAGCTGCATGTTTGAACAGTGTCTTGTAGATGGAGGTTTTACTTTTACACACTTCTAGGCTAGTCCTGTGGCTGGGGAGTCTTCCAGACTGCCCTTGGTTTAGAAAGTGATCCTATTCCTTCTGTGGTACGTGTCTGTGTGTGTCAATCTGGTGTCAGGTTCCTTGGTTCTCTTCAGAGCTGCCAGGGAGTTTGGCTCACGTAGAGCTAGCAATGCTACACACTTACCTCTCTGAAACTGCAACGTGTTCAGACAAGTTGGAGTGCCCTGACTCCCACTTTGGAGAAAACTGCCCTTTCTTTAGCCTTGGAAATAGGTCAGATGGGACAGTGGAAGGATAGAGCCTGCGTCCCCACTTTCTCATCTTACGCCAGGTCAGTGGCACTGGAGCACTTCCCTGCAGGGAGAAATGTTTGGAAATCTGGTCTATGCTGTTCCATAAATCTACACCTATTATCTGTGTATACCTTACCCACTTTCTTACTTTTCTGTTCTAATTAAATACGCATAAATAATGTTTTTTCCTGTTGGAGCTTGGCACTGATTGCTTAAGTGCATGTAACTGGAACCTGGTAAAGTTTCTCATAAAGCATGCTAGCTTTTAGTAAAAAATGGATGATTTACCGCTGTGTCCCTTGAACCTGTTTCCACACCCTGATTTGCCTGTGGACTTTAGTGGTGAAGGGCTGCAGAGCAATAGCCACAATGTGTTTTGTAACTTAGGGTCATCCTTGGTTACTGAAAGTTTTAAGACCCTTTTGAGTTTCTATTCATAGCATTTGCTTTCTTTACATACAGCCTTTTCTACTCTGTTCTTCATCTTGTTTTGATCTTACAGACTCCTCTATAGTGGGAGTTAGCAGGAAAAAAGCTTCTTTATCTCCTATTCTCTTTTCGTGGTATCTCTGAAATAAAAAGAGGAGGAAATTAATCTTGTCCTCAGACCATGCCTTCAGCCAGTTCTTTAGGGTCCTTGAGTAACGTCATATCTTTGAGTTAGAAGGTTCTCTTGTTCATGGAGAGGTTGGCTCATCCTCTCGTCAGCTCCTAGAAGTTATTTTTCTAAGATGTGCTTGACAGTTAAAGCAATTATGAAAGTGGAGGGCATCTGGTTTTACTGTCACTGGATTTCATAAAATAGAACTCCAGCAGCGATAGCAACTCCCTCTCTTTAATGTGAAAGCCACAAACTGACTACATTAAAGGAGTGACCTTTCAACCTACAAGCTGAGAGGAATTAGAGCAGCTTGCCAACCATGAGGTCTTGGTAGTTTCTCTTCAGCAGGTGTTGGTCTAGAGAACATATGGAAGAACAGCTGGACACTCAGTTCTCTGAGCTCTCACAGGATCCTGACCCATGTATATTTATAGGGAGAGGGGTGGAGGAAAATACCCCAAACCAAATAGACCTGAAGAAGCAGATAATCAGAATTTATAATAACTCTGGGTGGATGTTGCAGTAATTTAGTCTGGTAGCCAACTTGAAACTTCAGAAGCAAAAGCTGTCAGAAGCACTGAAAATTTGATGAGGAAGGGTCTGCATCCAAACTCCTCGGTCAGGCAGCAGATCCTATAGGCTGCAGGGCATGGAAGGGGACAGACCTGCTGCAAGCCCATTTGCAGGCATCTCTTTTGTGTTAAAGGTATGTGAAAGCTGAGCAGTGTTTTTCCCTTTCCCTTCTGGTGCACCAAATACACAAGATAATGACAGCACACCTTTAATTGACAGCTCTTTCAAAGCCCTGTTTCGCTGCTGTTGTGTTTGGTGCTTACTTTCAGCTTCTGAGTTAAGCTAACAGTGTTGTTGATCTCTAAAATGACAGCACATGATGGTTAGGGTTAAGGACAGAAATGTTCAGTGCTGTGGTCATGGTTTTATCAAGGATCTAGTGAGATTTTTCCCATGCAAAGTGTATTTTTTTGCATACTTTTCTTTAGTACCTTTGTAAAGTACAAAAAGTACAGCCCAGCCCACCAACGTATGACTTTGAAGAATATAAATTCTTGTCTTGCTTCCTCTGAAGCTTTTACTAAAGCAGTTGATGGAAGCCATGTTTTGCATGTAATATTTGACTTGAACCTGCATGTCTACCTTACATGGAGTTCGTGCAAGCCTTTTAAGATGTATTATTACACATTATTACCAGCAAGTTTGATGCCTGGCCCTTTGTATGTATGTAGAAATAGAAAGAGTAAAAGGAATTCCTGATTATGAATCTTTCTTGTAGTCCTGAGCAGGAACTCTTATTGCTCCTTCTTATTGAGAGCAATACACTCCTATTGCTCTCAGGAGTGCCAGCACTGTGCAACCGCTTCTGCTTTTTGACATCTCACCTTTTCTAAAGCACTAAATGCAACTGTTGGAGCGTCACCATTTTGTAGCAGGGACCTTGCCTTAAAGGCACAAGAGAACTTAAAAGGTTGTGGAAAAGGGCAAGTAAAAGGCAGGGCAACTCGAAAGTTATGTGTGTCCAGATATATATCCAGAAATCCAGACTGTTACTGAGACTCCACAGACAACCAAATTTGTCCCAAGACAGCCTTCTAGTTAAATGGCTTGGAAGATGAGGCAATAGAAGAGGGGAAGGGATGTCCTGGTTTAATCAAGCAATATACATCATAAACCTTATTTCAGGCCAAAGAACCAGTTAGCAATCTCTCTCTCCAGTTTGTCACAACTTCAGTTGGGACAGTGAATTGCGATTTTACACTGAGTGTATGTCCCAGTGAACGTGTGGGAGAAGGACTCTGCACCCTGCATTGCTGTTGCCAAGCAGGACATGCACTCTGAAAACAGCATCTTCTTCCATCTCTTCTCAGGGACACCATTCAAACATTGTGCCATTTCCAACATCTCTTGAGTCACTGAAATGCAGAGAGCACTCTTTCATGTCTAACTCTTTCTTTACCTCTATATTAGCAAAAGAAGGACACTGATGTGATTTTTCTCCCTTACCAACTGTACTTAAGAGTTGGTGCAGCTACTGTTTTATTTAGATCAATGTACAACAGGAAAGGAATAGTGTCAGATATAGGTAAGGGCTTGAGTCTATGCTTTAAGTTCCGTGTGTTTTGCATGGAACAAGCTCAGCTTACTAGTCTTGATGGTTTTACTGCTACATAATTACAATAATTTGGAAAATCTATGACAGTGGTAATGTGAGTCATTTCTCACATTTGAGTTAAGGAGTAGTAGGACCTGATTGCAAAACAAATGTGGCGTTTATAAATGAGAGGTTTTATACAAGGGCAAAAGGAGTATTCTTAAATTTCTAAACTGTTTTAAAAAAGGGAAAAAACCCCATTTTAAGTAGCTAAATGGATTCACATGTGTAAAAACGTGTTATTAGGATTTGCTCGGAAGTACCTCTTGAAGCTTCTCCCACTTTATAATCTAGATGTACGTTTTATTGCCATTTTTCAATTTGGAATTAGTCAGGACTTGGTGCTCCAAGTGTGCATGGAAATGAATGCCCAATTGTAAGTGAAGTCAGGAGTTATTCCTAAAGCACCTAGCATTCACAGCTATCCAAATATGTATCGCAGTCGCCTTAGCAGCTGCATTGCATCCCAACAGTCCCGTATTCAAGCCAAAGTTACTTTGAAAACACATTGGTTTGGGGTCCTTCAACTGCCATTGTTTTCCAACATTGTGAAACTTGGATAATAAACTCCAATATGCAGGAATTAGGAACTAATGCTTCAAGATAAAGTTTGTTATGCCTTTGTGTACTTTTAAATCCTGTGCTGTTTTTTGCCTGTGTTCTTCAGCTGAGATGGAAGTGTATCTATAACAGTATGACTAATTATCTTTACATGCATTTATCACTAAATAAACTTCACACAAGACAGCAAGATTGTTTACTTAAGCAGTATAATACTGGGAATGTGAGATAGCTCTAGAACATAGGATTACATTGCCAGAATGGCACTATTTATTAAGCTATGATAACGCTAATGTTCCTCTTTGATGTATAGCATGTGCGACTTCAGCTGAACTTGTAGAGAGCCTTAAGGATGTTTCATTGAACATTTAGCATGGCAGCAAGCCAGAATACATTTAGCCTAAACCCAGATGACAGGTTGGTAATGAGGTAGTGATTGATGACCGCTGCTTCCGTATGAAAACCTGCTTGATATGCTGGGGGGGAAATGCATTGCTAGCTCTTTTCATTTCACTCCCTCTGTATTAGTTATTCTTACTGTGGAGGAGTAGCATTGGCTGCTGGTTATTCAGCCCTGGTTTCACTTTTAGATGAGAATCGAGTACTCAGCTGAGATTTTAGAAGCTCAGCCCTATGGCTACATTCATGTGTAATTCAAATCCCGATTTCAATGGATTGTTATTATAAAAAATAACTGCAATTATATCACCTATGAAACATCCCATAATATTACTATCTGCCTCTGTAGTTTTACAAGTCCTGTGATTCACCTTCCGTGCCATCTGAACAACATTGCTTTCCCTTCTGACATAAAAAGAGAAACTTGTCCCAAAGGTTACAAAACATAGCTCAGGCTATGTTTTATCCTGGACAAAAGGCTACTGTTTATTTTGCTCAGTCTTCTTGAATGCTTCGCTGTAAAGACACTTTGCACTGCTTATTTAGATGATGGACAAACTGTTGTTCTGGGCACCAGAAAGGTTATTTAAGCCCTGTCCTTCAGCTAGATTCCAGCCTGATGTCTGAATTAGCAGTAGGAAGAGTTAGGAGGAGGCAGCAAAGGACTGTAGGGGTTATATCCAGAGCTGTGCACACTCAGACAGGGTGTATATTAGATGTCCTCAAAGCTGCAGGATAACTAATGGGTTCACATTAAGGCCTGGTTAGAAATCACCCAGGGATGCGGCAAAGGGCGCCAGGGCAGCATAAATATCCAAGGTCAAAAGAGGCTCATTATTAGTGTTTTCCCAGGCAGATGATTCTCTTGGCCAGGAAAGGGTGAGGAAGCTTGCCACCCCAACCAGAGTGACATTACACTCCCTCAGAGCACAAAGGTGAGCAAGAAAAATTTGGATTGGTGGTAGAGCTGAGAGTCAAAATGCAGAGATGATGAAGCAGGGCTGGGGAAGTTCCCATTGCCCTCCTGCAGCTTGTGAGGGCAGCAGTGGTGCCCTGTGTGGAGGGAGTGGAGTGGCTGGCTTTTCCACAAGGAACCAATGCAATATCAAAAGGGCAGATTTGTGGTGCATTTATGCACTGGACCAAATGAGAGAAGAGCTTCTGTTGCTGGGGTTTGCTGGTGAGCTTTACTGGCAGCACAGGTTTGACTTGATCAAGGTGCATGTCTCTGAGGCCTGTCTGACACTGCTTGGCAGCCAGGAAACAGCCACCTGTAAGGATTAGTGTATGTTTGGGCTAGTAATGATCACTTTGGGTGAATCAAGGACTGCTCTGGCATGACTCCAAGAAGAGACAAAGGAGCAGGCGGAGTAGGAAACCACTGGGCTTCCACTGGTGTATGAACTGATGGCAGCTGTGTTTGCAAGTGATTTGTTTGGTACCACGGTTCATCAGGAAATGGATGCACCTTCCCTTTTTGGGTTGATGCTGGGAAGCACCTTGGTGGCAGAGGGACCTTGTGGAGTTACAGTAGTCTTAGAGGATACTCAAAGGAGAGGGAGAGTGAGTCCTGTTGTCAGGTGTGGTGATCGGAGACGGCCACAATGCAGGACTGAATTCAGATACACATGTTTATCTCTACATGCACGAACCAAAAATGATCAGGACAGGAATCATAATCTGGTCTCTCCAGGTCACTTAACACCCACAGAAGCAAAAATTACTTTCTTCCTCAACTGTGCTCCTTTGATGTTTCCTTTCTTCAAATGGCTTTCGCCTTTCATCTCACAACCTGTTTGCAAACTTCTGCTTATTTAACGGGAAATTCTATAGGGGACGCTGCTCTCCTTTTTTGTTTGGAAGATACCCACATCCCACATGTTCAGTACCAAAAGAATACTTTAGAAATTAGTATCTTTTAACTTAGATATGTCATTCATTTGATGGGAACTTATGTTCCATAAACGCCTGTGTGGCGGGCTGCAGCATCCCCAGGGCAGGATTTGTCATTTCAAGTTTGATTTAAATGTTGCTTTCTTAGGAATGTTCTGTTTGAGTTTGTCAAGTGTTCACATTCATAAACTGTCTCTAATTGAGACGAGCACGTTTCATTGCTCACTGACCAGTGGCAGGATGGAGCAGGTCCATTGATTTTTACCGTGTTCCTGGAAAGACCTTAATTTTAACAAGCAGTGGCAAGTGAGGACGTAGTCTTTGGGTGGAGATTAATGGCCATATGGCATGGTTGCTTGTACGCCGGGAAGCTCGGTTATTTACTGTAAAAAATTCTATACGCAGAGCAGAGACTCCTACATGTTTTGTTTCCATAACAACATCCAAAACAACATCAATCATAGTAGATCTCTACACACCATAATTAGGGATGCAGTTTTAAGAAGTGTGGGAGGAGCTGTGTAAAACGTTTTTGTGTTAAAGGCAACGTTAGGCTGTGTTCTCACCAAAGCTCATGCGCAGGCTTTACTTTCTACAGTGTAAGCAATCCCACTGGCACGAGTGGCTCCGTCTGCACGGCTCTAGTGCGGTGTCTGGGGTGACTGTGCACGCCAAGCTCGTGTCCTGTCTGAATGACAGATGTATGAACAAGGTTTGCTTCAGGGGGAGCTTGCCTTCTCTCTAAGGAGCAAACTTGGTCTTGACTCGGGATTTACCTCAGTGAAGAGTGTCAATGGACCACTTTAACTTACTGAGGACTTCAGTGTGAGTGTAAATACTTGCAGTACAACCACCTTTGAGGTTGTAGAAAAATGTTAGCAAGAAAAAGCTGCTCAGAGCACTTGCTTTAAGCAGAAAAATAATCATGAAATTAGGCACATATCGTTTTAATGTAGAATTTCAAGCCAGTGGGACATCTGCCAAACAAACCAGTGAGAAACATCCTACGTGTCAGATGTGTTCATACCATCTCCACACATTCTGCAGCCTAGCAATGACAGATACTGCCATATACAGCTGTTACAACATCGTAAATTCTCAGGGAGCCAGTTCCATAGCACCATTAATTCCCTGTAGTGATCTGCAGATTGTTCAAAATCATCACATGCGAGGTATTTCTTCCCCACTAGACTTACTGCTTGGCTAGAAAACGGTTTGAGCTGTTTTGTTTTGTTTGGTGCTGTTGGGGGCTTTTTAAATACACATTATTTGTATTTTAAAATACCAACCTGAAATAGATTTTAAAGTACCAAGCAGTTCTCCTGGCATTTTTTAAGGCAATGATGTAACAAATTTATATGAAAACATTTTATCCAAAGCCTCCTACAATCCCTAGTTCCCTAGGCAAGTGGTGTTTCAGTCTTTATACTTTCAGCTGCTCTAGAGACCATGCTGGCAGTGTGAGCCTGGAAGAGAAAGGCTGAAGGGGAAAACCCTGCAAAGAATAAGGGAAAGCTGGGAAAAAAATGGTAGATAAAGGGGAGGTAAACAAGAAAAATATATCTACAAGTAAATGCAACTGAAAAACAGGGAAATATCAAGGGAAAAAAATAGGTATAATAGAATGGATAAACTAGAACAAAAGGACAAATTGAAGAAATGAAAGCTGAAAGATACGGACAATATCCATAAAGGTGATAAAAATGGAAAGCAAAGTTGTTTATTGAAAGCAAAATTGATTAAAAAAAAGCAAAAAGCTCATACAGCTATTTTAACCATATTTGCAATAGTTTCCTTCCTTTGATAGCGTGGATGTCAGGTTATTCTTTAAAGAAAAAGATCAAATGAATGGAATAGATGTGTTTTGCTGAATTTGAATCTTTTCTGTTCTTTGTAAAATACTATTTGCTGCATGTGTCAAATAAGTAACATCTAAAGTAAAAAAGAGAAGTGTTTGTATAAATATCTCTCCTGACTGGTCAGCTGTGATGAGCTGAAGGATGGGAAATGTATGTCTTCTGAGGATTTTCACATTGTTTTTGGTTACATTACTTATTCAATCCAAAGTATAAGCACCTTGTTATGTCAGCCAATATATTGTGGGGTTTTTGTTGAAAACATTAAATCACAGCTAAGGTTGCTAGGTGACAGGTAAGAGGAGATGTATAATTAGACACGTCCAAAAAAGAGTCAAGTAGTGGAAACTAGTAATCATGAAGGAAGGTTGCCATTGTCTGTGCTGACACCGAATGACCATCTCATTCAAATGTACAGTTCATTAAATAGTCACCTCCCACTTTGCTTCTGCAGCTGAGCTCTTACTACTCTGTGTGGAGTCAGTGGAAACAGGGGGACTTTTAATTAGGTGCTAATTTTGATTTTTCTCTCTGAATAACCCTTTGATAACGTGTTATTCCTAGGTTTTCAATATTCATAGTTGCATTTGTTTCCCAAAGACAGAATGTAGCTGCCCACCAGTATGTGTGAATCTTTCTAGCTGTGTTCACTCTGTACATGTTGAGACGTGGCCTGTAAATATGATTCATCTGCTTAAAGCAAGGAAGGGAAAATACTAGCAAACATAAGCATTGTACAGTAATTAATAGATGTTGCAAGGCTGATTTCTGTTCCTAGTCATTGGAGAACTCCTCCAGTCTCCCAGACTTTTATCTTTCAAGGACATTGCCCACTTCTCTCAGCACCTTGATTCCTCTGTAGGGCACGAGTGGTCTGGGTGCCTCCAGAGCTCCAATTGCAAGGAAATAAGTAGTGTGCAGTCTTCCTGGCCCATAAAGTTTCTGGCTATGAAAGATCCACCACTCTAGCATTTAAAAATCCTCTTGTGTGAGTGCCCAGGGGCCATCACACCTTGCCTCTAATGTGTGGTCCTCAGCTAATCAATGACGTTTCTTTGCACAGTGCAGGGGTAAATGTTTATCTGAATGCTGGATGTTCTGAGGATTGAGTGTTTACGTAGCACCTTGAAAACAGAAAGCACTACAAACAGTAAATGCTATTTGTTCCTATTGGTATGGCAATAACTCAAGCAGCCAAGCGTAGAGTATAGCTTGCTGTCTGCAGAGCTGATTTGCATTTCTACATGCAATGAAAACGGGAAGGTGTTGCTGTAACATCACTACCTGCGCTCTGTAAATGTGATGACTCTTGCAGTACAGCCAGAACTTCTGCATGCATTTGTTACACATTTAATTACACGGCTTCAGAAATTTTAAGTACTCCGTTTTCCTTTCTTCTTTAGCGTCCGGATGGCATTGTGTTTGTGGTATCTGTCTGATGGCTCTATTTGCTGAGTGCACCATTCTGTTTATAGTTTTCCAGGTTTTTTAAGCAATCTCAGCTGGGTATATGATTTATCTTTTAGTAATTAATATTCCCCTATTCCATAAATTCTATGAAATTAGGAATTTTGGTTTCAGTGCAGTCTTGTAACCTAACTCTGTATGTGTTCAAATGCATAAAGCAGCAAATAGTGAAGTCCCCCACACCTTCCCTATGGTGCCCTAACAGTAATCTTTGTCTCTTCTGCAAAGATAAGTTGAATCTGTGATTGAGGTGACCATGAAAAAAAAGTACCTGTCTGATGTGTAAATACATGTCTGCTCAGCATTTGATTGCAGACTCAAGAGATGTTATAGTGCTAATTCCTGCTTCCAAGAATTTGAGGGCATGAGCTTTGGGAAGGACTCTTGGTTGGAGGTGTGGAGCTGTGTGCATGTGCCTGATGATGTGATTGTTGTTGTTGATATGATGATGTGCAGGTATTTCAAGCTGGTAGTTTTCATTGCACACTCTGTACCTTTACATACAGATCTAATTTTGTGTTTGAATGCATAAGTGAACACTTGTTTTCCACTTACACGTGGACTATAATCAGAAATAAAGTTGTTTTGAAACTTGTTGTGAAAGGCTTGGTTTAGTGTAACTGCTGTGGCAACAGCAAACCTCTGAAAGACAATTTACAAATCCAGATTTGCAATCTGTGTGGTGGGGTTTTTACGTGGACTTTACCAAGCAGCATCAGTTGTATCCTGTTGGAAGGTTACTGTTCTTACATGCTGCCATGATTGTCTTTTCTAATTACCTATAATTATGCAACATCAAACACTGACCACTGACAGAAGCTTTAAAAAGAAATTGATGCTTTTTTAAATCGAGTTTTACTGCTCTAGTATCAGACTGAATCACCGTTTCCCCTCAGTCTCTCGTCATGATTTGCATGGACAATATTTGGTCTGGGTTTGATCCAAAGCACAGTGAAGAGCCTAGTGCTGTGAACAACCTACTTGTGCAGCACTCAGCCTTTGTCAGGTAGTGACCAACACGTCAAGCAGGAAGGTCTAATACTGGACAGACAGCAAAAAGTGTCTTGACAGAGCTCAGAGATTACTTTGTATTAAAAAAAAAAGGATGAACTGTTTAAAATCAGCTCCGTGTGTGCTTGTTGGCATTGTAGCATATCCTCAAAGCCTTGGCCGTTTGGAACAAAAGTTAACTTATAGCTCAAAACAGAACAGTGAAATAGAAGCAGATCCCCAAATAGTGTTTACGTCAGTGAGCCTGATTTCGGGACCCCCACAGAAGCCTCTCCTGGGTTTACCTCCTGAGGATTGATAGAAAAGCTGCATTTACCGTAACTGCCAAAGTCTGCATCTGACAGAAATTAAATCTGTTTTAAAAAGGAAGAACAGCACAAGCTACATCTTAAATTTATGCTAGTGTCATTGGATTTAGGCACTTGAAAGCAATTTCATGAGCAGATTTGCATACAACAGAAACCTGTAAGCAAATTGAAAGTGCTGTTTAGGATTCAGAGAGGAACTAAATGCATACTCCATCTCTGACATAATTTGTCTGGAGGTTTGCAAAATAATTTTTCATCAGATTATAATATTTAAAGTAATTAAAGATACAATTTACTATTTAATAAACAATGTGTTCTGTAACTTCATTAAAGATGCTGCCTTTCTTAATTGTGGTGGTCCAAAAGGTTGTCAGTGAACTGTACATTAACTGCAGAGATAATAATGATTTTATATGCTAATAATTTTTAAATGAATAACTCATGTAGCTTTTCAGCCACACGGGGAAAATAATTTACATTCCTAAAGCTCACTTTGGTATTAACCCCCTTTTACTTGGGGAGAGTGGATATCCTTGTATGAAATGTTCATTTGTTTTACATTAGCACTAATGCAAGCATGTAGGACCCACTGGTGTGAAAGGATTAAAAGCATCAGTGTTAGACAAGCATGAATGTTTCAGAGAGAAATCCTTGTTAGAGGGACCTATTGGGACCGTGTAACTTGATTTTCTATTTATTGATCAGATGCTCCTTGGTTTTGTTACCATTTGAAACTCCACTGGGAGTGAATCTTCCTGCTTTAATACTGCAAACACAAAAACGTGCACCCAGAGGATGTTAAGGGCACATGCTCTCTCCTTGGTATGTTTGTGTGACTGGACTAATGTTAGCATGGGTCAAACATCACGTCAGGGGAAGCGTATGCTCTCTGGGGAGTACTTGCAACAGTGGCTACAGGCGATTGTAGGTATCTAGTTTTAACTTTCTGAAACAGTCTTCTCTCTGGATGTGGTGCAAGCCAAGTACCAGACCTGTGATCTTCAGCGACCAATGTGTCATGTTCCTTACTGCTGGGTATTGAGGACACATTTGGAAATCCTCACCATCGTTTCTCTGCTTTCTGGATAGTCGCCTTGCAGCATCTGAGGTTCAGGTACCATTCATTTCTGACCCAAAGCACTGGTTTTGGTGGCCTCTCAGCAGTATGTGAAACAGCCAAGGAAAGCTCAGGCACTGGATGAAAATGTTAGCATCAGTTAACACACTCATGCTCTGTTTTTGAATGAAGCTTCAAATGAAATACAGCATGTGCTGATGTTGGGAAAGGAATTTAGATTTCATTAACAGACAGAAAAAAACAACCTTAGGCAATTTATGACTTCTGTCGTTGGCCCTTACTCACTGTAGGATCTGGTCAGAGTAGGATCTTGCTTGGTTATTTCCAGTATGCGGGAGTAGCTCTATAGGTGGTTTAATGCTTCTCAGCCAACGTACCCAGGAAGGAGAATGTCACTTTAACAGGATATTTGCATAAAACTCCTCACTACAGCTGCTTTTAAAAGGAGAGGCAGATAAATATGTGCTTAATGATAAGGACATTGATGTGAAGTGGGTAAATGACCTGAGTGAGAAAGCTCATTGACCCTCCGGCATGTTACGAGAATGTCATATTTGTTGCAGTGTACTCTGCACTGACACACACAGCATGTGACAATCTGAGCAGATAAAGCCCCTGACGATGCATGCTGATTATTCACCTGCAATTATCGAGCTCTGTGTGCTATTTTTCTTAATTGATAGTGAACACTGGAGCATAATCACGATGAAAATGTCACTTCGGAATGTTGCTTTAAAGAAATGAGTAAGAAAGTCTTCTCAAATGTTTTGATAGATGATTCATGGCACTGGAGCTGCTGACAAGGAGCCAATGTAGCCAAGCCAATAAATATGCAGTTAAGAGGACTCTGGAAACATGCATTCTGGTAGTGTGACAGATTCCAAAAGCACTTTTTCTACCAGAGTAGGTTTCTAAAGCTGCTTTCTCCTGTTCTACATTCAGATACTCTTGTCTAATTAGACTAATTGGCTGGCAAATTTGCCTTCTTTTAAATAAAATGAGTTTGGAGGTAAGAGAACAAATACCATCAGAAACCTGAATTATTCCGTCTTTCCATAATAATTGTTTCTTTTTAACAGAGCAGAACCAGGCTGTATTATTTCTGGGGAATTTCTCTGTAATTTACTACAGATGACATGTCTCCAGGAGGAATGAGTATTGGCAGTCTATTTATAAACCTTGAAACACAGCAGTCGTAGTGGAATGAGCGGCCTCCACCTTACCTGCAGCGGCAGTAACGGATACAGCCCTAACACATAACTGTAACCTGATGCTATTCTGACAAAGCCAACCAGCTTTAAGTCAGTACATGTGCGTTTCCTGTGCCTTGTTTTGCCTTCTGAAGATCCAAAATGCACAGAGGATAACGGGAGTGAATGATAGCTTAGGTGTTCTGTTTCCTTGAGCTGCTGGTTGTGTTACACCCACGGCTGCCGTGCAGACCTGCAAATCCGTAACATCCGCTTCAGATGGGTTCGGGAACAAGGCGCCACGTTCTCTTCTTCTTGGTCCAGAGATTAAAATTGATCACTGGAGACATGAGGGAGCAGGTTTTAGTATCACAGCTCAATGTGGTTAACTGGGATAGTGCACGGCTCCTGTTCCACTTAACCGTGCGCGTACAGGTTACAAATATTATTGATGGCGAGGGTCAGCAGAGGCTGGAGGGAGGTCACGTCGCTTGCTGCTCTGCGGTAATTTTTAAGGGACAAGAGCTATGGACCCTCATAGCAGCTGGGACAGGTACAGTTTAAATCTGACAAATGGAGATTTACGTCTGTGTGAGCTGGCTAAGCCCTTCAGGTAGAAATAATAAATGGAAATTTGATAGGTTGTTTTATCATAGGTCAAATATTGTGCAGTAGAAGAAAGGGGAAAAAAGATTTAATTATTACCTTTTCCTCAGGATGCGCTGATGATAGGCTTTCAGTTGGAGATCTGTGCTGCAGAAAAAAAAATGAATAATGTTTTAATGGGTTTTTTTGAGACATCATTTTAAAATCTATGTGGAGATGGTTTACTTGAAGTGTTTCAAAAATGCAGCGTAGGCGGAGTGATACAGGAGTAATTACTGAATAAGCTTTACAGCATCTTTTTGTTCTTCCATGTGGACAAAACCAGTGTATTCATATTCTGAGATTTAAGATAAATCAATGGAATATGTTAACAAAAAACTGGGAAACAGGATTTGTTTCCTGTGTTCAGATTTCAGGTGGAGTGGTAGCTTGTAGCATTCGAGAGGCAGTGGTGGTTTACCTCTACCTTTAAATAAAAAAAGAGGAGATAAATCCTTACTACATGTTGAAAATGGGAATAACCAGAAAGTCCTGTGTTTTGCAGGGGTTCCTTGAACGTGTGAGATTTTCTTCCTGGATAAGTAATTTGTTACAAGTGCTTAATGTAGATACAGAGGGTGCAAAGCTGTAATTGATCCAGCCTGTTATTTCATAGTCACTGTATTCAAACAGAATGGAAGCCATGGAGGTCCCATGCAACAGAGTAACAGGAGTGAGTTTAAAAGAAATGGCTGTAGTTAGGTATTTCTGTGATTCTCAGCTGTTCTGTTACATAAAGTTGGGAAACAATGCTATAAAAAGAACAAACAAATCCATGTTTGTGTTTGGAATCCTTTGATAGCAGAGTGCAGGACGATTTTAGCTAATACAAGTACACCTGATTGCAGCTTCCCTGCTGTACAGTGCCTGACACCTGAGGTGGTATTCCAGAATATTAATGACATGCATTTCCACACAGTGACTTTGCTGCCTTTGATAGATTTCTTTTCAGCTGTATGGAGACCTAGTATTTCTTTTGCTTTGTGATGCCAACTAAGCATTTGTGATTTTTACTCTGTGACTGTTTCCTGTCAGTTTTATTCTTATGTTATCCATTCCCTGCATATTTAACGTGTGGTTTCTATTGATAAAGACTATGTTTTCAATGTTTTAAAAAAATGCATCTGAAGAGTTCTTTTCCATGCTGACTTTTTATTTGCTTTTGTAAGTCTCGGTTGGCTTTGATTATTTCAATATGCAAGTGTGGCTCCCTATAAACTGGGAATATTAGCCAATGCATCTGCTTGGGGAAAGGTATTGCTTCAGCTGCAAACAGCTGTGATGAGATTTCCTGCTTGCTTTTCAGAAGCCCGTTGCTCCCAGTCCCTCTATACCCTTTATTCTACTTTTTCTTCTACAAATTTAGATTTTCTATGCTGTAAAAAAACCCAAAAATCATTTTACCAAGACATATGGCTTCTGGGATTTTTTTGTGTATCCTTCAAGTTACTGATAAACAGTGCACAAGGAGTTGATCCTGTTCTCGTGGCCACTTCAGCACTGTTTACTGAGCAAGAGTAAGCATTGAGGCCAGTTTCTACTCCTCTGGCGTGGTGCAGCATATCACACTGACAAATAGTATCTGTCTGGTGTCTGGAGGAAACACAGCCTCTCTGCGCCTTCCCTTTGGCATGTTAGTGCTAGGAACAGCACTTTCTGTAGAAGGAAGAGGGAAAAGAACCTACAATATTAGTGTGTCAGATCTTAAACTTCAGCATGTCTGCTGTGCCGGTTCGAGGATGCTCCTGAACAGAGACAGCTTGTGCCAGTGGTGAGAAGTGACCAAAATCCAGTTTAGCACTGCTGTAAGCAAGCAGACTGGAAAAGCTCTTTTTTTTCTGGGTGGAATGGTACTTTCTTGTGTTAGAGATGGATTTGACTGAGCCTACTAAATGCATTTTTGCCAGTGACCTTTTCAGATTTGTCACCGGCATAAGAAATGTTACCAAGATGACACAGGAAAGGTTTGCAGCAATATTGCACTTCATTTTTTACAGCAGATGTTTCTTGAGTTACTCTGTATTACAATTTACAGAACTCTTATGTTCTACAAATGAAGATTCATAGCAAACTGTTTCAGTGCTTTAAGTCCTGCAATAAACAACACCAGCCAGAACAGAACTAGAGGGAAGGTAGGCAGACTTCTGCATTCATCCTTCTGTGTGATAAGGTTTGCTTCAGAGAAATCTTCACATTTCAGCAAGGCCTTTCACCAGGACCCTCATCTAACTTCCCGGCATCCTCAGCTTGACCATTCACTCAAATATGGGCAACGTTAAGTATCACTTTCCAACCTGAGACAAAAGGCCAGAATTATCACCTGGTCCTTAATTTAGGAAGATATTTACCTTTGTCCAACCTGGTATCCCTTCTCATAGTGTATCTTTTAAAGAATTGTGTTTTAAAACCACTCAGTGACACTATATGCTTCAGTTTTGGGGTGTGCACAGTGACCAAAATGCAGTTCAGCACTACTGTAAGCACAGTGTTGGTAGATGTGAAGGGTGTTCTTTTGCACGTGCTGTACATGGTGTTCATTCTGACTCGAGGTAAGAAAAGGCTGACCCGAGTGTCTTGTAGTTCTTGGACTTTTTCCCCTTTACTTTTCTCTTTCCATGAACGAGGCTTGAGCTGTCATTAGGGAATTATTCCCACAGACCTCACAAGTGTACCTATCCCAAAGTAAAGAAATCATTAATAAAAAACAGCAAAAAGGAGCAGTTATATTACAAAATAAATCTACCAGGCTTACAAAGAAAACAAATTTGAAAGAGCCACCTGCTGTGGAGATGAGGCAGTAATCTCAGCAGCAGGAAATAAACGGAGAGAGGAAGAAAATACAAAAGCATAGACATTAAAAAAGTAATTAAAACACTTATCTCCATCGACATACATAGCAAACAAAAAAAAATCAACCACCTAGAAAATACACTCTATTGAACCTCACAGCAGGAAGTAACAAAGCTGCCACCATAAAACAAATCTCCAGCCAAAGGAGAGGGATCCTTTAAAAATACAAGCTGCAAAAGTATTTACTAATGTGTTAATCACTAATGGACTGACCTTGAGAGAAGCTGAGCACCTGCAAAGCATTTGCAACTTTACTGGGAATTTAGTCTTTCAGAGTACCTTTAAAAAGATAGAGAGAGTAACTCCTGAAATACCAGTGTCTTTCTGTTCCATTTCTGATGGATATCATAGCAGGAGGTGTGACGGTGCACTTGGTATTATCAACTGTGCAGCTCAACTTGGGTCCCCGACCTGGGTAATGCCTTTCAGTGTAGTTCACATCTGAATTGGTGTGTAATATTGATCCATGGACAGCAAAGTTATCAATATTGATATGAATAAACATTACTTCTTACAAACAAGTAGGTAAAGCATATGCCACTGCATACAAATGGGTTCTGTCGTGTCTAGGGAAAACTGGAAATCTGACAGTTATGGGAATTTACTGTTTCAGTGTAATCTTTCAAGAAAATACTTTAATATACTTAAAACTCACGGTCTCATTTATACAATTCATGGATGGTGTGACATAAAATGAAACTGCTTTAAGGAAATAGATTTTGATCTGCATTTCCCCAGACCACAAACTAGACTTCTTGGAAAAGAACAGAGCATTCCGAAATATTAAAGGGTGCTCATGCACTTGTTCTTTCTTCTCTGCCATGCACCTTTGTAGTCACACCCTGGCCATATGGTACCTGTAGCTGCAAGTCTCTGGGCAAGTGTGAAATGCTCTCAGAAGTGTTACGTCTGAAATGCTTTTCTATGGTGCCACAAGAAACACTTGGTGCATTAAGGGGCAGGGAGATGGGACAAAACAGGTACTTTTCTGCCAATTCCAAAGGAGCCCTTCAGAAGGGAACTGGTGGATTTTGAAATTCACCCTTAGAAGTCAGTTAGTTTTTTGTCTACTTCAGCACATCATTTGAAGAAAATAAACCCCCCCATACAAACAAATACTGTTTACAAAATAACTTATCAGACCATGTCAACCCCTCTGTAAAATTCATATCAGCCTCTGTCCATCAGCCATCCCACGGCTCTTTTGCCCAAGGTGCATGAATGGGCACAGCTCATTGGTTTTGTTCCTCAGGCTGGCTCAAGGTGAGGTATTGCTGGTGCAGAACCTGTGCTGCCTCATTTCTGGGCTGTGTGCAAGTTTCCTGTGCTGTTTAGCAGGCTGGGTCTCTCTAAATTTCTACTTGATGCTTCATATTTGCGTAACATGAGAACATTTTGTAAAGGGGGAAAAAAAGCCTCCTAAGGTAGTGAATGGGGTTTGATGTTGGGTTTGGTTTGTGAGTTTTAAAAGGTAGAAAAAGGGATGTGCACAGCCGGTGAATCCAGTTTTCTTTGTTTTCTTTTGAATTCAATCTGGATGCATTTATAAATATAATGTCATTTTGAAGCTGAGTTGAAAGAGCCATTATAAAAAATGTCAAAACAGAGCGTTTTGGCTTGTAAAAAAATGGTTCTTGGTTTATGCAAAAGGACTGCACTCGCCAGACTGGATTTACATTTTTACCTGAAAGTGAGGAGTTGGTAAATCCAACCAGTTCTCATCTTGGAAACTTTCTTCTGTCAGGATAGTGATTGTTTTTCCTGTCTGGAAACATGTTGTCAGTCAGCTGCCACGGGAAACTATATTTGATCCATTTCCAGGACAGAGGCTTGTTTTGTATGTCAGTTATTAAGATTGGCTGAGAAGTTCATTTGAACCTGCAAATCTGCCCAGGCATATCGGATTTCAGTACTCCAAATCATGAGTTCAGGTTCAGAAGACATTCTTGTTTGTTGGGAGAGGGTGCCTGATCAAAATAGAGGAGAAAGATATGCAGTGCCTCTACTTCTGCTTTAGTTTTCCTTTCTGACCAGGCTAATAGTTACTGTAATAGCAGCAGTGTGTATTTTCTTCTCAGACCGAGCTGAGTGATGTGTTGACATCCCTTGATTTATTTGATCCAGTAAGCTAGTGGACCAGGCACATTGCTCCACATGCCAGTCCCTGGCATTGTGCATGCATCAGGCCTGTGCATTACCCTTTGTATCTGACAAATTGATGCTAATCATTTGGTGATTCATGTTTCATCTGGACCAGGGCATGGTGAGAGGATCTGAGTCCTGTCCCTTTGGATGGAGATAATGGACTTAATTCCACCAATTAAGGAAATTAACATGCATCTGTAGCATAAGAACAAAGAGCACAACATCTTGGTAGGAAACAGATGTAGCTTTTACATATATATGTATGTAACAAGGATATCAAAATGCAAGGTTAAAGTCTATGTTTTCCAAAGCCCCTGTTACAGTGGCTAATAACTTTGGAACCTATATGGTACGTCAGACATGGCAAAGACACTGATGCCGAGGTAAAGCCCAGTGGAGAAGGGGTCGTGAGGATGGAAGGCTTCCTCCCAAGAGAGTGATGCTTGATGAGAGATATCTGGAGCCTCTGGGAGTGAAATGCAGGGCCTGGCAAAACAGAGGGTCGGGGACAGAGTTGAATTGCTTTCTCTGTTGTACCTGACCCAGATTGGGACTCTCTTGATTAGCTTTTGCAAAGCTGAACTAGATCTGGCATGCAAGCTGTTATTTTCACAATGTTTCTCCTTTCTCTATTCTTAGTAAATTCTGTTTTCCACAGCCCTTGAGGCTTCATTGTGTGGTTTGGGTATCAGTTGCTTCAGAAGATTGTTCCCTGGCATCAGCAGGTAAAGGGATTGAGGCTTCAGGAAGCCCAGGGGCTTTGGCTGCAGGAGGAGTCCGGGGGAGGGAGGTTTGGCAGGGCTGAGCATAGCCCTTTGCTTTTATACAGGTGTGCAGAGTCCATCCAAAAAACACCAGCAGAATTGTCTTTTTAGGCTGCCTCCTCTTAATGCCCTTCAGAACTGCTGCTCTTCAGCACAGGTGAAGGAAGTACTTGTTATCACTAGATTCTGGTGTAGGTTATTTAGAGACCAGAGACTTAGAATAGGGAAAGATTTGTTTCAGGACAAGAAATGCCAAGTAATAAATAAAAAAGCTTTATGGATGGCTTGCAGGTGGGTTTGGAGAGAGGAGAACTGACTACCATTGGCTTCAGCATAAAACCTAGGTGAAAGACCTCATGTTTTTCTAAGCATTTTTCGTCGGGTGGCTCCTGGCTATTTTGTACTCATGTGTGAATTCCCTTTTGCTGAAGGATCTCTCTTGATTTATCTTCAAAGGGTATTTCTGTTGGTTCATTATTTTGACCTGAATTGTGTCTTTCACAGATGACTGGGGTTTTTCAAATTTTATTTCTTCTGTAAGCCCGTTTGCTTGAAACCACATTTTTCTTCTACAGCTGCTTTTTTTGCGTCAAACGTTCTCTCTCCTGAGAGGCTGTTGGCTATTTATCAATATTTGATCTGTCTGTAAAGGGAATGTCTGTATGGTGGCCGTTTATTAGGAGCTGCTGTCTCTCTAAAGTGGATCTTATCAGTTCTTGATCTCTTTCTGTTTGTCCACCTTCTGCCCCTTTCTCAGCTAGCCTAGTGGCTTTTAACAGCTGCTCAGTCTCTCTATTTTGACAAAATTAAATGCGATCATTACAATGGCAAATACTAAACAGCGAAAGGAGATCAGAATCCAGTACAGCTCCCAGCAGAAGCTTAGTAAATAGTCTGAAACTGTTCCAGGTGGTTGTGGGTATAAGGGGAAAAGCCCCTCCGATTCCTTCAGAAGTAATTGTTGCAAAATCAGTGTTCGTGGAGTTTTCAGCAAAATGAAGATATGGGAACAGCTGGCAGAAAATGTTGTATTTACTCAGTAACTCTTGGACTTTTTCCTTTTTTGGTCATATCAGCCAGATTAAACATTATTGAATCCAATGCATTCTTAATCCAGCTCCATTGATTTCAGTGGCACTGATCGAGGGATGAACCTGAACCATGAACATTGCGACGTTCCCTTAATTCTACTCGTTTTTCAGCCTATGGGAGCTAAACTACTGATGCTGTTAGAGACAAAACCATTTCCATTAGGAGATGATAAAAGCAGCAAAAACAAGTGGAAAAAATATTTATGAGGGTTTCTCCTTGTTTTTGAATGGGGATAGATGCTAGGTAGAAAGGAAATTATCTTTAATGCAGGCTGTGTGTCTCACTAATGACAAGAGTGTTTCTCCCAAGAGTGAGCTGATGCCTCTGAGCTGGTTTTTGAGTACCTCAATAGAAATCATTGCGTTATTCTGTCCTCTGCTTGTAGGCAGCCAGTGAGAGCTTTTTCTGGAGTACTCTGCTTGCCATAGATGATTTTGCAATATATACGTGGAGGAAAACCTGTGCAGCTTTAAAAATAATTCCTGTAATGCATTTTACATATTGTACTTTCAGTAGCACTGAGTATTTCTGGCAGCCTCTCCAGATGTCCATTATTAATTCTTCATTAGCCAATATTCCAGCCTACCCAGGAAGCACAGCATTCAAAGGTCTTGAAGTTCAGTATGTGTTCCTATTTTCTAACCTTGTTTTTCTTAGTATCCAGCTATAGATGAGCAGTGTTTTGAAAGTCAGATGTTCAGCAAATGAGCCATGAGATTTTTCTTATTTTTTTATAAGGAGACTTGGTATAATCATTAGGGTAGGAAAAGACCTTTAAGATCATCGAGTCCAAATCAAGAAAGTACTCAACAAATAACATGAGATTTTTCAAACACAAAAACTCCAAGTTTTTAAGATCTGCTTTAGGGCTTGTAAGCCTTTTGAATTCACTGCAATCATGGTTTCATTGTCTGCATTGGAGGCATTAAACACCCTAAAAGGTGTTTCTGTTTTCTTCTTGTGTTATAGTAACTTCATTCAGGGATCTAGAGGTTTAGGAAACTTCCCTTGAATCAGGTGGCTCAGGAAAAAATCCTAAGCTTTCTTATGACTGGTCTTGTGCTGTAATGAGACAGATTTTTGATGCTTCCATGATATAAACAGACCCTAGACCTTCCCTACTTGGAGCAGCATTCCTTGCAGTGCAATCCTGCTTTATTACAGACGCTAACGTTGTGTACTGGGATTTTCCAGGCCAGTGTGTCTCAAGGATTAGTCTGCTGCCATCCGTGCCTGAGAATGGAGGGAGCGTAGATTGCTTTGCATGCTCCCATTCTGCCGGCTTGCTCTGAGGTCTCCTTGGTTCTAGTGTTTCCTTATTAAAAATGTTGACATTTACTCCATTTCAGTGTGTAATTATTAATTAGCACACTTTGATAATATTGTGGGGTTTTAGAAGTAAGTATGAAAGTGGAGGTCCTGTTGAAAATACACTGATAGATCATTGCATTTGCATTAAGAAAACGTTCTGTGTGAGCTGGGCTGGCTTGTTGTGCTGGCCAGGTGTTCACACAGCTATTCTTTGATTTCTGGAAGATGCTTTTTGCTACTTCCTTTTAAATTGAAAGGTATTTGTTGCTATTGTGGGTTGTGAAGAGCATCCCTGTCTGTATTCTGTGGCTTCTGTATAAATTGTGTGCCGTTAATAAGTACAAATAAATGTCAGCCAAAGAAGACTTAGGGGTTTTGAGAAAACAGTCAAGGATGACAAAAAAAACCCGATGGCATACAAGTACTCACAGAGATGACAGATCTACAGCATTGCCATTTGTCCTTCTCTCCTCATCAGTTAATCTGTTCATTATTAGCTCATTTGTATTGCCTGCAGGCTAGCTGTATTGAAAAATGCCTCAAAACAAAGGGGACAAAACCATTTCACATCAGTAAGAGCTACGTGCACGTGCAGGTCAAGCAAGGCAAGAAAAGCTTGCGGGAGTCTTCTCTTTCCCAGCAGCTTCCCTGCATCTGCACCCCGTGTGTCCTGTTTTCTCTAAGCCTTTCCTCTGAATTTGTTTTGGTAGCAGTTACATGGGTACACAGGTTATCCAGCAGCCTTATTTACAAGTGCTAGTACTGTATAAAATCACCAGATATGTAAACTGAAGTAATTTTGGACATTCTTTTAGAACCATCGGAGGGTTTGTGACGGTGCTTGTATTGAGGACGTTTTTGAGAATGTGTATGTGATGTGAAATGTGTGTTGGTCACTGAAATTTCCCTTGTAGTTCTGATATGCCTCAAAATATCTCTTTTAGGTTTGCCAGAACCAAACAGAGACAGTATATTCCAAGGACTGAGAATGGATCAAGGATTCTACACATCTAAAGACTTCCTACCTTTGGTAGCAATGGCAAGTAAACCAGGTGTGTGATGGTTTGGTTGTGATCACGTTCAGTAAGTCATTAGCAGTTATTGATATATCAGAGTGGACAGCTGGTTACACAGCAGCACATCCGATTACGAGGCAGCTCCTGAGGAAAGATCTGCCAAAGAGGGTTTTCTTGAGCTGCAACCTCAGAGGTGTGGTCAGGAAAGTCAGTCCTAGAGGCTGTAGAGCAGGTATTCTTATATAAAACTCTAAGCACATGGCACATCATTACCCCTAATAGATTATATTTCTTATTTTGAAATATGTCCAAAAGATGTCATAAGTTTCTCATCTGTATAAACTGTCTTGATATAAATAGTATAGATGAGATGGAGGAACCTGATCTTAAAGAAGGTGTTGCCAGTTCATGTAAGCAGCTACTTTGTATATTGTTGATAAATTATTTTGCTTGATCCCAAGTCACACACTGCATATTTTACAGACACATTTAAGGGACCACTAATTCCTTACCCAAACAACTTTACAGTCTAAGATTCATGACAAAAATAGTATGGCAGGAGTTAACAGCGCAACAGTCAGTTCATAGGCTCAGAGTGCAGTCCTGTTTTGAGTACAGAGAAGGCTGCATTTACTCCCCAGGGAGTACAGCTGGCTGCTCTCAGTGGCCCTGAGTGTGAAGCAACAAGCCTTGGGATTCGTGATTTCTGCATCACATTGTGTGTTGATCAAAAAGGAATTCCATGTACCGTTTTCTGTGTATTTGCTTAGTGCAGTCAGTGGTCCTGCATGTATGACCACATATTTAACCACACATGTACCCTTTTTCATCTACAAACTGTTTTTTTTTCCCCTAGGCATTCAGAAGTTTCTGTTAGCATTCCAACCATGGCTGTTTATTTAGTAGACTTCCCCTAAGCAGTGTGTTGAAGAACATAACTTCTGTGGCAAATCACTCTCCGTGTAGAAGTGAAGTTTATTACTCTGTATTATGTAAAATATTTAGGAAGTTCTGCACCCCATCTGTCCCACCTCTCTGCTGTTTTGATCAAATGTTTATTACTGTTTTCTTAAGCTCAAAGTGAGCCCAAATGATTTGGGAGAAAAGGTCGTCTGGTGTTCTTTTTTTGAAGTCAGGGATGTTACGAATGAAACAGGTTGAGAACCTGCACTGCAAAACGTTTGCAGAATAACAAAGGGAAAGATAAACCTTGCAAAATAATCCCTTCTTGTAATAATTTGACCAAAAATACTTTGTAGAATTCGGTGTGGACACATGGCACTCATACTGTAAGCTGTCTGCCTGCATGGGGATCTACATGCTGTGATCCACATCTTTCCAAATGCTGCAACGTAGCACTTTCCATGAGCCAGGATATCTGATGGGGTTTAAAAATATATATTAGGTCTACTATGAAAAAAAAAAGATGAACTTTGGAGAACTAACCTTTTCTGACTGACAGTAATAGATAGCTCTTTGGTGTTGTCTGCTAATTAACATGGTCTCCCTGGATTTCCTGGTGTCTGTCTGTAGCTGCCGCCACCTCTCCAGGATAGCGTGGAGTTCTAAAATAAAAATATGGCCTATATCCTGCTCTCGCTTCTTTTTTTACTGTGACAGTTCTCTAAATAGTAGACATAACAGACCTGCTCACAGTAAAATGCATATTCTGCCTGCTTGTCAAGTTCTGGTTACCACTTGTTAATATACTTTCCTCCCTAAGCCATGCCCATTGCAAGTCCATAGACGTGAATGTATCTTGGGAGCGGCCTTGTTACCAAGAGCCAAGTGGGCTGCTGCAGCTGCTCATTCCACTCTAGTCCCATAACTCACCCTGAGCTGCCATTCTCCTCCTGCACTTGTGCTTTTTCCATTGCTCAGTGTACAATTTTCCCAAATCAATAAGTTCATTGCAAACAAAGGGCAAAAGTTTAGGGTGAATTTTACATTAAGAAGCCTGTTAAGTAAATAGTGAATCGCAGAATCACAGAGTCTTTAGAGTTGGAAGGGACTCTGAAAGATCATCCAGTTCAACCCCCCTGCCAGAGCAGGACCACCCAGATTAGGTCAGGAACTCGTCCAGGTCAGTTTGAATGTCCCTAGAGAAGAAGACTCCGCAGCCCATCTGGGCAGCCCCTTCCAGTGCTCCCTCACCTCAACAGTGAGGAAGTTTTTCCTTGTGTTTCTTTGGAACCTCTTCTGTTCCAACGTGTACCCATTGCCCCTTGTCCTATCATTGAAAATCATATGTATGCATATACAAATACATGGGGGGGGAAATAATAGCATTTGCTATAGATTAAACATCTTACAACTGGAGAGAGAACACATTAATTAGGATGTTGTTTCTCACTCTCTTTATACGTCTAAATTAAAAGCATTGTTTCCTTGAATGATGCTTGTGTTTCTTTACTGTTGCCTGTGAAAATCTGCTGCAATTATAGCAGGACAGTTGAGTGAGAGTGCAGTGATGAACTGGCCAGCTTAGTACCTCCTGACCGAAATTATCACAGACTCATTGAGAATATAGCTCTATTATTTATGGCATTATTTTTGAAGTTAGGATAATGTGCCTGATCAACAGTTAGCTGCATTTAAACTTGTGATACAGTGCACTCTCATACACACAGAGCTCAGTTTTACTTAAACAGGTCTTGTATAATTGGGTCTCCAAATACCAGCTGGAGCCGACGAACACGTGATGTTGTCATTCTCTCCATGTAGCGTTTTGCAAATAATTTTTAGAAAGCCACTGTAGGTTAAACATTTTCTTCCAGTAGAAGATCTAGGAATTACTGTAATAATATTCTTTCTGGCTCATGTTCAGCTGCCGTGCAGGATAGCCTCTGAGAACCGTGGGATAGCCAGAACAGCGTCAACACCTTGTAGAAAACTGACTGGGGACTAACTTTCTGGGAAACTATTGCACAAAACTGTCAACAACCGGTCATCTTTTGAAAACTACCAAGTATTATTCTTTAGAATCTCTTAAAAGGTGTTGTTTTCTCTGTAACTGGGAGGATAATGAATCTGGTAAGAGAGAAACTTACTTTTTTGAATAAAAAGATTTCAGAATGCTAATTTCAACCTGACAGGACCCACAATCTTACAAACGTGTTGTCATTTGAATTCTTTCCAGATAGAAAAGTGCAGCTGCTTAGAGTACTGACTATGAAATTATGTATATGAGCATATCTAAAAAACGGGAATAAAACTGTCTTTCAGTGAAGCAGAATAATTTGATAGTGACACTCCATGCTTGGAAACTGTAAGATGCAATTTTACACTGCTTTGAGTACAAGTACCTTTGGAGCTGTCATGCAGAAATGGTTTCACCGCTTGAAAATGGGGTTTTCCTTTCATCTTTCAGGGATGTGTGCCTGTCACTCTCCGTTGCCATCAATACATGGAACTGTGGTTGTGCTTGGGGCAGGAGACACTGCCTTTGACTGTGCAACATCTGCTTTACGCTGTGGAGCTCGTCGCGTGTTTGTGGTCTTCAGGAAGGGATTCACCAACATCAGGGCTGTCCCAGAAGAGGTAAAACTGAGTAAGGGGATCTATCAGGTGGAATATCACTTGTTTTTCCTACAAGGCCTGAAAGTATGTTCTAGGTACTTCAGAGTCTCCTGTTATTATTGTTTTCCTCTCTTGCAGTCAGATGGCTGCCTTTGCATACAAGGAGTAGAATTTCTTGTACATGAGAAAATACAGTAAGGTTTTGGATGGTGGAAGCACCCCAGAGATCAAGCAGCCGTTTGAGTATTGTAGGTGACTCTTCAGGTCATGATTAGACCTAGAGTGATACTTTCTGGCTGCTCTCTAATGAATCTCAGGGATCCTGACGTTGCCTTGGGAGCCTGTAGAATCTTGTAAGAAGATTAGTTAGAGCACTTTTGGCTTGAAGTCATTGCCGGTGGCTGTAGAGCACTGTCATTCATCCAGATTTCAGCATTCAATTTGAGTTTTAGTTTGGCTTTGCACTTTGGCATTCATCAGGTTCCGGACATATCTTCACGTTCTGAAACTGACTCTGCTTCCTCAACGCATCTGTACTGCAGGAGGGTCTTTTTCTGACCAGTTTTTCCCGTTTTGGTGGTCTTTTGCCACGATCATCACTTGGTACATACTTTACACTTTTATGTACTTAGGGATATCAGCACATCTAATGCATCTTTATCATGAGATTTATGGTAGTTTGGTCATCTGTTTCAAGGAGATGGACATCTGAGAGATCTTAGAGAAAGGGAATGGTCCTGCAAAAAAGTGGCAGAGGACCTCTTGCTGCATAATTTGCTTCTGTTGCACTTCATTTAAGAATTCCAGACACAATAAGTACTGAAACCATTGCACAGACACATTCACGTGCTATCCAGGTTCTTACTAATCAAGAAACAATTGTCACTGAACCAAAACCTTTGTTAGCAGCCTGGGCAAATTCCTAAATGTTGTCAACATTTGTACTCATCTAATCATAGGAAAAAAGTAAAATAAAAGGAACTTCAGCTAGTAACAGCCATGCTGGAACAATGTCAGGTTGGATGTTACATGTTCAAAAGAGTTGTCACGTAAACACAGACCATCAAATGCTGAAGACTTTGCTAAGACTGAATGCTGTTTGGCTTCTGGAGATTTACCATAGCAGAGATTTAGAAGATTTAAGCCTGGATTGTCAGTCAGAAAACTGTTGTTTGCACATGGTAGTCAGCATTTAATAACATCTTAAAATCACAGGAAACACAAAGCAGGGCATCCACTTAAATTAGTAGTAGGCCTCCTATTAAAAGACAGGGATAGTTGCATAAGGTAACTCTTTTGCCAACAAAGGAATGATACATATCCAAAGTCACAAGGAACTGTAAATAAGAAAATGTACTGGAGAAATATTTGCATTGCAGATTTCCCCAGTGGCCCTGTCTAGAGCCGCTTGATTTAATAGCACGGGAGGCTCTGAAGCTGGTATGAAGATAACTGTCTGTGCACAGGTGCCTGCTGCTGCAGAAGAGTGCTGAGTAGCATCTTCAGTCAAAAAGTGGTTTATGGTGGATTGGGCTTCTTTTGTAAAAACACAGCGGTTGCAGTTCTGTGTTTTGTTGCTTCTCCTCTACAGATGGAACTTGCCAAAGAGGAGAAGTGTGAATTTCTGCCTTTCCTCTCCCCTCGGAAAGTGATACTTAGGGGTGGACGAATCGTTGCCATGGAGTTTGTTCGGACTGAACAGGATAATGATGGAAACTGGACAGAAGATGAGGATCAGGTTGTCCGCCTGAAAACCGATGTGGTAATCAGTGCCTTTGGCTCCATCCTGAGCGACTGCAAAGGTAACCCTGACTAGTGCATTCTGTAAATGCTGATTGTTGTTGGAGCTGTAGTTGCTTCTCGGCCCTTGACAGTTTTGTGAGATGAGTCTTCTGGAGGTCACACAGCTTGTGACTGCTTGTGCCGTTCACAGGAGTTTCTTTGTCCTTTAGTTACACCTCTTGGAACAAAACTTGAGCGTCTGGTAACAAAGCAGTTTTCAGTTTATTGCTGTATAGAGCAGGAACTCGGATTAGAGGGAGAGTTGCTCAGTGTACATCTTGCTTTCCTCTCAATGCAAATGGGATCTCAAAGAATACTCTTGGGGAATTCTGGTCTCACTAATTAACTTTAGAGAAACTCATTATACTACAACTTTAAACTGAACTGGTCTGATCTCTGAAACTTTTTTTTTAACCTATTAAATTAAGCAAGAATTAAGGCAGATTCATTATTCTGGTTCAGCTGGTCTGGGTATCACTCATTTTCTTGTGCATACACAAGAGGACTGTGGCTTCTCATATGCATGGTATTTGTTAAATTCACCTGCTTGTCTCAGCTTGTCTCATTATTTAGCTGCACTTTACAAACTTTCTTCTTAAAAATGAGCAGTCACATACTTCCATATTAAAGATACAGAAATAGGGACATAGATGATGTTTCAGAGATAGAACAAATTGTCTGGATGTCGCAGAGAGAGGGGTGAAGAACAGGAGTATGGCTGAAAACGTGGGAACTGAGCAGAGCTCACGCTGTTCTCCTCTGAAACTGGGCAGGATTTAAAGAGCTCGAGACACATGCATCAAACGTGCCTCGAAAGCAGAAAAACACTGACTCGGCAGAAGACAAATTGATAAAATGAATGGATCTTCAGCCTGGAGACGCTCACCAAGGTTAGCAGGTTCTGAATGCCTTGGTGATCAATGTGCCTGCCTCTCCAGGGCATGGACTTGCCAGCCAATTAACCCCTGGCATGCTGTCATGGTCTTTGGGTACAAATGCCCTGACAGAGGACTTGGCAAGTGGCTCAGAGTGTATGTCACTAGAAAACTTGGTAATGAGGTACTGGTTCTGCCTGTGCAGAGGGAAATCCAAAATGTGTTAGCATAATGTGGTTTTCTGAATCTTTTTCATTAAATAAAATCATCAATCTAAAATCATCTACGCAGAGTCTAGTGTTTGTGGACATACCTCAGGCTTCTCACACCTGCATGGTCTGTCTTACAGATAACACTGCTTTAAATCCAATGAATTTTTGGGCTCGATGATCTCTCGAGGTCCCTTCCAGCCCTTGAGGTTCTGTGAATTTTTCTGATACTAAAATTTTCCAGAGTCGTTGGTGAAATTGCACAAAAAGTGTACTGACTGCCCAGAAAGACAAAGCATTAGGTACTGAAGCTAAATGCTAGGGCCCGTGGAGGGATTTCAGAATGCAGCCACTGGCAGAGCTGGCTGTAATCTGAACGAGGTACCCGGTGCTTCCTCTTCACCAGTCCACTCATATATAAAGTTAGACCATCCTACAGTACAAAAGCAGAATCAGCCTTGTTCCAGGAGGAACATGTGAAGTTAATTCCAGGAGTGTGTGTTGCTGCTGCTTAGGGATGGGTGTGCTCTGCCCAAGGCAGCAGCTGCCCCAGCTTCGTGCAGCGCGGCTTACTCGGGGCTGCCTCCTGCCTGGCACTTGCCTCGTGCTCTGAAGGGTGCAGGAGCTGCAGTCCACATCTCTTGGAGAGAACAGACTCCCATTCACTTGGAGAGGTGGTGCTGTGAAGAGTCTGGCATCTGGGTTGGGCTTGTCTGACTTCCAGGAAGGAGAGAGAAGAAGCTTAAGGTTTTTCTTTCAATCTTGAAGAGATCCATGAGAGATCCGCTCAGGTGGTGGAGTTGGCTTGACTGAGAATTGTGGAAAGCTTTGTTGTTGCTTATAAAACCCTCTGTTTAGGTTTTTTGGAAGGTTTTCTAGAACCTCATTAGGTAAATTAAATATTAGCCTATGCAATTAGTATGTTTGGTTGTGATTCACAGAGCCCTTGGTAATGGAGTCATTCTGTTTTCACGCACAGGAAAAAAGCTGCTTCAGCTAAAGGCTGAATTCACTGTGCTGCTTAGCCATATTTGTGCCAGCCTTGTGTCTCCTAGGGTGCAGCCACTGGCTAAGCTAGTTGTGAGGTTTTTAAATAGGAGCATAAAATGGGAGGGGAACAAAGTCATCCAGGGAGCTGATGGTGAAAGGAGGAGAGTCGTTCACCATGGCAGTGAGCAATACACCTCAGTTTCACGTGGTGTTTTTGGTGAAACTGGTATTGGAACAGCAATCAAATTACAAGGAAAAGAGAAGGTATTTGTTTGGATGTTGTGAAAGTGGAAGGAAGTTAAGACTTGAGGGAATCAAGTGTTTGTTTTGAGCATGCTATTTCAGTGGTTCTTAAATCTTTATTTTTTTACTGAGCTGTCTTAATGAAAGTCAAATTTGCTTTTCACCACTGAGCTGGATTACAACCAAATCTCCAGGCTACCTCGGGGCACAGCACAACAAGAAAGCAAAAAAAACCCCAAATACCAAAAGCATCTTATCTTTGTGGTGTTTTGTATTCAAGAGATGGAGATAAGTCAGGCACTCTCCATCAAAAGATAGGGATGAGAATACTGGAGGTACTCAAAACTGGACAATGCCATGCATAAAATGGTCTGAGTTGGAACTTGATCTAACTTTGAAGAGAAGGATGGACATGGTGACCTCCAGAGTGCCCTTCTAGGCTGAATTATTCTATGACTGGACGACTCAGGTGCAGGTGGAATAAATGTGTTAATTTTTGCTCACACAAAGAGCTCTATCAATTGACCTAAATTGTAAGACATCTCAGGGAACTGCAAGGGCAGTGTTGGTATGGGCCAAGCTAGCAGGATATGTCCTGTTTGTTATTAATATTCTTCAATGCTGATGCTTCTGATAAAGAATATTCTGATAAGAATAAAGACAAGTGTAAACCAGAAGGACTGAGATCAGACCTAACCCCAGTTCAGCAAAGGGTCCAGGGCAGCCTCAATGATCACGTTTTAAAGGTTTATTTAACGAGACATAAGCATGTGGGTGACTTGCTCTTCTGAGCAGAAGTAGCTTGTGGGTTAGGGATCTCTTTCTTGCCTATTCTCCTCAAGAAGACGTTTCTTACTCTTGCACAGTAACTATGACATTAGCAGCTGAGATTCCATGTGCTCATGGTAGGTATTTAGTCCTTTCTGGTTTGTTAAAACAAAGCCTTGATTGTGTTTTTCAGCAGTGGTTCCAGCAGGTATTCATCCTCCCACTGGGAATCACAGAAATGCCTCATTGATTTAAAAAAAATGCACTGCTAAGTCCATTTGATGCCCAGGAAGTTGCCAATAACAGGAGAGTGGTCTTCTAGACTGCTTTAAGAATACGACTGCTTTACTGAAACTGGTAAAAAAAAAGCCCAACAAATTGTTCAAATCAAACTACTGCAGATGGAGTAACAAAAGTGTTTTGCTGCTCGTAGGAAAAAGAGATTTTGGGAGAACAAGCTGATTTTTTTTAACCACCTAGCTTACCAAAGCCTTCCAGCTGCCATAACTGACCCACATAAGCAAAGAGCTGCAAGGCAATTTTGTACCTTTCCTCACGTTCCTGCTCTTTTGCTTGGTTCGTTATTTTGGAGGCCTACAACATATTAGTGAAGTACTGAATTATCTTCTGTCACTGTTCCAAATTGCAGCTACTCAATATGTACAGCTAATTCTGTGCAGTCCGTCGCGCTGCGTGCAGCCTCAGTATCCTACTTAACACCAGTCCTGTTGGGTTTAAATTCTAAACTTTAAATAACCATTTTCTTACATATTTTGTTCTGATACACTAAAAGAATGATGTTTTTGGACTTCAGAACCTTGCATTGGAACAAGTGTCCGTGTTCTGATGAATGTTCCTGGATGTCTGAGGAGAAGGATGGAGAAACTCTTGGAAGTTGTGCACTTGTTCAGAATGCCCTTCAAAATGCAGGGCAGGGAGCAATGGAAGCCGAGTTCAACACACTGTTCAGCAGGCAGCAGTAAAGAAGAGGTGTTGCCATCTACCACAACACTGAATCTTAGCATGATAATGCCCTTTTTATTTTCCTGGAGAGACAAAAAAAGGGGAATGAAAACACAGAAAGCAGACTCCAAATTCTGCCTTTGAAAAAAAAAAAAACCAGAAATGGACTATTTGTGGACAAAACTATGTGTTATTACATTTTCCATGGCTGGCTCCTGCATGGCAGCTGAAGGGCAACATTTTATTTTCCATTGCTGGGAATCAATGGCGACTTGCAGCTATTTTACTTTTTGTGTGACTTGTTTTGCTTGGAAACTGCAGCAGCAAACCCCAGAAGGCTTACACTGGAGTATAACTGCTGCCCTCCCAGTTTAGTTCAACACACAGTAGAGAGAAATTTGCCCAAGTAGTTTACAGTTTTATTGTTTATCCCACTCCTACTTAACATTAACTTCTATAGATTGAGAAGCATTTGCCAGGGAAAAAAAGAACTAAAGCTTGCAGAGCTCTGAGCTCGTCAGTGAAAACAGATTGTAGTTTTGCTTTGTGCAGGTACAGAACTTTGAATGGTGCAGAAGCCAGCAAACCTGCAAGGAGCTTTGAGATTCTCCACAGAGCCTCCTCAGACAACTAAATGAATAACTTCAGCCTCAAAGCATGGAAGGGTAGTGCAGCCTCTGCCTCACTCCCACGGAGCAGGCTCATGGTCACCAAGTCATTAAAACATGGCTAGATAAGACTGAAATGTGTATAGATTCAAAAGATTCCTAGTGAGATAGGCAGTTTTCCTGCTGAGTCATTTGGGATGCGATTTGTCTCCACAGATAGGTTTCCTGAGTGAGCTTGAGTGCAGCAGTTGCCCACCCTGCACTGGTGACCAGTTCCCAGTTCTATCAGCGGCAGCAGAAGCCTCTCCTAGCACACCTGGACCAACTTCATCCAAATCAAACCACTGCTTCATCCTGGTTGGGTGCAGCAGTGGGGCAGAGGCTGTGGGCAGCAGGGCTGTGCCTGCCTTTGTTTGCTGGGCATGTATCCTGGGCAGTGCCAGCAGTTAATGGGTGTACTGGTGCGTGAGACAGCTGTGGTTTTACATTGGAGATTTAGAAAGTTACAGTGTATTTGTATTTTTCTGAAGCAGTGCTACTGTTCACTGTAAAGGAATTCTGTAAGATGGATATCAAAAATAACATTAATGAGCTACTAAAGCTAAAATTACAGGAACTTATGAAATTGGTTAAACATAAAAACCATTAAACTGTTTATTGAAGCTTCACAGATATACTGCAGCTAATGAGCATTTCTGCTATTTAAATAAGTCCAAATTGAACACACATTACATGGATACATAATTAGTCATGGCAGTCAAACACACACAGACTCACTTTTAAAGCTTTATTTGAGGAATCTTTTCCATTTGATTTGTTTTGTTAATGAAAATATTTTTTCCTGCATTCACTTATATTTTAATATTGTTTTTGCAAGTGCTATAATTTGCTGCTGCTTTTCCATTTGTATTTGCTTGCTCTGTGAATACAGCAAATGGGGAATATATATTCAGAACTGTCCTTTTGTTTGGTGGTGTTTGTGTTAGCATCACTTGATGGCATCGGGATAATTCAATTGTACGTTGTCTTTCATCCAGAAGGATCTGTTCAAATGATATAAAAAATCTCACCAGGATATGGAGGAGAAAGCAACACAGCCACAGTCATGGGACTTTGAATTTTGAAGAGAAAAGCTGCATTAGTTTTAGATTTTAAAGGCTGTGAGGGAACAGGGATTTTAAAGAAACTGTTTTCTTTGTCCTTGTCTCAAATCACGCACCGGCAGGAAGATTAGTTGTCTGGTTTGCTTATGGTTTGGTGTCAAACAGCAGTTCAGAGAGCTGATAGTTGTGGTCACCTCCTTTCTAGCTCATGTTCTGCTCTTAGACTTTCCCCCAGCTCGTTGCAAGGGCAGAGAATGAACTTCCCTTTGTGAAGACCAAAGCCCTTGCTGTTTGTACAGGAGGTATAGGAGGTGGTCCCTGCAGCCTCACCCTTGCCCCGGGTACCACATCCAGATTGTGAGGATGTTAGGAAGTCTTACATAAGATGCTTTTAAATCATGCCCTTATTTTTACTTAACCTAAATCTTGCAGGTGATAAAAAAGACTGGAGGAAATAGCTGCTGGATACCACGTCAGCCTTGCCACCAGGGAAATGTTCTCTCCCAATTTTACAAACCCTGATCAGGCAGACAAGTCCCCAGGCAGGCAAATGCCCCAGGCTCGAGGGAGATGTTTCAGGTGAAGACACATTGGGCCTCCTTTGCACTCAACAAGCTTTTGGTATAATTGTGTCCAGCCAGCTATTTTAGCACAGAACAATCCAAAGATAGATTTGAGAAATGTAATAGATCCAGGATAGCAGAGGTAATAACCTTATTTTTCCACAAGATGAAATAACTAGTCAGAACTTCACTTTTACATCATTTCTTCTGAAAAAACGCATCTCTGACAGCATGTTGCCCTCTAAAACCTTCACTGTGGTTCAGTCCTGCCTCAGAGAAGCAGAAGTCATCTGTTAAATCACTGATACCAAATCCTGCAGCACAAAGTTTTACTCTGGGTTGGTTTTTTTTTCCAAGCAAGTCTTTGCAAGCCTGGACGTATTTAGCTTGCAAGAACTGTCTAGACCACATACTGAGGTGGTACCACTGCATGCAATAAGTTATCCTATATGTGACAAATATAAGATAATCAAAAGCTTTCTTGGAAGTACAGACAGTCTGAGGCATAAAGAGAAAGTTAATGTATCGATTTGTAAATATTACCAAAGCGTTCTCAATGAGACTGCTATCAGTCCTCATCAGCACTTGCCTTTTAAAATGATAAAGGAAGCAAAAAAGAAACCCCAAGCCCAAATAAACACACAAACCAATTTTCCAGACTGCAAAGCATTTCAGTCTGAAGGCTGTGCATGGGGTGATCTTGCAGTCATTTAAGTATTTTGAAGCTAAACAATTTAATAAGTTTTTGACTCTGTTACTATGCAAATATTATTTTTGCCAAGTTGAGCCATGAGTAAATGCAGGAGGGGCTGTGCAAGAAATAGATCTTGGAGATGGATTAAACACTTGTGGTATGAAAACACGCTGCAGTCGCTCAAAACTGGCTTCTATGATTCTGGCTTCTGGACCAGGTGCAAAACATGAGTTGGGTTTGAATCCTCTGCATATTTGTTTGTGTGTGCCAGGGGTGAGGAGGTGGACAAGTGGGTGACAATATTTGTACTTTGCTTTCTATTTGTTTGTTCTGATCATGCACAGCTCCCACCTTGGAAGTGCATCTCCAAGACATGATTTGGAGGCTAAGGGCAGTAAGTTCCATCAGGCTGGGGTGTGAGGAAGCTGTGTTTGAAGCTCGATGTGGACTCAGGCATGTGCTGAGGCAGTGTGGGGACTCAGCCGTCCTACTGGAGAAATATTCTTGTCTTAAGCTGGCAGGTTTCTCTTTTACATCTATGACAGCACAACTACATCAGTTTAATTGACCTTGGCAATCTGCATCTGCTAGTGGTACGTCCCTGAGGGACGGTGCAATTTTAAACTGCATTTTATTGCGGAATCTTTGGTTCCTGTAGACAAAGCTGTATAAACCCCTCCTCATTTCCAGAGATGCCACCAACGTTGGCTTTAAAGGTATTTGTTGAAAGTGTGATTCTCTTCATGAAGTTACTTTTTTTTTTGCAGTTCCGATAAAATCATTTAAAAATGCAGAATCAAACTCAGGTTGACACAGAGCAGCAGTAGCTATTTTCAGAGATTTTATGTGCGTTTAGTGCCATGCAGTGTATGGATCTATATATTTTTTAATTGTCACATTATTTTTAAGGACAGCAATAGTTCAAGTGCAGAATGCATATATATGCTGTTTACCAGCATTAAAAAAACCAATTTCTTAATGCATTCTCTAAACCCCACGGAAATTGCAGTGGAAGAGATGTAAAACACCTCTTCATGGAAGCATTTCATTTTGATTGTGTTCTCATGGTTTTGTGCTTAATCTACCTAACAAGTTTCAAAGTGAGCCTCACTTTCAGGATGTCCTGGGTTTTAAATACTTAAAGCCAGGCTGGTTTGGACTTTGTTGAAATGTATCTTTCTCAGAATTAAATTTCTGTAAAACCAACAGACTTTGTCAAAGCTTTGAAAGCGCAATCTTCCCTGCTGGGAAAATGCGCCGCCTGAAAATGTTCAGTCACATTTAATAATGACCTGTCAAAAAGGAGCAGAGTATCATTTCTGTGGTGAGGGTTAATAAACGTGGGGAGGAAACTCTGGAGATCTAAAGGAATTTCTGGAGATTGCATCAGAAACGTTGTTTTTGGGGTTTTAACTGTGAAACGCTGTACACTGCGTATTAAGTCGCACGAGTGAGTAGATGTGAGGTTATGCAGGAGAGAAGCACGTTGGTGTGTGAAGGGCAGTACACAGCTTGGTTTGAAGGGGAAGGGACAACATTGATTTTTTCCCTTTGTTAGTGTTGTTCATGAAGAGGGTTCCCCGAAGTGCTGGCCTTTTTTCCTGGGAGATATGATGCCAGAGAGACTGGGATTGGGAGTCCCAGCTTCTGGGCTACGTTCGCAGTGTGTTCTTAGGAAGGGACCAGAACATTAATGCCAATTCTTTCTCAAGGCTTCATCGTGTCAGTCACTTCTCGTGCCACTTGTGTGCGTTTATTTTGGATGCCACTCTGGCTGTGCAGGCATACAGGAACTGTGTTACTTCTCTAATGCTCCCAAACTGCTGTTCCATGAAATGTATACTGGTTTTCTCTCTGAGTCCTGTTAGTAATTACACACCTCCACTAGCTCAACACATTTATGTATACAAAAAGACTTTTCAGTTGTACTATAAGTGTACATTTAAGTGGAGGAACGTGGAGCTGCTTTTCTAATTGTTATCACTGTGTATTTGATGGATTTTAGCAACCTTTTTTTCTTTCTTCTACCAACATATTTGTCGTTTCCTTTAATTACAGTAAGAGAAGCCATGGCACCTATCAAGTTTAACAGATGGGGTCTTCCTGAAGTAGATCCAGAGACTATGCAAACAAGTGAACCCTGGGTTTTTGCAGGGGGTGACATTGGTGGTCTTGCTAACACTACAGTGGAATCGGTAAATGATGGAAAACAAGCTTCCTGGTACATGCACAGATACATACAGGTAAGTGTTTAAAAGCATTTTCCTCACTCCTGTCTGCTTTTAGATACTTTTGAAAATAATTTCATTGTGGTTTAGATCAAATATCCAAGTCTGCAGAAACTAATAACTACCTTATCTGGTGATTCGGATATTAACAGGTTCATTCATCTTGGATCACAGGCTTGAATTCAGGTAGCTGAACCCAACTTTCTCCTATTACCTTAACACTAAAACCCAAGCAACGTTTTCTTGGCCCCAGGTCTGAATTTCCACTCAAGGGTAGCAAGCCTCCCTGCACAATACACAGTGAGAGCAGAAGTCCTAATTGGATAACTAGGGAAAAGAAGCGAGCCTATCAGTATTAAAAAGTAAAATCTCCCAGCAGTATGTAAAGTAAAAGTTAAGTACTGCCAATGTTGTTACCTAGGGAAGACATTTCTTGTGTACTAACAGTTTACAGAGCGCTCAGATTATCTACACCGAAGCAGAGTTTGCTCTGAGGAGGCTGATAAACTGGGCACCAGAGCCCAACAAAACATAAACGCTGGATGCACAGAGTAAAATAATGCAAAGGAGGATTTACCTGAGAAGTGTGAGTTTAATGGGTACAGACCTGAAGAATCTGGTAACTGCACGTTTCTCTTTTGGTGTTCCTTGCGTGTCCTTGGCTGAGTACCTCTGCCCTCGTTTTCCTAGTAAGGGAAAGAGCACAAAGTCTAGAGGAGCTACAGAGGAGCCTTCAGAGACAGGAGACACAGACTGTCTGTGCAGAACCAGCTGACAAAGAGTGTGTTCATGGTGCAAGGAACTTTTTAGAAACATGATACATGATTCATTCTCCCACAAAAAGAGATTTGAACAACTGAAGTTGGGACTGTAACAGCTCGATGTCTTTCTCCCCCATCCATCTGCTCAAAGCCTCCCTGATTGCATGTTTGTGCAATTTCATGCTGTTGGGGTCTGATTTCACTTCCTAAAAATACTTCAGCTGAAAGCTTGTTGTTAGTATCTGTGCATATTTTTTCTCACTTGTTTTAAAGCACTGTTTGTGTCCTGCCTCCTTAGATCCTCTGAAAATGCTGAGTGTGAAACATCTTTAATCCCTGACCTGCTTGCTTAATTTCTCAGTGCACAATGAGTCTGAGTAACTGTGACAGGGGAGAGAGGGATATCTCCTCCTTTTTGTCTCCTTCCTCTCTAACCTCTAGAAATACACACAGCTCTTAAAACCCCCTCCTTTATCATGTTGCTTCCTCCTCAAAGCTTGTTGGGTTCCCCCCCCTCCCCTCTGGAATCTATTTAATACTTTGGATAAAATCTGAATAGTCCTGGCTTGAGAATTGGAATTCTAGATCAAGCAGGCTGGTGATATTAGTGCATTTCAGTTACCCTTTGCAGGTTTCAGGGCAGCTTATTCAACCTTACAGTCTCACCAGGACACTAATGGGAAAGCCTTAGAGCAATCTTCACAGGAAAGTTTCCAAATGTCAAGTGTCACCTTTCCAGCTGTTAGATGAATGGGTTGCCCAGGGGCAGTTATTTGGATGTGCAGCCCTTGTAAAATCTGGCTGCTGTGGTGCAGAGCGCTGCAGTTCGGCAATTTGCTTCACCACTGTTTGGCTCTGGTAGAAATTGTAGCGACTGGAGAAGGGTTTGGTTTCTAAAGAAGGTGCTTAGAGAAGGGTTGTTATTACAGTGATGTGTGCAGGGGCAGGTAGGTGCCTGTGTGCGTGTGCACGCCTTCAATTCACAGCCCTGTGTTCTGGAAACCTCCAGCAGCGAATGAAAAACCACCCTTATGTGCTGCCTCGTTTTCTCTCTACTGTGAGATTCTAAGGCAAGCAGCCTTCCTGTGAGCTGAGTGTCTGAACTGAGTACACATTAAATAACTGCACTGATACCTTCTAGCTATTTGCCTTTCGGTTACAGGACTAAGTCACCATTTCCAAAACCTCCAAGCGTCCCCGCACAAATAATGCCGTTGGTCTTTAGCAAAATAAAACCATTCCCCAGGATTTCCCAGCAGCCCAAGACCATCTCAAAACTGCTGTGCTGACTCCTTGCAGAATGCCCCATTTGAATGGCATGCTTCTCATATCCCAACCTACTCCAGGCAAAAGGCTAAGCAAACAGATGGTCCTGATATGTGCCCTGAAACTCCAATCACTGCAAGCTCTGGCACATGGTCAAGTGAAGCAGGAGATCCAGACTCAAGGACTCTCCAGCAGAAATGCCTTATGTTCAAAACTGGGAGTTATTTACAGAAGCTTCTTGGCTGCTCTTATGCTGGAAACTTTCCATCATTAGTTGCCTAAATATCTCCTGCCTCCTAACATATTCCTCCCACAATATGAAGCATAGGTTCATCTCAGAGAGTGCTGCCTGCAGCTGTGTCGGGGTAGTTTCTATAAACATGACCAGTCAAAGCCTAACTAAGGATAGTTGTAGTAGAACCTGTTGGAAAATATAGTTGGTCTTCCTAGAACCATTCTGTGTAAGTCATTAAGAGCTCTGAACAGAATCAGCCCAGTTCATGCAGCTATCTCCTATTTATAATATTTTTTTTCCCAGAATTGAACTGTTTTGTTATTCCTTGGATGATGTAGACATTTCTGTAAAATACTCTTGGTGATTTATTTCAGTTTGGGGATTGTAATGGCCCTCACTTTTGTCCCAGAGTGACTTTATGGTCTTGTGCAGAAGCACTATAGGCTGCTGGTCTCTTCTGTGCCTCAGGTACCATTCATTTCTTTTGAACCGTGGACAGAGTTTAACAATATAATAGTCATAATCAGGGTAATTAACAATTATTGCAGGGCTAACTTCTAAGATTGTATGCCCACCTTGAGAGCAAAGAGAGCTCTCACATTGCAGTGTTACAGTATTTTCTTCCTGGGCCACTGCTCCAGCCTTAATGCTTTGTTCCTGGTCTATTCATACACTTGTCTGTGGAGTACTTTCCCATACGTGTCGATCAAGCTGTTGTCTTCTTACTGTAATCTCTCTTGGAATGTTGCTTTTCCTCTCTGGTTCACAATAAGTTGTCTTTTATTTAAATCTGGGTTTATTTTGCTATAACCTTTCCTATTGGAACAGTTTCTTTTATGTCTTTCCTAGCCTGAAATGTACATGATACACTTCAAGAGCAGAGGGCTGGATCCTAGCTGGTGTAAAATTCCACTTCACCCTGAATTTGGAGCACATCACTGTCATATTTTGCCACCAGTATTGTATATTTGCTCTTTTTTCTTTATTCTGTCAAAGAATATACAGGCATTTTAGCTGAAATGAGTGTAGTTGAGGATTCTTTTATGAAGGCAGGACCATTCTTCCATATTCCTTGAGTGTGCATGAATGCACCTTGTTCCACAATCCATACCAGAGCTGGGTGCTTCCCAGGAAACTTGTCTTCGAGGCCCTTAGTTATGGATATCCAGAGGAAAAACTGAACGTCCCTTTGATTAGCTGGAACAACATTCAAACATGAGCATGGAGACGAGTAGCAAAGCACCACTTGCAACAAGGCAGAGGAAGTGCACATGAAGGAATCCGCCCATTTCAGTCACTCACCACCGAGTAAGCGATGTCTGCTCCAGAAACAGAAGGCTGGGAAGGAGCTTTGAAAACCTCTGTCCAAGTGGACAAAGCCCTGAGCAATCTGCTCTGGTTGACCCTTGCCTTGAGCCAGCGTGTTGGACTAGTTGTGTCCCCAGGCATCCCTTCCAGCCACAATCGTTTTGGGGTTGTATGAAATGACACAAACCCGTTTGACAAAGTTTAGACAAAGTTAAGTAGTTGATAGTTGGAGAGAAGATAGAAGCAGCCCATGCAAGGGAGAAAAGGTGTGTTTGAAGACCAGACTTAAAAATAGAGAAAGCAAGAGTGAGATGAAAGTATTTAGGAAAACTCCTCCAGGCAGCAGGATTTGTAGAGAGAAGACTGCCTGTGAAAAATAACAGTAATACAACCACTCACTTTCACAGTCTATCTTTGTTAAAGGCCTGTAAATGGAGTTAGACCATATCGCTGTGCTTAGGAATTTTCTCTATCTAAAGAAAATGAATGTCACAAATTGTATCAGGCCTGAAGCTGAGTTGCTGTGTCTCAGCCACAGCCTGTGCTCTTTTGCTTCCAGGCATGTCCTGGTCAGGGCACGCTGGGGCTGCTCCGTGCAGCGTGCTGGGGATTTTTCACCACCCTGTTCCAGCATCCAAAAAATTGCTGTGACTGGAACAGTAAGTACCTGCAATATTGTTAGCTCAGCTTGTTGGCATCAAATTAGAGGAAGAATGGGCCATACTCTTTGTCCTGTGTTTTTCAAACTCAAAGGAAGAGTTATTATAAATAAACCCTTGCCTGCAGGCTTTCTTTTCCTATTTGTTTGTGCGATGTCAGGGAAATCTTTCATTATAAAGATGATTTTACTTTCAGCAAGGTATAAAACATTTTACTTTGCCAAAAGTTTTGCTTTGCAGAAGTCAACACATCGGGGCTTAGTGAATTTATTTCTTTTACAAGCATTGGGCTGAGAGGAAAAAAGCAGCAAAAAATAACAATAGGAGAAAGGGAAGTAATAGGAAGGAGGGAGGTAGATCCATAGCCACTGGATACTGCACTTACAGCTGCATTCTGCCCCTCTGTGTGTCTAAAGTCCTGTGTCCAGTTCTGGGCTCCTCAGCTCAAGAGGGACAGGGAAGTGCTGGAGAGAGGCCAGTGCAGGGCCACCAAGATGATCAGGGGAATGGAACATCTTTCATAGGAGGAAAGGCTGTGGGAACTGGGGCTGTTTAGTCTGGAGAAGAGGAGACTGAGGGGAGATCTTATTAACATTTATAGACATCTAAAGGGTGGGTGTCAGGAGGTTGGGACATCCCTTTTTTCTACAGTAGCCAGCAACAGGACAAGGGGTGATGGGATGAAACTGGAACACAAAAAGTTCCACTTAAATATAAGAAACAACTCTTTCCCTGTTCAGGTGAGGGAGCCCTGGCACAGGCTGCCCAGAGGGGTTGTGGAGGCTCCTTCCTTGGAGGTCTTCAAGACCCACCTGGACATGTTCCTATGCGACCTGATCTAGGTGACCCTACTTCTGCAGGGGGGTTGGACTAGATGATCTCTAAAGATCCCTTCCAACCCTACCATTCTATGATTCTATGACACTGAATGTTTTACAGTTGAAAGTTCAGTTAAGAAAGACCAAAACAAGTAAAAAGGTGAAATTGAACCTCATATAGTCAAGACAATAGGGGATTTTTTTTGTTTTATCTTCTTGTCCTTTGATTTGCCAGTCAGAGAAGAGTATGACATGGAGGAAGTAGTGAGCACTCAGGAGAGGGGAAATGTGGGACACGTGGCTGCATCAGCTGCCAACTGAGGGAGGTTGTGGTACTGAAGAGATCTTTCAAAACAAGCTTTCCTCAGAATGCCCATCATTAAGGGCACGTTCAAGTTCCCATCGTCCAGCCTAGAACAACTCTACTTACTTCCAGTGTGTTTAAACCATCAGAAAATCTGGCCCCAAATGCATCTTTTTTCTCCAAGGAATTAAAGATCTGGGATCAGAATCTGAGATGTGAATCCAAGCAATCCCCAAACCATATGAAGTCTTTATGTTCTGAACCAGCCTAGGAAACAAAAGGCAGGAAAACACTGAAAACCCCCTCACACCCTCCATGCAGCAATTTGTGAGTGGCTGAAGGTTTTACTCTGATACAGAAAATCTCCAGTAGTGCTTCTTTTTATCTTCCTGAAGAAATCTTCATTTTAAGGATAGAAGAAGCTTCTATGATCTTATTTGTGATGGGACTTACCATCTCTGTGTTAGGAATTCCTGCTTTACTTCTTGGTGGTTTTATTGAGTCGACTGTCAGAGTGGGCAAAGATTTTAATGCTACCCAGCACAGCCTGATGAGGATACTGTTCATTATCCAGACATGGATACTCTCTCTACCATTTTTATGGTATTAGATGCAACGTTTACATTGAAAGCTTTTCACTGACTCTCCAGAGTAGACTGTCTTTAAAACGAAAACAAAACTGTGATGTCACAGCCATAATGTCTATGACGTTCTTTTATCCCAAATCAGAGCCTAATTTTTGGCAGTCTTAAAGTGTTCGTACTAATACAATTAAATATCAATACAATAATAGCTTTGCATATATTGATATGTTTCTAGTTGTGTGTGCTCGATAAAATCTTTAGGGTGGTGTCAAAAAGGTTCAGAGTTCCAAACACACTGCACTGGGGCTGAGTGATCCTGCACATGGATGCCTTCCATCATCTTTCACAAGTCCCTACAGTTTTTGTAGATTACCACCTGGAAAAAAATCAAACTAGAAAGGATCTGTTTGTGCATACTCTGGGTTTTATCACTCTCACTGCTGCTGGCTGCTGTAGGGAACACAACTGCCTGTTGAGAATGCCTGAATAAACCTTTGGACTGAAGCAGGCCAGCAGTACAAGATGTGAAATAACTGCTTCATTATTATTTCCAGCAAGACATAATATTTCAGCATGAATGCTCTTTGGACAGTGGATGTTACATATGCAAGTGTTTGCACGTTTTGCCGATTTGCAGGTCTGAACACATAATAGAGTACTTAAACTCCACCTTATTTGTGTGAATTATTATCATATTAGAATCAATAACAAATGATATAAAAAATGAATCAGCAAAATATTCAGTTACTTTCATTTGATTTCTTTGCAGTCCTTACATGGTGTTGCAGTTCCTGCTGTTCCAGAGCTACCACTCTTCTACACTGCTATTGATTTAGTAGACATCAGTGTAGAAATGGCTGGGCTGAAGTTTCCAAATCCTTTTGGCCTTGCCAGTGCAACCCCTACTACGAGTTCTTCAATGATTTGGAGAGCTTTTGAAGCTGGATGGGGCTTTGCTGTCACTAAAACATTCTCCCTGGATAAGGTAAGGAAATATTTTAAGGTATATTTAGCATGTAACTCTTCCTTTGTGTGTTTGGAAAATGTGACTCTTTTGGAATGGCACTGTTAAATCTGTCTGGGGTAAAGACAGCAGGGCAGAGGGTGGTACATTGTGAACGTCAGCTAGTCTGGAAGGTTCCAACGGTGCAGTGTAAAGGTGACACAGTCTCTGGTTTTGTTGGCTGTTACATTCCTCCCATTTATTCCCCAATCTCTTGGTATTAGGCAACTAGTAAGGGTAATAGTTCTTTATAAAAAGTACTGCAGTGGAAGTGTTTTCTGTAAGGGATTAGAATGCAAAGGCAATGAGTAACAGCTTTCTGACACAACTCATGAAAGGTGGCTTCTCTGCCAAGGGCTGCCAAGGTAAACCAATGCAATCAAGTTGCAGATGCAATATGATAATGTGGGTGTAAGCTTGAGGCTGGTTGGATACTGGAAGGGAAAGATGGAGGCAACATAAGAGAAGAGTAGCTGTGCTGAAGGTTTGTAGTACAGTGACATAAACCTTCAGTAACATATACTGGAAGAGGAAGGAGTCAGAATGAATTCTTGTTAGGCTATGGCTCAGTGTGGCACCTAAAAGAAAGTGTTTTGTGTAGATCCAAAGCATGTAATTGCTCACTTGACCTGAGAATTGCATTCAGGGTGGATTTTCTGTCACTGCATTCAAAATGGCAAAGCGAGACTGAGCAAGAAGTTTAGGCAGTGAGAGAAAACAAGAGTTTCGATGAATGTACTGCAGAGAAAAAAAGGCAGGATTTGGGCTGGGATGTGCACAGTTGACTTGGGGAGAGAGGAAGAATAATGTGAATAATGGTAATGTGTTGCCAATCTGTGACAAACATTAGTGTGGCTTGAAAAGGGTTTTTGAGATGAATTTGGAAGCACGGGACTTTATTCTTGATTCAGAGACAGGACATAAACATGTACTGATGGACAGAGACCTTAGCAGAAGAGAAGGTGGATTTGTTACTCTGCCTTATACAGGGAAGTAATATGAGTGAATTAACTATAGAGGGTGTCCTCTAATACAACAAAGGTCCAAGGTCTAAGCTCTGTATTACCACAGCACACTGTAAAAGGTCAGACTGGCTTCTGCTGTCACTTACACCTGAAAGTAGCCCTAAGGAAGTAAGTGTTCCTCTGGATTGCAATGCAGATTCCAATCTACTTCACAGGGTTTCTTATTAAAACACTTTTTAGGACATAAATGTCATTTGAGAATGTTTACAACTGAGTTATGTGTGTAACATACCATCAGCTGTAATTATTCAGTGCCTGGGCTAAAGGCAACTCAGAGCAAGTACTGAGATGTATTTATTTATCAGCTTTATTGCTGGTATGCTCACAGTCCTGCCAGACTGCACGTTGATTACTGTGGATCTCAAGAGCTAAACAGACACTGGCTGAGCTCCAGCTTGGGTGGGAGTTCAGGCGGAAAGACACGCATGTTGTAGGATGTTGGTGCTCCACTAAGCAGTAGACTCTGAGTCATTTCTTGAGCTGTGACTGTGGAGTGTTCCACTGGGCGCTGTGCTCTGGAGGTGTGTCTTGGATGGAGAACTTTCAGGTGAGGGGATTGCAAGAACAAGTATCTGAAGTGCTTATAAAATACTTCATTTTTTTATTCTCAAAGAAAATAATCGTTGTTGCAATAAGATGCAATATATTGCAGGCAGTATTTCTAGAGAAGAGAAGTAGTGCTTTGGATTAATTCTGATCCAGGGATCAATATTACTACCTCAACTTCCTTCTAAAGTTCAGTAGGAGGCTCTACTCATTCTCTGGTGCCCAAAATCTTGACTCATGTGTTGCTGTGTGCAGTAGGACCATGTACCACCCAAATACTACCTAGTTTTTCTAGTGTTGTGTTCTTCCCAACAGTGCACATCCCGCAGGTGTTAAACCTTAGTATTTGTGATACAGTTTGAGATACTTGGCTGCAAGGTGCTGCAGAAATAAAATCAGTTTGTTACAGTAACGTGGTAATTGAGGCCACGAAAAGAAATACTTCAAATGTGAAAAAGTGCTCAGTGAGGTACAGGAGTTCCTAGGAGTTACTACATAAAGACTGCCCCTGTTGACTTAATATTGGAACAAGGAGTTTGTAGAGAGCTTGGAATAGCCCAATACATAACTTAGCGTCTGATAATGTAAACATAAACCTTGTGTGATTTTCAGCAGGGAGCAAGAAATGCTCTTGGACTGAGGTGCCTGTGGAAGCAGAGATTTCAGACCAAGCTGTCCTGCCCAGTTAGTCAGGGTTAACTGCGTAGCAGGACCAGAATGATTTCCTGATCTAAGCCTCTAGAGTCAGTGGGAGGAGAGGCATTGCTGCTTCCCAGACAGGACCTTTCCAATAGTGGAGCAGCTTCTGGGTTGAAGGGAGCTCGCTAGACAGAGTTTTTGACAGCTGAAGCTCCTCCACTTCCACCTTGATTGTATATGGTGCAAGCAACACTCAGTGTTCATCCCTCTTGTCTCCTCATTTGATCTGTCCCAGTTAGGTTTAACTTGCTGACTTTCTTCTTATTTGCAGTAGTTAGGGGCCAAGTGTCAACTGCCTGTGTGGCAGCAGGGAGGTCAGCAGCAGGAGAAATGCTCCCTGTTCCATAGCTGGTTAATGAATTCACCAGTGTTTGGTCACTGATAGGGAAACAAGAGACTTCCCTATTGACCATGGGCATCCTTTGGCACTTCAGCAGGTGACAGATGCAGGTTAAATTTGAGTGACATGTAGCTAGTGAAAAGCATATACAGCCTAACTACAGATTTCTGTGCAATAACTAGTGTGTGGTGGAGTAAGATCAGAGAGAAAAGCAGGATAAATCCTGGAAGATGGAGAGCCAAGGACAGAGAAAGACAAAAAGGACTCTGTCTGGAGAGCTGTGATCCTCATAAGACAGAGGATTCACTTCAGATGAATCTCTCATTTTCCCTTTCACTACCTGGCACAGAACACTTGGAAAATGCAAGGCACGGGGACCCTGTAACCCATGAGAGCCCATACTCTCTTGTCTGGGGGAACTGCTGGATAGCAATGCTGTATCTCTCGCCTCTGGACCGCAAGTTACTGCTCCAGGCTTCCCAACCCTCCTCTGTCTCAGCCTCACCTTGACAGCATCGCATGTTGCCCCAGAGGGAGTTAGCACAGCACGGACTGTTCCATGTGTGCTCGCTCCCTTTTCAAACACCCACAGGCTCTGCTGCATAATTGCCCTCATGACAACCTGTGTAGCATTTTCTGTTTGTAGCATGAGGCTTTCAGCTGAGTGAGTCAGCACAAGTTTGTTCTTGCATACTACCTTAACTATTGTTGAGACATAAAAAAGCTAGCGTGACACATAAATGAGATTCCTTCAGTGTTTATACTTTTAAGTGCACTTCACTCCAAATATTTTAAGGTACTGGATACTGTAGTGTGACACAAATATTAATTACAGCGTGCCTGCCATACCTGCGTGTGTCTGCAGTTATTTGTGAGGGGAATCGTGACCTGTAGAGCTTTATTTACCAAGTTAAACATCTTTGCACAGCTTCTTTAGCATTTTGAGTCGCTTTTATGTCTCCTAGAAATTAGAATAACTGCTTTTAAAGTGGACTGTCACTAGGAAAGACAAATGTCACCCGTATAAAAACGTCCTCTCCTACGCTTGTATCATCCCTTTTCGACTGCGGGATCGAGAGCTCGTTGCTCTGTGGGTTCAAACAGTGTTTCTGTCTTACTCAGATAACTCCACACGTGTTGTTTGTAAATTCTGTTGGTAAGCTGTTGGAGGGAAATGGGGGAGCTGCGTGCACAGAGGCCACAATAAATGAATACCAATTATTAGCTCTTTTAGAGTTAGATGAACAGAGAACTACCCGCAGAAGGAGAGATGCTGCATTAATTAAATAACTGCCAGTGGGAGTTTTTCAGTACGAGTGTTATACTGAGCTGCTTTGTTTACTTAGGATTTATTAGTGAGTGCTGTTTAGCAGACAAGATTCGCATTGAAACCTGCAATCAGAAAGTTTGTGTACACAGCATATCGAAATAAGTCAGAGGTGATGGGAGATGTGCACGTCTCTGCACCATACCCACTGACCCGGTGAGGAGCTGATAGCAGGAACTTGGGGGGATATCAACTGGGTTCAGGCTTTGTTCCCTCACTGCATTGTATGGGCTGCTTAGGGAGAGGGGAAAAAAACCCAACAAGGATAACAAAAACGTTTGCTTTGATTTTTAGATGCTTCCTTCACTTCTGAAATGTAATTCTGATTAATCAGATACATCTGTCTTTATTCCGTTGTGACGTGCATTGATTTGTGATGCTGTCGCTTTCAATAACGTGGAAAGAGTTGCCTTTATTGTGAGAACCGGCAGAAAGCGACACGCAGAATAACTTCATTTTTAATCTTTAATATCTTCCTTTCATTACACATGGAGGAAGTTGCATGGCTGGTTTTAAAAACAAAACCACAATTAAAACTAGATTAAATTTGAACTAAACCATAGTGGAGGAAACTTTCTAGCCATAATGTATGTCTATATGAGCTACTGATGGAGATTTTACAGTGTATTTTCAGAACCGTTTCTAAATGAAAAGCGTTGCTGGCAGAGAATTAATGAATTTACCCCAGATGTGTCCCATTCCTCTCTGCTGTTATTGCAATATACATATTCAGGCACCAACTAGTCCTCTCTCTGTACTTTTGCACCATGTCTCGCATCATAATTAAAGGTGGCAAAACCCCTGCTGGCACAATGACGCATTGTTTTCTGTAACATCGGTGTGTCACGGAACCGAATCTGTGCTACAAAATGTGTGTTTTTGTATCATATCATAGCGTAGTGATTTAGATTTAACTGCTTGTAATTTATGGTGCCAAGCCAAAAAGCTATTTGAGATGCATTAAAATGCAGAACCATGACATTTGAAATTCTGATGTTCTTAATATGACAAAGGTTATTCTATGGAGTTTTGCTATAATATGAAATATTAATATTTCACAATACAGTTTTGATGAAGTACAATTTGCCTAGCTTGCATATGATAAAGAAATTAAATGCTTACCAAGGGAGTTCAGTGAGAATTAGAGCCCTGCCTGAACATCTGCTTGAAATGTTATTATCCTGTCCTACTGACAGCATCACTCCCTCATTGTTTTTTGAGATTGACAGCTGAATATTGTACTGATTTCGGCAGCAAATATGTTTAGGTGAACTTTGTTTCATTTTTTTAGGAATTTAGAACATGCTTTTGATTTCCATCCCATAATTTTATTTTCTTTTTTGATGCTCTTGACATTTGTAGATGCCAGATTGAGGTCTAGTGTGCTGTGGCAAAGACAGACCATTGACTCGCGACGAAATGCCAGTTGATATCTCAGTAAACAGAAATATTACTATTCTTTATTGTGTGGTCGGTACGAAAGCTGTATGGGCTTTCTTTGGGGAGACAAATGATCAGATTGTTAATGTCAAATATAAAAAGAACTGTTTGCCTTTTTACTAAGCAACATCAGGCAACTTTTATTAACTACATTTTTTTTTAACAACAACAAAAAAGGGCATTTTACAGGACTCTTTAACATACAAAACTCTGCAAGTTTAACTGGTCTTTGAGTTTACAGATGTTGTTGTTATCAGTTTTACTATTCTTATGAGTTGCTTATGTACCTCACTTTGTTTCATATTTCTGAAAGAATTTTGGTAAGAAGTGCCAGCTTTATTGTTCCCCAGTCTTATCATGTTTAGATTATTGCAAGAAATGAGCAAAGTTTCACAGGGGAGGGGGAAGCGTCTTCCAGGGACACGCAATGGGATGCAGTTACTATTTTTTAAAATGCCCTAGACAAGGCATTGCATTTCACTTGAATATTTTTACACAGAAAATATGTTATTTGGCTACCAGAAAGGAAGAAATCATCCTGTGAACCCAAGGAAGTAGCAGGAAAAGAGATTTACCTCCTTTTTCCTCAAGAAAAAGTATTTCTCTGATATGTTCAACTTAAGATGAGATATCTCAGCTCTACTTAGTTTTGCCCTATATCTGACCCAGTATGGAGAAGCCCAGAGGCTCTCTTTAAATGCTAATAACTTTAATAGCTTCCAAATTGCTGTCAGAGGAACTGGAAAGGACTGCATTTGACCATTCTTTCTCCTCAGTCCCCATACCCAGGGCTGTAGGGGCTTGGCACACCTTCACTCCGGAGGAATCCCAGTCAGGAAAGATGTAGCATAGCCTAAACCAGCAGAGAGAGTCCAGGACTGAGAGCTTTCACCAAGTCCTACAGCAGCTGAAGTCTGCCAGAAGTAGATGCATGCCTTAAATTGTTGCAGGGGTGCCTCTTGACACCAGTGAATTTGCAAGTGAGGTTGTTTGGACCATTTTAATAACCTTTTTTTTACCATTAATAAATCTGGTTATTTTTGCCAATTAATGCTTTGAATGTTGAAAATGGTGAACTACATTTTTTAACAACTGTCTGTAAGAAGTCTTTCTTTTTTCTGATTTTAATTATAACTTTAGAAATAAATAAATAAACCCCCGAAACCCTGTTTATGAGTTCATGACAAAAACCTCTGGTCAAATGTTTAGTCCTGCTCTTCCTGTAGCATTAAATACAGCAGAAATGCTGCATTTCTTGTGCAGTGAGAGCCACAGCACAGAATCTTCCATGGAGATGTCTTTTATCTCAAAGCATGGAGCATAATGTGACAATTCATCAGTGGAAGGCAAGGAGGGATCAGAGAAAGCTTGGCTGTGACTTTTATGTCTTAGACTTCTTGAGCTCATTTCATAAGTTTCATGCAGTCTTTAAGGAAGCAATGACGTGTCTTCCTCAAAGCTGGACACAAAATTGGCCGTCAAAGGTAGAACTAGATCTATGTGCAGAACTGGTTCTTGGTAAACTACAGATGTCTCCATTGTGTAGGTAAGAATTCGTTTTTCATTCATCTGTTTGGTCTTTTGCACTGTATTTAGAGGTTGTTTCTTTTTCATGTCTTTGACAGTGGTTTAAAGCAGTAGGACAACAGTGCACTAACACATGCAAACTGTACATTTGATCGTTTACCTTAAGTATTAATATTAGATATATATATAAAGACTTATAAACTAGTCTTGTGAGTAGTTTTTAATCTGAAAATTGTGGCATATTTAAATGAAACTCATGGTGCACTCAGAGAGGCATCACTGAAAAACAGTTCCAGGCAAAGCTGGGAGAGTGTCAAGACTGCAGTGCTGACTGGTTTGCTGCATAAGCCTTCCTATAGAAATAGCTGCCAAGAGTAGGCGTGCTCATTCCTGTTCAGGTAACATGTGGTGTTCTGAAAGTGACCAGTACTTAAGAGAAGACATGATTTCTGTTCATATCACAAGTACTAACCAAAGAGTCAACCAAAATAGATGCAAATTGTACAGTCGGCTAAAAATCTGAACAGTATTTCGTTTTACATTGAAGAAGCTGCTTTGCTCTTGTACCTTTGCTTTATTTACCTCCTTCTTCTTAAAATATCTGTAAATATTTAGCAAAAGAGAGACAGAGCGAGAACACATTCATGATTTTCCAAAGCTGCTGAGACTCTGCAGCTCGTGATGTCTGTACCCGAAGCACTCGATGCTTTTGAACATCACATCCTGAATAAACAGTCTTCTAAAAAGCAAATGTGTCACATACTTGTGTCAAATATCATCCAGGTATCATTTTCAGTATTTGTTTTGTATGCCCTTGGAAGGTTGTTGGTAGTCTTGGCAGTACCTCAGATATTTGGTGTCAGAAAGGAATTGAGCTAAGGCGACACTTTCAGTGCAAGTTAGAAATTGCCAAGTGTAATTCTGAAATTCGGGATTTTCACACTTGAGTTTCATTCTCAATTCAGATTTGTTGCAAAACCCTTTCAGTATTCTGCTTTCTTGGGAACAGCCAGCTGCATACAGTTTTCTGAAGTTGTAGTAATGTATTTCATCATTTATTAGAAAAAATGGTAGTACACCTCTCCTAATACTTACATTTTACAAGTGCCTATCCACGGCCATCAGGCCAAGTTTAACACTGTGGGCTTTTCTTAGCTTGAATAACATGAACTTCCCTATTTTATTTTTCTTTTTTAATTATCATGAAGTACTTTAATAGATAACCACAGAAATTCAGGGGAAAAAAAGAGAAATATTTCTTTTTCAATTACAAAATTCAGACATGTTGCTCCTGTCAAGTCATTGACACCAAACACCTCCCTCCTGCCGTTTGACCAAGAGCATGTTTTGGAGTTTTGGGGTTTTTTTTAAATTGTTTTCTGCTTTTTAATCATAAGAAAATCCAGAATGTGTTCTGGACCTCAGTAGGTCTCCTGAGATGCTAAAGTGGAATAAAGGAAGAGTGGTCTTTGTGCTTCAGTTACTCTTGACTTAGAGTTCAGCATCTTTGCTGAGGTCTACATTCATTGCTGTGGTGAAAGGTGGGCTTCTGCAGGAGTGTGGTTTACACAAACATGGTCCCAAACTGACTCCACGTGAGCACTTTTAAATCAATGGCAGGCGTGTGTGTGGTGGTGTATAGCTTGTGTTAAAAAGTTGGCAGACTTTAGCTGAAATGCTAGAACTAGATCTAAACTGGCATATATCCCCATACATGGGTCATTTTTCGAGGGATTTTTGGTTATACCAGAATAGCTTTTTATGTAAAGGCATTATGCTTCTCCTCAGTGCTTGAGTTGTCTCGGGTCTTGAGCTCCCATTTGGTAAATGAAACTGGTAGGGCTGTGTTTAACATCTGATTTGCCCACACAAGAAGTTAAGAAAGCAGAGAGCTGATTTCTTGATCTCATGGTGATATAATTGCATTTACTCGTGACTGACGTTGTTGCAAGAGCAGAATGAAGTCCCATATGTTTAAAAAGCCCAATAGGCACTGATGTTAAAATACCTATTGCTAACACAAATGTGTGTCTGAGTGTATTCTAAATAACAGTTCCTGTCATTATTTGAGGTTTCAAATTCTCTATTTCACTGTAATACAGATTGTGGCTTTATGGGACTCCATCCTTCAGTCAGAATGTATAGGATTTTTGTGAATAGATCTTCTAGAGCTAATTGTAGCAGGAGACAAAATGTGTCCATCCCACCAACTTTGGAATTGTTACTCAAAGAATTCTCTAAAATGTTCTTGTCACAGCTAATTGCAAAAATCTAACTTTTTGTTCTATGGTAAAAGGAAACTGGAACACACATTTTTAACATTCCCTTAATGTACATGGTGTGATGGTCTTTATTTTACATTCTCACATTGCGTGTCAGTAAGGGCATAGAGCTTCAGATGTGTGGGGAGGATTTAATACTAATTACAAAAACCCCTTATTTCAGCTGAATGGCACTGAGTCATTACAATATTATCAAGTGTTGACTTTTTATACTTTAATCTACTTTGCTTTTCCTGGTGCATTTTGGACTACAAAGCAGTGAATTACAATGCTAGCTTTAGGTTTCACAGGTACATACTTAAACCCACAGCATGCAAGTAAGTTTAGATTGTTTTTCCTTTAACTTTTGCATGCCTGGCTTCTCTGATAATTCACTGAAATATAGGTGTTTTAAAAGAGATTCCTAAACCATGTTACAAATGAAAAACCATAAGCTGATGTTACAGCTGGGTGGGGTTTTGTTAGCTGCTGACTTTCTAGTGCTAGGAAAAAAAAAGCAAGCCTTGGCTGGAAGACAGTTCAATAAATGAACAGGCTATATATTGATTTTCCTCCCTCCTCCTTGTTATGTAATATGATTTCCCTTCCCTTGCAAGGGCTGCTGTCATACAGGATGGGAATGGGATCATGGTCGTGGAAGCGTATGGGAATGTGTAGACTAAGGAAGGCTGTCACAGCAGTCAATAAGATCTGAGAGGTGTTGACTAATTGCCTGCTAATTACACAGTAAATTGTCTAATTAAGCTGATGGTTAATTAGGGTACGCTCGCACAGCAGTCTTGTGGAATTTTTGTCTGATGTCTGGGAAGCAGCTTGTGTAATTGGCAAACTGGTAAGGACTGGCAGAGGAGATGACTGGGAAGCACGCTGCCAGTAGATGACAGAATAAGGATGCGTTTGCACAAAGGTTGTCATGTGAACACAGAGGGGTTCGTTAGCCCTCTCCAGCGACGCTGCAGTGGCCGCAGCGAGGCTTTAGCTGAGAGCTCCTGGAAGCTGTAAATAAAACAAGGTTTAAGCGTGTCATACTAGAAAAGCAGTTACACATGCTCTTCTCATATTCTAGTTGGAATCTGGACTTTAGCTAAACACAGAGAATCAAAGTTCTTCAGTAAAGAACTTCATCGAGCTGCAGCATGACCACAACAGTAATTATTGCCTTGCAATCTGCTCAGCAGAGTCACCAAGTGGTACTGTCTCCCAAGATACTCTGTTTGTGTATTGCTGTTGAGAAAATGTGGCTGCTAATAAGGATGCTCACCAGCCATCGTAACCATCATACGTGGCATTCCAAATCCTCATTAGGCATTGTGCCCATCCCTAGACGTGACAGACTACGAACTGGTCAGAACGACACTCTGGCTTGAATGTGTCTGTGCTCAATAATGCGCTTAATGAAAGCACCCAGATTCCAGATTCTGACCCAAAGCCAACAGAAACTGGTGGGAGTATTAAATGTTGAGAGCCTGGACAGTACAGGAGTACAGACACTGGTTCGGCGAAGCGTCGGTTCGCTGGGGTTTTGATTTGTAACTCGGTAAAATAATGTGGTACTTGCACTTTCTTAATGACTGTGAGCTTCCCACAGAGCCAGCACAGCACAGGAGTGACTCTTCTCATGACACCAAGGTGTAATTCTGAGTGATGCATCAGCAAAATCTATATAAAAAATAGCTCAGGATATACAAGAGATAAACTGAAGTATGTAGATGTGTATTTCTTTTTAAGGATCATAGAATCAGAGAATGGTAGGGGTTGGAAGGGACCTTTAGAGATCATCCAGCCCAACCCCCCTGTAGAAGCAGGGTCACCTAGATCAGGTCACGTAGGAACGTGTCCAGGCAGGTCTTGAAGCCCTCCAAGGAAGGAGCCTCCACAATCCCTCTGGGCAGCCTGTGCCAGGGCTCCCTCACCTCAACAGGGAAAGAGTTGTTTCTTATATTTAAGTGGAACTTTTTGTGTTCCAGCTTCATCCCATCACCCCTTGTCCTGTTGCTGGCTACTATAGAAAAAAGGGATGTCCCAACCTCCTGACACCCACCCTTTAGATGTTTATAAATGTTAATAAGATCTCCCCTCAGTCTCCTCTTCTCCAGACTAAACAGCCCCAGGTCCCGCAGCCTTTCCTCATATGAAAGATGTTCCATTCCCCTGATCATCTTGGTGGCCCTGCACTGGCCTCTCTCCAGCACTTCCCTGTCCCTCTTGAACTGAGGAGCCCAGAACTGGACACAGGACTCCAGATGAGGCCTCACCAGGGCAGAGTAGAGGCAGAGAAGAACCTCCCTTGACCTGCTGCCCACACTCTTTTTGATGCACCCCAGGCTGCCATTGGCTTCTTGGCCACAAGGGCACATTGCTGGCTCATATTTAGCTTATTATCAATCAGGACTCCCAGGTCTCTCTCTGCAGAGCTGCTCTTCAGCAGTTCAACCCCCAGCCTGTCCTGGTGCATGGGGTTGTTCCTTCCCAGATGCAGGACTCTGCACTTGTCCTTGTTGAACCTCATGAGGTTGAACCTTCTCTCTGCCCACTCTCAAGCCAGTCAAGATCCAACCGAATGGCAGCACAGCCTTCTGGTGAATCAGGATGTTTAATGTCACTTCAGCAGTGAAGTTTAATACCCACTTTCACTCTTGGAAATTAGATATTGCTTCAGAGGTCCCCATTTTTTTACTTTTCAGCTTTTGCAACATGTGGTTTGGGCACATTGTTCCTGGAACAAAAGAGGGAACAGGACACTCCAGATCTGGATTGCTGCTGAGATTGTTGGGTTTATTTTACCTTTTTTTTTCCCCCCTTTTAATTTAAATGACAAATATGTTTTTTCTCACTTAAAAATGATTTTTTTTTTTTAAATCAAAGTTGGAGGGAGTAAATGATAATGTCTTTGAATCAATGAAGCCCAAAGAATGTCTTTACATGGCACCTTCTATGTTGAGAATTTTTGTTTATGGTTTTTCCTTCAAATTTGAGCAAACCCTAAGACACTAAGAGCATGCTCACTGTGCCAGTCCTCAGGCACAGAACTACAAACCCTAACAGGCAGATCTAGAAGGCCTTAAACCTTCTCTGAGGGGACTGGAGTGATACTTGCAACGTTGCGCCTCGGTGCGTGTTTGCACAGAGCAAAATGCTGTGATTCCCCTGTATCACATGCTGTGAATTGTTGCAAAAAATTAAAGAGGTGTGATTCACTGATTCAATTCACAACCACGCAGGGAAAGGCCCTATGTACCTCATTTTCTTTCAAATAAAGTACATTTGAAGTTTACACTTGGCATTTACATGTAAGTTTTCCCACATCCATCTGCACATATGCAAACCCAAACCTCATCCGTTCATTTTCGCTTACTGCTTGTTAAGGAGTAATCCTTAAAACTATCGGAGAAGCTGTTCTTTTTGTCTCTGGAAGTACATTCAGGAACAAAGCATACTTCAGCAGCCAACTGCAGGAACTGAAAGCATACGGTGCAACCATCACACTTGTGCCATGGGGCAGCAAACGGGTACGTTGCTAATGCATTGTGTTCTCGGAAGGCAGAGAGAGGAGTTCAGAGGATAATTGTTACTTTATTACATCCTTCAAAAGGAATTTCTGGCACATGCTGTTATGATTTATGATTTAATAAATCACACAGGCATAGAAAAAGGGTGTTCCTGGTAATTCACGTGGTGTAGCAAATGTTGGTGTGTAAAGCCCCGTTGCAACTTCAAAGTGTAATAACAGAAAATGTGTGTGGCAATAATGCTGCTGCTGAACAGCTTCGGTCACCAGCTATGCTGAGAAATCACGGGCTTTTAACAGGCAATGCTTTTCTCATGTGCAGTTGTCTCTCTTCCTACCTCTGTGCTCTGTGGTGGGATCGATCAGCAATGGAAGCATTTCCCAGCTGCCCCCATCACATTCCTGCCCAACGTGTCTTCCTCGGCCGTTTTCAAACCTCCTGCGTTAACAATGGAGTCGGAGCAGCCCCTTGTCAGCACCTTGTCGGTGTTGTGTTCACGTTTATTGCTTGCAATGGCTCTCCCCCTGCGTGGTTCAGAGGGTTCCTGTTTGCCACCCTTTTGTTTAATGTGTATATCAAGCCATAGAGAAGGTTTAGTAAAGTGACATTGATTGAAGTGTTTTCAATATGTCGAAACTCAGCTTTATAACTCTCGGCTGATTTAGCTTGAGCAGTTGATTGCATTATTCAGTGTTTGTGGGAGACTGGGGCATGGTTGAGAGCATGCTGAGCAAAAGTCAATCCAGACAAGATAGGAGTAATGCTGGGATCGTTAGAGGAAACATCCAGAGGCTACAGCAAGAGAATTATCAGTTCTTCTGGCTGAGGGATGCAGTTCCATTCCAGGCTGTAGCTGCAACAGCAGATAAGAGCCAGAAGCCTACACCCCTTTCATTTTCTGAATGCAGGCCTTGCTAATAGTATCCATCCAGGCTTTATATTTCAAGATTAACTTACTGCCAGTGCGTGCTGTATGGGACCGGGTCTAAAATCTGTACCAGTCTTTGTCAGTGGTGACAGGCTTCATGGCCTGAATGCCACAGAGTGCCTTACTGGGGAATTAAAAACACACCCAGCCCAAACTGGCAGATTTGGGAACAGTGGGATGGAGGAGAAGGAGATGCTGGCAGTTCGTCTGAACGCTGCTGTTGCATATGCTTGGAGCTCTTGTCCACGGGGATGATCTGTAACAGCCCCAGTCTCTGAACTCCAGCACAAACTTGAAGAGCTTGTTTTCCCTCCTTAGCTTTGCAGGAATTGAGGAAAGGGTGAATATTGCCTTCCTAGTTGCTACTGGGTTTTTCTGTTTCAGTGTGTGTTGCTGCCAAGCGCAGTGTTCTCAGAAGGTCACTTGATTGCTGCTGCTGCGTAGGAGGTACATTTTAGAGGCTGCCAGGAGTACCTGGAATAGGTGGTTTCACAGGAAGGTGATGCAGATCTCAAACACAGAAATAAACAAAATCTTATTTTTCTATATTCTGAGTATGTTAAGAACTCAGATGAATTCCTCTGCTTACATTTATGGGCTGTTTTTGTCTGATATCCGGAAAGGTTTTGTGCCTGAAGGTTTTGTGCCTCTGGGCAGAGCAGGGTATTGGAGCCCCAGTTTCTGGGGTATGCGTTTTAGACTATCAATTTTTCTTTTTAACAGTTACACTTTTGTCCTTTCTTATTCCAGGCTAAAAATCTGCAATTATCTTGGGTTAAAATGGAACAAATCTACCAGCCAGAAAATTCTATTTCCAGAAAAGAAAATAATATACTGTCATGAAAGTTTAACCTAGAAATGCAACTTAGTCTTCACTTTACATCAAAGCTGTGTGTCCAAACACACAGTTTTCTTCAGCAAATTTACTCTCATAGTATAACTTATGTTGCCTTTGCCATTCTAACAGCGTGGTTGAAGAAGATTCTAAAAGCATTTGAAAGAAAGAGTGAGAACACATTTGAGAGTGAAGTATGAATACTATAAACCAAAGACTATCAATCTTACATCTTCCTTCTTATGACTCTCTCTCCAGTACTAAAAGTGGTGCTTTGCAACTCTACCAAACATCGTTCTTAGTACATGTAGGGGGTTGCAAACCTGTGGATGGATACATCAGCTCTGTCTTGTGATGTTTATTTCTCTGCTTTTTGGGGGTTGGGGTTTTTTTGCTTCTCCTATTCCTCCTTTAACACAGTATTTAAAATTAGAGCCAGAGTGCACAAGGATTTAATGAGGTTTAAATCACCGAAAGAGAACAGTTTCTACAGAAAGAGACTGACAGATTTCAAGCTCTGCTGAGAATCTGTTTGACGGCTGAATTCACGCAGAGGAGAGACTTGCTTCTGTGTCAGACTTCCTCCATGTGTAGCTTGCTTGAGTTATGTTCAAGGGTTCACATTCCCACCGTGCCTCCTCCTTACGTGTGTTCCACATCTTGTCTTTTGTCAGCCAGCCGTTCCCGCTCTGTGATGGGCTCTCACCGTGGGCTTTGTGGTGAGCTCTCAATGTGGGCTGTGGTGAGTTCTCACCATGGGCAGTGGTCCATCCATGCTGGGGTTGGTGGCTGTTTGCAGGATGCACTGGACCGCTTCCTATTTCTGACGTAAGCATGGAACACGACCCACCTGCATTCTTGCTTTTCTATCTGTAAAACAAGAGGTCCCAGCGTGCTAGCTGGTGTCCGAAAGCACAGCCTTAGTGCCAGTTTCCAAGTGATGTGACTCAATAGCATAATTGGGGATGCAGAGTTTGCCTTCGGCCTGTGTGCTTACAGTGAAGCGCCAGCCAGAGCTCTCATGGACAGAAACAGCAACTGCAACAAAGAGCAAACATTGTTTTCAAAGTGATAGGAATGAGAGTTGTTTATTTTGAGAGATCTTATGTGAACGTAACTGGGGGAGGAAAAGCAAACCAGCCAATCCATGCCTGCACACATGTATCTCTTCTGGCTGAGGCTTTCCCCTTTGGTGCCATTAGCATTTTCATTTCCAAAGCCGCCAGTCTGCAGTGGAAGCAGTAAAAATGTTCAACCTGTGGTTTAAATTATTGATTTTTTTGAATATTGAAGCTGTATTTCAAATGGGTTTTGTTCGAGTTACTTCTGGGTAGAGAGTTCCAGAAGTAATTTGATATCTAAAAGCCTGTGTATTTCAAAGCCATTTCAGTCTTTTGAGTTCCTTCAGCTGATCAGCTGATTGGGTAAAATACCTTATTGTCTTCGGAATTGCAGGCAATAGATAAACTGCAGCTCAAGGTTAGCACGTAGACTAGCATACAATGCTCTCGGTGATTTATTATGTGTACTCAGTGTCCAATCAACTGACAAAAATAGCTCATTTATTTTTAATGCAGTAACTTATCTTCACTTTAAAAAGGAAAAAAAGAACCAACTCTTGTGATATGCCAGCGTGCACAATGTAGGTGGGAGCAGCTCCGTTATCTGCACGGCTAGGGAACGATGCACGACTAAAGTCAGGCGAGTTCATGGTGTAGAATCCGATATGTGTAAATAAAAAGTAGAGGCATATATTGTCACAAATAAATTATGTTTCATTACTACAGAGGAGAATGGCTGCAGCGAGGGAGAAGTCGCTTTTAGAGAGCTGCAGCACAAGCAGCACTAGATGTTTATGTCTGAGCTGGGTTGTGGATGGTTGTACGTGTGCAGCGTGTAGGACATCAGCCATTCTCAGCATCCCGCTAGGCATGAGAAAAACAAACCAGCAAATATTGCATTCCTTTAATAAGCCTCAGGTCTGGCAATGAAGCCACAGTGGAATGCAGACTGGAGTTCATGGAAACTCTGAAAATGCAGTTCATTGCAGGAATGGGCCTGGTGAAGAAGTGTTGTTAGCGCTGGTGACACGGAGTGTCGTAGAACAATGGGATGAGTCAGGTTTAAAACAGACAGGGTTTTTTCCCCTTAAGGAGGCTGTGGGTTAAAGAGAACCAAAATAAAAGGATGTTTTAGTAAAGTATGAATTATGCAAGTTCTAAATTATGCAATTTATTTTGCAACTGTACATATATAGTGCATCTATGTTTCTATGAAATTCAAATATGTGAAGATAAGTAATGAAAAGGTGTGTGGCAGAAAGAGCTTATGTAATGCCTGGCTGATTGCCCTCACTACAGTAACTCTAGTTTCTGTGGTTGGAGATTAGGAATTTGCCATGAAGGTTTTGAGCATGCAACACAGAATATCCAATATTGCTGGTGTTCGTGGGATACTGCCCTTCAGTGTTTTGCATAGGAGTTTACAAAATACTGTGAGGACTGAAGTTTCTGCTGTATCCCTGTGTGCACAAAAAAAAAACAGTCTTATTCTTGCCAGCCCTGCTCTTTACTGGCTGCACAAATCAGTGTTAACTAGGGAAGGTTCTCTGAGAAGCAGAGATGTAAAAAACAGGCTCCCACTGCCTTCAAAAGCAGAAACATACAATCCATAGCTGCCCATATACTTTCCTGGTTTGCACGTTAAGGTAAGTGAGCATTGACTGTACCGTATAGATTAATCTCCATACCTGGGGATTTGGCTATGGACTGAGAATATCAACGATTTCTGGCTGTAGGGGGGAATGCTGGATGGATCTCTGTGCTCTGGAGCACTCCTTGGTCCTGGTGAAACCTGGTGTCATTGCTCTGGGAGCGAGAGTGCTCGTGGGATCTGGTGTGTGTCAGTAGCAGGCATGTCTCTTTCCTCAGTGAGGTTTTGCAGTGAGCTGTGCTTTAAACTGTGCGGTTCTGTGGTAGGAAAAAGGATGGGAAGGCATTCCCTATGTCCTGTTTATCACTAATAGAATTATCCCTAATGAAGGATTTCTTGTGGAGTGAGAAACCATATTTCCCCTTACACAACTCTGTGCATGACTTTACAGTTAGCATCAGGAGGCTTTTGAGTCCTTGTCCCAGTTTCAAATCAATACTCTACTGGGATAAACAGAGAGCCTACAGGTCAGGCTGCCCTCTCTAGCTGAGGACAGATTTATTCTTAGTCTTCCAGTTTTGAGCATGCATAAGCCTTTGTAGCACGTCTCAGCTGTCTCTGCCATTGCAGCGCTGCAGATCTAGTCACAGCCATCATGTGCTTCCTGACACCCCTGTGGCAGTGGTACAGGGAACATTTGCCATAGGTTCCCCAAATAAAACCCTAACTCACTTGTAGTTTCTAACAACCACCTTCCTGTTGATTCCAAGGGAGAACATTCCACACCTGCCCTGTCTGTCTGTGTGTGCCTGCTACAGCCTCTGAGGAGCATATTTACTTAACTGACAGACCTGAGCAGTGACTCCAAGTGTGCTGAGGTCTGGGACCCATTAAACATTTAATGAGAAAGGACATTGGCCAGCTCAGAGTAATTCTTTTCCTCAGTGGTAGAGGGGAGAATCACCTTGCTAGGAACTGCCATATATCATGGCTACCTTCAGCTCTTACAACAATGTTTTCATGAACTTTGCTTTTTTAAATTGATGCTTTGTACACCACGGGGCTGATTTTTAACAGCCAATAGAATGCATCATTTTTCCTGAGCACTTAAAAAAAATTAATAGGTAATAATTAACCTACTGCTATGAAAGCTTCAGGTAGACCTGGAGGAAAACCAGGGTTGAGACTGGGGCCTCTGTGACTGCCACAAGCAGATGGTGGGAATCAGAGCTTGTCCTCTGGCATAAAAATTCTACTTGCACTTCAGCACTTCTCTACATGGATTCCTGCTGTGCAAACATTGAATGTTTATTTATCAAGAGTTCAATCTGGAAAACTCAAATCAGCCCAGTGGGCAGGGAATCTCTGCTCTGAGGGTCTCGAGAGAAAAACACCACCTCACTCCAGATGACGGAGCCTACGTGTGAGGGCGATGAATGAACACACCATACTCTCAGAGACTGGAGGCTTTACCCATCCTGAGCACAGCCAGCCCAGCTTCTGCATTCCCAAGGACCCTCCAGGGGTGTATATATGATGCCCCAGGTTCAGTCTCAGCTTTCTTGTCGGAGCTGTGCTGCATCCTCATCAATCATAACATTTTAGCAGAGTTTGTTCCGTGATTCAAGGGGTCAGGAAAAACCTGTTAGTGATTACAAAGAGGGTAACTAGATCAGGGTGATAGTTTAACTCAGAGTGGAAGGTTTGAGGTTCCTTGCAAGTTGATTCATAGGAAAGTAATTTCAGAAGAGTTTTGTCAATTGTTTGGTCTCCATCATTTAGTTTAAGTCTATTCAGATGCTATTTCAACTACTTCATGCCTATGAAAGTGAAATCTTAGCAGTTTGCTTGCAGTGTTCTTATGCCTGTCCCCATTCCCACAGGTGTACAAAGAGGAAAATACCAGTTTTATTTCATGGATTTTGAAGTAGATGAAACCTCTGGCAAAAAACAAACTCTGTTTTTAATGATCCTGTCTAAAATTGAGTGTTGCATTAAAATGGGTTTGAATCTCACACAAAGATGTTGAAGTGCTGAGTTAAAATTCGTAGGGGCTGATATTTTCGTGATGTATTTCACTCACCCCACAATTATGTCGTCCAGGTCTGTGTTCAGTCAGGCTCTGGACACAGTAAGTGGCTTGGCCTTGCAGCCTCTGCTCATGCCAGAGACCCTTTGACTTCAACAGGACTTTTGCTTAGGAAAAGACAGAAGGAGTGTATTCAAAACAAAGTTAACATGAAAGGTTATTAAAGCAGAAGAACTATGGATAGATTATTATTGGAATGTAAAACAAAGTATTCAGATACTGGAACCTTCCACCTTCCCTGTACCCCTTTATCTGTGACTTGAAATGATTTAGTGCCACCTGGAGAAATGATACTTGGAAAATTATAGTACTAGCTATTTAAATACCTTCCCAAATAGAACTGGTATAATTTCCTTGAATTTCTCAGCCCTGAATATACACAAATGCTAATCAATGCTTATAGTATTTAAGCATTCTTAATCCTAATGGAAAAAGCAAATGCTTCAGGTAGGTAGGAGACATACCTCAATATTTGCAATTCATCCCCATCAGAAAATGTAACTCTGTGCTTTGAGGGAGTTCTGTGATTCTCCCCCTAATTACTCAATCCAGCAATAAAAACATTTTGACTTATACGTAAATGTAAATATAACTTTGGTGATCTGTAACTCCCCAGTGCTGATTATTTGTGCAAGAGTTTTAACAACTCTTTGAATAGGCTGTAGTTAAAGGATTTTTCTTCTTGATTACTGAAGAAATCCTATTTTCCTCCCCTTAAAGGGAAACATCTATTCTGCCGTCTTCCTAGGAGAATATACTAGTCTTGATTTACTTACAGCAATTGAGAGGAAAATATTTTAGTGTTGGTTCACCATTTACTAATGGAGTTTTACAAAACAGCCTCTAGGAACTGCTAGAAATACATTGATTGTGTGGCTCCCCTATGAGAGAGCAGTAATTAAAATTATAGCACAGATTCTATCAGGACATGTTAATATTTAAGAAGGCAATAAGTGAGCTTGGTACAGGTGTCCAGAGTTGTTGACAGGAGCTTTGTTAATCCATGTAGTATTGTCTCTTAAATAAAAATACCTCCTTGCTTTCTCCAAGTGTGAAGTTACATGCTTAATTAGCAGACATTAGAATTCCCATGTTAGGGTTTCTGTTTGTTCAGTTTCTGTGTCTGTACACTGAGTGCAAAGTCCTAGATGGTGTGGGCTTTGAAGATGTTGTTTTTCTGTCAGGGACGTGTTAGAATTATGAGACTACCTGCCATTCTCTCCCACTTTTTTACCTCAAGGAGCTCGTTTTGTGCCAGTGTGTGTCTTGGCTTGCAGCTCATCCCTTTAGGAAACCGACACTACTGATGCTGCCCTCCTGCCTTCTTACAGGATTTTATTTAGCAATTAGAAAGCAGTATTAGAGAAAAAAACACATTGAATTGGCTCTCACCATGGTGTTTGGAAACCCATTTTAATTTGGCCTCCTCTTAAAGTACAAGAGAATCCAGTTGTGTTCTTGTAAGCATAAACTCATCTAGTGACTCCTAAACTCGCTGCTGCAAGTGTGACGTGTAATTCTTCCTTCTCTTTCCTGGGTCTTACTGGTTTGGGGTTTTTTTTTCATTCTTTTGGTTTTTTATTGGATCCTATCTATGTTGGTTCCTGCTTGCTTTTTTTAGATTCAGTTTTTCAAACCCCTTTTTCCTTCCCATTTTATGGGCCAATTCAGTTGTACTTGTCTAGGAGGAAGCCTTAGGAATTGCTGCTCCTTTATTTGGTCAGTTAAGTACATTTCACAACGAGTTTTGATCACTGATTCAATTATGATATTCCCTGACAGCTGAAAACAGACTAACATTTTTAGATGTCTGGAAAAGAATTTGTCCCTGAAGGCAAGCTAAGTTGTGATCCAGATCCATGGGAGTCCCAGGACTAGGCACTATAAACTGGACTAGTATATTGTCATTATTATGAATGAGTTTTCCACCTCGGTGAATGTGCACAGGTCCTTAGAAGCCATGCCACAGAAATGTCTCTTTAGGATACAGATCAAGAGCTGCAGTCCACATAGATATTTTATCCATGTACTCCTGTTTTATTCCATTCTGTTCCCCTCAAATCATTAATACTGTAATGTTTTGCTTGCAGCGGAGTAATAGAATCCAGCCTCATCACGTTGATCGCCTGTGAGCATCTGCTCTGGGTTATTATCCAGAAATGCCTTTTCAATATTTTAGAGAACACAAGTGAGTTACAGATACAGTGCTTAAGTTTTTCAACAAAGCTCATCAGGTACTTCATCCAAGCAACACAAATAGTGCTTTGCTGACACGTGGATGTAACTTGTAAGAGAGAAAAACTGAGTTTTTACACAGTTTCAAGACGTTTTGTCCTAGTACCTCAGGGATTATGTGTGTCATTCTGATGCAGCACTTTGTTTCATTCTAGGTAGTCTCAAGCACGTCACTTCATACAGTCTGAAGTAGTGATTCTAAAAGATGTGGTTTCTTAGTAGATTCTAGTACAGTCCATATAGTACAATGAATAGCTTCAGGTGTATTCTTGGAGCTGAGGTTCCTTAAAGTTCTAAAGATAGTGCATTTCTTTTTCTTCTGTTTTTTATTGGTATTTTGAATTCTGTGCTTCAGTTAAAAAGGCTGGGTTGACCATGGCTGCTGAGTTCTTCATCAGGGACTGGGGTTGTCTCCTGGGAGGTGCAGAGCACGGTCCAGAAACAGTATGCTGCACTGTGAAAACTCTGGCTGTTTAATTAAATGGAAAGACAAAAAACCTTCAGTCAAAATAACATTTATGTTGAGGAAAAATTAAGATTTTCTTTTTTTGGTTGGTTGGAAATGGTATCACTTGTCAGCAAGCTGTGGGCAGAATATTTCTGAGAGTGCACTTGTAGTGCTCCTTGCTTTGTGCTATCTGCCATGCCATATTCTGATTTCTAATCCTTTTCTTTAGCTGAAGAGTACCTTTTCCTCTTCTCTTTTCTCCCCCCTCTGCTACAGCTTGTGTGCTGTTTGTTTCCGAACATTGGGAAAGCTTGCTCTTAGAGTAGAGAAATGATACTTGTTTTTAAAAACAAAAACCTGAACAAAACAAAACCAACAAAAACCACCCTACAAGTGAAGGCTGAGAAACGTGCTGATCAGATTTCTTCTTCACAGAAACTTGGAATATTTAAGCAAGATTTCCTATTCTCGTGGCCTCTCACTGAAAACGAATTAGTGCTTTGAGACAATTACTGAACATTTTTCTCATCAGTCAGCTGAAGCAACCACTTACGATACCAAAATGCTGAGAGATCAGAATCACACGCAGCAAAACCAGATCCAAAAGTGGATGTCTGGATGCAACTTTCTCTCTCAAAGACTGCAAGTCTACTTCTCACTCCTTTGATAGGTATAGTGGTTTTTTTTTTTACCACAACGCAATTTGACAGCAGAAATTTAATCATGTCCTGCTGCGTACACCTTTATCAGAAAACTGATAAATGTGTGCTCACACTGAACATTAGCAAGAAATTTTTCAAATGTCCTTCAGGTTTTTTTCTTCTCTCTCTCTTCTCCCCCTCCCTCACTTCTCTGTCTCTCCCAGAGAAACCGATATAAAGCTGATGAGAATTTGGATTTGCTTTGAAAGCATCTTTTGTTCAAAGACTAATTTTAACCTTGTGATAAAGATTGCTTTTTGCATTCTGTTGCCAGTGATATCCAGTAATTGTTTGTCAAGGCAAAGTGCTGCAGGACATAATACATTTTAAAAATGATCTTTTGTAATTACAGTACAAATGTCTCTGCATTTCTAATGTCTGGAAAACAAGCGAATACGTCAAAAATCGGGGAAAATATTAAATGCTGCTTTGTTTTAAAGCATTATTGCTTTGTATGACGAACAGGTATTTTTAAGGGAACCCTCGAGCGAACGTAATTGTAAACAAAGATCAAAACTGTATTTTCTTGTAGGATATGTAACTCAACTGCAAATTATATACTTGTATATTTGGCATAAGCATCTCAGTTGCCCTTCCAGTTTTCTCTACTTTTACTCATAAGTTGTATTGCTTTTGTGTTTTAATCTCCCCATTTATTACTTTAGAGAGCTTAATTTGAAAAAATAGGACTTCTAGTCAAACCATTGTGGATGAATTGACAAAGGCTGGGGGACTGCTCTTGTATCAAGGGCAGCAGACCATTTTTGCTTGCCTTGCAACAGGCATAGGATTGTCCCAAGATTGTTTCAAGGTAAAGGGAGTAGACATTTTCTTTTTAAAACAATCTAGTAAGATTATCTAGAAAGTTTGGGATCTAGCTGTCTCGATCATAAATTAGCAGTAGAGATGGCCTACTGCCTGAAAATGGCACTAGTGAGAAAGGTGGCGTGCTGAGCAAGCATCGATGCTGAAAGCCTTGGTGGAAATTGAGTTCAGTGTAAATTTTGACATTTGTCATGCATTCTGATGGCCAAATCTTGAAGCACTAATGAGACAGTACAGAAAAACATCAAGTACGTGGTAACTAAGGCTCTAACTCGTCATTTGTCTTTCACACAATACGAGCGCTTCAGCAGTTTCTCTCCGAAATCCTGACGCGTTGCTTTTTCCCGTACGGGGATGCAGTCTTCTGTGCTCACTTATTGATTTGGAAAGCTAGCTTGCTTGCTGGAGCTCTAGTGCTAAATTGGTTTAATAAACACAAATGGGATAGCTTAATGTGGTAAAAACATTTATGAGGTAACAGTCTGTTTTTTAAAGAAATAGTTTGCATAGCTCCTCTTCCTCAGTCTAGAAATGTAGCAGCATATTAAGGAAGATTTACAAGCACAGAACCTTCAGGGTATAAGATACATAGAGATTTGGGTAGTTTCATCTTTGCAAACACATGACAAACAGCTTTTGGAAGACCGATAAGGATATTTTGTAAAGCATCCTTTTCCCCTCTGTAGCATCCTAGGTCTTGTACGTGAAAGCTGAAGAAGTGTAATTTATAAGTAACATCAAGGATTTTTTCAAGATCTGTTCTGTGCTAGTGGAGAGATCAGGACACTTAAGTTTTCAATCACCAGTGTGAACAATCCTGGAAGGCTGAGGAAATCATAGATTTTTACATTCTGTTCTTATTTTGGTGAGAGAACTTGAAAAACAATTATTCTACATCATTTTATCATTATATGCTATCTGTTTCCAAGAGAACAAAAGCAATGAAGAGGAAAGAGAGCACTGGGTCTAGACTTCATTCACAAAAGCAATGGAAAGAAGGAGTTTTATGGTACTAAATTTCTCATATCTGGTGGTGGAGAGATTAGAGCAGCATCTGCATGGGGGGATGTTCCGAGATTAGTTCTTCTGTCAAAGTGATTTCAGTTATTACAAAAAATGCTGCTGTATTCACTGAGGGAAAGAGAAGGAGAAAGCAAGGGAGCGACTTTACTGAGGTTTTGAACTCATATGAGAAGAATTCCCTCTCTAAAATGAAGTGCTGGATCCAGCTGTCCTGGGTTCAACAGGCGACATTGTGTGCGAGGCTGCAGCGGTTTGTGCCAGCGGCTGTATCATCCTCCTCGAGCAGCCTTGCCGTGCTCCATGTGCTGGTAGCTCTCACAATGTGTTGTGAAAAGCCTGCTCTGGCAGATATGGAAATTCATTGTTAATGTGCACGGTTACACCTGATGGAAGGGGTTTGTGTTTGTAGAGGTCCTTGCTGTGGATTTAGCTTCCTGTTAAAGGGAGCCTGACACGCTTAGCTGGAAAACATTCTGAGCCTGGGGAAAATCAGGAGAGCAGATCAGTGCTTTGGGCATCAGAAGAGGAACCCTACAGAGATGTCACATGTCAGCTGTGCTGCAGGAGAGAAGGTGAGGAACAACTAAGGAAGGATGTGTAGGAGCAAGGCTGTGTGGAGTGGTATTGTTGCTTCAGGTTTCATTTGCTTTTTGTGGATGGTTAAAACTCCAGAAGGGTTGATACTAGACACAGTCTGACTAGACAGCTGAGTCACACAAGAGGCAGATCATCACAAGACCTTGAGTGACAGTTGGCAGGGAGTTACAAGGACATGTCTGTGATGCAGTTCCTATCTATGAGGGTGTACAGGGAGACAGCTTTCCAGAATATTCTGGAAGTAGAGCTACTGTGGTATTAGTCAGAAAAGGGTAATGGCTCCTCTTTCTCTGCAGTTTTACACGGGTGAAAGTGTACGTCAGGGTCTGCTGTAATTAGTGGAAGCTGTGGGGAGAGCTGAATCTTGACATTGGGGGGATTGATGAAGGCATTTAGAAAATAAGCTCTAAGAGCATTTCACACATGCTGGATTTTTAAATCTTTAGAGCCTTTTGAATAGGTCTGTGAAAGTCTGGGGAGAAGGAGTGCAGCGTAATTTGCTTAAATACCTGCATTTTTCAGCCGCTGTGTTTTGTTGTTCAAGTAAAGAAGATGGTATATTGAATAAAGTAGAGACTTGCATGTGGGCTTGTTTTTTACATTGCAGTTTACCATCTACTAACTTCAAGTATGCTGTTGTGAGACATTCAACTAAAATCACTGTAATAAGGTATTTCTTTAGCTCTCTTCCTCACAAAGAGGCCAGTGTGTCTGCCTTGGTGTTCCTACTGACATTTAGTAAGTAGTAACCCCAGGAACGCGCGGCCGCATGCTCCACTTGCCAAGTGAAATGCCCTCCTTCCCTACAAGAAAGGGCAAATAAATTAACTTTGTAAAACGCAGTAATCTGCCCATTCTGTTAAATCTCTTTCTCTCATTGATGAAAAGAAACTGTCAAAGGTGACTAACTCTGCTTTCATGAGTTAAAGACCAGAAAAGCCTGGTTTGAAGTGTGTGGTGACTTTCATTGACTTTGGGGACCAGCACTGCAAGGCAAGTTCTCTTTGTCTCACAGAAGCCTCTCAGAGTGGAGAAAACACATGTGAACGCTTGATGCAGTTTGGTTACATGTGGTTTTTTTTAAAACCAAAACTCTTCTTCCAAACCTTAACCATGCTGCTGCACGTATTTACAGTGCAGAACATCTGTACTTCAGACTGAATACTTGTACGACAGGTTGATGTATTAATTAAGGGTACAGTTAATTGATTTTCTTTCCATATCCCAAATATTTATGCCTGTGTGTTCTCCTAAGCAACTTTATTATTTCAAGTGTTCATTAAAATACCATTAGCTGCAGTATTTTGAGAGTAAATGGGAAAAAAATAATACTTCAAGCTCTGCAAATCAATAGAAACACATCAGAGTTTGAGATGAAAAATCATATGGATTTATTACTTTTGGTTCTTTTTGTTGTATTTGCCTAATGTAAATGCATCAATTAAATAGGCATGAGGCTGTGCTATACCTTTGGGGAGGCTGTTGTTATATATCCCTGCAACTGACCTCTTCACACAGCATCTTCTCCAAACTTTTTAGTTCCTAGAAGACATGATGATGAAATAGAAATGTGAATCTAGTTAATAAAGAGCTGTCTTCTCGATTCCCCTAAAACAATAACTCTGAGAGAGAGGTGAACAGCTTGATTAATTTCTACGGGTCATTAACTTCCACGCCTGCAGATGACAGTGTTAATTTTCACAGCGTGGATCATTTCTCTGCCGATTCCTTCAGGAGAAGCCTACTGTGAATGTGCTTTTCACACGCTCTGACGTGGTGCTGGACACATCTTTGCGTCCCTTAAGATTCAAAAAAATCTGTGGCAGTTATGAGCCGCAAACGTGGCCAGTGGGAAGCAAAACTACTTTCAGAGTGAAGCACGGGCTGATGAATTGATTCGCACCTTTATTTCAGTTTAACTGACTAAAAAGTGCTGAGTGTTCGGGCTTTATCTCTAAGATGTGTTCTCAAACCTCCCAGCCCATTAGACGTAAGTAGTTTAGAATTCAATGATCTGATGGCAGCATTCAGAGATTATTAGAGCAAATGGGGCCTGATCAATGCCCTGGGTCTTTTTTTCTTTTTTTAGCATGTTAATTAATTAATCAACAGGAACAGAAATTTATGTGTAATGCAAATTAACTAGGTTCTGAGCTACCAGAATACCAAAATTGCTCACAAGCAGAAAAAGGAGCTCCAAAAGCAGCAGGATATCCGTGCTTTTATCCATGTAACACCACTTTCTTAGGTGATGTCCTGAGCTAGATATATTTGAGGGATTGATATGCTTGTTTCTGCTGTGCCCTCCTGGGGAAAAGAATCAGCTTTTGAGGCAAAAGAAGAAACTCAGTAACTGAAATATTCATGATTCGCAGTTGGCCCTTTGTGCCATTTGTTGTCACTGTTTCTCTTCGTTTGCATGAACTCCCCCAAACCAAGCTGGTTTGCTGTGATTAGGGCTGACTACAGTTTCCCTAATCCCCAAGTCTACATTAATTTGCAAGGTTTCCCTGCAAACCCAATTCCTGTTCTGTGCTGTTTACCTTTCCCAAGGATTGCTTTAGTATTTTTTTTTCCATGGCACTGTTGTTTTTTTAGTGGTCAGATGTAACTTTTGTTCTTCCCTAGTTGCTCTTCATTAAGAGTCTTCCATCCTTGACCTTCAGAGTACATGAAAGCTTTCTGCTGCTTTTCCCAGGGACTATTTCTTCCTTCCATTGCGTGGGGAGGTAAGACACATGATTTGTTTTGGAGTTTAGGGACATTCCTCCTGTTCCTCCCCTTTGCCTGCAGGGACCAGACCAGCTCATCAGTCAGGTCATCATCTCTCTGTAGCAGTCAGCTTTTTCAGAATCAAAACAAGTTTTTTAGGTTCAATCCTTGGAGTGCTTCCTGTCAGTCTTCTTGCTCCAGTTCCATTGTGGCTTTTTATGCACACGGTCATTGTGATTAACAATAAAAGAGTTGTGTGCATAACTGGAGTAAAAGGAAAAACTGAGTTTTCCAGAAAGCAAAGGAATGATGGTGAATGATTTGGCCAAATGATTCCTACAAACAGTGAAAATCAATATTCCCTTAAAACACCAGAAGATGGTCTGTCAGCACCCCTGGAGCACTACGGCACTATGGCTATTCCAGCTGCCCTGGCCTCACCTGCCGTGTTGGAGGCAGCAATAACAATTGGCCAGCCACTGGAATCGTCCATCTTAGTGAAAGAACCTGTGATGCTGTGTAAAATGCACCACTAAGGCTGAGGCACATAGTTGGCTGAGGCCAGTTGGTAGATCCCTTGCCTGACTGTCTCCTCCTTTAGCTTTTGTAGCCGTGACAGGAGAGTGGAGCAGAGACGATGGTAAAGGCAAGTTCTGTGTTTCACACTCATCTCAAAGACACAATTTTCGTCTCTGTCACTTGTGTGATTTTATTCTGTATGTACATAGACAGATTCCTTGAATCATCACATGAGTTATAAATTCCATTTTGTTTCCATGAACTGTGAGTCTCCTTGTGTCTGGGGCTGTCATGTGCTAACAAGAGACAGGAGAGGTGCCAGCGTGTCAGTCATTACAAACTCTCTCCATCTAGCTTGCTCTGAGCTAGGAGAGGCAAACAAGGAACAGGATCTGAAATAAGGACAGTGTGTCCCTCCCAGGAGGAGCCAAGTCAAAGCAGCCAGGTGGTAATGTTTGGATTTCAAAGCAAGGAAGGATTTTTGGAAGCAGAAGCAGCTTGGTCACAAAAGATAAAGAGATGCACAGACACAGCAGAGGGGTCCTGTGATACAGAGGCCGGAGGGAGGCACTGGAAGGCACCATCTGAAGGAGAAGCTGTTTGCTGGTGGGGGACAGGAGGGGAAGATCCCCCAGCATCAAAGGGGACCTCACAGAATCTCAAGGGAAAAAATCAAGAGTGCATAAACACAGGCAGAGAGATGTACGTGTGGTTACTGCTTCATGTGTCTCTCGTGGTAGTGAAAGTGAAGAGTGTCTGCTTTGGAGACAATTTGAAAGGTCTGTGCCTTACCTGATTCAACTTCCTGGGATCCTGGAGAGAGAAATTATCACTCAAATGTTGTCTGTGGCTGGGCTCTGGGAAGGAGCAAGTCACAGCCGTGGGGATTCGGCAACAGGCACAGGATCTAAACAGGGATCTCTGCTCATAGAAGAGAGAAGAGATTGCCTGGAGACCCAAAGCAGATAGAAGAACTTCAGAGTGGTTTTGCATGGCAGCAGACTGAGGCTCTCTGAGTGCCTCACAACAGGTATAGTCCAGACTATAACTATTACCTGTAGTAAAATGAGAGACTGGAAGAGCCACGAACCACACACGTAGTAAGATAACAACCAGTGTACTGTAGGTGGCTCCAGGCGCTGCCTGGCATATGGACACACACAAGCCAGCCGCAAAATGGAAATCACACCACATGTGGCTTATCATAATTTGCACTGAACCCCAAAATAATTATCCCTCACAAGAGACAGGCTGTTAGTTCAGGCTTAGTGCCATGCTACTGTAGCTGCACAGCTTCTGACTGCTTTGGAGCATGGGAAGAGGAAGCTTATGATCACTTGCGGCGTGGCCAAAGTAACTCCTACTCGTTGGCAAATGACTCCGTGCACCCTGTGCTTGCAGAAGTAAGGTCAGGCTGCCATCATTAAGTCCTTGACTTTGCATGTTTTCTCATGACAGCTCCAGCCTGTGTGGCTGAATATCTTTCTGGGATGAAGTCAAAGCACAAGCTCCTCTGAGGCAGTTTAAAAAGAGCGAAGCACTCCGGAGGGTAACACAGAGCAAAGTGCTGCAAATGCCGCTGCTGCATAAACTGCAGTTTGAAAAGAGGAGGTTTGGGAGCGAAGGGAGTGTGCTCTGCTCTGTCAGTTGGGTTTGCAGCAATTCAGAAAATGTTCTGGATTTCATTTTTCCGAAAACACAACTTGGCTGTGGAGACGGAGGTGAGGCTTTTGTGACCAAGGGAAAGCATTGTGATGGGAAAACTTGGGATTGTTGTGATGCCCACACTCCAGATTTGTTAGGCCTGAAAATAGATGAACTGAGGAGATTACTCTGCACGATTTCTACGTATGTAAATGGACATGTAATTATCAGTATAAAATATTAGTGCATATTTACTGTATAATAATTAATTGAACTTCATAACAGATGAAGATTACCTCAAATTTACATATAATGTGAAGAAAAGTCCCTTTATCCTCTGTAACTGCAGCGTTTGGCAGATTCAGGAATAAATAATCTTTTGTGGCAAGGGTATGCCTTATCAAACATATGCAGATCAGTGCTAATTAATGCTAATTAAGGTTTCCTGTCTATCTAGTTGGAAAAACGTCCAAATGTTATGAAATCCAGTTAGTATGCCTATTACCCTAATTGTTTTATATGGGATGGTTCTTAATTAAAATATGTAAATTGACCTTAATTGCTATATACTAATGGAGGTTCATGTTATCTCACTAAAAATGACAAGATGGTGAGTTGGGATACTTAAACAAATAATTCTGATACGTTTGTAAATAAATGACCTTTCCTCAAAATGATTTTTAATTGGAAATTGGCAAAGGGAACGTTTTGCCATCTATGTTTCTCCTTAGTTTTAAATAACGCCAGAATTTACAGCTCTTTGTTAATATAGATACGGTGACACGGCAGCTTAATTAGGACTTCTAAACAAGTCAACATTTCGTGTGTTTACTGTGTGTTTCAAATTGTTTGCTAACCTTGTGTTGACCTTCAGGAATGTTGCACTTTACAGTGTTCTTAATTTTCACTACTTTTGTGTTTATTCGTTTTCACTTTGGTCTCTCTTAGTCATATAATTTCATTTGTGAAGTTGGTACCCTGGTGTGATTTTGCTGGTAGCTTGGACTGTGACCCTTTTCATCAGAGAGGCTAGTGGGAAGCACCTCTTTTCACTTCCCTTGTTAGTGTAGGACATGGACTGTGATCATTTTTGGGGAGGGTAGTTCACATGTATGCTGTTACATGATGGAGAGCTGCACAACAAGCCTTGTGTGCCCCTTACCCAACACAAAAGCATTACTTAGATGATGTTTTGTTTGGCAGCTCATAAGTGCCCCATGTTGGCGTTTTCTTGATAGCTGTTGTACAGTTTCACACACACAGAGCAAGCACTTTTCTCCTCTGAGGCAGAGAATCTAATCAGAGAACCTGCAAATTCAGAGAACTGGCCTGTGATTGTAGTTTTTACTCATAGTAATGGTGCATTTTTAAAACAACTGATACTTTAAAGTTTACATTGTGTCATAGACTCCACTGATATATGGGTGCTTCGCTTTGCAAAACCAAGGTGACAGGTTGCACTGTTTTGCAGGACATCGTGACCAACGTTTCACCGAGGATCGTGCGTGGAGTCACGTCAGGGCCTCTGTACGGCCCGGGCCAGGGCTCCTTCCTAAACATTGAACTCATCAGCGAGAAAACAGCAGCATATTGGTGTAGAAGCATTGCTGAGCTGAAGGCTGACTTTCCAAAGCAGGTAAGTACCACTCAGACATAAAGGTGCAGCATATTCCCTTAGAATCTCCAGTTCATAGGTCTGTAAGAACTCACCTACTTGCTATTTTCTGAATAGTTGCTGTGTTGACATATGAGTGTGTTCTTTAAAGCCAGAAAGGCCCATTGAAATAATCTTTATGTCAGAAAATTCTGTGAAATGGCTGATACATAAACAGAGGAGGGTCATGATTTGTTAGTTAGGCTGATGTTTACATCCCAAAAGATAATATCAAGGGAAAGAATCGATCCCAGTGTGGATGCTTGTCAGTTCTGCTGTGAATAATTCTGTATCTAAAGATGTAACTTACAACCATCATTTTCAGTGAGAATTGAGTTTGATTGTTAAATGAATTATTGTTCTTTTCATTCTTAATTCAAATGTGAAATGTAATATTGCTGTAAACAGTTGGCTGCTTTAAGAGAAAAAAAACCCCAATACTGACTTAAAGTTATCTGTACTACAAGGATAGAGAGTTTTTAGAGCCTTCTTGGCTAGGGGGAATACATGTCTAGAAGGTAATAATAAGAGTTGGGAGCAGTGATGCTAGCATAAGTGGTTTTCAGCTACTGCTCAGGTGAGTAAGAACAAGATGGAAAGGAAAATTCACCCCAATTGTTATCTCAAGTGGGCAGAGATAGAAATCCCAGAGCCTACGTATCTTCTGCCTTGAAGTTATTGCCTCTGTGGTTCAGCTGTGAACAAAGTAAGTGAATGCTCCTGAATATATTATGGCATTAGTTGGGGTTCTTTTCTTATCCCTGGGATTTAAATGCACACATTGGCAAGTGTAAAGATGTTTAAACACATCGTGTTGATAGCAAAAGTTAAGTGCTGCATGTTTAACATCCCGCTTCACTATGGATGGACTGTCTTGTTTCTTTGCTGAGGTTCATATCACTTTACTGTGGCTTAGCTTAGTGGAAATGTGCACTGAAATATGATATAGTAATCCTCTGATTTTCACATGCTTTGTCCAAGTCCTGAGTATCACGTGCAGCCGGGCCATTGGCTGTTGCTGCTGTGGGAACACTCTCCCGTTGCAGCCTTCACCAAACAGCACTTTGTGCTTGAGACTAAACTATTCTCTTCTGTGTGGAAAAGCCCTGGCAACAATTCCAAAAGGAAAACTGGAATTTTCTGAGACCTAGCCTCCTGTGTGGGATGAATAAGTCTCACTCTTCTGTAGTTGCAAGGGTGAGCATCTTCAGACCATCCCTCTCTGTGGGAGTTATTACTCTGAGGATGTGAGTTCCAATCCTGCACGTGGGCAGTGTCTGCCTGTAGAAGGGCCTGTGTGGGCAGGGGGGAAGCAGCACCCAGCAGCAGACCTTGCCTTTGCTCACAAGGGCTTTAAAAATGTGCCCATGAACTCATCTAAGAACTGTCATTGTGGTAAATGAGTTTTGCTCACTGCGTAGAAATCTCTTGGTGCTTGTTTTGAGATATTCTGTGTAATTACAGCTGGCAGAATTTTTTTCCCCACTCAAATCCTGTTCAGTCTTCTAGAAGGTGTTCTTAAACTTGCTATATTGGCAGAGGAGGAGAGAGTATTAAAACAAAAACCATTTTCCTCACCAAAATCTTTTACTTACCATAGCTCAGCCTCATCATTTGAGCTGGAGTCAGCAGCTTACACAGATGTCTGTCCTTCCAGTCTCATCTCTATGTACTTACAGTACCTAGTGGCTGGCCAAATATTTTAAGGTTTTGTAATTACCTGGAAACCTCATTAGCTGGGAGAACAAGCTTGAGAAGAGCAAGGTGTGAAAGCAGTAAAATACTTCTCTGTAGAAGAATATGAACTTGAGGGTTCAGTAAGAATATGATGGGCTCAGTTCCCAGGTTGTCTTTCATCACCTTCCCAAAACCAAAATTGGTGTCCTGCAGATGATAAGAAAAAAAGTAAGCAAAATCATGAAGAACCTCAGTGTGCAAATTAGTTTGGGTGTGAGCACGTGCAGGAGGTCACAGCAGTACAGAAAAATGGCTTTGAAAGGACATTTAGTGAAAGAAAAGGTTGTAGGGGAAATGTCATGCCCTGCAGGGCTGGCAGAAGTCTGTCACAGACAAGGAAATGGCTGAGAAGTTTGTCCTGCAGGGAAGAACAGGGATCCTGGGAGAAGATGCCAAACTGAATATTTGACAGTGTTGCTATATTAGTATACTGAAGTCTTCAAAGTAACTTTTTCGCCTCTTAATTGAACACAAATGAGTTTGGGCCGTGGTATGACTCCAAGGAACATACATAGGATACCAGATTGTCAGCTGTGACATTGATTCTGCCGTTCAGATATCACTGTTGTGACGTGTTGAATTGAAAGACCTCTTCTGCTAGAAACATTAAGTACTTTTGGACCCCAAAACCAAGCTGAAAACTCTTGTCTTTATGTTTGTTCTGCTGCTTGCAGAATGTTGCTGACAGTCTCTCTGACAGTTACTCAGCAGAGAGCAGCTTTTCAAGGATGAAACTGTTAAAGATGTATTTTTGTTCAGCATTTTGTTCAGAGTGTCCCAGGAACACCTGTCAGGACTAGTGGTGCTAGGGAGCACGTGAGAGCAGACAGTGCTGCATCCCAGCCTGATCATCACGTTCTTTATAGCTTTGGGGTTTTTGTATTGGGGTTTGTGTGTGTTTGTTTTCAGATCTCCTGGAATGGTGCAATTAGGGGTTTTTTTCCTGTTATGCTGAGTTTTTTTGTACTACTGTAGAGGTACGAAATAAGGCAGCCAGGTTTGGTTTTAGTGTTTGGAGGTGGATGTGGGGTTCTGGCTTTGTTCATTTGATTGGGTTTTTTTTTAAGTTTAGGTAACAAACACAGATCTGTTCTGTTTTTACTCTGTGAGGACAGAAATGAAGGGTTTACAGAGCAGGAAAAATACAATTGCCAAAGCATAAGGGAGTGCCTGAGTGCCTTGCTCCCATGAATAACTGCTGAAAAATGGAACATTTGAAAAGATACCCTGAAGTTAGGAGATGAATAGAAACAGACTTGCAACAGCAATAATAGTTATTTGGATAGTTTACATGGGGAGGTTTGACTAGTTTGCTGAAGGGATCCCTGAAGCGGGGTCTTCCATGCCAGCTCTGATTTTAATAGCAGGTTTCATCTACAGGCTGTAAACAACATTTGTATATTTATAGAAACCTTTTCCCTCTCTAGCTCTGCACTAATGGTAGACCTTGTAATTTGGTTACTGAGAGGAATTCAGCAGAACATCTGAAATTGCTGCAGATCCCCTTTGAGACTTAAAATTAAGGGACAGTAGGTGGAAAAAAAATCCTAAGATAACGAGGAACCACAGACTTCACGGCTTCAGTGTGAGGCCAAAGCTGGCTTTCTCACGAGATGTATTAGGAATAATGTGTGTGTTTTTGCAGGCATTGTTGTAGCTTTTACTTTTGCCAGGTGTTCAGAGGTCTGTGGTATGTCAGAGTACAGAGTATTTAGTTTGAGGTACCGGTCACTGATTGGATTCCTGTTATACAAGATTATAGTCTGGTTTACCTTTTGGGTTTCAAATCTGACATACTTGGGAATTAGGAATAGCATTTCTAATGCAGGTGAGTAGGTGAAGTGAAGGGCAGAACCTTCACCTTTGCTTTGAATCGTATTCAAAGGAGGTGAAGTTGGCCACCAGCTGCACTCCATGAGCACCTGCTCTTCCCAGTGCAAACACGGATAGCTATGCATTTCCATCACAAAGAAATGATGCTTTGTACTCCAAATGCCTCCAAAAGTCACAGCCACAACACCCACAGTCTTGTAATAAACGATTCCTAAGCAGTCAGGTAGGGCTGTGCCGACATGGACCTCCCCTGGTACCGGTGGGTCCGGGTGTGGAGGCTGCACACCGTGCCTGCTCAGGCTTATCAGACGACTCTTCCTGGGAGCTCAGAGGCTTTCCCATATGAACCGAAAAAGACAGAGCACAAAGGGAGAAGACTCGAGCTGGGCTGATGAGAAGGTAGCACACTCCATGTCACAGAAGGTCCCAGCAGCACAGGACAGCTACCTGACTTCCTTTACCTGAATTTTAAATCCACAATTCACATGAAAAAAAACCTTCCAGAAGTTGTTATTGCTGTAGCTTAAACTTCCCAAAGCCAGCCATCATAGATGCTTGGTAGGAGGTGAAAAAACCCACACAGCAGTTGTTAAATTCACCATATGGAAAAGATCCCTTTCACTACAGAAAACTGGCAGTAGGCCTAGTCCCTTAATATCAGAGGAAATCCTAGCTGAAGAAGGAGGATGAGGTTGGAAATAGGTGCTCACACTGTTTACCTTGCCCAGGAACTAAAGCACTTGACCCTAGCTAGAGTGGAGTGCAAGAATAGCCAACACTGCTCAATTTCCAGTGACTGCTGTGGTGGATAGAAGGGAAGCGGCTTTGGACCACGGAGCGTGTGATTGCCTTTCCCTTTTCACTCACCACAAGGAAAAGGGAGGATGAACACAACAGTACAGAGAGATGGTTCCTAGGAAAGAGAAGAGCAAACACGTTAGCAATGTCCCTCCACCTATTCCAGGGGATCTCCCGCTTCCCCTCCCTCCTGAGGGTGTCCTCATTGCTCCTGATGCTGCTTCAGCTCTTTGTGAGCTCACAGGGCTTGTATTCCTCAGTGCAGTCTGAGGAGCAATTCAACAAGGAAAATGGTTTACATGCTGGATTTACACCAGAAGTGCACAGCAATTTCCATTCTCACAAGCGTGTGAATAAAAACAGAGGCTACTAACAGAAATGGTAATGTATTGGGTCTTTGAGACCAAATTCTTTTCTAAGGAAGGAAGTTTTCCTGGAAAGGCTCTTCCACAAGTCATAAAAAGTTCTCAAGCCTCGTATGACCAAAATATTAATAGAGATGGGACTGAGCTACAAAATATGGTGCTGTACATTTTCACTTCTTGGGGCTCAGGTGTTAGTACAGAAAGGGGGGAAAAAAAAGACAATGAAGAAGAATTCAATCTGTTGTTAGCATTTTTCAGTAGCAGCGTTGGCTAGTGCAGATCTGCTCGAGGCTTGGAAAGTAGCAGACTGGCACGTAGTCAATGTAACACCTCTTTCCTGGGAGAGATGAGGGGAACTGAAGACCTTAGATCTTCTGTCCTTGTATGGAAATTGGCAGAAGCTCTTCTAAAAACTGGCATTAATCATTAAAAAAAATAATCAAAGAAACCCCTTTAGTGATATACCATGCCTTAACAGAAGTTCCTTGAGGACATCAGGAGAGACTCAGCTGACAAACTGAACTGGAGTTTCCAGAAGCGTTTGATAGGGTCCCTCAACTGAAGGATTTGAAAGAAATTAAGTTGCTGTAAGATTAGAGGGAGGAAATCCAGATGAATAAATAACTAGTTAAACATAGGGAATGATGTTAAGGAATAAACACTCAATTTTCACAGCGCACAGAGAGCTCCAGTAAAATTCCCTGGGGATCTGTGCTGTGTTCTGTGCTATTTAAAATGTTTATTAACAATCTGGAAAAGGGAAAGAATTTCAAGAATGTAAACTGTACTGGTGGTAGTAAGTATTGTAGGGAGATAAAGATAAGAGCTGACTGTAAAAGATGGTGAAGGATCTTGCATTACTGACTGGCCAATGAACTGCCTGATAAAATTAAATGAAGATGAATGTAGTATGCACATGGGATAAAACAGTGCTAGATTTACATACACAGTGATTGACTCTAAGCTAACTGTACTGGGGTTACAGTAGAGAGCACTGTGAAAATCTCATCTTAATACTGGGTAGCATTGAAATAAAGCATTTCAAACACAGAAGTTCTGGGAAAGGAAGAGAGGTCAAAGCAAAGCCCACTGTTATGCCAGTATATTGAGTCTCTCTTTTTCTTGCACATTTTGAATACACTGTGCAGTTCCAGTTTCTCTGTCTCAGCAAGGGTGCAGTTGGATTGGATTGAGAAGGGTGGTAGGTGGAAGTGAGCAGCAGGAGGCACTTCACCACGTGCCACTGTGGCTGTGGAGCTCATTCTCACGGGGCATTGCCAGTGCTGGAGACACCAGTGCTGGAGATACCATAAGGGTTCAAAAAGAGCCGACTGGAGAAATGATTTGGAGAAGTCTGTGGAGTACAGCACATGGCTCAGGGAATTCCTGTGCCACAGACTTCTTAAATGCTGGAAGAGTGTTCCAGGGAAATCTTACTGTAAGCTTGCCCTAGAGAGCTGCTGCTGAAGTGTGTCAGAGAAGGGAAACCCATTCCTGTGGGTTTACATTGTCAGAGATCAAAGAACAATGTTAGATTTGTACCCAGGATCTGAAACTCTCTCTTGCCTCCCAGTCCTGTCTCCACCTTTGGACCGCTGTGCCTGTGTTACATTTTGACAACCTGATTAGCATGTATCTACATTACTTGAACTCAAGCTGAGATGAAGGTATATTTTGTACTAGTTTGAAATTAAGTGCTAAGGGTTTTGTAATGCAAGTGCAGTCCTCAGTTTACTAAGAGTTGAAAGGCTGCACATCCAGAGAATCACCAGGGGTGATCCTATGTACAGAAACACGAGAGAGTCTGCTAAAAATTTAGCCAGAGACAGTATCTGCTCATGCATGTTCAAATGATCATGCAACACCTGCCATGCTGGTTGCTCTCTGCTGCAAGGTTAATTTTTGTTATTGTTTTAAGAATACATTTATTTGTCTGGCAGAGGTGGAAGCACACACTCTGGCCATCAGTTTGAGAGAATCTTGTTTTAAGAAAGCACATATCTTTTGCTGGAAACTGCAATTTGTATCTGAAAATTAGAACCATAATGTAAATTCAGTGAGATTTTACAGTTGGTCTGTGATTCAAATGTAGATGTCTGTGGTGACAAACTAGGACCTTGAGGAGAAATGCAAGAGTATCTTTTATGTTTTGCACATGGGAACTACAGCTTTGTTGAGAAAAGTTGTCAAACTAGTTCAGTGCAGAACTGCATTTTCTTCCTGGCCATCTTACAAAGCCATGACCGACTTGGTTTTACTTTCACAGCTAAGGTCTGATATATATTAAGTAGCTGGGTAGGACAGAGGACTACTTGTACGCATGCTAAGAATATCCTTCTGATTTGGAGGCTGAGTTTCTCCATCCCTGCAAGAAAAGAACAATTTTCGCAGCTTTGTGAGGACTATGAAAATATCTTTTAGCCTTAGTAAGAACTAGGAGAAAAAGTGGTTCCTGAACAACTTCACCAAGCATCTTCTTGAAAATGATCCAGTCTGCTCGATTATTGGAAAAGACAAACTCCTTAATGGCTGGCATCAGCTGAACATGGTTCAGGATGTATTTGGGCTAAAAAAATACCTTTTTTGAAGAGGTATATGAGTGGTCTTTAAGGAGTATCAACAAAGGAAATGCACTAAACAAAAAGTGTGGTAAAAAAGAGATTTCTGGACTGGAATTGTGCTGACAGTGGCAAGAACAGTTGCATATTTTTGCTCATCTTGATAAGCTTTCCTTTTTCCAGGCAGACCGTTATTTAGAAAGAAAAGAAAAGCTCTTAAAATCCCCAACTGTTTGCCCAGTTTGGTCAGTTGCAGCATGCACAACAGAGTGCTGCAGCATGACCTGTGGGATCCATCTGGGTGTCAGGCAGAGCATTCATCCCTTCTAGACACATTCCCCCATAAAACCCATCAAAGGAAGTGGCGTCACGCCCTGAGAAGATCTGTGCAGGAGGATGTCTGTTGCACCCACCTCCCCCAGCCTGTGCTTAAAACAGCAGCAGCAGTCTTGGTGCAGGGCATTTCCTGGCGATTAATAACCATCCAGGGTTCATGGCCCTCAGCAGTGCCTCAAGCCATCAACTCCTCCCAGCCAGTCACCGCTCCCTGGGAAATGCCCTTTTCTGGGTAGTCGTTTTAATATCAGGATGCAGAAGTTGCCGTTGGATGGGGAGAGAATGACCTTGCGGCAGCATTAAAAGATAAACGACAACATTTAACAATTACCAACAGCCAGTGACCCATCCAAAATCTGAAAAAGCCTTGAAGTTTGTGAGAGTGGCAGAGTTCTGCTGGCCTTGTTAGCTGTGCAGAGCGTTTATCCCCAAACACTTCTCCCCAGTTCCCATTCCGTGTTTGTCATAGGCAATTGGGTAAATTACAAAATTTGGTCTTTTAAAATGCACGGTCGCTTTGATGCTCTTTTATGCTGGCTGTGATGTGATTTTAGCCTTTATGAGGCACTGAGTGCATGTGATTTAGATAATTCTGCTTTTTCTCTTCTACGTAATGTATATTACAATAATAACAAGAAAGCAAATTTGTACCCGGTAAAAGTAGTAAGTATATGCTGTTCCTGTAGCCCATACCCTGCACTTAATTTCTGTGATGTGGTTTGCATTTTAGGCATTCTGCTGGAGCTCTAATGAAGAAAAATATGAAGGCTAGGTCTATATTTAAAAGCCTTGCTCACATACTTATGTAGGCTAGGAACACTAAAAATAAAACCGCATCTAACTGCTGTCCTGGCAGAACCCCGTGTGGATGCACTTACACCATCAAACAGTTTATTTTCGTTCAGGAGCAAGTAAGGAGTTTACTTTGCTGCTATGAACTCCGTCGATAGTAGGAGAGCTGGCTCCATGCAGGCATGTTCTAGCTCAGACAAGAAAGGCAGAGGCACATGCTTGAATCTATCACAGTTGGAGCCAGCTCTTCAGTCTGACTGACAGCAGCTGGACTGTATCCCAGCCTCCTGTGCCTCTTGAGGAGGGGGGGTGGCTATGGAAAGATCTCAAATTCAGAGTGAATTGTGGGAATAAAGTGTTCCAAGATTTTTTTCTTTCCTTATCCACTGAGAGGAACATGCAGATTAGCAGAATTCTTAGTGGGCTCTGGACTGATCTTAATCTCAACCTCAACGCTGCTGGTAGCTCCTCAACTTTCTATGCACGTTGAGTTTAAGAACTAGAGTCGAAAACTTTTACGTAGCCTTCTCCACCAAACTTCTTGTATCTGTCACATTTCCACATTCCAGTTCTCAGCTCACCCTGCTTTTATAATTTCATTCTTTTTCTTATATTCTGGTTGAAATCAATCAACTGTACTTGCTCTTAAGGTTAACTAGCAACTGCTAAATACCCAAAATCAGGTGGCCAGCGGCACTCAAAAAACAAAACTCTTTCTGTCTTCATACACTGTTGGCCTGATACACTGTTATGTGAGCACAAGCATGCCAGTTGCCATGAGAAAGCAAATTGCTGAATGTCACTGTGGCAGCTACCTGTGTGCATTTATATAAGTGACAGCAAACACAAGCTCATTCAAGTTAATATGAATTTCTTTAACTTTGAGTTTAGGAAACTGGACTTACCTTTTACTTTACAGGATTCGAAAGAGCACTGAAGCAGCCAGTTGCTGCAGGTGTGCCGGTGGGTGATAACTTGTACATCAGCAGGAACTTTTTCAAAGTGTGTCTAAACTTTGTGTGTGTACCTAGTGGAGATGGAATATTCTTTGAACTGGTGAAGGAAAAATGTGAGAGTAAGTGCTTATTTACTGAACACTGAAACACAAGTATTTCAAAGGCTTCTTTCCAGAAGAGTCAAATATGTAAATGAAATGTAAACTCTAAGAAAGGGACTGAGTACTTTTCTATCCTTAGAGGTTCTTAGCCACACCGTTCTTGGCCACCTAGTAATTTCTGTGAGATATGCCTCCATACTAAAATCTGAATCCTCTTGCAGAGTGTTTCATTTAAGTGAACTATATCTCAGGTGAGAGTATCTAGAGGTTATGGGGATTTTATGTGGGGTACCCACATTCTTACCTGTGTGCAGCATGTGCATCTCGATGTAACAGGCAGGTATTAAAAATGGATGCAAGTCACATTTGCATTCTCTTTGTGTTGTACTGTCAGCACCCCTCTGGTTCCTAGAAGGACTTCTGCCTTTGAGTCTGCCAGAGGCTTCCACATTTCATGTGATTTATTTTCAGTTTATCTTGTTGGGAACACACGTGCTCACTGCTGGGTGAGTGATGAAATCTCTCCAGCGTTGGGTGGCAGTTGGCCCGACAGTGCCTTCATTTGAGTGAGACTCTAATCCTGCAGACCAATGCATTTTAATTTTGAAATGTCCAGTCCCCTAGCACTATGCTGAACAAGCCAGGGAACAATTTTCTTAAACAGCTACATCTTTAGTGAAAATAGTAAGGCCTCTTTCAGTTTCTTAGCATCTTCAGATAAGCTTCCCTAAAAGATGAAGAGGTGGGTGGAACTGGCAGTTGAGGAGAAAAGATTAGTCAGAAGGTAGCTGCCAGCTTCCAGCCCTTAATTTTGTATCTTCTTTACTGCTGGAATATAGCCAAAAAACTACTTGGGTCATCAGACACAACAGCTAGCTCCTGAAGTAAATTACAACGTCTGCATAGAGAAAAAATGCAGCTACCCACTCGTGAGATTTTCTTCTATTTCTATTCATTTATTTTTGAAAGTTTTATATAGCCCACAAAGCACATTTCTTGCTTGTCCCACCTTCTTATGTTCTCTCTTTTCCCTTGTAGAAATCCCTACAGTATGTTGTTGAACACGTATATCTTTGTAGGGAGGGCTTGTAGGGAAATTCAGGCAGCTGGGAACCTCAGGAGGTGAGACAAGCTAAACCAGCCTTCTGCTCACACTGTGGTGGAATCAGGCCATTGGAAGAAAATTTACTCATTTGGAGAAGATGCCCAAAGAAGTGGAAACTTAGATGCTCTTCAAAAGAATCATTCTAGTGTCTGGAGGAGGAAGGCAAAGAGAGCAAGAGAAAATGAAGATCAATAGATAGAACAGTTAGGTTACTGTGTGTGTTGTCCTTTTATCCATGCTTTCCAACAGGAAAATAACACAGAAGGACTTTTTGTAAGTGATCTTCAGGGAAGTTCTGGTGGGGATGGATCCCACCAGTCCGTGCCTCCAGCCCTGTGAACATTTGCAGATTGTGTCCTGTCGTGAGGTGAACCTGTCCCAGGAATCAAGGAGGCTGCAGAGTGTGAGTGAGCTCTCCTATTTGGGAAGTCCCATACCTAGACCAGATCAGGGAGAATGGCATTAAGGGGCTGAGTGATCTCCTCCATGCAGCTGATGTGGAAAGCCCTCAGATAATTTCCTGAAGGACAAGACTTCCCACACACCCAGATCATCTATCGGAACAGCCAACCCAAGAGCTCTCTATGCAGAATCAGGTAAACTATTGGTGCTTTTCAGAATATGACTATGAGGATAATGGTGCATAAAAGAGAGTGAGAGTAGGTGGGTTGTGGAGGATGCAACCAGGCTGACAAAATCACTTACTCCTCCCAAGCATCGCTTTGGCACCAGCAAAGTCACATGGTGAAACAGATCACGGGTCTCTCAAGTGTAAATGAGAGAGTTTTCTCTCTCTCCTCTGAGCTACATCTTTTCTCCTCTAGTGGCACCAATGCTTCTAGTTCTTCTGAGAACTCCTTCAAGGAAGTGAATTGAAAGAAGCCCTGGGGGTGCTGGAGCACGGGAAGAGATGGGATGGACTTCTCGGGGATACAGAGGAACTGGAAGCTGACTGAATGCAGGAGTTAGGGAGCTCTGACAGTCAGTGTGCATTTTGTCTTTGTTTTATTTGTTCCGAATAAGTTAAGCAATTTAGCTGCTAAGTAATAGGAAAATATATCTGTGTGCATGTAGTAGCAGTCAGAGAGTGTAAGGGATCTTTACCTGGGGTTCCTTTCAGTCAATGACTGCTCATTCCCTACAGCCCTTAGATGTGTTTGTCTCCCGTTGGTTTTCCCTCTCAGAGGGGCACCCTGCAGACAGCCGCCTGTGCTGTCTTGAGAATAAAGCGTGACAATTAACAAGGTGTTCAAGGATCTGTGCTGAAGAGGACTGTGTGTATATCTGAGCAGATTATTTGATGAGAAAAGAAATTCTGAAGGTCGTGGAAAAAACCCCACAAATTTGTGTTCCCTTTTGCCAGCCTCGTTTTCCATATGTGGGCTTAAGAATCAATAACGTGTCAGCGCCCTGGTGCAAAGCTTTTGCTGCAGGTCATAGCATGTGTCTGAAATACTGTAGAATTAGATATATCCTTTTTCTGTGAGCTTCTCCGATATTGTATTGGCTTCCTTTGCTTTCTCTTTATATTGTCAGGGTGGAAAGTACAGAAATATAGCGGGGGCATGGCAGATCCATACAGACTCGCAGGTATTGTTTGTGAGGAGCGCTGCTGAAAATTACTATCCATCTTCTCCCTTGGATTCAGCCGTTGTTAACTTGAGTCTTTTCCTTTCAACAACACCAATTTCCATTCACTCTTCTGTCCGTTCTCACTCATTACTGAAGAGACTAAAGGTTGGACTGGGATAGGTTTCCTATGCAAAACAAAATCCCAGAGAGTCTTATCAAATTTCCAGGGAAGTGTTCAGCCAACTGGGTAATTTTCAATGGAATTTGAAGGGTTTGCCTGAAGCATTCAGCCGTTTGTCATAAAATGGACATGCTTTTTCTAATCACGTGAAATACTGGAGTTTCCCTGAAGCGTTTCATACAAGCACACTGTATTTTCTTGCATTAAATATGTTTTAGGCAACTCGTATTCCGTGGTCACCATGTCGTAACTAAAGAGAGCCCAGAAGCATGGGAAGTGCAGCTGCATCAGAAGGTCTCTTTTTTTTCTGTCCCTTCATTTTGCTTTCAGTCCTACCAACTTGGTAGGACTCTCATTAAGTGTTTTACTGGAAAATTAGCTTTTATTCATATTTTGTGTGTGCATTATCTGTGCCTTCACTTTCACATGTACAAGCAGGACCAAGGGCACGGCAGCTGCCCTGACAGTGGCTGCCACAATGCAGGGTCCCACATTGCAGAGGGATGGTTACCATACCATGCTGCTCCCTTGTTTTCCTACAGGTGCAGCCAGTCGTAAAGAGCAACGTGTTTAGCTTGGTGGTCCCATCAAAGCCGCAGCACTCTACTGTTTCACAAAGAAAGGGGTTTGGTCATAACCATTGTTTTTTGTTTGGTTGAGGACATCCAATCCTAACCATGCCAGGCCTTACTTGGAAGCTATGGCCTGGTGTACTCACTGACATCCATCAGATAATCTCATTAAATAGACGGAATCTCATTGACAGGAGTAGAGTCATGATATGAAAATAAGAGTCTTTGAAACTAGGCATCTCCGTTTGGCCCAAGAAGAGAATCTGTGTTGTTTTCTGCTTGTGCTGGTTTTGTGTGTGTGGTAGGGTGAGCAAATGGCAATATTTTCAAACTCCTATCATCAGCTGCTCTGGAGTTTTTTTGTGTGCTGATAACATTGGGCTGGGTTTGTGTCAATCTGTTTTATCTCCCTTCCCCTTCAAAAAGCAAACTGATGATCTCAGTATGAATTAGCAAGGTAAAGACAGGGCTTTATGCATAAGGTTTGACCCAGAAAACATACTGATGTCCCCTACCTGCCTTATTTTCGTTTACTCAAATTATCTGAAATGCATTTTAAGTGCAAGTTAAGGAGGGAAACAATGGAAGGTTAGAGATTGTTAAATTATTTACTCTCCACTCCCTGGAAAAAACGGGGAGAAGAAAAGCAGAATTATAGGTCAGCAGTGTCAAGACATGCTGCTTTGCTTGTCTTCATCATCATGCAGAATCTTTTTATTAAGGCAGCATAGAAATAATAGATTTATGGACTGAAGGTACAATGTTTAATATGTCCATATCCACCTAGATTGACGGTTCCTACCGACATGAATTTCCCAGGAGAGACAGTGTTACTGGTGTCAGTGGATGGCATCATTTACTTCAATGTTCCATTATTAAATTGATAACAAGATAATTCCTCTGCTTCTCAGAGACATGACAGGGTTTACAATTGTTAAGTTTCTTATTGCATGGGATTTGATGTTCCTAGGTAGTTTTTAATAAGAAGCTTATTTTTATTTCAGGTCTGCAACAAATCAGAAATTACAACAAGAAAGCATAGAAAAGGAGAAACCTTGGCTCTACAAGGCATTAAAAGCCAGGCTGATTCCTAGAGGGTTAGTTCTACAGCAGTAAATCTTTGTGCTCCTGTTGTTTCTCAGGACTGCATGCTTGAGCGTGTTTATGCAACAGAGTGTTTGCTGCAGCCGTACTCGGATCTGTGTGAGGTGGGCGTTGGAAACGTTCTGTACGTTGGCAATTCCTTCTGCAGTATTTTGAGGATGATCATTTCATCAGCCAGTGGCCATTTGGAAGAGCAGAGGAGTGCTACAAGTGGTACTGAGTGGTGAGAAGCCTCCGCTAACTTTTCTGCTGAAAGATGTGGCATGGCTGTGACTTGTGCGGGAGCCAGGCTGGTGCTGCAAGGCTCAGTAAGGTGGAAGATCTGTACCAACCCAAAAAGTCCTGCGGTGCTGTTGGTTTATGACCCACCAAAAGTGCATCTGAGAGCTATTAGGCAGGGCAGACTCTGGCCTAGGGTCCATCTTTTCTTTCTTTTGTGTGCTGAAAAGCTATGAGAAGCCGATAAGCAATTGCATGTGTGGTTCTCAGATGCTTCCAAGATTGTTTATCGTGACACCGAAATAGCTGAGGAGTGCTCAGTAAACTGCTCTTTACCAACTCCTCACCGTGCTTCTGGCAGACCACAGCTCTCAGCTGCATGTGGGCAGGACCTTCAGGAAAGGCTCCAAGTGTGCCAGCTCGTTCTGGGCTGTGGATGGGAGATGGTGTGGGTCAGAGCTGAGTGCATATACCCCTCATTCAGTTAACACTGTGACATAATGATTCAGCTGCCAACAACTTCCCCTAACCTGTGTGTATAGGTGTAGGTGTCTTTACTACTGGTGAATGATGAGCCAAGTACATTATTTTCGCCATTGTTTTAGGAGGACTGTGTCTTCAGTGCTGAGAGCCTTCCCAGTAAATGCTTCCTGAGGAGTTTGGTTAAAAATGTTTGAGTTTGTTGAGGTTGATCAAGTGATGTAACACTGTACTGTGGTATTTGAGAAGAAGAAACGTGCCTTGAAAGGAAGTTTGAGGTCTTTCCATCCACACCAAACACAAATACCTTCTGAAGTTTAGACTGATCAAGAACAATTTTGAAATCTGATTCTTCATGAAGCCTTCCAACTCTGCCCTCCTTCTGTCTGCAGCAATTATCCTGTTGCAGTATCTCTGCTTCCTAAGCAGGTACCTGTTACAAAACCAGTCCTTCAGCCTTCTTGAAAGCTCCTCTTGCTGTTACAGCTTCCAGGGGAACAGTCCCTTAAAGACAATGTTAAGGACCTCTTCCTATTTCTGCCAGGGCTGTGCACATTAAAAATAAAATCCTGGAGATTTTTGCAGTGTTGGAGGAAGCAGGAGGGAGTGCAGGTTGAGGCCAGCAGCAGCGTCTAAAGGGAGCATCTATGGACACTTGCAGCAGAACTGTCCTCACCGGCGCAGCACTGAGATGGGACAGGTAGGGAAGAGAAAGCAGGAATTTCATGTGTGACTGAATTTCCTGAAGTACAGGGAGATTATGCAGAGACTTGGAAGAACAGGTTAAGAGCAGATACAGCCTACAGCCTGTGTGAGATGAGCAAAATAAACATGGTTATTACAGGCATGAGGGCAGAGGATTCTAGTTCCATTGTGTCTCTTTGGAAGTTTTCTTACCTTTGCAGGAATTGACAGTGTTCACATTTAAATCCAGCCCCCTGAGACTTTTTTCAAACTCTTTGAGTGTACTGCAACTCTCTTATTCCCTGCAGAGCAGTACAGGACAAATGGTAATTGTCTACCTAGAGTTTTACTGCTGTCTGGCTTTAAATAGATGTTCTCAGGATTGTCTGACCCAAAGTAAGCCAGGGTTGGTGGGGTTTTTTTTCCTCCTTTTTGTTTTGCAACCTCTTGCAGTGAATTCCACGTGTAAAGGAAGAAAGATTACTTGAAAACATACACAGTGGCAAACCACATCCTTTTTATGTCTTTTAAGGCTATTGCATTCATGAGACATCCACACAGAGATAATGGAAGGGGAAAAAAAACACTGGCAATGGAAATAGATTCTAGTTTAAGCTTCCAGGGGATTATTATAAACGGGGAGAAAAAATATTCTAAGGATTATGAGAAGTACCTTGTCAGTGTCCTTTTAAGTAGAACAACTACTAATGCATTAGTTACAGAATTGTGTGAAATGTAGCTTTTTACTAGGTGCTTTAGCTACAGTATATACATCTTATTATAGTGTCTTAAATGCTACATTATACACCCTCCCTTTTCCATCTCCCCTCCCTCCAACGGGGGGAAAAAAAAAGCTTTATTACAGACTGACCTTCTTCCATGAACGATCAAGAAAATCCTGTGCACAGAGGAGTGTCTGATGTTACAAACACACGTCCCTGCCTTTGTAGGCACCTGGAGAAATTGTCTCTCGCCTCATGAAATGTTGGGGCGTGAAGACCTCGTCTGTGACTTGTGTCGGAGTGATCACTGGGGAGGGAGCAGTGTCTGCATGGCAAAGCAGGCAGGAGCTCTCAACAATAGGCAAAGCAGCGGTTTGGATGAAGAAGAAGAGGGAACAGCATATGCCAGCTACGCTTCTGATCTGGAATAAGGAATGGGCCAGGAATCCCACTGTGCTTCAATCACGCACGGTTTCGCAGGCAGCTCTCACTCCAGCTCTGATAAAGCCGCAGTTTAGTCAACCTTCGTTTACCACTTACTCCACTTCAGCAGCAGCTTCATTGTGAGATCTGTCAGTAGTGCACTTCCGTGAGCCAGGCGAGCATGGGACGGCCTCGTGCTTGTGCTGCAGGCAGCTGGAATTAAACCCATGGCAGGTTGCCACTGCAAATTTCAAGAGTCAGGAGGAGGGATGTGCTCTGGGCTGGGCTGTGCACTGGGCTTTTACGAGATACCAACTATTTGGGACTATTAAAGTTGCAGAGATGGTAATGTGGCACAGAGCAGTGTAGGCACCAAAGGTTTGTAAAAAAAAAAACCAACCTGAAATAGTGAGAAGAGGCTTGAGAAGCTGAAATGTGACACAATTTCTCTTTATTGCTTTCCAATAATCACTTGTTACTCTTACTTCTTCCTTGCCATTCTCTTTCTAGGTAATAGGAGATAATATTCCATGTTTTCTTCATAAATTCCCTTGTGTAATTTAGATTCAAACCTCCAGCATCACAAATAGTGCTCCTCAATATCCACGTGTAATAGTTACCATCTCTTTGTCATGGGTTCTGGTTCCAAATGAAAAGACAGTAGAGACCGTTTGAGGAAGAATAGTCACTTGAGGAAGGGTGTCTTTGTTAATGTGGGAGTGCCGGAGGATCTGTTTCCACCTAGGAATTAAGTTTAGTTTCGACTTATAAGAGATGACAGTTTCTAAATGTTCATCATTCCTTCTGCGATTGTGGTTTTCAAGTCAGCAGTCATAGCAGAAGTGTAACTTTTGGTTTGGGTTACTCCAGTTGTTGTAAACCACTGTTGCTATGAAAATTATGCACTTAATTTTAAATGTGGATGCTAAATCTAATCAATATTAAATAAACATGTTGTCTTAATTAACAGCTCTTTGAAACATCACAGATCTCATTCCTCCTCTTTTGTGTACACTCCCAGCAGAGTTTTCGAATTTCCTTAATAGCACTTGACACAACCCAACCCAGCTACTCGTGGAGGCAGCCAGCCGCCCTCGATGTCTTACAGCTTTCCCCGCTGAAAAATACGCTTTGTTTTAAAGCTGAATCTTGCAGATTTCTGATGCACTTTGGATTGTGTCTGCAACTATGAAAATCCTTATCGTGTTGTCAGTGGCTGAGTTGTTTGGGGTGGTTTTTTCTTGCTTTGGGTTCTTTTATAAAAAGTGTGAATCTGACAAGTTGCAGTTTCCATCTAACTTGCAGTTAGTGAATATTTTAACTAGTTTCTTACTCTAATTTTTTCTCGTGTGTGTTTTCTTAAACTCATTTTTCACAATCTGTTTTTAAAAAAAAAAAAAACCACTGGAATTTAAGAGTTTAATATTTATTTCCAGGGTACTCAGATCATCTTCAACGTTCAAATAGAACACAGAGCAAGTTTTGCTCTGTAGGCGTTCGACCTACAGAGCTATACTCAGGTTTTTCACGGCAGAAGAGAAAAAAAGATGTACGGTATAGGGTAGGGAGGGTTTTTTTCAGCTGTCAAGAGGGGAATAAAAGCGTGGCCAGCAGTGATTGTGTGCGTTTAATGAACAGCTTGGTCTTTATGCCAGAGGTGCGCAGAAATGGGCACCTGCAGGCAAGCAGGCACTTCATCAAACGCTTCCCTTCTCAAAAGGCTCCTGTCTTGCAAACATCAGCCAGAAGGGCAGATGGGTAGGTAGCCTGCAGATAGGTGGGTGGTAGATTGATAGGTAGAGATTCATCACAGCAAAATAATAGAAATAATGATGGTGATAAGTGGTATTGTCCCTTTGAATGAACAGATTGTAACCTCGCCACGTCTAATTTTCTCCATAGCTGCCTTCCTTTTTAAAGTGTATTTCCTTGCCTTCTAAAGATACTAAATATCTCATCCTTCTCATGGGGATAATTGGGGAGTTTACAGTTTCCAGCAATTGTGTGTGTTGGACCGTTTTTCTGCGCCAGGCTTTTCAGTATTTTGTCGTGTATGAATGAGTCATTAACCCTCAGCACCATGGGAAAGTTCAAGTCAAGTACTACACCGGCTGGAAGTGACAGGCTACGCTCAACCCAGATATTAATGCCAGCGGTGAAACTTGCTTGGAAAGCAAAAAAGATGAAAACCAAGTTTCACCCTATGGGGGAATAAAACTCACATGTGAAACTTTCATCCTACAAGTCCCCTCCCGGTCACCTCCACACAAAACCGTCGTGGATGCGTGCCCCTGTCCTTCACTTGCATGGTATGAGGCTCCAGGAGCCTGGCTTTGGTGTGTCCTGGCTTCCTGAAGTCAGCTGGAATATTGTGTTCATACACTGCCACATTAGACTGTAAACTCTTGTGCTTACAAAGAGCCCCAAGTACCTCTGGCATTGTATAAACAGTAAATAGCTTAATTTCTCTGACCTCAGAAACATGTTTCACAGTTGTCCTGGTGGGCTCTGTGTCTGGGGCAGCCTTTGTTCTCCCTTTATCACAGAGTTCACAGTAAAGCACTGTCTTGCAAAATTTGGTAACATGTCTTGAAATAATTGCACATCTTTTCTTTGCAGGTTCTGATTGCCAGTATCATGTGCAGCTACAGCAGAGAGGACTGGATTCAACTTTCAAAAATGGCTGAGGTAAGGCTTTCCTAACTGTGTTTCTGCATCTTTTTGTTTCATTCCTCTTGAAAGCGGTAGCCGCAGTAAGGAAATTCTTGAAACAGATTCAAAGTGAAAAGCGAGAATTTAAACCATGTCCATTACAATTTGTTTATTCTGCCTTTTCATTAAAGTGATGGAAATGTAAATTTGAAGGAAATCTGTTCCATAAAAATGGTCCCTTGGATTTTTAAGCAGTACTTGGAAAGCCTTTAGTCTTTGAATCTATATACTTTTTATTTGCATTTTAAGCAAACTGTATATTGTGACGGATGCTCTGATAAAATTTAATTCTACCTTTGAGAGCCTAACTTGATCTTACCTTGCCTACAGGCACACTAGTTTGACAGCACCAGAAGAGATTTTGAATATAAAACTCTTGAATATTTAAAGTATAAAAGGTTCATTTAATGCCATTCTGGTTTTAATACAGACTTTCGAAAATGATAGCAGAGAAAGCCAGCATATATAATAGTAGTCAGCAAGCTTCCTGTAATATAAATCCAGTCTTACACAAATGAAAACACACTGTGCACCTGAAATTTCAATTCAATTTGAGGGAAAAAAAACCTATTTAAAAACATGTACCTGTGTCTATAGGGAATAGTACAAGAAATCCTTGATTAAGACTGCAATAATTTCATTCAGAAATGTATCTATATCTGAGTGCAATATCAAGCTGTTATTTTTAAATAAAACTGGGGTTTTTTCTGCATAAAGTACCTGGAGAAAACAAAAAGCAGAGTTCCACATCAATAAAGAAAGGTTTTAACAAATTTAAGCAAAGGAAAAAAGAATTAGCTTGTCGTCATCACTAGCATTAGCTCAGATTAAAATGTTTTGTAACAGTTTGGAGTTGTTTCAGGTATGTTTTTGTGTATGTATGGACGCTGGTGGGGCTGTTTTGAATTTGTGCTTTCATATGGCTGAACACGTATGTTTGGGCATCGTTGTTTCTTTAGACACAGCGTCCCAAGCCCTCCTATGGTGATGTGGGAAGACGCTGCTGTATATTCAGTGGACATTTCTTAAACTTACGAGGAAAAAAAAAACCACCTTAGGGACTTAGGGAAGTGAAATTAGACATTATCAGTAATTAGCTTAGTGATGTTCAACACTAGTCCATTTTATACCTGTATTTACCTAATTGACCACGAAATCTTTCGTGGAATCTGTGCTTGACCGGAGCAGTGCCACTTTTAAACTGACTAAGACAAATGGCTTCATTGTGCCATGCGCTCCTCTTTTTGGGTCCAGCGGTACAGATACTTCAAGACAGACATTTCCAATCTGTGTTTGTTACCCCTTTAGAAAACAAGTGGTTGAAAAGCAGTCAATCATGTGATAGGACTTTTGCTTCACCAAGTGGTTGTTATCTCTGCTCTGTGGAGAGCAGCACACTTGTTTGGGGAGCTCTGGAATCCACAGCCGAGGAGCAGTGATATTTAATGGCACGCATAGGATCCTTCCTAGAAGGTAATAGATGTGGCTTTCCAAAGAGCAGGAGCCCCAGAAGGTCCCCGCAGTGCCTCTCGGCAGGAGGGCGACCTATTCATCTGAAAGGTCAGGTTGTCACACGCTGGACGGCGAGGCCGAGCCCACGGAGCAGCGCAGCTCCTGCAGCACTCCTGCGGGTGATGGATGGCTCCTGCCCTGCTCGCTCGCTCGGGGAGCTGCTGAACCGTGGCCACGCAGCAGGCAACGGGACTCCAGTTCAATAAGCAAAATACAATGCAGATGCAAACCGGAATATTAGTTATGTGGAGGGGTCCTGGTCTGAGAGAGCGAGCAGAGCGTGCTGCTGCACTGCCCGCCGACACCTCGGCTCCTTAGCCTCGGCAGTTGGAGGGTGCTGAGCTTTTTAATACGCTCTCGTTTGACTTGACAAACAAAAACGTTTAATGATGGATGCTGTGGCACAGTACAGATGCCTGCAGAAAATTCAGAGATTAAATTCATTAAAGAAGAAAGGAGAAATTTACTCCTGAGTCACAGATCTTCGGAGCACACAAGCACCTGCGCAACACTGGCTGCTGAACCTCACTCTCAGCGCTGCCCCAAGGCCCTGTAATTACATTTCATTTTTAAACATTTTCCAGAAACAACTCCTTATTGTGCTTGCCCCTTTATTTTTTTCTTCTTTAATTTCCTTTGTAGTTCCACATCACTTTCTTAATTTTTTCTGTATAATGATCAGCACGTTTCTTTTCCGGGCTGATGCAACCTCAGCTTTCTCTTTTTAAACATAAAAATCACACGTCTGAAGAAGTCTTCTCAACTTGAAGAGTAAGTGCTACAGAAAGGGTCCATGGCTTCAAATTAGCTTATCTCTTTTTTCCTCTTTTGCATATTTTGTAGGCTGCTGGTGCAGATGCGCTGGAGTTAAATTTATCCTGCCCTCATGGAATGGGGGAGAGAGGCATGGGCCTGGCCTGTGGGCAGGTAGGACTGTAACCACAACCTCTTTCATGTCTCTTCAGCCATCCTGAGCTGCCGTGTTGATAGTTACAGCTTGGGGGGAAAACGTGAGCTGCAGATCACTAGCTGGAGATTTTTGGGTTGAATATGTTTAAATATTTAGTGCTGAAAGAAAAAAAAGGAAAAAAAAAGGCAGACAGAAGCTGAGAATCTACAAAATGCCTCGTTTTGCTGAGAACAAAAACGCGTTATGTATTTGACAAGGAACAAGACGAGAAATGGAAACGAATGATTTCCCCAAAGCGCCTGGACAGACGTTGTTGGTTTCCATGTCAGTGTGCCGTAGGTATCTTTTAGATCCCAGCCTGGTGACTGCTGCTTGTGCTAACACTGATTTTGAAGGACATGAGATATAGACACGTTTTATTTCACAGCTTTTAGCATATGAACCTAACTATTTCAGAATCAAGGAATAGGGCACACATTCTGGTAGTGCCACCTACAGTTAATGTTCTCTTACAAGAAGAGCCTGTGTTCTATAACCCATAGGTTTGATGGTTTATACAGTTTAGGTAGGAATTATCTGTGCCAGATGTATCTACCACGTAGAAATCTGATGCAGAGTTTATCAATACATCCCATAATTTTGGTTAGGAGAGCATGTAATGTTCTACCCATGAGGAGAAACGAAACATCCACAAAAGCCATTTCCCATATTATTTTGAAGTTCTCATATTTTTGCATGTTCTGGTCACGGTTTCAAATTGGTTCTGTCTCTGTTACGTGCCTAAAGCTGATCAACTTAGAAGTCTCTGAAAAATCTTGGCTCACAGTCTGCCAGGAGAGAATTTGTAAAGTTTCAGAAGTCTGAAGCCAGATTGATTCTTCATCCTCCTGGGTTTTGGGGAGAGGAAGAAAAGAAGAGTGGGAATCCTGATTACCTGCCCTAAAATTGATGTAGTGTTTGGTTGATCCTCTTGGAGAGGGCTAGTGGACATCTTAATTCATCCCCACTTCCTCAGGTGAACACTTAAGAACTGAGATGTGCTTGGATAACTAAACCATTAACTTTCTGAAGAAAGTTTTGGGTAGGGAGGCAAGAGGAGCTGTACTCGTTCCATTGCAGCTGTGGATACGCTTGAGGTGTAGCTTTACCGCAGCAGTACAGTCAGGCACAGTGCACAGAACAGTTTATTAGTTTTTGTGAGCGAAACGATGTCAGCCTGCTCCCAGCTGTAGGGAGTTGTTTTGCATGAAATTAATCTGGATGTTTTTCGTGGCCAGTGGCCAGTTTACCAAAATTATGATAAAAAATGGGAGAGAATTATAAACCCCCTGAGGACCACGCAAGCACTAGGATGATAACACTAGGGTGTTGGTTGTTGCTATTTTCCTCAAACTACTTTCAACCACAAAGAGCTGTAGTAGCCTTTTCTGCAAGTTTATGAAGCAATGTCCACCCTTCACTCTGCAGAGCTTGGACTGTGCCCACCTGAGGTGACAGCACGCTACAGAAGGGTGTGGTTTGGTCAGGGAGAGCCCTGAAGGTTTCACACAGAAGCTGAAACAGGCTCCTTTCAAGCATGCCTGGTTTTTTTTTTAGGCATATGTTATTTCCAGCTTTCACTGGTTGGGATAATATATGCATGTGAAGTTGCTTAGATGTGTAGTCAGTAGGGAGCTGTCTGGCTACATGAGTTTTTACATATCTTTCAGCTATTGTAAAATCAGAGAACCAAATGCAAAATCTGAGCACTCAGGGCTATCGTGTGGATTTGTGGCTCTCCTCGGAGGTGATCAGATCCATAAAGCAAGCAGAAGATTACATTATATATACATATATGTTTGTATAATAATAACATTCCTCTCTCCCCCGTACAATATGGATATTCTTCTGAATGTTTAATGTGTAGCACCGCTTCTTTAGACAAATAAATGAACGAGACAAGCCATCTTTAGAGGGACAGATCCTCTAATTCTTCCTCAGAGCTGGCAAAAATTAAATTATAGTGACTTTAAACATAGTTTATAGAGGAAAAGGGTGAGGATAAACTGGATAAAATAATGATACACACTGTGAGATTTATCAGTAGCCCTTTCAGGGGGCTTGCATGTGTGCTGGCTCCCAGAGACCCCATCATAAGAGAGCAAAGTGCCGGGAAGTATTTTGACTCCCCTCCTAATTTTATGTTTTCCCCAGAGCTGAAGTCAAATATGTGCTACATAGGTGGTGTGGGGACGAGGAAACCTCAGATGTGCTCTGGAAAAAAACCCAACACTTGATGTCTAGGAGACAGGGCACAAGACTTTGAGAGACAGAGCAGCTTGCTTGGTTGTATAGTGAAGGAGGTTTTCTTAAATCTTTTTGATAAGATAATCCACGTCTTGATAGGGAATTTTTTTAGCATCAGGTCCCTTTTCATGCCAAGTACATTAAAGCCTCAGGAAACTACAGAAATTGCCGAGATGGAAAATAATGGCAGAAAACCATGGATGTGAGTTTTTACTATTTATAATGTCCAAAATGTTCTGCCTTCTTTGTTGTTGGGTTTGGTTATTTTCTTAAAAAAAAGGGAAAGGAAAGGTTAATTACACTGTCTACTTTTTCTCCTCATTTCCATTCCTATGGTGTGCCTAAGGGGAAGTGCAGAGAACTGGGAACATCAGGCTTGTTTTTTCTCTATCCTGTTCTGTTATCTAGCCTCCAACACTTCCACTGCTTTATACCCACTGTAAATGTTTTAAATTCCAGATGTATCCAAATTATGTCTGTAAAGAATTGGTACCATGCATGGCTGTTTGTTTTATGCTGCATTACAGTTCTCAGGTTTGATTTGATTTTAATTCCAAGTCATTAGTGCAGACACTGTGGCGCCCAAGCAGCAGAGCTAGCCAGAGGGTAATATTAAGAGACATCTGTATTGCTGCCAATAAGTTACTTAAAGCTGGTTCTGTATAAAATGTCAATTATATTTACTAATGCTGATTAATGATAACAAAGTTAAGGTTTGTACTCTTTCATAACAGTCTGTGACTGTATAAAAGTTGGATGTCATTAAAAATCCTGTTAGAGTCTCCATCCCTAGGTTTAGAGGCACCATCTCTTTGAATCAGATAACAGCCGTGGACAAACATTTAATAGTAAACACAAAGATAACGTGGTGAACAGCAGGTTATTAAAAAAAGGACAGGATTGCTTTCCCACTGTAGTTCTTTATAGTGTTTATAGCATAAGATCGTGAGAATAAGAAATCAATCGAACACCTGCAATGGTGACACTCACATTTCAACATCTAACTCGAGGTGTTGTATTCGTGGTGCACTTCTTGTCTCTCGGCTGGAAACCATGCAAAGGTGTTCTACATTTTCTTGTTTTACTTCTACAAAGTAGCATGGCATGTTCATACCCATTGCTGTGATGTGAAATCAACAAATCTGAGCTTTTTGGCTGCTTCTTTTTTTCATCAAGAAGATGGTGCAGGAGAGAAGCGGCATGTTGTCTAGTAGGGCTGTATACGCTGCCTCTGGGGTCTGCAGGGCTTGGGCAGGCAGAGCCATGGCCAGACTGAGCTGGGGCTGATGCTGGTCTCCTCCTCAGCATGGGAGCATGGACATTTCTGCAATGCCATGCATTTGCCCTGCTCAGGCTCTATCCAGAGGCACTGCAGCCTGTGTGCCGGGGACAGGAAAGGAGCAGGTGATAAAAGGAAGCACAAGGACTCACCTGTTCACTTGGGATGAGGTGATCACTGTGACAGAGAGATCTCAAATCGCAAGCTGCACATCAGATAAAATTTCCAAACCACAGAGGAGGCTTCTAGACTTCTTTTACCAAGAAATCTCGTGCTCAGAGATCTCAGCCCAAGTGCTGAGATGGAGATTCTTTATGCTATAAGCAAATATTTTAAAAGTTAATAACATCCTGCCTTATAAATATTTCTCATTAATTAGTCATACCTTCTAACCTCCAAAATACAAATACAATCTTTGCCTCTCTCGGCGTTTAAGCTGTAGGTTTGGGGGGTTTGTTTGCTTATTTTTGAGTTTATATTGAAGAAGGCATGTCTATGTCTCTTGTGAGCGCTGGATCCTGGTGCTTTAGCAATTCAGATCATATGCAAAAGGAACTTGCTTTGTGGTTATTTTCTTTACCTTTATTTTTGTTTTACTTAAGCTGTACTTCCCACAGCCTCTGCTGCTGACTGTGCTCATGTTTATTGCCCACAACTAGGAGACAAGTTTTATAAAAGCCCGTATTGCCTCAATCAGAATAAGGCAAATCTGTCAAAAACAGAAAGCAAAAACCAAACCCCAAACCCAAAAGCCCTGTTACTCTGTGAAGATGAGAACTGTCTGCATGGCACAATTAGATTTGCTCTGCTGTACCTTGGAAATAGGAAAGATGAGGCTGCTTTTTAATTGAAGTGCACAGCATAGCATGCTAATTCGCTGTTGCTCTGCCAGCAAGGAGCTTGAAGAATTTGATTATATCTGTGTTCGTGTGGCATTCTACTATCAGCCTACAATAATATGCTGGTTAAGTATAATTCATTGAGTCCTGCAGGCAGTATTAGTTCTCTCTCTTCTCTTTTGTATCAGTTACTGCAACAAATTAATGCAAAATACAGCAGAGTGGTGTTGCCCAGTGCTACAGCAGCAGTGGGGAGCATAGCCACCCAAGGTCCAGTATAATCCAGTACAATCAAAGTCAGGGTTGTGTTGGTGTTCCTGGTGGAGCTTCAAGGTTTACAGGTCTTGTTCTCTTGCATTGACCGCTTTCATCACTTTTGTCTGGAATCTTCAGGTAAGCCTGAGCTGATCTCACTGCTTGTCTCTGTCGGTGCCCTCTGTTGCTTTGGGGCATGTTTCAACCAAATGACATGTTCCCCAGAGTTGAAATGGTTTTGCAGATACTGAGTTTGTCCAAGATTCAAAAAGCTAGGCAGCTGGGTAGGAGAGAGAAATTGTCAGCCACCCAAGCTGATGGATATGAACAGGAGCCTTAATAGTCCAGCTGAGGGTGAAGCTCAGGCAGACACAGGAAATTCAATGGCAGGGCTCAGCCTCCTCAGAAATGAGGCTCCCACCTTGCTCAGGTGCTGACGATGTCTGTGTGTGTACCAAGACGATCTGCTCTGGGCGGTGTTTGTCTGGAGGGGCGTTTGGGGTGTGCAGGGAGAAGCGGTGCTGCTGGTTACTTCCTTCAGCTCCTGCAAATGCTGATCTAAGCCCAGGTTTTCAGAGCCCAGGAGATATGCTTTGTGGGTTATGTTCCTGTCTCCCACACTGACCATGGCCACACACCATCCTTTATGATAGTTCGGTTTTGTGGTTTAACCTCTTTGGATGACTTTCTCGCCTTTTCTGGTCTCATATGTGTCTCCTTTCTCTTTCCACTTCTTCAAATCCATCCTCATAAAGTAAACCCTTTGCTGAGTTGCTCTCCAAGTAACACTTAAATGTGCTGTTTCATTGGAAATCTGAGCAGAAAAGTCTTGCTGATTACGTGGTCACTGCTGGGCTGGTGACACCACTCACCTTCCTCTAGTACCTGAGGGTTCCTTTCCTTTTCTGTTGCCCTCACAGGATTCAGGTATGATTAAATGGCATTATTTAAATTGATTTCCTCCATATCTCTAGTTCCTTTGTGTGCCCATACATTCTGGCTTTTGTAACACATAAAAGGAGACTATACTTAATAAGTAGGTACAACAGTTAATTGGTATTTTGTCTAAAGAATTCTCTTGCTCATACACTGGACAAGAAATGAATTAAGATGCAAAGTTTCGTAGTTTTATCATCGGAACACTATTGTGTAATTTCACGTTGCGGTTAGTTAGTGCTTTGAAGGATTTCTAATTGAATTAGGAGGTAAAATGGAAAACAGAAAGGGATTATAATAGGACAGTGATGTTAACGGCACTGCCGACTCGCTGAAACTTTTTAATGCCGTGTTATGGCTGCTTATAAGGCTTTAAATGCTGTTTACGTGCGGTGGCTTTTTATTTACACACAGAAAGCGTTCTCTACAGAGCAGATTTTCTTAGGAAATGTAAAAGGGATTCTGTGTCCATGAAATTCATGCAGATGTGAAAGCAGGGTGGGAAAAGCCTTGTTTTCAATCTCACCGTGGTGGAAGCATTTCAGTTTGAATTCGCATTACAGATGACAGATGTCACAAAGAAGGTCACTTTGGCCAAAGTGTCAGTGACCTGCCACTGTTTAAAAAGGGAAACAAAAGATTTGGGCTGTTTTAATGACCCTTCAGTAGCCTAATTATGATGGAGGGTATAGTGAGTGCTTCCCAGAAGGAGAGAAAAACAGTCTTTTTTTTTTAAAAGGAAACAATGCCAACCTGTACTTATTCTTCAACTCTGTTTTAAGGCAGAGAAAAGGGAAAGGTAGGAAACTCAGGCAAACGTATTTCTGTGGTCTGCGTGGCTAAATGCTTTGGTTAAATGTCCAGATCCTATGGAGTGCTTTGCCTTTGGATCTGTGGTTGCAGCATAAGGTACTGCAGTTGTTCTTACCGATGATGTCTGGTAAACAGGATTTATTGGGAAGGAAACGATCAGCAACAAGTATCTTTGTGCAGGTAAAATAAAACATTTTAAGAGTGTTCATCTTGGTGCACAATAAAAGTTAACTATGCAGTGCACATTAATAGCTTTTTCTTTCTGTGGCTTCAATTTTATGCCACCATTTCATCCCATTAATTAACAGCGTGTTAAGGACTCTCTTCACTGCCTACATGAGAATTTTCAGGGCTAGGCTCATGAGTTTTAAGCTTTCCCTCACCTCCTAGCAAAATTAGTCAATGTGCTGGGAGCTTGCCCTTTACAGTAGACCAAATCTGAATCCAGGCCCATGTGATGGTCATTTTAAAACTGAGAGAGAAATTCTTCCCAGAGCATTCCTTGGTCTGGTGGTTTCAAAGATACATAGTTTCCACAGCTATTTGTTAATGTGGGAGAGTATCTCATGGTTTCAAATCTTCTGAAGAATTGAGTGCAGTTTTCTGCCAGACAAACCTTTTCACATCCTTAGGCAAATGACTTAGTGAAATCTGGGCACCAAAAAATGTCAGTTTGAGGAGGTGTACCTCAGTGTGTCTGACTCCTCTCTCCGTTTATTAAACAGTTGCACTAGTACTTCCCTGCCTCAGAGAGGTGTTCTGGATGCAGTATAAAGACTGTGCAGTAACAGGATGATGCAAAAATGAGGATCCTGCAAGAGCAACTGAAAATAGGTCATAGTGAAAACTTCAAGTTTCAAAAAACCTACAGCCAGGCATTTGTATGGTAATCTCTTCATGGTTTTGTTTCTTTCCACGAAATGCAAGAAGAGATGACCTACTCTGTGCACAGCATTTTCACACTCCTTTTTAAACATGCAGGATGTATCTGCCTTGGGGGTGATAGGACGTGGGACTCATCTCATTACCAATGCCAAATGCAATCAGTAGACACCTTGCTGCTTTAATTTCTGAGGACTTATAGTTATGGTTGTAGTTAAGCTTATCATGTGATCATTTAGAAAAAAAAAAAAGGTGAATAGTTGTTTTTCTTCTAGAATATCTACCCATTGGCAATGAGTAGTTAGGATTAAAAGCTCCATCTAGCCCAAGGCTGTAATGAATATTCAGGAAGAATGATTCTGTACTGCTGCTTGGGGAAGTAAAAAGACAACCCCTGTAACATTCAAATCTCCTGTGCCTTTGGAATAAACAAGCAATATTTGATTAAGAACAGGAAGACAGAAGACACACTGATGTACATCTCATACCAAAAGAGACTTTTTATGGCATTAAATTACCAATAGATTCCTGTAGGTACGGCGTATGAATCAATATTCTGTTTTAGCTGATGATCATTTTACCAAGCTTTCATTTGGATGGTGGGTGGGTTGTTTGGGCTTTTTTTGTAAACAAAAACAAAAGCAAACATAAAAATATAGCAGATAAAGGAAGGATGTTACCAACGGGTGTTACAGTCCATTGAAGCCTTTGTTTGTTCTTCAGTTTTGAGACACGCGCTACATATTCTGTAACAGTCACACCAGGTCATCGTTACTGAGACAACCAGCACACCTAGCTAGTTATGATAGAAGGAGGTAGTTTATAGCAACGTGGTAGACTGAACCAAAAGCATTGACATCCTGTAGTACATTAAGCACAGTAATATTTTAGTTAGTTGTTGGTGTTGTTTTTACTCATAGCAGTGCCCAGCTGCGTGTACAGCCAAGAACATTTCACATATCAAGCATTTAGAAAGTCTTTCTGAGCCATGCAGGCGTCACCAACCACTCTATCAACAGTAAAAGCTTCAGGCTCTTTCATCAAGTCAGACTGGGGTAAAAAAAGAAAAAAGATGTTTATGTTGTATGAGCAGTGACAGGTATTTTTTGTAACGTGATTTACGGGCCTCAAGATTCGTTCTTTTACAAGTTACATGCTCATCCTTGAATCTTTTATAAATCCAATCTCTGGTCAGATTCAGTAAATGCAGTTTTCAAATTGGGGTCAATCTTACAGAAATGCAAGTGAATGAGAGGCCCTGAATCAGCAAAGTGAATTCAAATAGAGTTGGAAATTATTAATTTTATAAGTGGATGAATAACTTCCTTCTTAACAATCTGAAGAAGAAAATGTGATGCTACAGATAGAAAGAGAGAAAGAGGCTTGGGGGATGTTATTCCTCTTTCAGAATACCTTAGTTGTCTGCGGAGCATAAAAGCTCTGGTATTCTCATGCAGCAACCTCATGGCAGGAGAAGCAGAACCAAAGATGGAGGTTTTTACTTACTTTTTGGGGAAAAAATATAACAAGATTTATTAAGACAGTCAAACTAGTTAAATTGTTTTAGGTAGAGTAGAAATTGGGTTTGTATGAATGAAAGAGGTCTCACAATAAGTTATTCAGTGTGGATTAGAATAATTGTACTGGGCTGTGCTGGTGTAAGGATTTTTATGGCAGTACTATGAGCCCGATGAAGTCAGCATGAAGAGTTGTGTGGTGCCAACGTCCTTAATGTTGTTGCAAGGGTTTCTAAGGAGAAGAATTAACATAAAGGATATACAATTCATGCCTTCTAGAGGGTCTTTCATTTCTGCATTGGGCCTCAAGGAAATTCAAAACAGAAATGAAAGTCAAAGATGCAACTACTTTCACAGTGCTGGTGCAGCGCTCATGCATATTTCATGGGAGCTGCATGGGCGGGGAGATCACCATTTTTATTGGAATGGCACAGCTAAGTCTCAGGGTTTTACTATTCATGTCAAACACCCTGTGCTTTCTAGGAACACAGCCTGGGGAGGGAGGAGGTTCTGTTTGTGTTTAACCATCGATGTAAAAGGGAAAAACAAGGAGGGGATGCATCCGCTGTGTTCGCTGGACTCGGCAGCCTTGGTGTGCGCTGGGTTGTTTTAAACTAACCTTCCTGTAGGCTCATCCCTTTTTTAGTGGCAGCACAGTAACGTGGCGTTCTGGCTTTTTACAAGTATCCAAGTGACGTTTATGCTTATGTGACAGACTTAATTATCTGAGAGAGTGATAAATATTTAGCAAATGCAAATAATTGCTGCGGTGCCAATTAAACTACCCACAGGTTATAATTGTACTGAAGCTTGGAGTAGCACCGGTCCGTTTCTAACCAGATCACGCACCGTGTTGCACACGCGTCAGTGCTGCAAATTTTAAGGTGTTTCTTGCAGAGAATTGTCAGTTTCCAATGGGAAAATAGCACCAACCCACACCCTAAGAGTTACATTGACCAACCATCCCGTGTGCCAGCCGCAGAGCGTTGGTTCCACCAAGCTGTTTCCAGCGGAAGGGATGGCTGATGACTGTCTACGTGAGACAAATGCATCAGGGGAGTCAGTGCCTGGAAATCAGGGTGGGCCAACACTTGAAGATTTCAGTTTCTGGCTTTAACAAAGAAGATTTTGATCTCCCATTTACACTGTGGCCATCCTAAGTTATTGTCTGAAGTCGGGGCAGAGCTCAGAAATGCTGAATTGCATCCTGATAGCCCTGCAAGCTCAGCTCATCCTTGCTGTTCTGATCAAGGCATGATCAGCCAACGCTTAAGCATCCCATTATTTTGTAGGGATGCTGGTTGTTTGCAAAATAACTCATGTAGAGTCAGTCAGTAAAACTGAAATTTTGAAAATCAGTGGGTAAAGAAAGTCTTTGTCATCCAAAATGAAACTTTCCCCTCTCTGGAAAGGGACTATTTTGTGATATCTTTGCCATTTGGGGGGCAAAAAAAAAGCAAAGCAAGTTTTCCTTCCTCTGTGAACTGACCTTTCTGTAATGGACTTGCAGTTATCCAACGTGTCTGAAATGTATTAACTAATGAGAGGAGCCTCAGTCCCGGTGTGTAATTTCACAGCATCGCAGCATAGCCACTTAAAGCAAAGTTTTCCGTTTCCTTGATACACCTCTTGTTTGTATTACTTTTAATTATGTTCTGTATTTATCTGACCTATTTGAACAGGATCCAGAGCTGGTACGGAACATCTGTCGCTGGGTGAGACAAGCTGTTCAGATTCCTTTCTTTGCCAAGCTGACCCCAAATGTCACTGATATTGTGAACATTGCGCTGGCTGCGCAGGAAGGTAACGAACCCCAGTGCACAAGCTATGCAGATGTACTCATTTGCTGGACGGGATGAGATAGGGGAGCCGCTAGAACAACAACAGAATAACAACAGAAACTAATATGGAAAGAGTTTATTTCATGTATTTGAAATGAGCACAGCAGTCAAGGCTTGCCAGTTTGTCCATGTTTCTAGAGCAGAGCAATATGTGAAGAGAACTATATTAGACTGTTTTAATGATCAATGATATCTGTGTCTGCTGTTTATGCGCTTAACACACCACTGTAAATCCCTCTGTTCCTCCAGTTGGTAGTGAAAATGTTCTGTGTGTCCTGAGAAGACACCGTTTGAAGATTTATTTATTTGTTCTGTCCGTTTGTTTTTCCTCAGAGCTTGAAGTACAACATGTCAGGAAATTACGTTTGCAAGTGGATGTATTCGTGCACCACTTAGAGCCATGGTCATCATTTCTCTGTGGCACTGTTGGTTTCACCTTGCTCCTCACAAACTTGGAGGGGGTGAACCCTGTGCTGGAGCACCTCCGGGTGCGAATAACCACTGCAGCTGAAGGGTAGAGATCTGCCTGCCAGCCCCTATGTTTCCCACGTGCTGTCTTACAGCCCTTACAGCTATTTCAACCACAGCCTGCTTTGCAGCTGGTGTTAAATTTATCAGTCCAGGACTGGTCTTCAGGGCCCTTCAGTGCATCTCCTTGCAGTTTGTTGCTTTCTGTCTTCAGCTGTTTATTTGATTTCCTGGTTATTTTCCCCAGTTTCATTGTTTTTCCTGTTGTATTTTTTTCCTCCCTTATCCTTATACACGTGGTTTAATAACCAGTGACTGACCTTTTGCTTCGCAGGTGGCGCAGATGGTGTTACAGCTACCAACACTGTGTCAGGACTGATGGGACTGAAAGCAGACAGCACACCTTGGCCAGCAGTTGGGAGACGACTGAGGACCACATATGGTGGCATGTCAGGTAGGTGTTGCCCTTTTTGATACATAGTTCTTCCTTGGAGGCTTTCAAAACATTGGGAGGTCCTTGTAGTGGGCTAGAATATCATGTCTGCAGTCACATCGAGTCCTTAAAGCTCACTGCTGGTCAATGTTTCTAATAGTCATGACAGATGGAACAGATTAAGTGTGAAGGCTCTTGGGTTGCCCTTTCCTTAATGGTAAAGCGCTGCATCAGAATACTGTGATAGGGTCACTGGAGAGGGAAGGAAATCTCTTCTCTCCTGACCCTCACTTTTCCTCAAATTTTTCATTCTGTCACAATTGTCAGGCCCCACATTAGAGCGAGGCTAATGAAAGGGCATCGCAGGGGGAAATATCAACAATCCAAATGCAGTATATGTTTCGGAGCCTGAACTCCAGCCTTCCTCCCTCCTTCCCACGGAGCGCACCTCTTCCAAGGAGGTTATTTCCTACTCTTCCCTCCCTGGTAAAAATGATAGACTGTATTAGGTGAATATGTGCATATTTTTGTAGTCTAGTCTTTGAGATATACAAGAATGTCTTGTGCAGGACATATTTCCCAGCCTTACTTCACAGTTTCATTTTAAAGCAAGCAGCAAAACTTTTACACTCCAGTTCAGTGCTTGTGCACACTAATGTATTAATCTATTGACCCTGTGCACTCAGTTGCTGTGACAACGTGAACTTGGCCCTGCAAAGACAATGCTGTGAGCTTCTTGACTTTACTCGTATGGAGATTGGTGTCCTTGGTGATAGAGGTAGCAGTAAATACACATAACAGAAGTAACAGCATCATCCTGATGGAGTCAAACGCTGTTTTACTGGACCCACCTCCTGCCTCACCCCGAAAATGTGATCAGAGGGGACCAGAGAGGCAAAAGCTGCTCTATTTTATGTGACGGGTGTTCTCCTTAGACAACTGTAAGAAACATAACAAAAGATAACTTTTAAACAAACTTTAATTCAGACGAGCCTATTTGGTGGAAAATTGCCTTATTGCCTTAGATAACTACATGGAATTGGGAATTTTTGTATAGAACGCTGAAAAGTGAGGAATAGATAACAATCAGAAAAAAATCGTTACGCCTGCTGCATAATGATTATTTCACAGTGACAGTCCAATAAGATGTTATATTTTAATATTATGCAAAATGGGAGGAAGAGGGGAACAAGAAGAGAACAGCTACAGCCCATTTCAATTTCTCTAGCCTGCCATGTTGACAGGAAAAGAATAAAGGAGGTCACAGTGGGTGCTGTGCATTAAAAATTAATAAAAGAACTATTGCAGTAGTATTTTATATAAGTAACACCACTCACATTTTCTCATTTAAGTTGCAATTTCTGAATATTCCTTCCTACCATAAGTCTGTCTAATAAAATCTATAAAATGACTGCATTATGAAAAGTGTGTCTCTTATGTCACAAATTTGAAACACGTATGTAGCGTAAATTACAGCGGCACCTGGATGCTCAGCTACAAGGGAGAATGTACCAGCATTTCTGTAGCTTATGATTCTGTTATAAGTAGGACCTGAGGAAAAGTTTATTCTTTATTTATATATATATATGTGTGTGTGTAAGTATAAAAATGTGGGGTTTTTTCCCCCTGCAGTTTTACACGAGACAGAAAATGTCACTTTAGGATGCACCATTACCTGTGACGCAAATCTGGTTGGTTGAAAAAACGTGCAAACAACTGGAAATGCTGTCGATTTGTTATGTTTTGAAAGAGCATATTATTACAGACAGATACATAAAGGTTTCTCGCTGATAATTGGCGTCACTGAGTCCCAACCCCACAACCCGTCGTGCAAAAGCAAGCCGCAGAGCCAATAAAGCCAATAAACTGCAACACATTGCAATACTTTCTGCTCAGCCATCAGGGCATGGCAGTGTACAAGTTTACGAAAGCAGGGAAGCAGTTTTAAATCAAGAGAGTTAGCATGCTTACAAGGAAACAAAAAAAAAGGGGGAGAGTGTGTTGTCTTGTCAGAACAAGGGGCATGGTGGCCGTACTTCTGAGGTCTGTTCCCGGCCGTGCCAGGGCTGAGCCCCGTAGCCTGCAGCCAGACACTTGACCTTTCCGTGCTGTATTTCTGCTGTCTGTGAAATGGCAGTAACATGGCCACTTACACGCCTACAGGCTTGTTGGGAAGTGCTCCGTGGTCCTGGCATCAAAGTCGCCTCGTGGTGTAAAGCATTGGTTCTGTTTTCGTGTGCTTAAGCCTCTTGTTCTATTTTGTTGTCTGATAAGAGTCGGTAAGTTTTTGACATTTTGTTCAAATAATTCCTCTCAAGAGAGAATTCCTTTTTTAAGTGAAAGTCAACGTTATTATAGAAGCAGTAAGTCTGGTCCCTTTTCCACGTGTGTTACCAGGAGCAGCTGGTTTGTCATGTTCTCTAGTGCACAAAACTAGAGCAGATGCAGTGCAGAGCCAAGCTCTGTCTCCCTGCCTGGATTTTTTCCAGTTGCACAGATTTTAGTTCTTTTCTGGACTCAGAGTGATGCTCATTTGGCAGAAGAGGTACAGGAGTTATGGCAGCAGCCTCTGTCCCACAGGGTGCAGTGATTGTGCTGCATTGACTGTGGTGGGATGGGAGCTGCCCCCAGCCCTGTAGAGGCCTCAGCACAGAGTCCCCTCAGTCAGTGCTAGTGAGCTCTGAAACGTGCCTGGGCTCAAAGCTGGTGGCCCTTAGCATCACCCTTAGCTGATGAGGAATTGGGAAACGCTCTCAATGGAGTATTTCTGGAGTGCTGGATTAAACTAGATTTTACATCCACCCAGACTTGTTTATCTTTTTTCCCCTTCTCTTTCTAAACCACAGGAACCTCCAGTAGCATTGCCTGCTAGTAGGAGCTATTTAGTCTAAAAGGGTGCTTTTGCTTCAGAAAGTGAAAAGCAGAAGATGATGTGCTTAGAGTCCACCCCTACAAGCAGGAGCATGTTCCTCCCCTGATGCCATGTACAGAGACCTGCCCTGTCCTCTGCACTCTTGCATTTGCATCCACTCCCCTGATGCTGAAGGAGCCCTGTACCTTGGCAGAGGGCTGCAGCATCACAGGAGGAGGCCAGCAGACAGCTGGAGGTAAGCCACTGCGGCTCAGAACACAGAAGCACTTTGTGCCCCAGAAAAAGGCTGCCAGGCAGTCCCTGTCTCTGCTTGCCCAAAACTTGGATCTGGTGCTCTCCCATCCAGGCAGGACCTGAAGGGAAGAAGGAGCATGATGATGCCCGGTGGGGCTGGCAGCATGGCCGGGGAAGCTCTGTGGCTCAGTGGCAGGGACTGCATCACCTTGCAAGGAAATTTTCTCTTAAAGGACACCTGTTCTTTAACGTTCCATAAATTCACTAAGTCCACACATTTCTTAACGCAGTGCAGGCTGCCTTCTCCAGGTGAGTGCAAACTCACGCGCTGAGTTCAATGAAGGTTTCTGTCAAAGAGCAAATAATGGAAGTTTGTTAATGGCCTGCCCTGGCAGCAGCCTGACATTTTGACTTACAGTCTTCCCTGTCAGCCAGTGTTCAAAAATGTGCTCCTGCATGGCCATGTATTGAAGAAACGTTTTCCGTAGACAGCTTGCTCTTGGCCTCCTCCTCCCTCAGCTGCTTCACGCAGAAGCAGCTGTGTGCAAGGGGATTGTCATTTTCCAGAAAAGAGAGACATTGGAAAGGGAATTTCTCTTTAATTCCTTTTAAATTACTAAATTATGAGTAGTTTCCTATGGTTTGTGTAACAGACATAAAAATAACAATGGAAAACATTATTAATATCATTGCCAGATCCTGAGTTGTTTTGGGAACAGACTTATGTCTCTGTTCTTTTAAAACAAGTTAAAGAAATTCAAAATAGGAGAGACTTAATGAGATTACTTTAAAAGCCCTGTTTAGCTTTGAATTGTCACAGTCAATGTTTTCTTCCCAGACAGTGCTTGGACAGTGACCTTCCCGTTTTGGTCTAATTTGATCAGCTGAAAATTGCTAAGCTGTGAGAGATATTGCTGCTGCCTCCTTCCTTCCCTCCTGTTTGTTGGGTGGTTTTGACAGGGAAGGATCCCAGTATCCCAGTTGGATGTTTGACCACTAGACTGTAGGATTAGTCTCTCTCTCTTCTCTTCTTCCCTGCAAATATTGAGTTATTAATACAAAGCAAAACAGCTCTCATGGGATACACGTGGGTACCAGCACAGCCTCTGCCCTGTACCCAGCCTGGTTTGGGAGAGCCAGCCTGAGGCTCAGCTGGGTCCCCTGGATTCCAGGTTTACTTTCTGGCTACTGAGTGCTGGAAAACCTCTCAGGTTTTTTCTTCACCTTCTGCCTCTCTCCCAGCACCAAAAGATATTTGCAGGAAAAATTTCACTTTGGTTTTGACAAATTATTTTCTGAAGAAAATTCGTCTCTAACTGGCACCATGGAGCCTCAGCTGGGCCCAAGGGCTCTGGTAGCCCCACGGATTTGTGCAGCTCTGTTGTATGGGAGGACTTTGTGCTTAGAAGATCCCAGCCTGCACTCATTTATCTAAGTTTGCAGGAACAGCCCCTTACTACAAAAAGTGAAAATGTCATAACGAAGCCTCCAAAGTATGGTTAAGGAAATAAGACCTTGTGATGAAAGGAAAACACTAAAATTGAGACATGGATTCCCAAACTGTTTGCAGGATTAGGGACCTAGTTTGATTTCCATTAAGGAGCTTTTCCAATTGATCCATTGGTATTTCAGGTTTGAGAATGCAGAATACATGAGGTTTTACCCTGAATTCTTCCTGTGCAAGTGCAGTGCAGAGTATTTGTTTGTTAAAAAGAGGCTAATGCTGCTCTTTTTTTTAATGCTTGCAAAGAATAATGACCTCTGGTGCTGAAAGAGATGTTTTAGTCTGGATAAATATCAATTATTTTGACAAATGTGTGTTTTGCAGATAGCAGAATAAGATGCCAGGTTTCCCAGAGAAATCTTAATGTGTTGTCAGCAGTTGCATCCTTCTCAAAGATTTCTTTCCTTTAAATGTGTTTAAAATTTCTTTTTCAAAACAAAGTTTTTTCATGAGCTTTCACACTGTGCTTCCATATTCCAGATGTGTTTTATACAGCGCAGCACATTGCGGCACAATAGGATATCTATTGCAGGCAAAGCAGAGCAGAGCTTCTGTTTGAATTTCCATGGGTTTTTTGTTCTTTGTCATCTGTTTGTTTCTTTGTTTTTGTCTGGAAGCCAGATCCTTAGGGGATAAATTTATAAAGCCATACACTGGACTTAGCAAAGAACTTAGGTTAAAAGCAAATCTCTCTGCAGTGTACTCACTGTGTACCCTTTTAATGCTCTGAGGCAAAAATACTGCAGTATTTTACAGTAGCAGCTGAAACACCTCATGCCTGTGTGCTGTCAGTTATTACATTCTGTAGTGTTTTGGCATAATCTGCACAGATATGTGGTAGAGCGTGTTCCAGTACGTACATTTGTATGTTTTCCAGAACATGGGAGGTTCTGAAAGTTGCGTGTTACAACTTGATAGGTGACCACAAGGGATGTCAGAAGGAGTGTACCTGAGCAGCAGCTTCAGTCATTAGCTGTGGGGATGTACAGTGCTTGGGAACCTGCAGAGGCAGTGAATTTTAGTTATTTTTGAAGTAAGTTAGTGGAGCTGTCTGATTTTACAAAAAAACCCTCAGTCAGACAGCAATAGCAGCATTTTAGGGAGTGCTTAGCAGGTGTTATTTCATGAAATTAAAATGTATACATCATACAAGTAATTGGCATTATTAATAGGGGCATAGATTCTAATCTGAAATGTACAAATCACACTGAAAGAGGGAAAGTTGAAGTTATTTTTATAAGAACTGTCTTTTAATTTTATGACACATCATTTAAAGAAAAGTAGGGGGGGAACAAGCCCACCAAGAGCATTGACTCTCCTAATCTAAGTTCTCTTTAGTGACTGAGCAGAGTGGGTTTTGATCACTAGATATGAATGAAAGTCGCTGCAAACAAAAAAAACCGTCTGCAGGCATAGGCAGTTCTGTTTAGTGTCAATATTTACAGGGAGTTAGAGACTATTCACATTAACATATATTTACAAAACAGTGTGGCTAGGAGTAAAACACAAATATATGCCACAGTACAGTTTTAATTTTGTTTTATTATTTCTGTTAAAGGTAGCTCAGCCATTAAAAGCCCTTATTTGCATATATTATGTCAGGATTCACGGAGAGTCCTGTTTTCTGTCGTGTCCTTGCAGCAGCCTGATTTCTCTTAGTGTTCTGCCATCACTGGTCTGTGCAGGAGAGATCAGAGCCCTAATAATAGATTTTTGACAGGGAGCTCGCCTGCTACCTGCCCTACACAAATCCTCACTGTTCATGTTTGCTTCATGGCAACAAAGAAGACAGAAGGAAAATGCCAAGTGCTGAGTTTGAGGTACAGCCCTGCCGTAGCTTGACATTTCAGCAGAATAGCAGTTTATGAGATGCATAATTTTTCATCTGGGACTCAGCTGCCATTTTCATAGAAGCTTGCAGCTCATCGACTGACTGGAAGTAGGGCAAAGGTTTACAGCATAGATCAAGGTCTACATACTTCCCATAGCTATTTAAAAATAAGTATTATTCTCCAGATAAGGTCAAAGAACTATGCATATTTTTTCCACTTTTAATATTTTTCAGCCAATTTCTTTCCCACAAAGAGAAGCCTTTACACTTTTAGCACGGGCAGCGTTTGTAGTTGATTAAAAAAATGATCATAATTGATTTGATTCACCAACAGATTAAACGAGTCCTGGAGAAAAAAAACCCCAACGAAGCACGAGTCTTTTACACACAGCTTTTGAACAAAGCTGTATTTTCTCCTCCTCTTACTTTGGAAAAAGCTCGTTCCAAGCTTGAAATGAATGATAAGTCTTTACTCTTGAACCGTAATGGGTTTGTGCTTTATTATTGTTATGGATTGAATTTAAGTTTTCACATTCGTGCACATGTACTTGGGAAACAAATGCAATGTAGGTACATGTAAGTGAGTGTTTAATTTAGGATTACACATCTCTGTGAGCTTCAGTAACAGTTCACCGTGTCACAGCCTCATATAGAACAATGGTACAGTACATTGGATTAATTAAAGAAGCCTTGCAGAGAACTGAATTCTCAGTATGTCAAGATTTCAATTTTATGTTAAATATTTTCTAAAGGCCAGACCCTTAAATCTCAGGGGCTGTACCAAGCAGTGAGCTGTGAATTTAACCATAGGCTAACTGCTAATGATAAGGAAAAGAGTCCAAGTTGAGGCAGCTGTAATACAGTCATTGGATTAGGCTATCAATCACTCGGTTCCCTGAGGAACAGGCAAAGACGACAAAACAGTGAAAAGGGAAATTAGGAAGGGAGGGCATGACTGGAATGAGATTCTTCACCAAATGTATCTGTTAGTTGGCTGAATCCCCCAAGCATCAGACAGAAATGTCCAGCATTGCTCTCAGACTAAAAGCCGAGTATTTGTTCCAAACTCCCAGAAAAACCATGGAGTTGTCGTTAACTCTTGCTGGTCTGTGCAGGGTTTTAGACATCCAGTCGGAAGCATTCTCCTGCTTTAACAGCCTGTCATTAGATTAATCACAAAACTACTGTGGTTGATGGGTCTGGATGTACTGTTTACGTCAAAGCTCATATAGAGTATGGCCAGTTGAAATAATTCATTTCCCACATGAGTGGGGATTTTTAATAAACAGGGAGCTGTTCAGCTGCCTTGCTGGTGGCTGCCAAAGGAGAGTGGTGGAAGGGAATGCGGATAAAATCATAAACTCTGCTCAGATGGTATGTGGTAAAAAGGAGAGAAAATGATTGTGGCCTAGCTTGCCCAAGCACAGGTGAAAGAACGTGTGGGTGCAGGTGGATAAAGTGGGAAGCGGGTTCATGTTTGGTACGGATTAACACGATTGAGTAAAGAGTGCTCTTGTAGTCAGCAACTTGGAGACAAGGTCTGATTAACAGAGAATGGAAATGAACAGAGGAAGTAAAAGAGATGACAAAGCGTTTTAGAGCAGGCTGGTGGAGCAGGAACTTGTATTTAAACTTGGTTTCAGTAATGGGTAGAGTTGAATGTACCACGTGCAAACTATGACCTCGTGAGGAGGTGTAAGTCAGGAAGAGGAAATTTCTCCTTCCAGTAACATCAGCAAGGTTGGACTCATTGGTGGTGTCTTTGTCTTTACGAGTTGACTGTGTTCCTGTGTCTGTCACATCTAGAGGAGAACGTGTCCCTTCCTCTTGGGATCACCTCTTCCAATTTTATGCAAACTCTCGCCAAGAAAAAATTCCCAGAGTAGTTTCGTGTCGTGTCCTTTGGAGATTATTGTGTTGAAAATGGATGTATTTCGATCATAAAAAAACTTAGTACAATTCATTTTAGAAGTCGTTTAAATATAACTGCTTTAAGTATCTTATGAATTATGTATTTGAAAAATACTTGGCATTTAAGTACTTTTCAGTTTATTCTAAGACGGGAATTAAGATACTACCAAGGATTTCAAATAGACATTAATTAGAACAATAAAAATTGAGAGAAGCCCTGGTGAAGTCTTCTGCTAGATTGGTTTTCCATTAAGTCTCAGCAGCTCCCTCAATGTCATCCTGCTCACTTTTCTCCCCAGATAATCACAATGAAGTCAAATATCTTTTAACTTCCAAGTGCAGCTTGAACAAGGACTAGAGGCTGTGGTGGCAGGCAGTGTAACTCCTCCAGCCTTCCAAACAACAGAAAGGCTGCTGCTCACTGCAGAAGCGTGCCTGAACTGTGAGAGCTGTGTGCCTTATTTTATCCCTGCTGTGGCTCAGGGACTGGTCAGAAGGGTCACTCTGGCTCCAGCAATTGCACAAGTTAGAGCTGGGCTGAGCTTTGTACTCCCAGTGTGGTGGGCAGTGCAGAAGTACATTTTGTACAGAAGCAGTAATTCTGTGTGGTTAAGGATATGGTCACGGGCTGGAGCACAAAGAAGGTAATTTCAGGTTGTGGTGTTCAAGTTGTCCTGGAGGTCTGCAAAGCTTTGTTGCATTGTACGTGCATGATGGATTCAAAGTTGAATACAGGTTATGAGAGTTTAGGGAGCTTCAATATAGGAGGTAGAGGAAAGACTTGACAAAGAAATAGGGTTCAGATTCACTCGAACACGTCGTTGTTACAACGTCCCTGCTGTTGATGGTGCATGGCCCATAATTATCTTTTCTGCTGACTTGCTGCTTCCTACCTGAATCAACAGCAGGGTTTGTGATACAGGTGGCACTTGAGAGTGATCAATGAGGACACTGTCTTCTGTGGAAATTATGAACTGTATCTGTCACTCACAGAGCAGAAGTTCTAATTGTAATTCCCCGTAAAAAAAACCCACAAGAATCTGGCAGAGTTTGTAAACAATCCTGATTAACAATTGTATCAGCAGAGGTTAAAGCCCCTGAGTACTGACCTGGGGTGTCTTAAGCATGTTCATTTTTTTCCCATATCTTACCTTGCATATTGATTCAGTGTAGTCACCAAGTGGCACGTACTGGTTGTAGAGCCCATCTATATTCAGTGGAGGACATATGCTCATCTTACCTGGAGAATAGAAACGGGTTTAAAAACACATTTGTTTAAAAAAAAAGGCAGAATTTAAAATACAGTATATTTAACTGGATGGCCAGGCCCTGAGAGTGGTGGTGAATGCAGTGAAATCCAGTTGTTGGCCAGTGTGTTCCCCAGGGCTCAGTGATATGGCCTGATGTGTTTAACATCTTCACCAATGATCTGGATGAGGAATTGAGCGCACCTTCAGTCAGTCTGCAGGTGACACCAAGCTGGGTATGCGTGTAGATCTGCCTGAGGGCAGGAAGGCTATTCAGAGGTTTCTGGCCAGGCTGGAGCTAGAGGCTGAGGGCAGTGGGATGAGGTTTAACAAGGCCAAGGGCTGGGTCCTGCACTTGGGCCACAACAACCTCAGGCAACACTAACAAGGGCAGTACTGCTGCTGGCAATACACCTCAGCTTGCTGCCTCCTCCCCCTGCCTTAGTAGCTTGGGCAGTCTCGGTGCTGTAGGCATCTCTGGGAGGCTGGGGCTCCCACCTCCAAACACTGCATTGATGTGCTTTAGAAATGTGTCAGGAAGCGGCTTGAAGAGAAGGTTTCACAGTTACATGAAGCTGTGCTTGCTCAGGTTAATCCAGTTGCAGGATACTCTGACAATCAGATATGGGGGTTTAGGGAAAAAAAAAGGAAGAAAAATAAATAATCCTTGGTTCAACTTTAAACCTAGGGCAAGGTTTTACATCCAGCAGCACCCAGAGGACATGCTAACGTGGTTGTTGCTGGTGCTGTCCTGCTTGTGTACAGGAGCAGCCTTTGAAAGTTCAACCACTGTGATTTATGTTGAACTCACCCCAGTGAATACATCTTCATGCACCCAAATCCTGCTAACATTCTGTGTTTTTTAGTGTCCTGCTTGAATGACAAATAAATCCTAATGCCAGCTTCACACATAAAATACAGATCACAAAATGCAGCAGATTTGTTTAACTGGGTAGATCCTGGGTCCGTGTTTTACTGGGCATTACATCATCCCTGGTGAGTTATGGCCAGAAGCATTTATTACACAACCATCAATAACAACCATCAGGACATATTTCTTTTTCTACCTTTCAAAAGGATGTAACTAACATATAGTAGCCAGCTAAGAGATCTGCATTTCAATGTGCTTTTTCATGCGAGCACACCACTGTGTAGAATGAGCTATGCAGATACATATCCTCACACCCAGGATATACAAACCCATGCTACAAAATATTCCAGACTACCTGCTGTAGCAATTCTGGTTTCCAATTGATGATCAATTTGCCCTTTCTGTGTTGCCAGGTAATTGCAAATGCCTTCCCTGTTAACATGCACTGTCCAACTATCTTTGCTAAGGCCTGTTTAAATCCCCAAAGGCACTCATAGTCGGGCACTGAGCCGCCAGTATTTGGGTTGAGAGCTGAGTGAGGACTGCTGAGCACAGTGTCCCACTGCTTCAGGACAAGAAATCCATTATGCAGCGGTGGCAGATCTATAGAGAGGATATTGTTGATGACATGAGATCTGTCCATAAAATGTGTGATGGCATGCCTGACTCAGCACTGAGGTAAGGATGATGCTGGAAAGAACTTTGTTGCAGGCAACTCAAAACGAGGAGAAAGCTGTGGGGTTTTCTTGCAAGCAGGTGTGCAGATGAGGACGTGGTTAGCTGTGTTAGGGTTGTGTCTGGCCGTTTATATATGTTTCATGGCCCTATTGAGTGACCTATTGGTTTTTAAAGGAATGTATGCTCACTCCAGTCCACGATTGGGCTGAGCTGAGCTTATCTTACTCCCTTGTCAGCTGTCGCTATGCTTACACTGTTAATGCCATGTCAGCTGCCTGCCTATTGAATACACCGGCTTTGACAGTATTTTCACCAGTTTTTGGATATATGACCACTCAAGAGATTTTAGCAGGGAGTACTCAGAGAAATCTTCTCATTCTAGGCCCTGATAAGTTCTATGCATCAGGAGCGCTTGCCAAGGGTGCTCCTTGCCAGGCAGAGAAGGCAGGCAGTAGTGGTGATCTCTTCTGCTTAAGCTGGAACTGCATTGCCTTCCTGAGTTGCCAGTGCTCCCAGGACGGCTCTCAGACACAGAGCCAGGTTCTCCCCAGAGACGCCAAGGACTTGCTAAGATGGAGCTGTTGGTTGGCACTGGCTATGGGAGATCTGATGGGCAACTGTGAGCACACCGAGTGTGCCAACCGAGCACAGCTGAGGCTCGTGCCACCAAACTTCACGTGCTTCACTAGGGGACTGTTAAGCTTCTGCCTGGTGTCTGTGAGGAGAGGGGCATTTTCAGAGGGGGTCCCTTTCTCACTCCATTCACTGCATCAGAAACCTGAGGTTAGTTTATCCTCACTTTGGGCACGTCTGTGCAATGCCCAGGATAGTGTGTGCCTACATTCTGTGTGAAATCCCAGTGCTCAGGCAAGTAAGTGATTCAGGTTTTTTTTCTGGTGCAGTTTAAATTTCTTTTTGAGAACACAGATGTATTTTATTTTTAACCCAGTCCCTTTTCTAATCTGACACCACAGGAGAAGCTGATATTTGTATGCTTGTCATTAAGATATCTTCCAATCAGTTAATGTAAAGCATCTGGTGTTTTTCTGTATTTTAACAAGCCCTGATAGCAGCACTGCAATCCCGTAGCGCTTTCTCATACTCCTGTTGCAGTAGGTATGTGGCACACATCTTCTGGTTTGAACGGCCCACAACAAATTTCAGCACTGTAATCTCGGCGTTAGGAAAAGGATCACAGCAGCTGCTGCAGTATTTTGTGTTTAGGCTAGTTTTTGTAAAGACTCGTGACATGCTCCTTGGGAGCTAAATATTGACAAGCATGCTCTGGCAAGCAAGATCGAGCTTGGTGAGTTAACTCGAGTCTCTGCATTGACATTGTAACCAAAGGCTGGAAACCACTATCGTACACCATTTATTTTGGGTTTATAGGCGGTACTGTCCACTTGAGTGGGGGATTTCTACTGTATTTTTAATGCTGTGGATTCATATTTGCTTTGGGACCACAATACATGCAAGGTTGCTTGGTACATCTGTGTTTGGTGGCATCTTCAGTAATGTCTTGTGTATAGAATCACAAATGACAGCACAAAACCTTCGTGACTTCAGACCTTCAAAATAGAAATAAACATTGAGTGTACAATACTTTTTCCCTTTTATACTGCAGTATAGGCCGTGTCCTGAAACTGTGAGTCTGTGAATGCTGTTGATCAAAAGCGAAGCTTGGACAAGCATTCCTTATGGGATATAATTTAGGAGATTAATTTTTATTTGTGTTCTGTAAGTAAAATAAAAAATCCACTTTTTTCCTCATTGTAAGAGCACCATGTTTGTAATGCTTGTAGTTTACTTTTTGAATTTCTGAATAAAGAACTTAAGCCTATTTGGGCTCCTAGTAAATTTGGCATATACACTAAATTGATTACCAGATGCATTGTGCAGCATATGGCATTGTAGGGTCTTTGTGTGCTTCATAGTATTTTCTTAAATTACCAGCATTTGTTTTGATTCCAAAAATGCACTTGTCTCAGCTCTCTAGTGCTTTGGACTTAAATGCTGTCTTTTCAGTGCTGAACAGATGTGTTAGAGTTTCACATGGAACATTTATGCCTTTGTGAGCCTTCCTCTTTGAGCTCTCCACACACTGCATTATGTCAGTGATGGCTCATGCAAATGGGTTCTCTTCGTTTTCATTTGTACGTTGATTGCTTAAAATAACCTTCAAAATTCCTGATATTTGTGCATGACCGAGAAGAAGGGGGAAGCAACCCATGTCTGCCCAAAGGCACTGCCCCAGAATGAATCCACTCCTTCAGATAGGCTTCAGTTCAGATCAGGGGAAAACAGGAAGGAGAAGGTGATTTGTTTGTGGGTGACAGCAACAGTCAGCAGTCCTGTTTGCTCTGCAGAGAGCCATATTCCCGTGCTTGGGGCTCTGGTTTGAATGGGCGTAAAAACTAACCCATGGAAATGCACAGAATAAGGTGCCCAGGACATTAGTTGCAATTTACTTCTAAGAGGAGACTGCTGGAGTTAATTTACAAAGCACACTTCTAAAAAGGCATCCTTTAAATTGCCAGCAGTTTGAGAGAAAAGCACAATATGCCATCCTGGGACACGTGACAAGGGATTTGTGGTGGGGAGGGGTGGCTGCTGCCTCTCCTGCTCAGGTGGAAATGCTCTCTTCACACACAGATTTCTAGGCCTCCCCTTGCACCTCTTCTCTTCTATAAGATAAGGCTACGACACCGTGGTACAGCATTTGGATGTCCTCTCCTAGAAAGCGCTGCCTGCGTGCCCAATTTGAGCAGCAGCACTGTGTGTCCTCATCAGTATTTTAAGATCAACAAAGGCTTTGTGGGCCCCTAGCTCTCTGTTAATTTGCCTTTACTTTGATCACTGAAGACCAGTGGATACAGTTTAGGAGTTGTTTTGCTGCCGTTTTTCTTCAGTAGAAGCCGAGGGGATGAGTAAGTACATAAATTTAGTCCCTTACTCACCCTCTGAGCTGCCCTCGTTGGATAACAATTAAAATGATCTGACAGAGCAATGCACTAAATTCCCTCACATCCCCTCATGTTGCTCTGAATGCATCAAACAAATGAGTGTTTAGGCCTATTAATGCTGTTATTTTTTATTAATGCAGAGAGCAGAGTTATGATGCAGGTGTATAATTTCATCTTGAAATCAGCATTGAGTTGTGTGGCTGGTCACAAGCAGGAATGGTATAACCATGTTTTAATTGCCAACCCTCGATAATACATCCAGAGCTGGTAGAGGCCTCTGCAAACGGGGTTTGTGCTTCCTTTATGCCACAAATAGTTTTCACAGCATGGACATGCCGTTACTTTGCTTTCCATTAAGGCAAACTTAACTCTTCCAGTTGCTCTACACTCTCAGCTAAAGAAATGGAGTGAAACTTCCAGTAATTGTGAACTATTAAAAAGAAGGGATGGAAGAAAAAGCCTTTCTTTAAAGTGGTCATCCAGGAGCAGCCAAGGTATCATCACCTCTCTGTTGGAGTTGGGGAGGTCCTTTTCTTTTATGGAGAACTAAGTATTGTCATGTAAATTTCGTTACAAAAATACCAACGTGTGAGGAAGTAAATATTTAGAAAGTGCTGTATCTGTTTATCAAACCCTCATCACAAGGAAGGGTTCTTGTGTAGGGAGTGCTGTTCTTCTGTCATACAGGGCTTTAATGTCTACAGGAGTGATTAGCCAAATATTTCCACTATTGCTGTTTTGTGAGCACCTGCCATCCTTGGAGCTGACGTTTTGGAATCAAGCACATTTATTACATGTTGCCAGCTTTTGAGGACCAATCTTATAACCCACAGTGCCTTCAGAGGGGTGGTGATACCTCCCCTTTCCAGAACTAATCACATCTGCAGACAGTGAAAAGGTGAAAACACGTCTTTTGTCTGGAGAACTTTCATTGTGTTCTGCTACAAAACGCCTGTAGTGTTTTGTCTGCTAAAGGTGACACTGGGGGAAGATAACTTTACAGGAGGAGAGGTGTTTGAGTGGAAGTAACTAACACTGTACAGTGGCTTGGCTTGAGGCAGTGAATGTATTTGTGGGCTGATGAAACTCTGGTCTTGGTTTTTCATTGTCTAGGTGTAAACAGTCATCTGACAGGGTGTTTTGGTTGCAAAGTCTTCACTAACTTTTCATCAGTTTAATTTGTGAGTTTCTGCTCTGTCCAGACCAGCACAGAGACCTGTAACTCCAGAGCAGAAAATGTACAAGAAAAAGAAAAGCGAACCCCTGCCAAGTGTTTATCTTCTTAAGGCCACCCTGGCCTAGGCAATCTAACCACGCTTTAAGAGTGTGTCAAAGGAGGAAGGCTGTAGGAAAGCATTGCAGGAAAGTTAGCAGTAAATATTGCTCTGAGGAGACTCATAGTCTGTGGAGGTTTTGATTTAAATGTCTTCATCCTCATCCTACCTCTGTCCCTTAGAGACTGATTTGTAAAGGCATAGTGTCCTCCAAGTAATTCAGTGGGAACTACCACAGAATGAGAGCTTCTTGTGCTTTCCTCCCAAAAGAAGTCAGAGGAGGAAGCTGATGCTAGTTTAACGCTGGTATATAACATCATGTCCGAGCTCAGCTTGTAGGAGCAAGTTCAGATGTTGACACTAACCTAAATGCACCAACATGAAGATCCTAATTAATGTATTTGTGCTTTAGAGACCATCTAAAGTTGGAAAGCTTCTGCTGCACTATTCCTTCATGTTCTGTATTAAGAATAAATAAAGCAAGTCTTGGGAGCTGAAGAATCCTCCCATTAAATTATTTTCAGCAGGATAGTGCAAGAACCCCAGTGTTCTCTCCTAACTGCTAATCTGATCACCAGATTGTAACTGATCATGCAGAAATCACATCCCTTTCAGCCTTCAGTACGGACATCTCTCGTTTTTGCTCTTGTTCACGTGAGTCTCTATCTGCCCAGATGCCTTTGTGTCAAACTCCAAAATTGCAGACCCAAATTGTCACCCCCCCCCCATACTTTGCTGCTTTTCCCAACCCTGCCCTGGCAGCAGCAGCTTGCTTTTGAAATATCTCAACAGACTCTGGTATGACCCTTCTTCTTTCCAAATGATGATACAGCCCACCAGCTTGCAGGCACACGCAGATCCCCATGAACAGTCAAGGTAGGTAGCTTCCATTTACTGCTAAGAGGAAAAAAAATGTGTCAAGGAACTTCCTACTCATCCTATGGCAAACAGATGAGTAGGGCTGTGTGCTTCAGCTACCTTAGGTATAGCTATCAATTCTCCTCCTCGTGGTTGTGTGAGCCTTGAGGAACGGGAAGTGTTGAAATAAGTGGCTATGATACACACGGTGTTGAAATAAACATTTATTTTAACACATTGTATGTGATGAGCCATTTATTTTAACACTTTTCACTTGAAGTGTTGAAATAACAGGTTTTATCAGGGGACGTGTCATCCACTGTTTTATGTATATGTGAATATGGAAATGTATCTACTGAGTGTGCGTGTATATATATATATACTCACACAGATCATATGGATGTGTAATAATGGTATGGTGGATGTGTGTGTGTAGACACACACAGTGTTGCACAGGCAAATACAGTGATTTCTGCTGAGACTGAGTCATCTGTTTCACAAAAACTTTGTGTCCGTGCCATCGTATTTTTGATACGTTTTCTGTATCTGTAAATAGATCCAAATACATCCTCACATGAAGCTGTGTATGACTGCATAGTAGCAACTGGGTGAGATAGCTGAAATAGGGAAGTAGACAAAATAAAATGGATAAACCTTAAAATAGGATAAGAATGATCCTGAGTTACGCAAAAGGAGAAGGAAATACTTCATCTGAGCTTTCTAGCTCTCTAGATCTGGCTGCTTTAGCTTGCTGTACTCCCATAAACTCTGCTTCCCTTCCCAAAATGGACTTCTTAGGTGAGTGATTACTAAACAGCACAAGATATGCTTCAGGCTTTGCAAATAACCTGCAAAGTTGTTGTTCTGCTTTTTCCAGTAATGCTTTTATTTGTAAGTACCCTGTAAGAGCCTCAGCTCCCTGCTCAGCAGCCAGTCACCACTCTCCCATTGTGTTCCTAGACAGCCTGAGTGGCCTTTGTACGGATGGAACTCTGTGTGCGCTGAAGGACAGGCACTGCCACGCAGGCACACACGCACCTCCCACTTCCTGGCACTGGGGTCATGTTGACCATGGTAGTTGTTGTTGTTAAGGAGGTTAAAACCAGCTCAAACAAAGGCAGCACTGCCTCTGAGGCTGACAGAGGCCAGGCTGCCTTTGAACAAATCTGTAAGCTTCTGGGTAAATAGCCACAACCACTTCTACCAGACTTTGAGTTAAACACCTCTGTCTCTGCCCCGAAATAAATGGGCAGCGAGACCTACCGTATGTTAAGTGAAGCACTCACATCTTTCAGGGGGGAAGGTTTGTCCTGCAGGATTTGGCAGGAACTCATTTGTCCCTCTGTGATGGCTGCAACGGTCTTGTCTGGTAACTGTGGGTGATGTTTCTTAGATGGACTGTCCCTTGGCTTTTATGCTGGTCTGATTCACATGTCTTTTTCCTTGTGTTTCACTGGGACCACACCTCGGTTATTGGCACTACGTTTATTGTTCTGTCATTACTGTTGCATCATTGTTTTGCTTTGTTAGTCCTACCAATGTCTTGGTAAAAGGCGAGTTTTGTACTTACCCAGAGCAGGAGTACAGTGCAAAAGATGCCAGACCCCCTTCAGCAGCACACGCACCAAACCAGGTGACTCGGGCTCTAAGTCGCGATGGGGAGCAATAGCAAAGCAGTTGGGAAGAGGAAAGGGCATAAGGAGCCAACTGAATGCTGTCAGACAACATCCAGCTCCAACTGCAGCCAAAGCAGAAAGCTTGAATGAAATAATGACCATCTGATAAATTGCAACAGAAAATACTTTGCTGGGTTTCATGCAGATCACCAGAAGTATTGATTTGTAGTGGATCTGTAGATTTCAGTGAGAGAATGGCTTTGTTAGAAAGGCTTTAACCAGCTCTTGCAGCAATCGCAAAACGATTTGTATCTGTCCTCTTGGTTTTTCTACTGAAGTTCGATATGAGTGAGAATTCCCTCAGGCCTTCCTGGATAAATCATATTTACAGATAAGAAAAACTCACTTTTTTTTCCCCCACTCTCTCTGATTCTAACCTTTTTAATTGAGAGAAGTCTCTGATGGCTGCTAAACGTTTATTGAATGAGAACTCTGGTGATTTTATGAACTTTCAGCTGTAAGAGCATAAATAATCATTGGTATCCATTCTAAAATGGTAAAATTAAATCCTAAAAGAACACTGATTTTTTTTTCTCTGTGCTTATGAAAGTTCCACCATTTATTTCTGTTTGTATTAGGCCCAAGTATTTTTTGAAAGAATAATGAAGCAAAATGATTATTTCTTTTTTTTCCAATCACAGGCTGGACTCAAACCCCTGAGTATCCCAACCAGAATCAAATAAGAAGTAAGCTTTGAAATAAAAAGGAAGGAGGAAATAGTTATCAGACAAAATATTAACACACCATCGCTTTTTCAATCCATAAATGTCATAGATAGTCACAATATGTTAGCAAAAATGAGTCGGGTGCAGCCAGTCGATTTGGTTTCAAGAGCCAACAGTGGCAGAGCGAGACAGATATCGTTTCAAATCTGCAGAATCATTGACTTTAAAGCCCTGACTTCACTGCAGTCAGCAGAACCTTTGCCATGGATTTGGTAGTGTTGGCGCATCACCCTTTACAAATTGTCGATCGAGTGAACTGTTAGACAGCCGTTGCTTCGAAGGTGCAGGCTCACTGTTGTAAAGACATCCCCTGAGATGGAAATGCCCTGGAATGTTCCATTGGGTACATGAATAATTAAAAGTTAGAGTTGGAAATAGAGCTTGAGTAAATAGTAAGTCATTATTGGTGATCTTGGCGAATGGTTATTAATGTGTGGGTAGCAATGGACTGGAGGACTGACCAGGCTGTGAAACAGGGAGCAGTGAGAAGCGTCTTCTCTGGATGCTGAGAAGTGCTGAGCTGCGCACAGGAAAGCTGCAGCGAGCTCCATCTTGAACTTACTCTTTGGGCACTTGCTATGTTTCTGAGAACGTTGTGTTCCCCATGTGTGGACCTCCTAGCAGCTGTGGATAGTCTTTCTCTCTAAACATGTCTATTCACTGGGTTTTCTTCTGCATATAAATGCATTCTCTGGCCATTTTGAAGGATGTGCCTGCTACAGTGTTTCATTAAACTGCCGCGTTATCGGGTAATTGTTTAAACATAATGCCATAGCACTATCAAAAGGAAAGGTGAACTAATGGCATTTGCAAATGTCAGGGATTATCTTAACACTTTTATTATAGTTTATAAAAAGTAGGTTCAGGGCATTCCGTGGCAATTATTTCCACCGAAATTGGTTATTTAAATAAATTGCTAATTATCTGGCTATGACAGCATTGCGGGCGTCGCTAATGAGCTGGTTGATAAGCGCAGCCTGTGGTGGCCACCTGCAGGTGGGAGGCGGAAAGCACATGTGGGAGAGCTGCCGTCGGAAGGGATGCCGTGCCCCCGGCACTGTGTGCAGACCCTGGTGACACGCATGTAAAGTACTTTGATCACCAGCGCTAGGCAGCGTACACGTTATGCAGAAAATGCCCTAACAAAGGGTTATGTTTTTCTCTGGTTTATTATTTTTCCTAATCCCTAAACTTTCTTATGTAGTCGCTGCCTGCAGCTTTGGGTTGATCACCTACAGTGCCTGAACTTTCCCAGACCCGTCCCCTTATGTAATGCTTTTTCACCCAAGTCTGGTATTTGCTGTTATTGGCTCCTTTAGTCATTAGCTTTGTTATTTTAACCAACGTTAGCTGGCTTCTGAGAATGTATTTGCAGAGGGAACAAGGGGGATGTCGCTAAGATTTTAGAATTTGTTTTCTTTTTGGCAGCACAGGCTTTGTCAGTAATTTATTAATCAAAACCAATGTATCAGCTATTTTTTCTTTGTAATATTTAGGCCCTGTGGTTTAAATCTGATATCCAGTTTGTAAAGAACTGCGGTGCAATGTAATGCTAAGTAAGAATTAGTTTTTCTTCACAATGCACAGAATGGGGAGAATTGTAACCCAAATTCACTTCTATTCCACCTAGTAACCATAGATACAAAAATTTGCTTTTAAGTCATCTACTAACCAAAGGTATGAGAGTTTGCTTCCCTTTTACATCTACTTCTTTTGTTAATATCAAGTTGGATAAAGTTCACTCCGGTTGTTTCAAGGTCCAGGATTGGTATGGTCAGTCTGAATTGATTCACCTGAGTTCTATTGGCTGTTCTTTAATGGACCTGGATCATCTTCACCTAAAGGCCTATTTACAGCTCCTGCAAATATGTGTTAGAGCCTTTAAACTACCATGTTGGTGCAATGTGTTGCAAGCAAGAATGTAGCCTAGTAGTCAAGATTTCTGAGACTTCCCCTCCCCGCCCTCCATTGGTGGATTGCTGGGGTCAAGAAGATCTGAATTCTTTCTTTTAGGAACTTCCATAGCTACTGGGTTGCTTGAAGCTTAATGCCAGGCTTCTCTTTGAAGAACCTATCAAGTTTGGGTCTCAGGTCTCAATCTAGTGAACATTTTCCGTGCTTGACAGGGTCGAGTCCTCTAGGGACTCCAAGGACTTAGGAAGCTGTAACAATACATATGTCTTCTGGCATTGGTGAAGGGCTTCTTACTTCCTAAGGAAAAATAAACAATCAAATAGGTAGATGTAATATCTCTCATCAGTTTGTCATCAATCTGCTATCCTCAGAGGACAAGGGCAACTCTGGCTACCTGTGCTGATCAGGGACAGACATTTGATTGACATATGTCCTGCTTCTCCTTCACGTGTTTTGCCGGTTGGAGTTTTCTTGGCTGCAGTCCCTGAGAATCACCAAAACTCTGACGTTTTATTAATTAAAAAAAAGTTACAAAAGAAACCCAAAGCTCTTTGTTTTAAGGCAAGAGAATTGTCAGGAGCTTTTGCATCATATGATTATTTCATTGTTTAAATCTTTATATAATAGCAAGCATTTGTTCCATAATTAATGAGAGACTTGAAAGAGTGGTTTTCAGCATAGAGTGGCGTGTCATCTCCAGCAGGTATTTTTCTGTCTGCCTTTTGTTTTCAAATCTCTCTCCTCTGCTTGAGGTCTGGATAAATGGACTTTGTTTATTGAATACCATTTTTTTGCAGCAAGGTAAATGATAGCCACATCCAGCATCTGGCAGCAGCTGGAATGCTGCTGTCAAGAGAGCAGTTTCCCCAGCTACAGGTGCTTAACTGGTGGAATTAAAGGTCCCAACTATCTAAGTGTGTGGTAGATGCTGATTTTTTAGCATGTGAGCTGTCTTTCAAATGCATGCTGGATTTGATCCTCAGCTTCTTAAATACCATTGGATTTATCAGGCAGCGTTCTGCAAATTCCCACTACTACTTGCACCTGTTTTAAAGTGTGGCATTAAACCTCCTTTATTTCAATCTCTTCAAAAATCCTTCTCCACAAACGTCTGTAATGGAACTCGTTACCTTCCTGTGGTGCTAATATGAAAGTGCAAAAAACATTAGAGACTCTTAAGTCAAATTCAGTGCTCATTTGGGTTGGGTTTTTTGTATTAGTTACCTTTTTTTTTAATAGCATCACTATTGTTTGTGTTCTCTCCTTTTTTTCTGGCTTTAATCTAGATGGTTGTTTCACCTTTTCATTAGGCAGTAGGATCCCTATCACAAGTAAATCACACAGCTTTCCAGACCAACAGCTTTTGTTCCAGAAGGGGAATAAAGAGAGAAGAGCTGCAGCTTCTGATGCGCTTGGTCCCTGTTCTGCAGACTGAAGGGAAAAAAATCTGGGATGATAGTGACACCTCAGTCAAGCCCCTGATTGTCATTAGAGCCTTTTATTTACTCTCATCAGAAGCACTCCTGAAATGTTTTTAAATCCGTTTAGGTGAATTGCAGAGCAATGGAATACTTTGGTGACCGTACCAATTTATCACTAATTTACTAATCACCAAATACAAGTACTAACTCGTATTATGAATATCAAGTGGAGCTAGTGCTAAAAAGTACCTATGTTCCATAATAAATTCTGAGTCTCATTGCCATCTCTGCCAGGCCTCATCAAATCATATGCTTGATTTCTTTGGGATGAACGAAGGCCTTTCTGATTACCTATTGTGCTGAAACCTTAAGTAAACTGTCATTTGCTCCTCTTCCTCTGCTGACCATTGTACAGAGACGGTCATTTAAGTGAGAAGGTGGCTAATGTAATCAAGACCAAAGAAAGGGACAGTTATATTCTGGACATATTTTCTTGTGGAACTGTTTGCTAGAAGGTATCATTAAGGTCAAGAGTCTATAAGCCTTAAAAACTGATTGAATGCAAACTCTCAGAGTTATATTGGGGTTAAAAGAATACAAGCCTCCATGCCTCAAGGCAGGTGTCAGTTTTTAACTCATGCAGATTGGGAAGAAATTTCCCTGTAGTAAATTATTTGAGAGTTACCAGCATCTATGTTCTTTCACCTTTCTGAAAAGTAACTACCTCATCACAAGGAGATTCTGGAGCAGCAGTGTCAGTGGCTGAAAGCAATATAGCAAGTCTGGTGCTTACCTGTAGCCTTGATTTCAGACACTGAATACTTAAAGAATTTCATGAACCAGTGTTTTTTTACGAGATAATTTTCAGTGGTTTTGGCTGTGTAGCCTCTTGGCCCATGTGCCCTCGAAAAGGCTTCATAAATAAATCTGTGAGAGCCATCAGCATGGTTCCAGGTTTTTTTTGGTCTCAAGACTTTCTCAGTTCAGTTGTAATATTTGCTCTTTGGATGCTTGCAGCCATCCTCTTTCAGAGGATCATTCTGTTCCTCTCAGACACGTTACAATCCATCTAGCTCAAATTATGGCAAATAGTCATTAGTGTTCTGTGGAAGGTTCCTGTTCAGCTCCAGCTCCTTTATTCTGATGTGAGCTCCAATTCCTAAAGGCAATTTTGATGAAGTTTCTAATTTTTACGAGACAGACCCCTATTTTTCACCAAAACATCCTGATAGTACATCCTAGGTTACACTGCCCGTTTATACAAGTGGAAGCTGATATGCTGAGAACGTTTTTTTCTCTATGTGGTCTTTGTGAAACTAGCAAGAAGTATCTGTGTAAAGCCTGCAAGCATTCCTGATCCCTGACGTGGACATGGAAGAACATCTGGAGTATCTGTGGCAGGTGGGAGAGTCTGTCTGATCAGATAGTGAGTCTGCTGTTTTTTGCTCAGGTGCAGAAATCAGCTATTGAAGAAGGAGGAGGTGGTATATTAAGTATATGATGAGAAGGTGTCTGTCCTGAAGCAGCAGAGGTTTTCATTGCCCAAGAAGTTAATATTGTGTGGAATCTAGAGCAAGTGTCAATGGAGAGGGTTTAGATGAGCTTTTGGGTATGAATGTGTTTAAGACTGATGTGTCTAATACAGGTCTCCTGTGTGGGCAGTGCTGTCTCTCAGGGTTACAGTGGGAGGCAGATATGTGCTGCCAAAGGCAATGTAAGCTGCAGACAGAGTACTTCTAATGGTTGAGATAAACCAAATTTCAGTCTTCTGAAATGGAAAATTACCTTGAAAAAACAGCTCCTTGGCAAACTGACAGTGCAACTGTCCTGTTTAAAGCACGACATGACAGGTTGTGTTACCTGGATTTGTGTGGGATCGTGCTCCTCATTGACCCTTCCAGCTAGACCAGGGAGATCTTGGCTGATGCACGAGCAAGGCAGAGGCTCTTTCTAGAGAGCAGAATTGTCAGCTGGCAGTCGGTCCTTCGTGGGGACTGGTAAAGCTCTGCCTGAGAGGAAGCACTGATGGGGACACTGGAGGGGAGGGAAGGTGCTGGTCTCAGTGAGACAGGGCTGCTTGAAAAAAGCAACGTGTCTTTTACTATAGATTTTCTTAGATTAAAAATCCAGCCAACAGACTGCAGTGCTTTTGTCTCAAGAAGGGAAGAGAAAGAATGGCAGCTTGTTTGGATTAAAGAAGTTGTTTTGTCTGACGGAGATGAGGATGCTGGTCAGGCATCTAAGCAGAGATGTGGGGATGCAGCAGCTACTGTGTCTGCATGGACTCTTCTCCTACACTTTCTGATTGAGTTTTCTTCTTCCTCTCAGTTGGTTCACTGCATTGGTTTTATTTCTTTCTTCTCTTTTGGTTATTTGCTCTGTCAGAAAGTCAAAGCTTTAAAGTTTATACAAATACCCAGGAAGGGTGTTCAGAAGTGTTTCACGTTGTGATATTTCCCCAAGTTACCTAATACAGTACAACAACAACAACAAGGTACTATCGCTTCCTTGCACAGGTTGACAGGCAGCCAGTTCCTCTGGGAGTGACATGGCCCCCTCTTACACCACTGCACTGTTATCCAGTGGTAACATAGACTTATCCTAAAGGTTCTCTAAATTCAGTAGAAATTTTAAGAATATGAGAGTTAGCTAGAGAAATCACAGCTACCCTAAGAAATAAATAGCTGAAAGTGTCAGCTGTCTGTGCCATCCATCACTTAATGAGCAGCATCTGTATGCATATTTTAAATGCTTGCATGCCATCAACAGGATGTGCCCAAAGCAGATGCACTGCAGACACAGTGTATTGAGACTTTAATCATAATTCCTCTAAGTGTAGCAGGGAGTTGTCTGACTCAACTTCTCTACACTATTTGAAAAGGCGAGCTCCAGTCTTGGAGATAGAACGATAAATGAATATGCTTTATTCTTCTGAGCCTCTGATTATTGTGCTAATAGTTAAAGGAGGCTTACTTAAAGGATTACGTGCATCTACAAACATCCAAAGGGGAAACATATTAAATAATATATGAAATGTCATGTGAAATGGTGCTTTTAGACAATTTTTAGTCAGATATAAATAAATGAGATGTTCCCTCATATTTGGACAGCAGATACATTAAAAAAGTCAACCTGATTCTTTATGTAGAAACAGATCTCTTTGTCTACAGAGTGCTGTATGGTAAAGTATTGCTTTCTGCCTCGGACATTGTTAGTCTTTGTTTTGAGCATCACCCAAAGTGTTCAGGCCAGCTTCTCAATGTTTATCCAATGTTGCTGCAGTGTTCCTTTCAGCCGCATCCGTAACACTCTACAAGTATTGATCCCACTTGAAACCCACTTGACATCACCTTGTAAACGAACACAACCTCTGCACCTCAGAGTTGGGTGTTAGTTCCCAGTGTTCCTGCCAGGAGGGAGTGCAGGTTCCATCAGGGTGTGTTCTGCCGTTGCTGACAGGCCGTTGTGGTTCTCTGCAGGCAACGCCATCCGTCCCGTGGCCCTCCGCGCCGTGTCTGCCATCGCCCGAGCTCTCCCGGGCTTTCCCATCCTGGCTACCGGCGGCATCGATTCTGCGGACAGCGGGCTCCAGTTTCTGCACAGTGGAGCTTCTGTTTTACAGGTACTTTTTCTTTCTTTAAAACATTTCAATTACAGCAGCTGTAGTTAAACCAATGCTGTATCCACCTTTCAAACATTGGGACACAGGAGGGTTCATTCCATTCAAAAGAACTGTGGTTAGCTTCGTGATCCTTGCTGAGAGACAGTCACTTCAGACTTGCCAAAGGCAGGCTTTGGGTGCCACAATACCAATCTGGGAAAAGGCTAGCCATGAGCCACTTTGTTTTCTCTGACTTGCAGGATTTAAACTTTAAACATCTCTCCCTTGCCATACAAACAAGGTTGACAAGGAACTAAGCTCGAGCTGTCTGATCTGCCTTTTTTTCTTGGTTTTTGTCTTCTATAAAGAGCAAAGAGCAAGGGGAGAGGGATTTCAAAGAGCACTGCCTTTGTCCCACTGGGAGCCAGTTTAAAGTAACCCCTATTTATCCAGGCATCTGTGGACATTTATTGGAACAGGAAGTGCAGAGCTGTAGATTCTGCACATGGTGCTGGCATTGCAGCCCATTGCATTGGAGTGAGGTGCTGGGTTGCAGGCAGTAGCTGAGGCTGTCTACATTTCTTGATGGCTTGTTTTGAGGTCATGGCCAGATGGATGTGATTAGTTATTCCCTGTCATGGAAGGAAGCTTTGGTGGCCTGTTATTGTGGGCACCAGGCAATCGGTTAGAAATCAGCCCCTATCTGCAGTAGCAGGTATGTCAGGGCACCATTGTAGTGTTGGTGTTAGAGTGATGATGGGGAAGTGAGTGGTGCTGGTGTATTATTGCATCGTATATTACATTCTGGTAGATGCTCATCCTTTGTGTCTGTAGTTCCCATCACAGGCAACAGCAGCTGTGTGTCATGTGGATAGTAGCTTTGTGCCACTCCATTGGGATGACTGGAGTGGATTCATTCCCCCAGTTGACTTTGATGTGTTTAGGTGCAGCATGACTGTCCCTTCTGCACAGCTATGGTGAGATTAGTCATTTGTTCACTAAGCCTCAGGAAAACAAAAAAACCCAAAACAGGCAAAGTCGGTGGTTTGGTTGGATTGGTTTATTCAGTGTCCATCGAAGTGAGCACATCTAGGAGCTGGAGTAGAAGGCTACTGCTTTTTTGTGGACTTATTATGTTCTTTGTGTTTATTGGTACCATCTCCTGGGGGTTTTTTAAGTTTATATTAGAGTGATTCAAACTCATCTTTTCCCATTGATCAAAAGATCTACCTTTCTTATACGATGATCTGAGAGCTTCTTCCAGTAAAGGCAAAGTAATGGTAGAAATTACAGAGCAGCATTTGTCTAGAAAAAAAAGAGTAGACTTGTGAAGGGAATGTTTTTAGTGCTATAGATGCATTTCATGTGTTATTGCTCATAGAGCTGCAGTTTTGATGGCTTTGTCTGTAGTAATGTTACGTGATCTGAACTGTGTAGAGTGGAATGATTTTCTGTTCTGCATCTGCTTTATCTGCTTCTGGATGACTAAAAATTAAGTTACTGAATGCCATTTATTCACTTTTCCTTTGAGTAGACTACCTCACTGATTATTTTTCATCATTTCTTTCCTTTTTTGTTGCTTTGCCCCAATGGTAATGGGAAATTCTGAAACAGAGTTTAATGGAGACATCCCAGTCAGTGCTCAAGAGAAAAAAACAGTGGTTTACAAAACATTAATTATTTTTTTTAGTAATAAATTCTCTGGAACTGACTTCCAGAAACGACTTGGATCTGTGCTGGTCTTCTGCCCTTTACAGAACAATTTCTCTTCTCAGCAGTTTTTGTTCCCAGAGATGGCGAAAAACTCAAGTTTTCTTGTCCTTAATCCTCACTAGTTTGATTTAAATCATCTCTAGAACTGATTTTAAACTCCTCCAGATCAAACCTGTCCTCAGTTTGAGTGGCTTATTTCTGTGTCACTAAAGTAGGGAAGTCATTTAAACTAATCTGATGTAAATGGATTCTAAAGCTGCTGTGTAGGTGAGGGTCTGAACTGGTTCAATCACATCTATTTAAAACTAAGCCTTTAGTAAACTTTGTGCAGGATTGTGACTACAGGCCATAAGTCTTTCCCTCATCTTGGGAAAGGCAAATGAAAGGGAGAGTAATCTCTATAGACAGTCTCACAAGAAACACACTTGACCAGGACCAGACAGACACTTTTATTTGCTGCTCAGGCAAGAGACATTGTGATAGGCAGGAGATGACAGCCTTATCTTCTCAGGTCATCTTTGGAACCTAGCTAGGATTATGAGAATCCTTTGCTGTTGTTTTCCTTCTTAACAAGATCATACAAGTATCTGTCCACTACACCTTTCCCTGAATCCCAGTCTCCCTCACACATGTCCTTGGTATCACATGCCTAAGTTGTTCCTTCTTTAACAGTCAAAAACTCTGTTGCCTGTTGTAACAGCTTTGACAGTTCACTTCTGCTTTCTCAGTGCCAAAGTACAGGGTGAGTACAGAATTTGGAGATAACCTTAAATGAATTGTTCTGCTGAATGATTCATTAAGATTCACTCCATAGTAAGTCCCCAAGGTGAGCAGGTGGAAGCTGAGACTGTGCTGGAGGAATTATGTGCACGTCCCATAGCCTTAAGTATCTGCTTTGGACACTGATGGAGGTAGTGCTGAAGACACACTTGGCCTGTCACAATACTGTGCATTTTGTGATCCTCCTTCACATTTCCAGAACATGAAGACACCTTATGACAGATCCAGAGGCAGAAAACGAGCAACCCAGGCTTTGGCAGTGCTGGAGTGGGCTCTGTGCTCAGCTGTACCGAATGAGCAGTGGCCTCCAAGCTGGGAGTGGGTGCTACTGTCACTGCCCTGTCACACAGCACATGGTGTGAGTGCTTCCCTGTTAGCACTACTTCAAAAGGGTAGGGAATGGCATTTGATGTGGTCTGGTACCACTGAGCAGGACAGGTTGTGTTGATCCGTCCACAGAGCCCAGCTAGAGAGCCTGGGAGAGCAGCACTTGCATGGCCATTGAGCTTCCCAGCATTTTGCCTGGGCAAGAGTTCCGTCTCTTCTCTGCCGTGAGAGGGTGATGCTCATGGGCTAAGATGATATGAAGACTTTACGTGAGTTGATTTAATTGCAACGTGACATATCTCTTAGAGAAGAGGTTTATGAATAATAAATGTGCCACTATTAAATGCAAGATCATATTTTCCTCTGCAGCTATTTCACCTGCAATCAGTTCTCCATTATTATTTCCAGTGGCTTTTATTTTCAAAACACAGGGATTTATTTTCCATTTATGAAATCATCTTGCTCAGGAACGCGAGTCAGGAGGCAGGGGTAAGCCATATTTTGATATATGCTCTAAGCACCTCAAGTGGTATCGAGCAAGTATAATAGGGAATGGTTTAAGGGGAGAGTTTAAGTATTCATAGTGTGTCCTAACCCCTCCTTTAGAGGATGGAGGGCAACACTTATTGTCGTTACTCGCTGAAGGTTTGTGTGTAAGAAAGTTTCGCAGCACTTGTAGAAAACAAAGTGGAACATTGTAGTCAGCAGTAGCTGGGATTAAAGTTTTGTACAGGGATGTAACAGAGCATTCTTCCGCTTTATGGGCTTCAGAAACAGTTGCAAAAGGACCCCACTTGGTTTGTGGTTTTTTGTCTAAAACAGTGAAAATGTCAGTCGTTCTTCAGGCGATTCCATAGCACTCTGCTACTTCTGTAAGGTTCCTAAATCCACCGATCCCTTTGCATTACAGGCATGAAATTAGAAAGAAATAATTATATATGGCAGTAATCCTGCACTCATTGCACCCCAAATGCTGCAGAAATGTCTGTGTCTTTCTGAGGTGCAGTTCGTTACTGCAGGCTTCCAGTCAGCCTGAAGTTTGGGGCTTTTTTATTTAAGTAAGCTTTTTTTTAAAGCCCCAGTTAATCAAAATAAGATGTATATCGGACTTTTTTGCACCTTTTGCATCATGCATGTGATTTACCGTGTCACATTGATGATTTGTTAGGTTTTTGCAGGGCTTTGAAAGAGACACATTTTTCAAAGTCACCTCGCTGTAGGAAATTAAAAATGGAGACAATTACAGAAAATTCCAGTGGAAAGAGAAAATGCATTATGGAAAAAGCAATAAAAGCGTAAAAATATGAAAGTAAAAATCACTTCACAGGGGCCTGTATGATTCAATTGTAGATCAATATTCTGTAGTTAATGCATTAGCAGCAGAGCATTAATTTGCAATTACCGCAGGTGATCTGATCCTCTGTGTTCTGTCCATTGACATAAATGACCTTTTGTTGAAAGAGATTCTGTAGTCATTATTTCTAGCAGATGTAACCAAAAAAAAGAGTCAGAACAAAGGAGTACTTTCTGAGCTATGCTTGTTTCATGGTAGAGTCTCTTAACATGATATTCTGGTATGGAATGCTTTTGTGAATCTTGAGTATTGGTCATTAATGAGTAGAGAATATGGGGTCCTTTTCAAACAAGTTTATTTTCTTACAAAGTTTGGAGGTCACACAACAGGGGTGTCTGTAAGGCTCTGTATGTAGCAACAACATAGTCCACACATATCATGCTGCTTCCCAGCAGAGCAGCCTATAGCTTTGCCCTGAGCCCTGTTTCAGGACCACCTTCGCCCATCTCTGCCTCCCATTTGCCCTGGGCAGGATGTAGCACTTGCTACGTGTTCCCACAAGTCTCTATGCTCTTGTCTTCACCGTGTTGTATTCAGCCCACGTGCACCTGCTGCCTCTGGACCTTGCACCGTGCCCCTGCTCATTTCTCAGGCAGGGGAATAAGGTGGGAAAATACCCCACCTCAGGGGCAGAGCCTCCGTGGTGCTGGGTCTGCCCTGTGCCTTTCTGTCCCACCCCACACCAGTTGTGTATGAGATCTCAGGGATCTGAGGAAGAGCAAAACCACTCTCAAAGCGTGATGGCCCACGATAAGAAGCAATAGTGATGGGTTTTTGCTTTGTGAGGCTACACGTGTTTCTTGTGACATTTGCAAGGAGTATTCGTGTTGGTACCTCTTTGGAGCCAGAGTCACAAGGGATTTGGGACAGTTTGATGATTATTTTTTTCTTCAGCAGGCTTTTTAGTGAAGCATTTAGCTGAGGGACTTTTAGAGCAGCAGGATGGCCCTTTGTGTGTGAATAAACAAGCTTTTCCATCACAAAATAGCCGGACTTGAACTATGGGAGAGCATTGCTATTGTATTTGTGCAAATATGAAGCCCTGTGAGGAGCCCATCTGCATGGTAAAAAAAAATGCCCTAGGTATCAGAAAATAATAACAAAGCACTGAAATGACAGGGAAGAAAAGAAACAGTGTCATAAACCTTATGGCACGTGGTAACATTTAGATGCAACCATTTTCTCCACCCCAGTCTCAAGAAGAGTCCCCACAAAACCCCATGAAGGAAGCGTGTGCTGAAATCATTTCTCATGGTTTTCCCCATTTTGGTGGGTTCTGGATTGTTTTTTTTTTAATTTTCATCATCCCTGATGAAATTTCTGCACATTTTTAATGGCTACACAAAACAGAGCTGGTTCTCCACGCCCTTAATTAGTGCTCTTTTAAGCCCATCCCAGTGTCTGTTCAAGTCAGTGAAGACACCGATAATTGAGTTATGATAGGGCCAAAAAGCTCCCATCCAGGAATTATTGTTTATGCCATATAATGGTATGGAAAGTGAAAAACACCACAAAGTTTCTGATGCAGGCTATATCTCAGGGAGTAGAAAGAATCAAACCTTTTTGTACAAAGCTGTCTGTGATATGGAGAAGTTAAGATGTTGGAGCTAATTCTTCTCTCACCAGTTAAACTGGTGAGTGAAGAATAGATTGCTGGATGCAGTGGCAGGCCATCAGAATGATACAAGATGAGATTCAAGGGATGACTCTTTACATCAGTCAACAGTTTTAAGGAAAAAAAACAACACTTAAGGCAAAACTGCTTTTCAGATGTAAGTCCTTTGATTGAGGTAAGTGTAGTCTTGTGCAGAAATAGCTCCTTTTAGCCTGTATTCCCAAAGAAACTTGGTATGTGTTTGTGTGTCCTTTTGAGTATCCTCAGTCACATTTGAACTTTGTGGCCATTTCCATTTAAATGTGCCAGAAGATAGAATTTTGCTCTAACAAGTTTTGAGTCAGAGGAGGGAGCACACCTGCATTCCGTCACCGTGAGCGTGAACATGCGATGAGCTCACCTTTATTAGACCTCTGAGGATCCATATGGGACAGTGCTGTTAGGACTGTGCCAGCCACAGGAAAGGCTTTAATTGGCAGGCACACCTTATTAGATGTCAGAGAACCCAACCAGGAGACACAGAGCTGCTGGAAGCCAGGTATCATTAGCTCTGCTGTTCACAGAGACACGCTCTTAAAAAAAAAGTCTTCAATGGATGCAGCGCTGAATGGAGCATCCCTTCTCTGCAGAGCTGGAATTTACAGTGCAGGCAGAAACAAAGGAGGGAACAAAGTTCTGTTTGAACATGTCGACATAAAATCAAAAGAAAAATGGATGTGAAAGAGAGAGGAGAGTTGGGACAGACATACTCAAGCCATGGCTTCTCATAAACATGTCATTATTTTCTGCTTTTTTCTTAGCTCAGTGCTAATTACAGAAACTCAACCTGTTCTCAACTGTCCTCTGTATTTGCTAATAAAAAGAAGTCATTAGAGGACTGCCACGCTTGCTCCATTGCAGATGCTTGGGATGGAAGTTGCTAATTGATACTGAGAATTTTCTGTGACAATTTCTTTTAATGGAAATCAGAATTTGTCAAACAAAAGCAATCTAGAAAGTTTTTTTGGTTAGAGTTGGAAAACAGTATCAAATTAGAACATGTTTTCATTATTGATTTTTACTTTTATTATCCTGCCACCTCTAATGAAAGGTTGCACCATTCAGATCAGCACACTGTAAAGTCAGGGGCTAGACTCTAAGCTAATAACGCCTTTTATTTTGTGCACTTTTGCAGTAGGTTTATTTGGAGCTGCTGAGGGGATTTATCTCTTAGCTTGCCTTTATTTCTGCTCATTTCACCAACTAGTAAATGAGGTCTGCATAGATAGGATTGTTATTTCATACATTTGTAAGAGTGAATTCAGGCTCATTCCATAACAATTGCTATTTGTCATTCTTATAATGGATTCTCATGCAAAGGAGGTTTAACTATTGGTGAATGGTAATAATTATTTAATAACAATTAGGTCTCAATTGAGCTTTGGCTCAAAGCTGTCCTATGCCAGTCACTCCCTCTGCAGAGGACTTCTTCTCAGCTCTTAAACCTGGGAACAGAGTTTGTTTCTTAATCCCCTCTGCTCAGGTGTCTACTTCCCTGTGTCTACTGACAAGAGAACCTTAGTGATTGAGGAGATGTGAAGAACAATTGCTTTGACAACATGTTCTCTCCCAAGAATCCATATTACTGCTTGTCTTGCCAAAACCCAGTACTGCTGCTCCTATTTTTAATGTGGATTCACACTACTGATGTGGATTCATGCTGCTGCTGTCCTGTGTGAACGAGCACAGAGCTGTCCTCCTTGTAGATAAAACCATGTGGTGGGAATTGACATCAAGAAGGTTTTGTGCAAAAGTGCATGAAGTAGAACCAACATATTGAGATAGCTCTTCAAAAGAGGTTTATTGAAGTGTTCCAGAAGTTGTGAGCAAGTTGTTGTACTCAGCTCAGGTTGCTTTGAGACGCAGAGCTAGCTCTGTTGTAGATGGAGTTCCCCTTGTGTACCAGTGTGGAGGTGCCTGAAAGATGAATCTGAAAATGTAAACAGAAGGAAAGATAAGCACAGTGGAAAATGCTGAGATTCTGGGGGGTTTTTTGTTGCTGCCATCCCCAGTGATTACTTAGGGAATGTCCTGTGGGGTGGTGTTTTTTTTCAATCATACATATTGTTACTGCAGGGGGCTTGTTTCCCAAGAAGGGAAAACATAAAACGTTCAGGATTGCAGAGCTCTGCTGCCAGAGAAGTTTTTCTCAGAAGCATTATGGATCATACAAAAGAAAATAGGCATGCAGGAAATTTTAAATCAGCATCATTGCAGCTCCATTGGTCTCTCAGTCAGAGGCTGTAGCTGGCAGTGAAGGGAGGAGAGGGGGAGCAGGCAGTGGGGAGGCAGTGCAGGGGGAAGGCTGGAGTTTGGCTGGGGCTGCCTGGGCTTTGGTGGCTGATCTGCCATTTTCCCCAGTGGCAGAATAATCTGTTTTTCTGCTGGCAAGGAGGGAGCAATCTGGGAATATGAGCCCTGGTGCCTTTTTGAAGTGTTTTTCCTGCTACAACACAAGCCCCCTGACACAGCTTGATCTGGCTGGTGAGAGGTCCTTTTATCCATGCAATTTGAATGAAGGAAACAAACAGAGAAATCATTTTTCTGAAGCTGGCAGAACATTTAAGAAAGGGTTTAACTTCCTTCGATATCTGAGTTATGCTGCTGCTTTTCTTGCTGATATTTATTATTTGGACAGAGATAGGTAAAACAATCCCTAAGGAAATGTGGAAGTGGGTTTTTATCTGAGACATGACAGACTTGGAGAGTCAGAACTATTTTATTCCCATGAATCTCACTCTTCAAGGGACACAGCAGCTGCTGCACAAATTCATACGGGCAAGCTGATAAAGGATGAAAGTCATTTTAGCTGAAATAAAATGTGAGAGTACTAGGGGGAAAGACTGACAAGTATGAGGGGTTAATCATTGCAGGACTGAACTGAGGTTCCAAAATGGAAAAATGGCTTTTCTGTTTGATTCTGAGGTATCTGCAGCTTTCAAAATTCTGGTCGCAGGAGGATGTCCCTCGGTAGATGGTTCTCATTAGAGATTGTTGAAAACTTCTTTGAGGAAGCTGTTTTTCATTGACAAATTTCATTTAATCAAAACAGATCTGGGTTCAAGTCCCTGCTGTGTCCAACTCAGAGTGTCCTGGGATTAAGAACGTGGGAGCTTTACCCTGATCTGTTACGCATTAGTGAACCTGAGTATTACTAATGATCGGGAGATGGTGACTCTGTCGCAGGGGAGTTTAAGGATGTAAAAGCTTTCCAGTTTAAACTGATAATCAAAATCCTGAAATAACATTTTTAAAGGAAAAAATCATTTGGGTGAATCAAGTAGTTGTTTCTGTCATTTTGCATCGTATTTTAGTTTTGACCTTTTTGTGCTGAGTAACTTGGATCGCAAAACAGAGGTTTTCAACTTGAACGGAGCCACTGCATTCCGTGTTGTCAAACAGCACATGTCAGTATCTCTGAAACTCATCTCCATGTGTTCTTCAGTACATGTTTCTTTTCTGAAAAGCATGCTTTCCTAGAACCATGCTCACTTCTGACAAATGCACCCTTCCAAAAATGACGTAAGGGACCAACTCCAGTTCAGAGAGGACAGAGAGGATGCCGTTCCTGTTGGTTAGCTCAGTGAAAACAACATCTTACAGACATTACTAACCTCTGACTAAATATTTTGTGTTGCTTGATGATTATTAACGTGAAAGCACCAGATCTGAATTACTTACCTGGTCTCTGCTTTAGAAATGGCTTTGAAGGAGCTGGAGCATACAGCTCATGGAAATGACTCGAGTAACTCTACATCTACCTGGCACAGGTGCTGCTGCTGCACCAGCAGCTGTAGAACTGCTGGCAGAATGGAAAGATTTCATTTTCCACAACAGAGAGGCAAGACCTTTGGATATTAATAAATATGAAGTGATATTCAAAGTAAATTTAAAGACAGCTGTTGAGGCCCTATATGTGACTGGACTGTTCACGAGGGGGAGTTGGCTTGTCTGCTTTCAAAGATATCGTTCATTCTGTAGATCGACAGCACAATGATACAATTTGCTATAGATGGCTGATTGTGAGGCTGTTTCCCTCACTCCTCAATGCTCAAGGCATGTGGCATCATATTTGTTTTCTTAGGGAAGATGATCACCATCAGCACTTTTTATCAGTGTGTGCGCCCACCTACTGCATAAAGGTCCACTTTGTAGTTCCGAGAACTGACGGAATGCTTTAGTGAGATAAGAAAATATAACCATTTCTCTAGGGGTGGTTGACAGGGAAAAAATCCCAAGCAATTACCTCGGGGAGCCTTCTGAAAATCCTTGATTTCTTCCACATTTCCTCTCTCAAAGACACAGGATGCAAAATTGCATCGTTCGGGGTCCCTTGATAAGTACCAGTTTCCCACTCCCAAACACCCAGTTTAGCTAGTTAGATCAAAGATACATTAATTGGCAGAGAAGAACTTAAGGGAAGGAAAAATACACTTGAGTAGGCTGGGAATTAATGCATCAGTACCATTCCTGAAGGATCCCTTACAGTGCTCTTATCCCCCGCTGTGTCCTCATCTGATAAGTGGCTAATGGATTCTAGACTTGTTTCTCCCCCGTCATTGTTGGCCACTCACAGTTGCCCAAGGTTGCTGGAGAGCAACATATGAAAAAGGTCTATCTTTCACTCCCCCCAAAATCAAGTACTTTGGGGTCTCTGTGCCAGCAGGAGGAGCCATCTCCTTGGTGCTGGGGAGGCTTTCCATCACAGCCCATCTTGGGAGGCTGCTGTGGCTTCAACACAAGCTGTGTGCCTCTTCTTGCCACCCAGCTGCTGCATCCTTATTTCTTTATCTGTGGTCCCTGCCTCAATGTCAGCTCAGCTCTGCCAAGACTACGTCAGTGTTACGTTGTCCTGTTTTTGAGAGGACCCAAGCTGTACAGGAGGCAGAGCTCTCACCCTGCAAGCTTGTCTTGCATGGCTCCATTACTTACAAACATGATTGGAATGAGGCTTTAGCTCTGATGAACTCACTTGAGGTGTAACAAAATAACTGCAATGCTTCGTTACTAACACCCCCAGGACTTGGTACCATCCAGACTTTTTTTTATTTAGGTTTCTTGAGCCTTATGTGAATGGTTTGCCTGCCCTGCAGAGCCTGCAGTGTTAGCATCTTCTTTGAATCTTCCTTCTGTGTCACCTCTCGAGTGTCACTGCTAAGTCCTCAGCTTGTTGGGATTTCAAATCTAGGAAAAAAGATTATATGGGGGTTTTTTTCCCCAATTAAAGTGATTCATAGGTCTAATGTTTGAGTCCTTCAGACTGCTTTCTTAAAGCCATACTAGACTTTGGAACAAACAGTAGTTGCTTAGTTCATGTATATTAGCTCAATTCTAATGTTTTAAAAAGGCTATCAGCTATCACCCAAATCAGTTTTGCATCTTGATCTGGTATCTGAAGCCTTGTTAAGTACCATCCTATCTGCTAACCTGTATCTCCAGAGTCATTTCAGCAGCTGATGTGAACGAATCAAACCATTCCATCTGCACCGTACCAGCATTTGGGAAGCTTCCTCTTACAGATTTGGTCTTTAAAATGAAGAATCTCCTTTAAGTTTTTATTCCAGAGAGTGCACCACGTTGTCTGATAATCCACTTCCCCTAATGTTCTTAATCCTACAGCCCTCTAGCAAAAGTAGTAGTTGCTGATAAAAAGGATAATTTAGGCTACACATTTGAGGTGCTGGTAAGTCGGTGTTTGAGAGATGCAGAGGAGGAGGCATCGTTACACAGCAAGCCTTTCCACAGGCACTGGTAGCCTGCAGATTGGGAGTGCACAAACACCCCTCGGAGGAGGGAGTTACTCTCACGTTGCAGCTCTTGCCGTGTTCCTGTGAGCTCTGTGTCAGGCAGCCAGTGCTGTGTGCGCTGCTTGCTGCTCTGCAGATCTGGGCACATCTACAGCATTGCACAGGGGCTAGGAAACAAGCATAGCAAGAGCTATGCAGCGTATAGATGCATGGCCCGGAAAGATCTCCCTTTAGCTGAGTCAATTTTTGCCAGTTGCTTTTGAGAACAAAGTTTAAACTGTATGTGTGCCTTACCCAGTTTATAATCATGCTCTTACTCACTACAGTGACATTAATTTGCTTAAGGCTGCCGATTCATATGGATACCCAGATGGGCACAAATAGAATCTGTCCTGAAGCACCTGGCATTCATTTGCAACTTCAGACTTTTTCCACCAGCATCTTAATCAATAGGCACTAATCAGGAAAGCAGTAGCCTCAACTATGCATTGAAAAACAGCTTAGAGCCATTCATAAATGTTTCTCTAACAGGAAGGTGGATTTATGTCTTCAATACTTATCAGGAAGAGGTTTTAATAGAGAAAGAGCTTCTATAGAAAAATGATAAATAATACTACAATTGAAAACATATTACAATATAGAATCAAAACAGTAAATCTTTTGCTTACCATTTGGGTATATCAGTAAAAGTACTTCAAAGGAAGCCAACCACATTAATGGAAAAGCAAAACTGTTAATCCATTGTAAAACCTCTCACAGGTGTCTCAGAGGAATAATAGTTGTTTATCCCCTTGCTGTGGTAAGAATATTAGAAACTGTGAAGTCAAAGGCCAATTTCCTAATCGGATGGCATTTTGAGAGCTATTTCATTTAGAGATCCTGTGCAGTTTAGAACCAAAGCTGAAATAAGTCTCCGTCTTCTGGGGAAGCAAGATGGCATTCTGCTAAATGCTAGAATTTTATCATTTGAAGGGGGAAAAAAAAACAGCAAAAAGAAAGCAGCCAGCGAGACCTAAGAATATAAAAGCATTTGAGATCTCAGAAGGAGTTTAAATCAATGCACTGCCACAGTTACAGCTCAGATGAAAGCGCTTGCTGTCTCAATTGCCAGGAAACTACTGAGAAACTCTCACTTTGATTTCTTCCTTTTTTGGGTAGTCCGTTACATTACCACTAAATGCAATATATGGAGACATCACCGCTTTGATGTTGTACGGCTGCAACAAATGGAAACTAATATGGTAGAACAGTCAAGCGGTGTGATTTACGTTTCTGTATACAAATATATACCCATCAATCTTCCTGCTTCCAGGCCGTGCATCACTGCCACCCAGCTGCCTCCTGACCGTGACTTCTGCTTTCGTAAACATGACATTTGTTTTACACTCATATTCTGAAGAGAGAAACGTGTATTTTGGAGGGCTGTAAAAATTAACATTTTCTCTGAGCTCTTGTCACCTGCCACAAAGACCTTGGGGTAAGAAAGAGTGGACTCCTGAGGAGGAGTGCATTGTTTCCTCTTTCCACCGTCAACAGGAACTGTTTTCTCTTTTGCAGCATCCCCTAATGGGAAAATGTAAGGACAACAGTGAGTAGGAACTGCTTTAGTGGGTGATGTGTCTGGAAATGCCTCAGCTTCTTTGTCCAGGTTGTGCACAGGTGGCACAGGTCTGGTGCATGGTGGGTCCCCCAGGATAAGCCAGAGTTTGATCAGGAACCACATTCATTTTGTTGCAGAGAGCAAAACAAATACAAATGCTTCTAGAAACGCAGGCTATGGACAGGACCAGAAAGGTCTGACGCAGGCAGAGCGCTCAGTAAATGGTGCAGGGGATTTGCCTCAGTAAAGACTTCAGAAATTGGCATCTCTTTGTTGTGTAATGATTCTGCTAAAAGCAAAGGCATTTACGATGTTTTATAACTGATGTTGTAGTACCTGTCACCAGTAATGAACTTTTTCTTCAAATATGTAAATGAAAAGGTTCAGAGTGATGTGAATGATTAATAACAATCACGTAACCTGTGAAAGTCTTCTCACACAATAATAATGTCCCGACAATTTACTCCAGTTCCTCAAGTAAGATTTGTAATTGCTCTAGATCCTGTGACAAAGTTAAGCTCAGTATTTATGGTTATTCAGAACCAGAGCAAACAGGCCATTTCTTATGCAAGACAGCAGCAGGGCCCTTTGCGTGCCTCTCCCATCATTGCATCTTGTAGAGCAGTTTTACTTAGAGCCTCAGCCTCTGGTTGGTTTCACATCCCCATTCCACAATGAGATCATTTGGTAGATGTTTGCTTTACCAGCAGCAAAGCAGGCATTGTGTCTTCTAGTACCTCAGATGTGTCTGAACAGATTAGACTTGTAGCCTACGTTTTCAGCTTATCCTGAACAGTTTTGTATTTCAGAACACCGAGAGCACGATGTAATTAACCACAGGTAGCACGTTGGCCTGCTTATCTCTTTTGAGACATGAAGGACAATCATTCAGGTCTTGATCTAGGGAAGAGGGGAGGAGGTCAGATGTTGAAAATGGAATTGTAGCAGTTCTACTAACCAGGCAGAGCCAGGCAACTCAGTAAAACCAAGCTTGTGCAAAGTTATCTCCCTGCATATTAGTGCAATACAAATAGTACAAGGCACCATTCTAGGCAGAAAAAATGTAGGACCTTCCTCTTCTAGTCCAAGCTCTAGTCCAAAGCTAGAGACAAACACAAGCCAGACAGCAGGACAGCGCTTGTCAGCAGGACAGCTATGGCTTCATTGTGATCTGGACCTCACGCTGGGGCAACTGATCCACGCTTGCTGTCTTACTCATCCATAGGTAGCTCCAGTTGGCCTCAGGGTGCAGGCTGCTGGTCTGGCATGATGTGACCATGTGTATGTTCTCTAGCTGTGAGGTTACCTTTTTGCTCAGGCTTTTGCTTCAGGGTCTGAAGGGAAGCACGTTTTGCTGTTTGGTGGGTAGGAGCACGCTGCTGAGGGTTGGAGCTGAGCAGGCAGGGCTGGCTGCAGCTCAGCTTCATGCTGCTGCTCCCATCCGTGGGCAAGGCACAGGCAGCAGCAGTCACAGCAGCACCCTGCTTGCCTTTAGCCCCTCTTGAGGTGGTTTAATAAGACAGTATTAAATAAGAGATGGTAGCAACCAAAAGGTAGTTCCATTTTAAATCTGCCCTCAGCTGGACTGCTCTTCCTCCTCTTCACACCCATAAAACAAGACAGCAGCAGAAGAGGGGCTGAACGTTGAGCTGTGAAGGGGAGGGCCCCCAGCACGAGCAGTGGGAGCAGAGCAGGGGCATTAATGATGTGTGGAGACAGGTCGGCTCCCTTCTCCTCCAATTTTTCCGGCTGTGTGAGTTTGAGTTTCACCTGGTCTATTGCCCAGCTGCTTCTCGTGTGCTGGAAAGAGGGCACAGTGTCATTTAAAGTGATGATTCAGAGGCAGCCAGGTATGATGCTAAAAACCTCTCTCTGTGGTGTAGAAATTGTCATGGCTGATGGGTCAGGGTGACCTTTTATCTTGACTTTGTTCACCACCTTTTAAAATGCAGCAAAGGCTTCATGAAAAACACTGTAAGCCTGAAACACGAGTCTCACCATCTGATATGTGTAACAAGAAATTTCAAAGCTCAGAATGTTTTGGAATTTGCCAAAAACCACAGCAAAACTTGTTCTGTTGGTTGTGTGTGTGTGTGTGTGAATGTTTGAATCTCTCCTCTTCTAGGAAAGGCCTGTAAACATAAGCACTTGCTCTCATCACAGTGAAGTCAGTGAAAGGCATGTCTTTGATTAATTATCTGCACCATCAGGCACCGTAGTCATAAGGCTCCTACAGAAGAGGAGGATGGTGTGGAACCGCTTGCTAGTTCTGTTCCTAAGTCTTTCCATCTCACACAACGTTTTTTCTTTAGTGCAGAGATTTCCATTTTTCTTTAAAAATTGTGTTTTGCCTTCAGTTCTGGAGCCTCCTTGACTTTGCAGGGAAGGCAAGCAGTGCCCTGCACACAGCCTGGCAGGGATCAGACGTTAGCTCTTGGTGTGATACCATCTTCTGCACAGTTTTATATTATTGCAGTTCATAACACTGCGCCGCGAGATGGAAAACGGTAAAAGCCTCTTTATTTATAAGGTTATTACAGGTACCCTCCAGTGTATCTCATGTGTATACATCCTGTCAAAATATTTCAGGATTTTGACAACAGTGCCTGAACTTGTTTCAAATGACATGACATGGCTTTTAACGGTATTTTTTTACAGTTTTAGTATTTTTAAGAATAGCTATGGAAAGTGTTACCCATGCACTAAAAAAACCCCAGAGAATCCCTCGGTGAACAAAAAGGTTTAAATAAGCATCAGTTTTGTTTTGCAGTTAAATAACCTGTATGGGAAATTATTACCGTGTTCTCTGTAATTGCTGTGGAAAAAAAAACTCAGTTTTGAAGTTTCTGGAAGGTGCCACAGACCTAATTAATGTCCACACTGCTTCTCCAGAGCAACAGATTTCACGTGACGTAAATGCGCTGCTCAGAAAATGTTCTTGGGCTTGTGTTATAGTTTGCCCTTGTTTTTTGTTTCCCTGGTACAGCTGTAGCATATGGTACTTTACAATGTGATGTGTACCTGTCTTCAGAATTGCAACTTGTGTTGTCATTTCTGAAACGTGAACAACGATTATATATTTCCTGTGCTTTTTAGGTGTCAGTGTCAATTACAACCCGAGGTGTGCTTTCACGTCCAAGGAGGGTGGGTGTGTTTGCACACCTGCACGTGTTCGTGTTGTAAAATAGGTGACTCTCTCACTGTTGTGGTTGTTATGTGTCTATGGAAGTGTAGGTATTATCAGGAGCATTAGTTTTATCTTTTGGAGTAAAAGCTGAATCAGAGGCAGAAAACACCGGCACATCTGGAATTTCAGAGCTTTTCTAGGGACTGACAATTAATGGTTCTCAACCAGCCCTGCACTTCATCACTGATGGATGATTAGAGTTTAGCTAATGAGAAGGTGTTCAGAGAGAAGTCATAGATTTTTCTGTATTCCCCTGTCAGTTTGGCTGGGCATCTCTGTGGATTTAAATCTGAGTCGATATCCATTACGTGGTCCAGAAGAGTCCAGGTAAATGGTCAGACTCTTTGCTGTCAGCAGTTTTGTGTTTACATGTTAAGCTCTGCAGGTCAGGGATCATTGTTTTCTGTATTTATAAAGCTCTGTTGCTACCTGTCTTTCCAAAGTATCTAAAATAAAGTGACCTAGCCTCACACTACTACTGAATGGGAAATGGTGATTAGCAGAAAGGGATCGTTCTGTTCTGTGCCTGGCAATGCTCACCCATAACAACAGGTCAGCTTTTAGTGGGTGCTGTTTGCTGAGCCACTTTCCTGGAGACAGACTCTTAACAGAGGCACTCAGTGGAAGGACAGTGGGCACAGATTGGAACACAGGAAATTCCATTCAAATATAAGGGAAAGCTGCAGGGGAGATGGAACATCAGCATCAGCACCTTGGAGGGCAGGCTGGGGGCTGGGCTGGCAGGCTTACTGCTGAGCAGCCTTTAGCTTTGGTCTGAAGGCATTGCTAGTGATACTGAGTCCTTTTTGGGTTTTTTCCCTGAATTGCAATGATGGTCTCATGACATAGGATTAAACAGCCAGTTAATATCCTGAATTCTTGTAGTTCTTCCCCAGTGGGGTTGCAGGAAGGGTCATCTGATAATCAGTAAGTTTGAAGAGCTTGCTAATTCCAGCTGCTCCTCTGCCAGGATGTTTCTGATAACTGACTTACATCTCCTAGGTGTGCAGCGCAATCCAGAATCAAGATTTCACTGTTATTGATGACTACTGTACTGGGCTGCGAGCTCTCCTTTACCTGAAAAGCATCGAGGAACTTAAAGACTGGGATGGACAGAGTCCTGCAACTGTGCCCCATCAGAAGGGAAAACCAGTACCCAGCATTGCTGATCTGATGGGAAAGGTATGTCGTTTCATTGCCATTCCTGTATAACGACACTGCATCTTGGCTTTGAAAGAGATCCCATAGTCGTTGTGTGCAGTTTCTGCTGCTTACCTTGGTTAACCACTGCTCCTGTCACGATTAGTCACCAAGCCTTTTTCTTTCTGAGTATTAACAAATACCTGGAGGCAGCTCAGGAAGACAAACTTGGAATGGCTTGATGCAGGATAGCATCTTTACTATAAACACGATCCCTGCACTTGGGTCGTTACATCATGTCTTCAAAAAAAGCATAGGTGTAACATCACAAAGGCATTGGCACCAGCTCTTTTTGTGACACCAAAGAATGTAATAGATTCCACAAGGTCATTCAAACCTAGAAAAGACTGTGGTGGAATAGGAAGGTGAGCTGCTGTCTCTCTGGATTTCTAACCTCTCAGTGCTTTTCCCTTCTGCTCTAGCGCTTCCCTGCCATGAAAGCACCTTTGGAGGCTTTCACCAGGTGCAGTGGGTTGTGGGTGCCCCAGCACTGCTCACCGATCCTCCAGGGCAGGGGCTAATCCGTGCTGAGAAGCAGGGAGCTGTAACTGGCTTCCCACTGATACCCTGTTGCCTACTGCTCTAAGCAAAATACCTGCACAGCAGGGAGGCTCAGCTTTTGTTTCTGGTTACCAGAGGGGATCACTTTGAAGACTGATTTCAGTTATACATCATGCCTATTGATTATTCTTCCAAAAATCTGATATAGCACTGTTGAAAGTGTTGTAAAAAGTAAAGAATTACAAAAGAATAGGATTTGGAGTGTCAAACACCTCCAAATCTCTGCTTATCGTTGCTGATGACTGGAGCTGGATTTAGCAGGAGATTAGAGACTCCTATATTGTTGTTGTTCTCTGCGGAGCCCTGAAAATTCTAACATCCCCTTCCAGGAGAAAAGACAATCCTATTCCTAAAGCTCTGGATAATACATTGCTTAAAAATAAAACAAGACATAAGCAGTTTCATTTTTACCTACTTATGTTAAGCAGTTAAACCGGGCTCGAAGGGTAACACCTAAACTTCCTTCCCTCAACACCTGTAGGAACACACGCAGCATTTCCAACTCGTGTAACAGAGAGCTGTTGTAATTCTGCTTTAAAGCTTCAGCGTTCGGTGTTCTATCTTTCTATTACCTTTGTATTTTACTAAATAGACAACCGTTGTCAAAGATGTTTCTCGTGTCCTTTTGAACGAGGAAAAAAAAAGAATTACAGTTCTCAGTCTTTTCCACTTGTCACCACATCAATAATTAACTTTAAAAAGGTAGCGTGAAAAGATGCTTTAAGGAAGCATTTAATAATTCAAAGGAATCTTAACTTGAAACAGGTTATGAAAAACAAAGCCCTGTGTAATCTTGTCTGGCTGGCTCTGTTAGACATTTGAAAGGAGCAAGGCACACAGATTATAACTGATTGTGTGTTTGATTGCCCTTAGCACTGAATTATATCATTGGATCATTGCTATTAAACAGTAACGTATAAAGTTAAGCCAGGCTGCATCATAAAAGGTGGTGAAATGTTTTAGGCATAAGCTCAGGGCGGCTGTTTCTCCAGGAATGAACATTCGAGGCAAAAGGAAGAAGAATAATACGGCATGGGTAAAAGGAAATGCCATGATAAATGATCCTACTAGGGGCAATCAAATACAAAGGCTTGATATCATTAATATTTATAATATCATAATTAGCAAGACTGTGCCTAAGCAGTGTTATTAGTGTAACTAATTATGTTATCATAAACTAAGTTTGCAGTATTATAGGAATCAGTATTCTTACCTTCATAAATTATTATCAATATTAGATTTCATGTACTTGTGCCTAGTAAATTTAGTTAAGTAGTTTCATCTAGATTCAAACAAAAATATCTAGCTGGCTTGTCAGCAAGTCATAACACATACTTCTGAGCCTCTTCCTGACATGAATTCATTACAAAGCATATCTTTACGCTGTGTTTGGAGAAGAGGAGCTAGCCTGTTGATGGGGTATATACGTTCTCATTGATACAAGCAGTGTGTAGGAGGGTATATGTTACACGTGGAGTAAAATGGGACAGCCAAGATCCTGCATCGTGATTTAAAATATAAGCCATCCAAATTTGCTTTGGTCTTACTGGGAGATGAAATGCAGTTTCTTCAGTGAGACCCCATGAGAAGCTGAACAGCAAGTACTGATGAGCTTTGGCATATAAAAAAAGTGCAGGTGCTAGTTTTGGTATGTTTTCTTTTTGGTGCAGTAGATGTAGAAATGTAAAGGAACCATGCTCCAGTTTGTTACAAGATTCCTATTCATATTCATATAGAATCACTGAGATAAGTTCAGGCAATTGACAATTTAATGAGAAGGAACTGAGGGACAACAGTTATTTTTGACAGCACCAAGAACCACTTGCCTTCTGACTCTATACAAATTCATTGAGCCTCTCTCAGTTTTGACTCTATTACAGAATTGGGACCGGTCCTGTTCCCAATTCTTTTCATAACAGTATCTGTTTTGATCCACGGTGCAATATTGACTGTTAATGTCCATAGTTTTATATAGCAGTGCACTATTCTTTTCATAATTCATTTTCTGTCCTGGTTTTAGCATCAATCAGATGCTGAGTACAGAGTGCTGCCACAGAAGTGTGACACAGTACAGTTCTGTCATGAAATATTGTAGTATTTGATGACCAGAGTAAACTAAAAGATACTTTCTTCTGAATGGTACACCTAACATCAAACTGAAGCTGTCTTGCCATGCAGGCACCAGAGAAGTGACAAATCAAACAGTTATCACCGTCGGTTGTTACAATAATTCCCTTCCTGAACAGAAAGAGTACTAAAAATACTGTGCTGTGTTGTCTAATGTAATAAGCAGGTTAATAGCACACTTACTGACTTTTGCCTGGAAATGAGAGTCATGCTGATTTGTACCCGTCCATGCTTCTGCATCAATGAGACAAACTGAGAATTTACAGCCCCTAACATATGAGAGATGTTATAACACCGGAGAATATTTTGGGAACTTGAGTGCTGTTTTTATGCTTTTCACTTGCAGAGTCCATTTTTTGGTGTATGGACCCTGCATTTGTGAGCTTTGAGCCAGCCAGTGGGTATTTTGTGAAAGGCTTTTCAGTAGCACTGGCTTTTGCCCTGTTCCAGACACAGCAACTGCTGCTGGACCAGATACCGGCCATTGCCCAAGGTGTGACCTGTGGTACCAAACTGCCTGCCATGGCAGTGACCCGTGGTACCAAACTGCCTGCCATGGCAGTGAGAGTCCCACTCAGAAACGCCAACCTCAGCTGTGGCTTCCAGGCTGCGGCTGGCACCGTTGGCTGTAGCTCCACCAGCTTGACTCGTTCTTTCAGTGGTTGCAGCCTTACCCAAAACCACTCCAAAGACAGTCCCAGCGCAGACACTGTCAGACTCACAAAGATGGACAAAGCCAGACTCCTGGGCATCCTTCCTCAGTGCTTTGATGGCTTATTTAGTTGTTTGGGTTCGGTTTTTTTCCTGTGGGAGGAGCCAACATTCAAAGCCTTGATGCAGATGACTGTCATCAATATCACCTCTGAACCACCTCTCCCTTAAATGCATGGAATAATTCTTGTCAGCTTGTCTCGGCTGTAATCTCAGCTTGCACATCTCAACACTGAGATGAGTGAATGGCAAGGGAACGGTGACACCACACTGCTTCTCACCAAGTCCCTTGAGGAAGAACTTCTGTAAAGGCACGCTTACCTCAGCATGAACATGAATTTAGGACTGAGATAAAGTGCCTGATGCAGCCAGGCAGACAGTTAAGATGTAGAGCATGCTCTTACAACCCAAAGTCATTAGGATGGCTGCACAAGAGAGAGGGAGAGTGCAGGTACAATCCTTATAATCTGAAATTAACAGAATTCTGTTTTAAAATAATGTTGCTGAGTTTCTCTGGAAGATACGTGACCAGCAGTGATAAAGATAAGCGTTCTCACCGGGAATCTGGGTAATGTACAGCATTCCCCAGAGGTGCAGTTCCATCTCCTGTGTGTAGTCACGGTCTCACCTTGTCTGTTTATTACAGGACTCTTTTATTAGTTGCTCACTGATGTTCCTCCAGAGAGCTGAAGTGATTATGTCCCAGAAACACACTGGTGTCAGCTGGTGGTCACAGAAGTGGTACAGTGGTTTTCTGTATAAAATTCCACCTGATGTCAGCTGTAAAATCATACATAGTGTGGTGGCCTCTGTACATGCCAGGCAGCATATTCAGTTGGTAGGTGTGGGCTTATAGGAAGAGATAAATATATGTGGATGTTTCATGCTTGGCTTTCAGCACCAGAAGTTTTGCAAAAACTGATGTTTGTTTCATCATGTCTAAACGTTAAAAAAATGTAAAAGAAGAAAAAGTAATAAGTTAGGCATCTTGATTCCAGAAATATCCAAACCCCAAAGCAAATGAGGTTTCATAGTAAGTAGATCCTCCTCCACTGCTAAAGTTGTGCTGTATTCAGAATGTTAAAACCATATCTGATTAAAAAAAAATCCAGGAGGTGGCTTTCTGCAGCAGACAGATGAGGAGGAATGATCCTGAACATGCACAGGGTGTGAACCTCTGTGGAAGCTCTCATCACCTTAACCTGAGCGAGCTGCCGACTTTGTTCTCTGAATGCATGGACTTCCTTCAAGTGTCTGCAGCTACTAAAAGCAAACCTGCTAAATTCTGACTTGATTGCAGTAAAATCTAAGTAGCCTTAGGCAGAGAAAAACTCCCTGCTGTACCATCTGGATTTCATACAAAATATTCATTTAGCCCTCTCAAGCAGATAACTAAAGCATGGACAGTATTGCAATGCGGGCACCGCATTTGGGCTGCCTTCACGGTCTTCAAGAGCTTTGACTGGCTTCACTGAGCAGAGGGTCTCACCCTTCGTTTTCAGAAGCGCTCCTTGTTTGGGAAAGCAAGTTTGTCCAATACAGCAAGAGCTGTGCCCTTGTTTCCAGCACTGGAAGTAGACAGAACAAAGGGGTTTTGTGACCATCTCATCACATGGTGGTATAGAGATTGCAATAAAAAGTTAGGATGGTTGAAGAAACCTTTTCTCCCCATATTGCCATCACTAGTTCTGAAGAAGAGTCAGAGGGGAGGAAAGAGCAATTTTAGGCTGTTTGATCCTTTTTCCCATTAGCTAAGGCTTGCACCCGAAACACACTTGTTGGGTTGACTGAGAGTAGCGCTCTGCCAAAATGTATCCGAGGCAGCATCTGCGAGCAGATGAGGAAGTCGGTTCTGTCCTCCTGCTTCTCCCTCTCAGCCCTTGCACTCCTCCCCTGAGGTGATGAAAGGTCTGCAGAGGCAGGGCAGGGCACAGGAGGGCCGTGGTGCCCCTGGGGAGCGTTGGCAGTAGCGTCTGGGGGAGCAGAGCTCTCTGCTGCCAGCGCCTGCTGCCCAGCGCCTGCCAGCCGACAGCAATTACCAGCAATCCCTGGCCTGACCAATTGGTAGAAAAAAGGACCTCTGTAACATCATGGGGTGATTTTTCCTAACTGGTCTATTACAGAAGTTTATGTTGTGATTATCTACACTGCTGTTTCTCAGGGAGACTGCAGGTTGTTACATAAAATGTGTGTGAAGCCATTTGCCGTAGAAATGGATAAGACAAAAGGAACCAGGATTATTAAAGTGGGTTTGAAGTAGTTTAATCTTTGTGGGGTTTATATGTACTGTATGCTAAATTTGCTTCGAGTACCGAGTTTAAAGTTTCGTATTCACAGCCAGTAAATGTGGCTATTAAGAAACAATGTGTTCGTGTTAACTCAGCCCTGGCTGTGGTGCTTTTACTGCCTTCACTGCTGGCAATGGACATCAAGCCAGGAAAATCCAACTCCTGATGCAAAAGGATGCAAAAAAACAAAACCAAGAACCAGCCCCAAATCCAGGCACTGCCAAAAACCCAGAATTCTTTTTTTGTACCGTGCAGTTTGTTTTACTTGGGGAAACGGCCTGGTCATACCCTGCAGCATGCATTCATTACAGTGATCTTTGACTGGCAGATGCAGAGTAATAAGATGCATATTTTAGTGCTTATTATAATACCCTGTCCAAAAACAACTTGACAAATTTGTGATTTCGACAGTATCTCATTTTGCTGGCTGCAGTGCTCTGTGATTGCCTGGTCCACGTGGCTTTCAGATTATGCATACCACCAATACTGCTCATTAAAATGGCCACAGTTCACCAGTTTCGGTAGCTTGGAACGAACTTGGAATGAATTATTATACAACAAAGAGGCTGCTGTCATGCAGAACAAAAGACAAGCAAAAGAGAGCTTTGGCTTAATGAGGCTAAGTGAGTGTCTCCCCTGCATCACCAGCTACTTGACGGCCTTTGAGCATGGATTTTTTTTCTCCACAGGCCAAAACCTTTGGTCTATTATTTTGTGTTTATGCACCTTGAGGCTAATATACATTTTAATATGCTGCACATGGAGAAAAAAATCAGCCATTAGATTAGAACATGTGCACTCCCTGTTAAGTTAATGACAGCCGAACATAGAGATAAATTTAGGTTTTCATATTTAATTATAGCACAGCGCAGTGCGTTTAGCAAGGATAAATTGCACTATTATTATGCTTCATTTTTTTTGACATCTTTTCATATCAGCCATGCGCACTCACCCCCACTTCTCCCTCCCCAGTGCCACGCAGAACGGCTCTCTGCAGCATCCTTCCCCAACACCATTAATTTTTCATTCCATTGGGGGGTGTGTGCATTGTTGTGTTTGTTACTTAGGGTTAGCCTGCTCCTTGGATAAAGCCCTTCAGAGCAGCCCCCGTGTCAGGTGATCTACGTAAGTGATGAGGCCAGAAAAGACATGAAAAGAAGTGGCCGGCCGTGGCCTCTCCCTCTTCTCAGGCAGCTGAATTAGAAGAGCCACAGAAACAATGTGTGGGAGATGAAATGAGTTACAAAGGATTTTGTAGGTGGATAATGTTCATATGGACAAGGGTAGTGTTGCTGTAAAACATCTCTATTCTGAGGAACGTTTTGTTGTATAGGAACTAAACCAGAGCTAATGTTGCTAGGTGTTATGTGCTGTTTGTTGGGGCTTTGCATTACCTCTGTTTGACGGAGCTCTTGCTCCAAGAACAGCGTCAGGAATTAGGCCAGACTTCAGCCTTATAGGAGACAATATGAAATGAATTGTAGAGGCAAGCTGGCACACAGTCCAGCCTTTGCACAGCGCGGACATCAGACCATTGCTGTGCTGCCGTGGATTTGATAGGGGTGTTGGACTATCTGCTGCTACCTGAGAGAGCTTTTAGATTTGCTTTCAGCTCTAGACAGAGCTTTTCAGGCAGCCGTGGTCTGTGAAAAAATATGTTTGCATGCTTCACAAAATTAAGGAAACACTGCTATTTTCCAAAGTGGATTAGAGCAGGTAATAACTCATAGGAAGAAGATTTTCCTCCTCCCGCTGTGTGTATAAGCAAGTAGAAGATATTATGCTACAGGCTTATTCCCAGATTATTCCTTATTGGATAGTTGTTTCGTGACAAAAGACACTGTGGCTTGATGACCAGAGGGTCATGACAGGAATAATAATCACCATATGAAAGAGTGTCTGGATCTTGGTGATAAAGCATTCCTCATGGCAATCAGTCAGCACTTGCTGGTGCAAGAATTTTCCTCAATGGCAGAGATCAGCTTTTTCATATTCATTGAGAGCAAATCAGTCTCTCTCTCTGCCTCTCCCCTCTCTTTCCCCAGCCTTCAGTTCTCTACCAGCTTTTGCTGCCAAAGATGTTTTTTCTTTGTTAGGCCAAACTCGGGGAGTTTGGGGATATTTAGGACGCTGCAGTATTCGTGGGACTGGTGTTAGTTGCAGACCTTGATTCTTTGTGTCCTGACTGAGCAGAGCCATGGTCAGTAGAGACTGATAGCTAATTTTCTACAGTTCAAGCACTAGAAAATGTGTCAGCAATTAATTCATGTGTGCAAAACTCTTCTCCCTGATTTTCTAAGTGCGGATTTTGATGCAAATTGCATCTGTGAAAGCAAGGTTGTGCCTTTCAAAATGTAAGCTATAATTACTAGTCTGAGAACCTGATGATATGAAATTCTTCCTCTAGAATCTACCCCTAGTGAGAGAAATCATTTATTAGCAATATTGTGTATTTCTAAGCAGTACTTCTAACCATCTTTTTATTCATCAAGCACTGGTAAAATGCTTGTTGTTATATGAGATGTGGTCGTATGGAGTGGCAGGCTAAATCCTATGGACATCCAGATGGCTTGGGAACATCTATGGAGTCAGCAGTGTCTCTTCTGTATCTACAGGTAGCTGCTGTTAGCATAAACCTCCTCTCATTTATGTGTTCCCATTTTGTTTATGGTCCTAGTCACAGATGTACTTACTGATGTGCATACAGACCTGAGCTTCCACCTTCTGAAAGAGTCATTGTCCCTTTAAACCTCTCGTCTAAGCAAGCTGTTTGCTTGGATAGCAAGGTGCTCTGTGTGCCATGGTGCAAGGGAAGTGCCAGACAAAGTCTGTGGTGTTGGTCATGGACCGCAGACTACTCATTTTCAGCCTGTTTTCCAAGAGCTGTGGCATTCCTTTGCCAGTTCTGACAGGAATTTTGACTAAATCTCTTAATTCTCGTAGGAATAGATTTGGCCCTTGAGCACATCCCTGAGTGTAGTGACGTGCACAGGTGTATGAGAAATCTAGGAGTGGTGAAGCTAAAGAAGCTGAAACTGTCCATAAAGTGTCCATATGTCCTTCCTAAATTATGTGTGCAAGCATAAGAGGTGGAGAACTCAGTGGTCTACAAATGGTTGAGGTTTGCAATCAATTGACAGAGGGGGATTTTGAGATGTAGAGTGAGAACTCAACCAAGACTGGTGCGTTGAACTGGGAGGAAAAAAGAAGTTGTTCAGGAAAAGCAGGAGGAAAAATATCCTGATTGGAAAGAAAGCTTTTTTCGTAGAAATGATGGGCATTTCATGCTGGGTTGCTCAGGTTAAAGGCAAGGAAGACTTTCCAAACTTGAATGCATGAAGTGTAACAGAAGCACTGCTGGGAGAAGCCCTTTCCTGCCTGATTGGCAGAAGCCAGCCTGGGGCCCTTCCCAGCGTTTCAGCTGTGCACTGGGCACTGTCCTTGGGAGCCACCTGCATCCTAGGTCCAGATAGTCACTCAGTATAAGCCACTGGAGCTAAGGGTATCTAATAATATGCAACTGAAATGGGGTTTTTTGCTTAAAATTAAGCTCCTACTTAAGGAATGTGATTATGTCCTTTCCCACCAAAAAGTTTTTCTGTAACCTTGGTTTTGATCCCGCTCCATGGATGCCTCAGCAGTCAGGAAGCAGTCCTTCCTGAGCTTTTATGGACAGACTGATTAAAAACATCTTTCTGTTTCATTGCACAATGGCCATACATTGGCACAGGGCACCAGTAAGGGAATGGAGCTGCTGGGCACACCATTTCTACATGTGGGAGATGAAAAAAGAGACTTCAGCGCTGTGCTGACCTATTCACACTGTACAGAATTCATTAAGGCCCGGGAACTGTGTTTGGGTTGTTCCAGGGAACAATTACAGCCAGCCTGTAACCTGCTGCTCCGCAGCACATTGGGGCTCTGTAATAGTTTGAAGGGGGCTGGCAAGGATTTTATTGATTTCTTGGGATCTCATTCAGGCTGATTGCACTTGGGTACTCTTGATGGTTGACGTTTAAGTACACCTACCCTAGCTGTTATTAGGAAGGTGGGTCTAATTCTCACATAGGTAAGGTCTTGTTTGCCCTTCACTCAACTCAGCAGACCATTTTTAATGAAATGGCTCCCTTTCCGTTTTTTTCCTGCCACAGCTCAGTTTTTGATTGCCACATTCGGAACTATCCAGTGTGAGTAGGTCACTGGGTAGCCCACATGTTGGTCAGGACACATCAAATCGTATATCTGTGCTTTCATTACTCGTTCAGTATCTCATGTCTGACTGCTTGTAATAATAATGATGGGAATTTTTTTCTATTACTGTGTTGTATTTCTTCCAAAGTTGCTGATTTGTTTACACATAGAAGCTATAAAATACCTTGTTTTATATCATGTGTTTGGATTCATGAGGAACCCAGCAGTGTATCCCTGAAATAGTAAGGGGGTTTTTTTCAGCTTGTTCAAGACAAAACCTTGCCATTGCATTGAACGTGGTTGAATTCTAGATACTGCCAACCACCATTTTGTTTATTTGTTGATACTACCCATCCTTACAGCATTATATCTTAGATGCTAATTGTTACTGTTGTCTGAATAGCTGTGCTGTCATTTAAAATATTAAATATATGCTGAAAGGCATCTTTTTCCAATTGCAGGCTGTAAGCCAGACTCCCCAGCAGACATCCCCTGCCTCTGTGAGCCTGCTTTCAAAGGCCGAGCACTCCTGATGTTTTGAAATGTCCATCTCAAAAATTCCCACTTGCAGACTGTAAGCCAGAAGGCTCATTGCAAACCTGCAGAGCTGCACAAGCACAAATACGTTTTCTCGTCTGCTAAAAATGTATCCCCAAGCTGTGAACAGCTCACGTGCTGTTCGCATGAGCATGAACGATATCCCAAAACCTCTAAACTTACCCATTAAAGGGATCCTGCTCTGGCAGAGGGGTTGGACTGGATGATCTTTCCCTTCCAACCCTTAAGACGCTGTGAAAATCCTTTGGCAGCCGCAGCATGAGCGTGCCTTTCACAGGCATCGTTTCTGACAGCGCACCCAGAAGGAGCACGCGTGGTCCCTCGGAGCTGCCCTTCTGGGGGAGCACAGAGCAGGGCTGAGCAACACCTCACGCTCTGCAGCTGCTCCCTCTGCCTTCACAGCACAGCCATCATCCTGCATTTGAGGTGCTGCAGCCATTCTGTAGCAATTTGGTCAATAGCTCGGGTTTTGGCCTTCGGTGCCTGGTCTGTGGGTGGGCTTCTACGCCTGCTGCTGGATTTTGGGCTTGATTGCAAGGACAAAGCAGATGGAGGAGAAACTGGGTGTTTACATCTTTTCCATAGGACGTAGTTTATTTCTCTGTTGTTCATCATGGAGGTATTTTTGTCTACATGGTGTGAGTTGTTTGCAAAGGTATTTATAGCAACATTTGAGTGATGAACGTGCAGTCTGAAGAGCCTGAAAGGCTGCCTGTGCCTCCATTTGAAAAAAAACCATTTCCTTCCCATCCAGTCTGTGTCTTTAGGTGTCTAGTTCTTAAATGGCAGTTTGGGAGAGGATGCCTGTGTGAAGTTGTGACCACTGTTTTAACTGTATGAGTACTGGTTCATAGTGCAGCACATATGGGGAATGCAATTTTTAGTTGTTATTGTGCATTTACTTTGCAGTCTATTGTAAGCATCCAGCCAAATACCATCCCCAGCTTACCCACAGAGAGAGGTCTCCATTTATAGTACATAACTGGCTCAGTTGACCTCAGAAGTCTCCAGCACCAGGAGTGAAGTCTCTGACTGTAAGCACTGAAGTCACGAGACATTGGAATTGTTGAACGTTACGTGCTCAGACTGGGGTGTATTTGCCTCCAGGTGTGGTTTAGGACCTTACAGACATCTGAGGCATCTCTGCAGGTCTGCATCTTTGACTCTTGGCTCCCTCTGGAGAAGGAGAGGTCTCCCTCATTGACAAAGCACATATTTTTGGAAACAGTTTTCTTCATCCCTTTTTGACAGCATTTCTGATCATCATCAAGCTTTCAGTGTCTGAACCACATTAAGCTTCTGTGCAGGAATGGGTTCATCCACTCCAACACAGATCTCTAGTGCCATGCTCAAAGGGAAATACCTACCATGCTTGCTGCTCTGAGGGGGAAGGAGGTCAGACTGAAGGGGTCGAAGTATTTGTCCAAAATGTCATCCAATGCTTTTGAGCTTTTTGAAAGAGGGGAAAAAAAGGTGCATGTGCAAAAAGTGTGTTATGTTTGTGTTTCTCAGCTGTTCTGCAGATGTGCCCAGTAGCTCCAGCAAGGTTCCCTCTTGCTGGAGTCAGGGGTGGAGGAAAGACTAGAGGATTACAAAAGCTTGTATCCCCCAGCTGATGTGACCATCCTCTGTGGTCTCTCTCCCCAGAAATAGGGTCAGCCACAGAAATTGTTGCTGAAAGTTCATTTTAGAAACCCAAAGCTGAGAGCTGTGCCTGGCCATGCTTAAGCCCATCCACTGCAAAGGCAAGCAAGCCTCTGCTGTTAGATCCTGTCCCAACTGACTGGTGTTCATTTAGAGGGTGGAATTGCATCCAACATGACAAATGATTCTTGAACAGTACCTTGGGAACGCTGAATATTTGCTTCCACGCCTCTAGTGGAATAAATGTTGGTTCAGTTAAAATCTGTTTTCATTTCATTCAAGGCCAGCTTTGCTCCTTCAGGCAGGAGACACTCAGTTGCTTCTGGGAAAGGGACTCTGCTGCAACATCACTTGCTTTCAGTCTCAAGCACTGAGAGGTTGTGCAGCGTTATCAGCCTGACACAAGGTAATTCTGTAATTCAACTGCAATGAAAATTTGGAGACTCAAGAACTAGATAGGTAGCGATGGATATATCAAAATCTCGGCTCATACCCACAGTCAGCTCTCCCTGCCTCAGTCCCATAAGGGTACTTCAAATTTTCTCCCTGTCTTGCAGATCATAAACGTGCTGCTCCTCACAACACACACCACATGCTGTTGGAAAAGGGCTGTAAAGCTTTATAGATTTATTGGAGGGCATTATAAAAGTATAATAAAGTAAAAATAATGAAAAGAAATAGAAATTATTGAACAACTGAATTAAAGTATTGGGCTGTGATGGTTTTACTGCATTTTGGCTCTACTTGGGGGTTTAGAGCCATGAAGGGACAGAAGTCTTTTTTGGAGTTAAGAAAATGAAGAGCAGTACCTGTAAACATTTGCTTGAACACTTAAATAATTGCAGTGTGTTGCTGAAGGCTGCTTAGTTCCAGCCAATCAGTACAAAACTGGTTTGTGACGTTTGTCAAATATCTTGCTTGGTTTTAGGGAAATATTTCGAGTTCAGAGAGGAAAGTTTCTAGTCATGCAAATTGAATGTTAATGAAGGAACGTTACAGTGAAAGTAATAGTGCAATAATGACGGTGGCCAAAATACAGATACTTTGCTTCATCTGAAATCAGTTTCAACCCAAAATGTGGCTCCTACCTCTGGAAACCCAGCAGAGAAAACAACACAATTGCTCTCGATAGTGCTGCCCTCTTTTTCCAGTTTAGAAGCGAGTAATATACCAAATGGTCATCTGGAAGGTGAAGATGAACAGTAGGAAGTCTGCAGACTTTAGTAGCATCACTTACCTACATTCTCCCAGACAGAAGTTTCTGCTACTCAAAGTTTCCATTCCAATTTGCAGGTTGTTTTCCCCTCCCAAGTCAGCTGGAGTAGGAGATATTCAAGCCTTTCCAGGGAAAGAATCTCTCAGAAATAGTTGCAGAGAAGTTCAGTATCTTTCAGGGCTTTCTCTCCTCCGGCAGCTCCACCGTGGCTGTTCCTGGCTTGCCCTCCATGGCCCTCCTGCCGCCCTCTGCCCATCTCTCCCCGTGAGCACAGGCCTGGGGGATGCTCTGCCCGAGCTGCCCCAAGCCATGAGCCTTGCTGTGGCGACCCTCCAGGTCCAGCCCCGACAGCGTGTGCTGTCAGAGAGGCAGCCTGGCCATGAAAGTTTTATGTTGTGCTGTTTGTCTGGGCTGAAGTTCTGGAGCAGTGTTTGAAACATAACGTGTAGCTTTGTGATCTGTGCTGGAACCAAGCTGCTGGTTGTGAAGTGAGCCCAGCCAAAAAGTTCAGCTTCCTTTGTGCCCTGGTTGGCTTTTATATACATAAGAGCAGCAAGACTTTATTTAAAAGGCTACTGTAAGGCTGACTGTGATCTATTATAGCTGAGGGTATCTTAAATTATTCTTCAGCCCTCATCACAGCAATCAGAAACTGCAGGTGAAGGTTGAAACCTGCATTGCTTGGTCTCACTACAGGGGGATGCTCTTTTCCCCGACTTACAACAAGTAAGAAGTCTTTTAAGACATACAGAGAATATGGCATGAAACTCAGAATGCCAGTGTCTGGTTTTCTTCAGGGATGCTGGAAAGGAAATAGACTATTTTCCAGGGGAAACTCATGGCAGGCTGCTGGTATATAAATTAACAGCAGTGAAAGTGGTAAATTACAATTGCGACATCAATTTCGTTTTTAGCTCTGCTTTGCATTTATATAGAAGGATTTATTATTACTGTGATTTACCTTCCACCGAGAGGCAAGAAAAAGGAATGTAGGAAGCAGCAGCAGTTGTAATTATCTTCTGGAAAACTTCAGCTTGCAGAAAATGCTGCAGCAGAGAAACAGTCCCTGAGAGGCCAAAGTTGCTGTGGGGACCCTGGGGATCCTCCCTCTGTTTCCTAGAGCGGGTTCCAACACGGCAGTTCAGCTGTGAGGGTCAGCACACGTTGAAGGAAAGATCCATCTTCCCTCTAAGGTGAAGTATTGAGCTCCTGTACGGCTCTCACTTCTGATGTTTCTGTTGTTTCCCTGTCTCCCTGCATATGTGGGTGGTGTGGGAATGCCAGAGGGGCTGGCCCAGCACAGAAGGGCCAAACAGCTCTTGGCCCTTTTCTTCATCACTGCCAGGACCAGAGATGCTTTGTGTCTTGTGTGCAAGCTTAACTCCCAGGGGAAAGCTGTACTGCATGACTCCATTCGCTGCGTGTGCTGGCTGGATATCCAGCTGGGCTCTTTCTGTAGCACCTCTGTGTCACTGAGGGGCTTAGGGGCACATCCACAGCTGTGGAGCAAGCTCCCACAGGACACCAGACTGACTCAGTGCCTGTGCCTGCACCGCGAGAGTCAAAGGCACTCCTCCAAGTTTGCCTTCTCTGTGCAGAGCCCTATCTGTGTTGCTGCTTGCTTTTGTTTTCACAGGAAGGAAATTACTGAAATCTTACCAAAACAAAGCAGCCTGTCCCATATACAAAGAATGAGGATGAGAGAGCAGGTGAGCCATGTGAGATAGGTTGGGGTTCATTAGTTAACAGACTCTGTTGGGATATTTTAATGATGAAGGTGGCACAAAACCTTTGCAAAGGAAGACAACAGTATGAAACAAGTGTCTGTTTTACATAGTTTCTTTTGTCTTCTCTAACAGCAACAGAGACACTGAGAGGCAGGCTCAAGAAACCTAATTAAATGCTGAAAGGAAATGAAGATTAGTTCCCAGTTCTGTTGCCCAGACTGATTCTGTGCCTGTGCAATTTGTAGGATTTTCAGAAACCGTAATTCTCAAGGTACTTCTCATTCTTGAAGAGAGGAACTAGGTGTCTGAGCTAGGCTTCAGGTGTGATACATGCTCCCAGTAGCGTCATTAGGACCTGCCAAGTATTTGACACCTCTCAGATCAGTTTCATCGTTACAAAAAGGAGCAGTGGACCCCCAGATCCACTCATGTCTTTGGGGAAAATGTTTAAAGACTTTGAAACAAAGTTTTCCTAAAGAAAAAGCAAATTACATTAAATAATCAGAGTTCCCATGGAAGCAATCGTCAACTCTACCTTTTTCAAGCTGCTGTTTCACTTAGAAAGGGAGTTAAACCAAAACGTTACGGTTTTATGCTGTGTCTGTACCACTGTCAACGTCAGTGTCACCCATACAGTGTCAAAAAGAAAACCTTGCAACATCCTGAGGTTGCTTTGCTTCCTAATTAAGATGGCAGCAGCATTCTGCTGAGCATGAAAGGAATCCTGTTTGGTGTAAAGCAGCTGCAGATGGGAGAAACTCTTTCTTCTAAGGACACATCTGGTGCAGGAGCTGGCTCTAAGACCACGTTGAAGATACAGGTCAGACTTTGGCTTGTGCCAGAACTCTGCTTTATTTTCTTGTATTCTTAAAGCTGTAGCTGTACTTCTATTTTTGAGGGGGGAAAAAAAAATAGAAGACAAAAGAGATGTCCTTAAATGTTAAAAAGTAACTCCACACCAGGATGTACTTTTTGCAGTTATACATCAAGCTTTGTAACTGTAGTTCCAGGAAGCCCCTAATGACAATAGCATTTCTTGAAACTAGTTAGACATTTAGTGTCATTCTGCCTGGGCACTGCCATCAGAAGTGCCTAGGTTCCTATAGGCACCTAACTTCAGAAAAGAGAGAGATGTCTGTGCTTTCAAATTAAACGTGCCCGGGAATATTCCTCGGTGCTTAGGCCAGCTGGCACCGAGCAGCCTGTGCTGATGATCAGAAGCTGTTAGTCTCCAAAGCAGGTTGGCTGCAGGCAGGCTGCCTGCTGGGATTGGCTCCTGCAGCACGCCGACTTCCAAAGCCTCTCCAGGAATTGCCCGGGACACCGACAAGGCAGCACAGGCCAAAAGCAGAAAAGAAAACGTTGTGAGGCTTTGTGAGGAGAGATGACGACATCCCTGTGCCCAGAAACAGCCATCCCAGGCACTGATTTACTGCTGTGGATAGAGACTGAGTGTCCTGCTAAAGACTCGGCAAGAAAACAATAGCAAGCGACGATTATGGTGGCATGAAAGATGGACAGATGGACATAAAAATGAGCTACACTGCGTGCCAGCGAGAATTGCACTGGGAAAAAGAGCTCACAGCCCCAGGCTCCAAGACTGAGAAAACCAGTGAGAGTTTTTAGCAGATCTCCAGAAATATCTTCCATCCAAAATGTAATTGAATGTATGTGACTAACATACACACCTTTTCTGTGGTGTGACTAATATGTATGTATATATATGCACTATCCCATCTGAAAAAATGACAGCTCACTGTCTTTCTGAATGTTAGAAAACGGCCTCCTGGATGAAATCAGTTTGGAGGTGGGTCAAAGCTGCAGTGATTCAAATGAGAGCATTCACAAGCTTTGTTTACATTAAGAAATAGCAGGCAAATAGCCTAAATAGAGATGGAGTTGCCAAAGGAAGTGGTTGATGCTGCAGGCTGGTGTCCACTCAGTATGCATTCTGGGGGTTTTTTATTGTATTCCAGCTCTGGCCTGGTGTCATGGGCTCAATGTCTATTAGCAGCTGGAGATCATTTCAGGTGCACTCCTGGAGCACACGTTCAGGTCTCATTTCATCCAAAATGAAACCCAGTTTGTGCTCTCTGAAACTGCTCTGCCGTAAGAGCCAAAGTACAGTATGTGGAGATAATCAGAGGATTCTCTTCCAGGGTGTAACTCCTGATCTGAATCGTGCCACTAATGTAGAGGCACCTGGAGGGCTCACGCAGCAGCATTACAGCAATGCAGAGCTGCTGTGCACAATTAGCCAGCCAGCAGAGGCCAGCCCTCAGTGCAGCACAGGAACAAGCCCTTAAGCACTCACAAATGGAAATGTTTGCACAGACAAGAAAAAAAATTGTGCAAACAGAAATGCATTAGCACAAAACAGAGAAGAAAAAACTCTAGTGGTAATTGTCTCACATATGGGATTCTTTGCATTGGCAAGAAAGTTGTTTTGCCAAAGCCTGCTTACAATAGCAAAAATTAAAAATGCTCCACATCAGGAAAACAACTGGCTCAGAAAATGTGATTTTTGCACATAACTGGCTTTGATGCACTACACAAGAGCAGGAAGAGAAACCCCGACCCAACATTTGCACAAGCGTGAGCTTTAAACGAAGAGCAGCAGTAGAAAAGCAGAGAGGAGTTTGAACACTAGCTGGACAGTCAAACCAGAAAATGCTAGATAACAGTGGCTTTGTTGGCATTTTGAGAATCTAGAACTGACAGCATAATATTACACAACAGAACAATCCAAGTACCAGCAGGATGGTGCCAATTACCAGGAAAAGTGGAATGAATTAGAAAATACAGATAGCTCACAGATTCTCTGCTTTTGGCTACATCAAGTGAATGAACCGACCTGTGACTAAACTGGGGCAAACAAATCCTAAAAGTTACACAGAGAAAGTCGGAAGACTTATCTCAAATAGGTAGTACACAGTAAGACCCTTGTAGCAAAGTATGGTTTAAAGGTCAGGGGTGTCTTCTAGGCAGGCTAGACCTGGAAATGGATGCAGAGATGCAACTGGGAGAGCACTTGCTTAATAGAATGTTCGCTGCACTCAGAGGAAAAACAATGAGAGAAGTAGGGAAGGCATAAGTCTCATCACTGAGGCTTTCCAGAGCTAGGGGTCAGGTGGGCAGCTGTACACGTGCACAGCCTTTTAACAGCTTAACAAGGCATTATGCAGGTGCTGATACACTTGCCGTCTGGAAAAGCAGTTTCAGCTTCTGATGCAATACTCATGTATTTGCTACCTCACTACCTCCTGAGCATCCCTGAGGGTGGATACAGGTGGAAGAGAGTGCAATTTGGGATCAAACCTGTGGCAGAAGACGACCAGCAGTAACAGCAGGAAGCAGTGGGGCTGGCTGGGATTGCTGTGGAGATGCAGAAAGCGAGCAGCAAAAGCTGGGGCTGATCATGATTACCTTCTCATCTGTCTGCTTGAAATGACCAAGGCAATAAATCTAAGGTGAAATAAAATGAGATGAAATTGCATTTGACTCCTGGAGCACTGGGATAATTGCTGACCTCCCAAAGGCTATTACACAGCTCCTAAAAAGTAAAATCCATGCAGGATAGACCCACAGCTGAAGATGGGCGAGTCGGTTTGAAGGTTAGTGAGATTCATAAACCATCTCACAATACTTTTCTATGCCTTTCAGATCCGTACAGTCTCCTGAGGTGATTACTGAGCAGACCCCCATTACAAATGCAGCTGCTGTAAGTCACTGAAGCCTCTCGGTGCCTGAGGGAGCTGTACAGAACATCCCTCGCGGTGTGTCCGTGAGCAGGGCGTAGCAGCTGCCTGGCTGAGACACACAGGGGAGACGTGTGCAGGTGGAAATGCCAGCCCCTGGGTTTGAAGGGCAGGAATCTGTATGAATGCAAAGTGACCATCAGTTGTTAGAAAGCATTTTGTAAAGCCAGCACTAGCACCCCCTCAGTCATCACAAGGGAGCAATGCCAAGCCTGCAGTGATGTGCATTGCTCCATGTTTGGAAAGGGATTGAGATGTACGTCCCTGACTTCTTACCCAAGCTGCCTTGCACAGGAACAGAACAACTGAACGAGATGCTCGAAATGACAGAGACAGAGAAAACAGAGAGGATCAGCGTAAGTATTGTTTAAGCTGGCTGTTTGTCATTTTGAAGTAGGAGCTACAAAAGAATCTCTAAGGATTGTTTGAAGGAGGCAGAACTCTGTTCCTGACCTGTAAACTCCACACTACAGCAACAGCCACGTCACAGGCAGTCTCTGCAGAAAATGCCCCCTAAGCTATTGGCTGCTTCCAAGCTACATTCTGGGCAGTACCAGAGATGACAGAGTAATCCTTCCAACTCAGATTGCCAAGATGGTTGAGTTGGGTTTGGTTTTTTTCATAACAGTTACCAGGTTTTGTATGTGCTGTTTCTCAGGTTAAGGGTGGAGAGCAGTTATGTCCACATTTAACAATGCCATCCCAGCTAACTGTAGCTGAGGGGTGTCACCACAATGAGCTTGCTTATCCCTGCATAAACACACTTGTGGGTAGGAAATTCAGAGAACTTTGCTTCAAAAAACAAAAGTAATTACAAGAAAATAATACATCTGAAAGAGGGATTAAAGGCTGGAATGAGGTGCACTCTAGCTTCGGAGGTCTGAGCAGAGAAAAATGTTTCTCTAAGGCTGCACATAGCCTGAAACAGTGGCTGGGGGCACAAACTGCTCCCCAGTTACTGACAGAGCAGGCAGCAGCCAGGGGGCAGCGGGGGATTTGAGGGGTGCTGCTGCCCAGGAGATCCCCAACATTCCTCACTGCTGTTTCCCATTGCAGCTTTGCACCTTCTCCTTCCCCCTACCTGAGCAGTGGATGCTCCAGCTCTGCACCAAGCATTTCCAGGAGCCACAGGATATGGGAGGGCAACCCTTCAAAACCTCCAGCAATATCAAGTGCTGATTAAATACTTGACAGCTGTGAGCTGCCTTTATGCCGTGGTTATCCACAAATCCCATGCAGCTGAGCATTTTGTTACCCAGCCTTGTCTCCTTGCCTCTCCACTCCAGATGCATGCCTGGTAGGAATAAGCTTGTTCTTCTATGGGGTCGTGGCTTGTCAAAGTAGTCTGTACACAGAGTGAGTGGATATTTGGGGGACAGACTTACTGCTGGTGCAGGACCACCCTCTGCATCCTCTCTGGAAATGGTGCCAGCCTTCCTGAGGAGAAGCAGCAAATGTCTCCTTGGTAAGCTGCTCAGCCTGAAGCTGTCTTGGGAGCTTTATCCATCACAGCACCCTGATAAAATAGAGGGGGAAGAGAAGTCAGGCAGACAGGCAACATGGATTATCTATAATAACATAAATTATGCCATCTGTGACCTTTGTAGCAGCAGCACTGTTGTACACTATTCGTGTGCAGAAGTTGCACTGAGTAGAAAATTTTGTTTCCCTCTTAGGGCTACAGATAATTTTTTTGGATCACTATAAATATCTGGAGCAGCTTTAACAGGATGAATTATGTCAAGAAATAAAAATTATTTTGCTTTTACAGCTGAATTGAGGATGAAATTTTAAAATATGGCAGGTTTCTGAGCTGTGAAGCTCTGTGGGTCTCGTGTGATCACTCATCCGTGAGGAGGTATGTTATCTGCAACTACCTGGCTGCAGAGGAGCTGAAGACATGACAGCTCTTTCAGTCGAGGCAGAAGAGGTGTACACTGTACACTCCATTTTATCTCTCACTGAGCTCCTGTGATGAAGTCAGGTGGAACCATGTGTGCATGTCTGGGGAGAGTGAGTTGGTTGTGGTCAGCCAGTGAGACGTGGTCTTGCTTCCCCTAGTCACTGCAGGGAGGCTTAACCTCAGCCAGTGTCACTGCTTGCATGTTTAAAGGTCAGCCATGCATAAGAGCTTGTAGATCAGGACACGAGTTTCCTTGCAAGTATAAATTATATCGTTGGTGGTGCCATGCTAGTCCTGTGGACCTGCCAAAGAGCCCAATGAATACACAATGCCAAGTGATATGTAAAGGAATGGTTTGTCTATCTCTGTTGTTTCTCTGTAAAGGGGCACACAGGCAGTGGAAAAGTGGCTGGCCTGTTGAAGCAATACCTGGTGGTGGTTGTATCTAATAGCAGAAGGCAAGCTGGATGCATGTATTTACCTGCATGCAAATCAGTGAAGTCTTCTGGTAACAAGGTGATCAGAACTCATTTTAAAGCTATTACAGTAATTTAAAACAAGGCAGTTCTTAAAAATGCAGTGATGCATGCCTGTGAGCTGGATTGCTAATGGTTTGCATGTTAGATTGTTATAAAATCCCATTCTTCCTCTGATTGAGTGACAATCTGAGCAAATCAGCACTTCAGAACACATGACCGTGGTAATAGCATTGTCAGAGTATAGCAGGACTTCAGCTCTTACAAAGACAGATAAATATGCAAGAGGGGCACTGTGGGGGACTTGGAAGGTCGTTTCAGCGAGCACTTTTCTGTTTGCCTGCGTTAGGTTTTTATACAGCATCTGTTACTTTGCTGCCTCTGTGTTGATGTCTCTGCGCTGCTTCATGGTGGTGTGGGAAGCACTGGTGTCAGTTTAGTGAAGGTATCACTCTTGTAATGCATTGTTGATATTTTATTCATCAGTTTGATATAATATTCATTTAAAGCAGTTCAGCAATCACCGATTTCTTCGTGGATCTCTTTTAAAAGTTTTAATAACTTCAAGTGAATCAGAATTCTTCCTCATCTCTTTCAGTGGACCATTCCAATTTTACCATCTGGCCATATTCTCAGAATCTTTTTTTAATGTCATGTGTTACGTGTTGATTTGACACATTTTCAAAGCTGTTGGAAGGCCCTAATGAAGCCACAATACCCAAACTCTTCATAGGAGAGCATTCAGCATTTTCTCATGCTACCTCTTGCCAACTGAAGTGAGAGTTTTGACTTTCTAGAGGTGGAAGCACTTGCTACTAATGCCAGAACTATTTGTGTTATGACTTCCAGTGTGAAATTCAGTGAGTTCAGATTATTGAGGTGATGATAAAAATAATTGTGTTCCTGAGCCTGAAGACTCTAAAAGGCAATATTAGGCTCCTTGGTCATAACTGCAAGAATTGACTAGAGCTCATTTGCGCAGAAAACTTTACATTTAAATTAGGTTGTGTGAAGTAAAGATGGAAGGATTATGGTGTGTGAGGGATGGATGAGGGAAAGCATTGTAGTCTGTGTAGAAGGAGGGTAAGTGCTGCAGTTCATCTGCCATAAGAGATGGATTACCATGAATCTGAAGTGGAAGAAGGTTTGCTTAGGAATTATTAGCAGTGGTTTCCATTTAAGTAATCTGTTAGTGCAATAATATATGTATATGGTGTGTAATCTGTTGGGGGAAAGCAGGGTTTGTTTCTAGATATATTGATGTGCTGTTTACAGTGTAGGCAAGGTGGTGATGTATCTGGAGCTTCCATGCAAAAAAAACCCCAGGCAGGATAATCTAAAACCAAACCAAAACCAAAACTCTGCAAAGGTTCCGGCAGGTGGAAGGGTGTTCTCTCTTACTGCTCATACAAGGTGTAACTTCTAGCAAACGGGTTTGATGGGCAAGTTTGCAGCTAAAACACAAATCACAATGGTGAAAGAGCACTTTTCTTTGCACACAGAGGCAGCAGTGGTTATTTTACTGAAGGTACTATAAGCCCCACAAAGCAGCTTTCAAAATCTTAGTCTCTTCCAAGGGCTAGAAGAGGCAGTTGCCGATTGTCCTCCCTGCTTGGTCCCCCATTCCCCTTAGAGCACAAATTAGATGGGCACGACTGATTAGACTCTGTATTTTTAATATGGCCATGGTGCATGCACAGACTGTGTAAGTACTACAGGGTGCCTAGAGGTGTATTTGCAGCAGGGAGATGCTGGGAGGGAGCGTGAGAGAGCTGAGGAGGTTGTAGACAGCACATCCCGCCTTCCAGCTGCGTGGCAGGGTCCAGTTGCTTAAGGAGCTTTTGAACAGGTTCACTTGGGTCACACAGGCAATTTAAACACAGCATCATCAGGCTTCACAGTTCTAGAAACAGGGCCAGGCTGCTCCTGGTACCTGACCCAGCTCATTTAGCATGAGTGCAGTTAGCAAATTCATCTTAATACAACAGTGCTCTCCTTGCTGGGTCAGCAGCATCTCTGACGGACAGGTTGGTTGGCAGCCACTGACAGAGCTGTGGCAGCAAGGATTGGTCATGCTTTCCCATGGTTCTAAGAAAATATTTCATTTGTCCTTTTAATAGTGTAGCCAGCAGCTCTGAAACCTCTTAGAGAGGACTTGGAAAACAGACAGTCATTAGGTACTGCTAGAGTTCAGTCTCCTCAGCACGTGTATCCCCAGAAGAGGATGGTTAAATCCAAGGAAACAGATTGAGGTGATGGCAGCAGCTCAGTTAGCAACCAGCTTGGAGGAGAAGGTGGATAAAAATGTCTAGCAAGGGCATCTTTACTGGACTGATGCGTTTTTCCTTCTGTACCAGTACAACATCTCGTCTGCACAAAGTTTTTTTCCAATACCAAGGCTCAGCTCATACTGATCCCCATTCCCTAAATGCCTTTGAGTACAGTTATAGCTGCTTGCCTGTCAGGTATTTGCTAGTAGCCTTTCTGCTGACGTCTTTGTAATGATGGTGCTCAGCTGACAGAATTCCATCTGCATAAATGGGTGGAAAGTCCTTTCCTCACATGTCCAACAAACTGGAGACAAAGTGCCTGCCAGTGTTTTAATTTCTTTTGCATGTTCTGGTTAGAGAGGGAGAAGAATGCTTTCACTCCACGGTGTCATGAATATGGTAATCTATGGAAATCACAGAAAGCAGGTACTTAAGTTAAGCACATACTGTACTACAGGAATCCCTGATGAATTCAAGTCTCTTCTGTTTAGAGAAGATGTTGTTGTGTATTAAGTGACAGACTGCCAGATGTTCATGAAGTAGCACAGTAATGTGTATCAGTATCTTCTTTTCTTCACCCCAGAAGGTAACATTTTCTTTATCATCTATGTCATCCTGGCTTTTGATTGTAAATGTCTAAGCTTGCTTCAAATATTAACTCCTTTTTGTTTTATTGATGAATATTTCATGACTTTGGTACATTTGTGGAATGTAAGTTTTTTGCTTCACTATAGTAAGCCTATAATCCTAAAATCTTTCCCATCACTTGGTATATATAAGCTGCTAAAACCCAAACATTTGAGGCAGAACATGAAGAATAATTTGTTTGTGATTTTGAGCTAGTAGGGGAAATTTCAGCAGTGGTAGAAAAAATGATGAAAAGAAAAATAATTGTTATTTTAAGTAATGGTTTTATCTGCACACTCAGACACGGTACCACGTACCTCCTGGTGAGGTCACCGCAGTCTGTTCTCCTCCAGCACACATGAATGTGGTGCTTAGTCTCAAGATGACTGCAGGGCTGGGGGTTAGCTCACCCCCTTTAAACAACCACAGCCCACAGAGCGGGCAGAACAGCTGAATAACTAAATGCAGTGCTGTGTAGGGGCAGAGGTTACAGGAACAAGTGTATGTGCAGTAATTACAGGTTATTGAGACACTGCTGTTTATGAAGCAAGGGAAGTTCCAAGGAAAAAAAAAACAAAACAACTGGAAGGCAGAGTTGTTGGTTGTAGGGTTCTGTTTTTTTCCTGAAGAATTATGGTGTTCTGTCCTTTATTTTGGAGCTGTTTCCACATCATTAAAGGCAGCGATGCCAGCAACATCTCGGCGCTAAGAAACAGCCCCGAGAGTGTGGGAACCCTTCAATATAAGGGACAAATTCTCTGTGGCTTCTTGCTGATGTAACTACAGCAGCTCTGGGGGCTGTAACAGTTGGTGTTGGCCCAGGAAACTCAGTATCAGATGGAAACTGATGGAAGGAATTGTCCTGTCCTGTCCTCTCTGCAGCATGCTGCCTGCCTGCCCGCTTGCTGTGTGAGGTCTCTTGCAGGTCTTGACGCGAGCCCTTCTCCTGCCATCTGGATGACTCCTCCGTGCCATGGGCTCATACCATGCAGTGTATGGAAGGGTGATATGTTAACATCACCAGACTGGCACAGAGAAGAGAAACTCGTTAAGAAAATTTACCTTTGAATGTCTGAATGTTCAAAACTTGTTTAAAGGAACAGGAATTAGCAGCTTCACTTTCTCCATTGCCATTCATACTCAGTGTTCATTACTTAAGCAGTTCACCCAATTAGTGGGGAAAGCTTGTGCAAATTATTCTCTTCATATATCCTTGGATATGAATATGTGCTTTATTTGCCACCTTCAAAAGAACAGAATTCAGCTTTTGGCTTTATTGTTGGGTTGAGTTCTCTTTTTTTTCCCAGATGGAGCCTAGGGTACCTTGACATTGTGATCACATTTTGTTGTTGTTACTGCTGATATTCTTTGGTACTGGGACTTTGTGTTTTCTCCCTCTCTGGAAACGTTGGAATCGTGTTTCATTGTGTTCTCTGAGAACAAGGGAGAAAGCAGATGCCACTCCAGGAGACTTCAGTAATGTTTTTGTTGCTGCTGTTGTAAAGTTGCAAGAGGCAGATCACTAAATGGGAATTGTTGCATAGTGTAAAATGTGGTCAAGGCCACATTACCAGTGTGTGATAAGGATTCTGTAGCCATTCTGAGCATATTAGACTTTAGGGGAAAAAAATTAACTTGAAGGATTTTAAAGCAACTGGAAAAATCATTAAAATTAAACTACTTTCTCTGGAAAACTTTGTACATCAAATAGAGAAGTTTTCCACGTGCACAAATGGGGGTCAAACATTACTACAACCTTTGTGCTGAGGGCATATCAAATGACCCATACAAAACTGATTTACATTCTGGTAGCTTCTGGGTGAGGGCAGCTGTCTACATTGCTTAAATGTTAATGTTTCCCTTATCTGATTGCCTTTCTGTACCATGCTCCCATTTTCAGGGGTCCTGCTTTCCCTGTTACCCTCCCCAGAGCTATTCATTCTTGTCTGCAATCTTCATAGCTCTGTGTCTGAGGAAGTCCCTGGGCTCTGTAGCCTCTTAGCTCTTACCCACCTGGCTGCTTGTCACTCCATGTCTCTGAAGCCAACAAGAAACTGTCCCAGATGTAGTCCTGCTGAGGCAGCAAAGGGATGCAGCCCAGCTTTTCTGCAAGGGAAAGAGAGTGGTATTTGGGGAGGATAGCTGAACTGACTCCAGAGCAATGGTTCTTCATAGGGCAGAGGTAGTCAGCATGGATTCATGGAGGGAAATCCACATTGGACCTACTACAATGAGATGGCTGGCTTGGTAGATGAGAGGAGAGCTATAGGTGTTGTTTGGTAAGGCTTTTAATGCTGTCTCCCATAGCATCCTCATAGGCAGGCTGCTGAAACCTGCTGTAGCTGACCCTGCTTTGAGCAGGAGCTTGGACTGGATGGTTTCTAGACGTCCCAGTGTCAGCCCCTCCGTGACTCTGAAGGCAGTTTATTACCTTTGTCCTTCCCAATCATTTACAGAATTGGTAATCCTTTGCATGATCACATGAGCCCTTTTTTTGGTGTATCTCTGCAGTATTCTTCACACATGAGGGGAACTCTTTTTGAAACGTGTTACCTCATGGCTAAGCGATTCTGCTGCTCCAAAGTCCCAGGAGCCAGCGATCCCTAGGATTGTTTATGTGACTTCTTCCTTCACCTTGTGACCTCTGCTCCCCAAAAGTCATTTTTATGAAATCCCTCTAATTACTAGCCAAGGCAAAACAGACTTGACTTGTGGAAATAAAAAGTAAATCGTAAAACACTTCCCCCCACCTTGTTAAACATGAGGGGTTTTCCCCTGCTGGTAAATATGTTCTCAGTCACAGTGGCACTGCCACTGCTGCTGACGGGCTCCTTCGCTGCCCTGGTCTGCCACTTAGGCTCCTTGCTTGTCTGCCTGTAAAAATGGCAGCAATCTGAAGGGGAGGATTCTCCCTACTTTTTACCATTAGGAAACAAGCACCTTTTTTTAGTTCATAATATGCTCAATTACCTCGAGATTGATCCATGAATAAATTATAATCAAAACAGACTTACTCACCTTAAAGCTCTCCCGGCTTAAGGTTTCATTGTTGATTCATTATGTTGTCAGTTCTCTATTGGCAGGGTAATGCTTTTTTATATCTGGATAAAGACAGTTCTAGTGGAAGATACTGTTATCTTTAAATGAGTGGGATTTAGCTTTTCTAGTGAGAACAAATTCATCAATGATGAATCCCCGGAGAAACTACTGAAACAAAAATCACAATGTTGCTGGAGATTTATACAGTTCATCAGTCAAAAGGCAGCTTCTGGAAGTTGGGGGGGGGAAGGGTGGGCAGGAGGGGATTTGGGTTTTTCCTTTCTGTAAAATACTCCAGCACAATATTTCAAGCTTCCAATGTTGTGATAATGCAATTAAAACAATGAAATAATACCAGTTAATATCTTTATTTTAGCTCCATTCTTGATGTTATCCCTCCAATGGAAACACAGTGAATTATGGCTATATAGAGACAGATGGATGCAAATAATGCAGCTATAGACATCACTGATACACATGTATAAGTAGACAAGAATTATCTAATTACTTTGCTTGTTGCAGTCTTCTAAGCACTTGCCACGATCCACATATTCATATTAATTACTTTTTTTCTAGGCAGATGTTGATACGACAACATCAGTGTGTGGAGAGTTGAACGTCTGCAAATTAAACCAAACGTACTGTAGAAAGACTTCCAAAGCAGACAGAGTTAAACTCCCCACGTTACGTGCTTGGGCTCTCACTGGGAATTGTGCTGTTAAACCCCCCCTGTGCTCCTACATTGATTAGAGGTGATGTCATTGTAAACTCTTAAATAGCTGTCTCTTCAGCGGTTATTTCAACATGTTTCTGCTTTTGCCGTGTCCAATAACTAATTTCATTAAAATATGGTTTGCCATTTCCTATGGCCTTTGACTCAAAAGTGCCCCAAACCACAGCTCTGAACAATAAGCAGTCTCATCAGCGTTCCCTGTGTCTGAGCATCACTCTTAAGGGGAACCATCAATAAGACCTTCCCAAGCTCCCGAGGCTAAATTTTCATGTATTATTTATTGTTATAGAAAAGATTGCTGGTTTCCAGCGTTGTCTGATGAAATTTGGCTTGGCTGCTTGTGAAGTGCTAGGCTCCAAACACAGAATAACCAGACCATTTGTTTGGGCACACAGTCACCTCCTGTTAAGTCAGTGGAAGCTCATTGTGTCTGCCCAGGCCTGGACCGAGACCGAGGTGTTTCCTTAATTCTTTAGTCCCATTTAACCAGCGTCTGACCAGCACCTGGTTTTTCTATTTGATGGAAAAGCAGCACCAGGCTGCAGAGACTGAGGTTGGATGTCGGTTGTCTAGGTGAATCATCACTTCCTTCATTTGTAAGAGGCACAGATTAGGCAGCTGGATTTAACTGCATGCTTGTCGTTTAGCCTCACGCCTTTCAACATGTCTGCTGTGCATTCCACCCAGCAGCTGTGTTAGATGTGAGAGTCTACACACTTCCACCTCACAGCTTAGAAAATCCATTGCCTTTGTCACTCGCTCTTCACCCACACACAAGATTCTTTTCCTCAGGTCACCCCTTTCACTTCAGCATCCTCAGTGTTTCTCTCTATGGAAAATCAGGAGATTGTCCATACAGTAAAGGATTTATTCTGCAAAGATTTGGCTGTTCTTCCCACAGATTATCTTCAATCAGTCAAGCCATGAACAACTGTCTCCCCTCTCTACTACTTCAGTTAAAACCTCAGCAAAATTAGCTTTTCTGCCTACTCTGAAAGTCAGCAATTCAATTCCTGGCCAGACAGGGATGAGTCCAAAAAAATGCTTTGTCATCAGGTCTTCTGCCCTCTCAAGTCCCAGATTGTTGGCATCAGCACATAAATTATGGAGAGAATAGTTTCCCAGTGACACAGCCACTACGTATTTGTAGCCGAAGTGTATTTCTAATTGCTGCAGCCTAGCAGACGTGTACAAGAGCACTTTTTATCAAAAGGTGTACTTTTTAGGTTTTTGCTGAGTGTCTTGAGCTTTCCAAAACTTGTATCAAGAGCTGAGTCTCTATGTGTGTGCTTTAGAGCCTATTGATTAGATTGAAATTAGACAAATTCTTCCTTCTGTTCATTTTCCTGTTTAAAACCATCCTGGGTTTGCTGTCTTGTTTGGCTCTCTTGGATCTAACATGCCTGCTGTTCGCTGTAATATTTCAAGCGTTGTTTTAAGACACTCTAGAACATTTCCTTTCCATGGTGATGTACAGCAAAGTTTGATGTCTGTAAGGAAGCTCTTGAACGTGACACTGCGGAACAACGTACTCACTGAACAGATGCAACAGGGGCCCTTTGCCCATGGGCAGACTCGGGCTACATCTAGGTTTGGGACAGATGGGGTCTGCAGCATCCTCCCAGTTCTGGTCTTGCATCGCTCAGGCTGAGGCTTTGTCCCAGAGCACAGCTCAGACCCAGCCTGCAGCAAGGCTTCTCCTCTGCAGAGTACCCAGGGGCTGCCAGTCTTATCTGACCTGAGGTTAAAAATGCATTGAGGCTGCAAGCCAAGTCTCAGAGGCAGGGAAGCATTGCAAGGACCTCACTCACCCTCTGGCTCTGTGCTTAGTGCCAAAGACCTAGCAGCCAAGAAAGCTTTGCTTTGTTGTAATGAGAAGCCTGAGGTCCCAGGGTTGGGTGTGGTGAAGGACGGAGCTCTCTGAGGAATTTTTTCTGCTAGAGATAAGCCAGAAGGGCAGGGTAACCTCTGCTGGATTTACCTCATCTTAAAAAATAACAATTTCTAAATTTTTAAACAGTCCTGGGTTTAGCACTCACATTGCAATCCCCTGGTACAGGATCGGTGCCCATAGCAGGGCTGCACCTCGTTGGATATGCTCTTTGAGGCTGCGTTATTAGCGTGAATTAATGCTGGCAGCTGCTGGGGGTGGCTGTCCCCTGTTACTGCCTGCCAGCTTCTGCAGTGCTTCAGTAGCTTCTCAGCAGGGTTTAGTTGGGTGGGCAGAATACTTTTTCAGAGTAAGGAGCTAGTTCCAGGGGAAGAAGGGCATGGTCTTTCTCATCAAGCAAAAATCCACGCTTTCTACCATTTTCCATTCCCCTAAGCCTGTGACTGTGGCACACTGCGTAGCCGGCCATACCTCTGCCGGGGAAGCCAAGGGACTTTGCTTTCAGGAAGCTGGCTGTGAAATCTGAGCCATCACTTTCACATTCTTTGGGACTCAGAGACGTGAGTGAGGAGACTGGAACATGCTCCAGTTGGTTTGGTGTTTGTTGGCCTGACTTGGACAGGCCGGGACAGCCTTCTGTCATCAGGCTGCACAACACAGAGTTTTAAGCTTGAAGAATCTCTGTTGATAATTCAGATAGCCACACAAATAAGCACTGAAGTCTGTGAAACTCTTCTAAGCAAGCTGATGAGAGTTTAATGATGCCTTTCCACATACCATAGAGTCACACACTTGAATTATTTAACGTGATACATTTTCATATATAACCAGGTATGCAATAGGGAAATAGGAGACTGTTGGATGCTGACCTGCAACTCTGCTGCTTTTCTGCTGTGGTATATTAATATTTTAATATTCAGTACACATTTTGAAGTCAGAACCTGAAGCTGATGTTTGATTTTTATTCACTCCTGGCTCTAGTGCAGTCTCACTGGTTCCAATTTCAGCTTCCTGAATAAGAAGCGAGCTGCACTCAGCGGGGACGTGGGACCTCCCCCTCGGGACAGGGCTCACCTTGTTGCTACACACACTCATTAAGCCTAATCCTGCTTGCTGATTCTTGTTTCAGAAACTACCCAGTTTTGGGCCTTACCTGGAACAACGCAAGAAGATAGTAGCTGAGAACAAGGTGAGACTGAAGGAACAGAGCATGCCTGCCGTGCTTCCTGAGCAGAAGCGTTTCGTTCCCAAGAAGCCCGTCCCAGCAATCAAGGTAAGAAAAATACATGCTTATGCATAAGAAATGATCAGCCATCAGGCAGTTGACATGCACAGTCATTTCTAGCAGTTTGAGCTGGTTATTACTGCTTTTAAGCCTGGTAGATGGCATCAAAGACTACTGTTTATGCAGATTTTCCAGCTTTCAGCCAAAAAGGATGGGAGATGATTTGTGATGCATGTGTGCAGGTATTTCCCTAATGTCACTCCATAAAATGAAGATGCTCGGGCAGTGAAGCAATAATTGTAGAACAAGGCATGAGTAATGCCTTCAAGAACAAAGTAGAGCTGTCAACAACTTCTTTCAAGTTGGAATGCCACACTGTGAGCCCAGCTTTGCACGGGACCTTCTGGTTACTCGCCATGTGCTAAATACCTCTGTCTCTCGTGTAGGATCAGTGGAAAAGGTTGGTGTTCAGTACATGTGAAAGCTGTGTCATAGGTTTCCAGGCTGAACTTTTAAAGCTGGGGAATGTTTGTCTAAGTAGCTGATCCACCGTCTACAAAGAGTAAATGTCAAGGTGAAAATAAAACCTGTGACCCCCCACCTTCTGCATAATCCATACGTTGGAGCTTTTCCCTTCCCTCAGGTAGCCAAGAAATGTCAATAAAATGAAACATCAGAAGCTAATTATTCTAGGCATTTACTTTAGACCTCACTTAAACTTCATCTGAATAGGGAAAAGAAGCAGGCAAACCCAATCAGAACTCTCATGTAGGCCCTTTAATAGAGCAGCGTGAGGATTTTATCTGTTGAGTTGGTTGACTGTTTTCCATATGTAGGTGAAAATATCAGGTACCTACAGACAGGGAACTTTCACTGCAGGTCAGGCCTGGAGGAATGCTTGCAAAAATAAGGCCAAATGTAAAACACGAGGGGAGCAGTGGCTGCCAGCAACACCAAAATCCCGAGGGCAGTTTGCAGTTTACAGGTTTTTCTGCAGTTACATGAGGCAGTTATTGCAGGCCGAGTGGTAGAACTGCAGAAACAGGCAAGGAGAAATTGTGAGTCATCCTCCTGTTTAAATTAAATAGTTTGCCACTTCTGTGGGCCTCTCTCAGTTCCTTGGGCTGTTTATTTTGGTTTATGCCATGCTATTGAAATCGCCCCCCTCCTCTCGTGCTGAGGTTCCCATCTTTGTGTACACAAAAAGTTCCAAAGAACAGCAATCTACTCTGTTTTTTCCCCACTGTGATGAGCATTTTCAAAGCCTGCTGACCTCAGAGGTTTTTCGGTTCTTTTCTCTTTGGAGGGAGAGTATTGATGTAGGGAAAAAGAGAAAGAAGCAGCAGCAGCCAATAACTGCATTTTCAATGAGATATCTTGCTTCAGAAAACAGCAGAAACCCAAACAACTGATACCATCCAAAAGCAAATCAGAATGAAGGAAAAAGTTTTAGCGAGAGGGGAAAAAAAGACCCAGACATAAAGGCTTGAAAAAAGCCATAAATAAAAACTTGAGGTCAATAATTTATCAGGCCTAACTCCAAGTACAAAAGCAAGGAAAGAACCAAGTAGAAGGAGAAAGATTAGAAAGAAGAAAAAAGGCTCTACTGCAGGGGAGAGGAAAATGAATTCCCCATAACTACAACTTTTGCTTATGGAGACACTGAACACTGGTGGGTTTGTTGTGGTGTCTGTGAGGAGCTTCTCAGCTTAGTGTCTTTCTCACACCTGCATTTAAAGGAGACTGAAAAAGAGACTGGAGGGGAAGGCAGGAACCACCAAAGCTGGTTCTTGACAGCCTTGCAGTCTGACCCCTTATTTAGAAGGGAATGCTTCGACCAGAGGAACAGCAATGAGGGATGCCTGCTGAGAAACAGGAGAACACCTGGGTTTTGCTTGAAGTGGGGAACTTGCCACTGGAGAGGGAGGTTTTAATAATATTTGTTATTAATGGATCCATCTGTTATTGTTTTGTGGAGAAAAATCCGACAGGAAGATTCAGAACATTCATTAAGTGAAGCCTAATGCAAAAAGGCACTCTTCCCCGATCAGGAATTCTCCCTGGAGAGAGGCAGGGGAGCTCCAACCAGAGGGGTGAACTTGTAACTGTCCCAGAAGCGTTCACATTTAGAATTACAAGTCCCAAGCCATCTCCAAGCAGTTCTGTCTCGGCTGACCCTCCAGACGAAGGGCAGAGCACAGCCTGTTAGTTCAGACCGGGCTATCAGGGAGTGGCACTGGCCGGCTCTTACAGCTATTCCCAGCCTATAACTGTAGTTCTGTGGAGCAGGGAAGAAGTGTGCCTGGAAGCTGAGTGGACCTAAGAGTGAGCTGACTTTGAAGGAGCCATGACCAGTGCTTTGGCTGGGGGGACTGTTGGAGGGTTGCTGCAGTTTTCCTGGTGCCTGCCCAGAACTCCCTCATCTGTCTAATCGGCTGTTGGGTTGGTGATATGCAAATTCCAACATTTGTTTAAATTCCACATGCTGCCAAAATGCCTTTTTTTGTAGATTTAAAACCCCTCTGTGATTATCCAAACTCTAATTTAATTTTTGGATTACTTTTCCCATGGCTTTTCCCTTTATTTTCTCTATTTTTCAGCATTAATTGAAACAGCAGACTTTGATATTCAGCAGAGCTGTGTCTTCTATTCACCCCTGTCTGTAATATCAGAGTTTTTGCTGCATGTGATAATGTGCCTTAGATCTTTTCTTTTCAGTTGCATTTTTGTAAAGCTCCCTCACATGTTTTTACCTACCTCAGGTCACCCCTTTATTACTTTAATTTCTTGCCTTATGCCTTCCTGTTGGGTTTTTTTTTTCCCCCTAATAATTTAGCTTTGTCCTTCAGGGCCTGTACCATAATATTCAGTCACCATTTATCTGCTGATTTTAGTTCCTCCTGGGTTTTTTTTACTCCACAGGTCTTGCTGTTGAGCTTTCCCTGTTTGGTAGCTTAAACACTCTGGCACAGCTCTGTCAGCTTAGCTAGGGCACGACGTGTTGCCCACCTGTTGGGAAAATACCCACAGACGTCCTCAAGCTTAAATTCCCTGTGTTTGAACTATATTTAACCCTTGTCTGCACAGGTGTATTTACATGGTCCTTTGCACTTATATGTATTCAAGTCTGTCTTTTTATGCTGATGCTGTAAGCCCCCAGCTGGAAGACAGCACCTTGAGAAGCATCTGGCCAGTTAGTCCAGTGCTGTGCTTTATCTGTACAAATCCTTCTTGTGGTTTAATCCCAGCCAAGGACTAAGCACCACGCAGCTGCTCCCTCACCCCCCCTGCCGTGGGGAAGAGAACTGGGGGAAAAGACTCAAACTTGTGGTATTGAGAGAAAAGAACGGTTGACTAACCACAAGGGAAATATTAGATGACTAGAAGAGCAGCATTGCAGTAATTATGGTGCTGGTTTCGACCTGAACACCTTGCTGGCATGCTTGGCTCTTGTCAGGGCCGTCTCCTGCTGTGTTTTCTCTTGCTTTCTTTCATCTGTTGGCAAGGTGAGCAAAAGTTCCTTATTTTGATATGCTGTTTGTCAAAGTGCACATTTGCACCACGATAGCACCTGTTTGTCTGGTTTTATAAAGCATCACTGTAGCCCAGCTCTTTGTTTTTCCCTTTGATTAGCCAATTTGCTTCATGGCTGCTTCATTTCAGACCTCTGTCGTGTCGCCAGCCTGTGCTGGAAGCCTGTACAAAACACAAAGTTCACCAGTTGGGTTGCATTTTTTTTTCAGTGTCTTCATAAAGAATGGTGACAGATTCACAAGGCATGGTTCTCATTACAGAAGCCACATTGGATTACGTGTAAAGGGTCATTTGAGTTATTAATGAGTCTCTCTTTAGTTAGTTCTGCAACTGTTTCACTTGTTTTAGGTTTTTTACTTGTTTTAACAAGGCTTGCAGGTCCCTAAGTCCCGGAGCACATTTGATAACCTTCCTTAACTATTGGCAAAGCATCTGTAAAATGTATCCTGTATAAAATTTTAATGAGATCACATGTTTTCGTTTGCAACTTCACCCTAAATTGACCTTGGTTGTGCACCCTCAGATTCTGGTGACGTCTTCTTCCTAAATCCATAAGGTCCTATTCTAACATTTCTTCTTTTCAGCTCACTCTCTCTCAGAGAGCCCCTCACCTTCATTACCCAAAACCAGATGGAAGGCAGGCATTTCCCTGATGGAGGAAAACACTGGCACAGAGAGACATTGACTTTCCTTGCAAGGTTTCGTCCCTTTCCCGTGCGCTGTGTCCTGATTGAGGGCACTTCTGCACAGCCTTTCCTTCTTCCACAACCTATTGAATCCTCAGGATTCAACAGCCCCCACACCCCATGAGGAATAATAATGAACAGAGAGAATACTTGGGATCAAGCACACAACTTTGCTATATAAATGTCAGATTGCTTTGGCAGGAGGGTTTTTTAATGTGACTTTTTGGTAAATCAGCTTCAGCATTTGTATCATGAGCAATGATCCCCCAGAGACATGAAGGCTGTGGTAGGGACCTGTCTTTGGTTCAAACAGACTGCTATTCACACAGGCAGGGCTCTGCTGCTGCCAGTCTACAGCCTACCTGCTTTCTTTACCTGCCTTTGCTGTCAGCTTCAGGTGCACAGAGTTCCTCGAGTAAGCAAACCTTTCTCCTGAATGCACTGTGACGTGCAACGTGGTTTGTGGTGACTTGGGAAGTGCAGTAAGAGGACAAGCGTGTGTGTTCCTCAGATGCAGCACCTGCACTGGGTATGGCTTTCTAATGATCCAATGGCAGGCCTGTGGTGTTCACCATCTCTACAGCACAGTGTGATCTGCACAAAGATGGGCACAGCAGGTCTACAGGCAGCCCTCAATTGTATTTGCAGATACAGGTTTACTAATACGATGGCAAATGAAAGCTAATCACCATAAAACATTTGGCATATTACCATTAAAAATGCAGCTACAGTAATCAAAATAGCGCTGTAAAAAATAATATCCTACTGCACAGATCTGCTCCTTGTGTATACCCAAACCCACATCTGCCTAGCTTAGTGACAAAATGATTTTCTTCTGTACTCGTTAGTAACATAAACCTAATGGATTCTGCTCTGGTTCTCTCCATAGCAACTGAATTCCCTGCCAGTTCCAGTGTCAGGACGAAATTCCCCTCCCAGTTTGCTCAGTACAGTTTTGTTGAGAAGAGTGGGACAGCACAGCAGTAATCAAGCGGAGCACTCCAGGTCCCTCAGGTCGCAAAGGTGTAACTTAGGACAAGATTTCACTCCCAGCTATTTTTGTGTTTGTTGGCTTTAATTGCTGCTGGTAATGCTTAAGCCAGGAAGAACACAGCTTGACTTTCAGAACCTGGCTTCTGTTTGCAGGTCTGGCAGTTGGCAACAAAGCCATTATACTGTAAACAGTGCAAATTTGATCCGGAGGCCATTGAGATACACCAAGTGTGGAATCCCATAGTGCCCTTTTAGACAGTTGCTTTTTGGAGTGAAACCACTTTAGACAGTGAAAACTGATTATTTCTTGCTGCACTGTTTATTTTGCTCCAAACGTTTATGACTTGATGGAAATAAGAAGCTCTGAGATAGCTTGAGATGCAGTAAAAGGGTGCACCTGCAAAACATCTTTGGAGCACCATTGCTTTTTATTCAAGAAAGTCTCAAAACTTGCACATGAATAGAGATACAGCTTTTTGCTTGGGAGAAAGCAGTGATGAAAAGACACAACACCCAGGAGTGTAAACGAGCAGTACATCATTGACTGAGTCTTTTGAAATCACTTTCAGGCCTCTAAAATGCCATCATCCTCCCTGTCTGGGATTCTAACTCCCCAAAAGGGTATTTTGTGAGCTGGGAGGAGTGAGGTTCGATTAGGAATTCAGAAATCACCGTGCCATATGCATTGTTTCTGTTATTCCCTTCCTAAGTTGTAGCTGGAAGAATCTGTTTTGATTGTGTTCTTCTGAGCAACCCTTTCCTGAGCTAACTAATGCTGTCCCACACCTTGAACAGCCTCCCTCCCTCCCATCCCCTAGCTGCTCCCCTGGAAGGCTGTTAACCACCTCACTCCTTTCCCATTTAGAAAGCCTTTGCTTTACATTTACTCGTGGCTGGCTTGTAATCATGCGTTTTGGTGCCAACATTGTCATTTAACTTAAACAGTTCTCTTCTCTCCCTGATGTATACATAGAGACATCATATTCCTGCTCTGCCTTTGTCTTGCTGGGCTAAATATCCTGTTAGGCTCTTTCCTTTTTTGCCTTCTTGCATAAGCAAGGCCCTCCATCCCAGGGTTATGTGAGTAGCCCATCTCTGTGACCTGCCTGAGCTTCCCAGCTTTTGTTGACATCCAAATGATATTTAAAGAATACAAACACGAGTCCAAAACCTCCTGGAGAAAATTGTTAACTACCTGCACTGTTTAAATGTCTGCTCTCAGTCAGGAATCTCCCCATGTTAGTACAGTTATGACATGATGCACACCAGCCTACAGGAGACTTGGAAAGTGCTGGAGCTGAATTCCACAAGGACAGTCTTTCAACTGATACAGAAGACTGCAGAAACCTGAGAACTGTAGTAACCTGAAAACTGCTGAGCAGTTCCCAGTAAATCCATAAACTCTTCTAAGACATGGCAATGAAAATACAGGGGTGTGACAGCTCCTGAGAGATCACATCTGAGTCAGTTACTGCAGCTCATCATCGGAGGCAGCGCTGTGAAGGAAGGGCTGTGTGTTCAAGGCAAGTCCTTTGGAATACCAAAGTAAAAAGTATCAGCTGAAACACTTTCATAGGAGTTAATTGACCTTTTACAGTGGTTTAAGCAAACAGATTTTACTTCAGATCTGCAGTGAAGTTAGACCATGCACACAATCAGCTTGCACAGCTCTATTGATGAGTGCTAATTCATTCAGCTGAGATAACTTGCTCACTTACAGTCATCTGTCCACACTCATCATGCTGCCTTTTGCAAGGTGCTGTAGCTGGTTTATGCCAGAAGAGCAGCAAGGTCCTCTACGTGTTGCTGAGAAGAACTGGAAGGCTTTTAGCATTGAATTACTGCAACCAAGGTATTTAACATACCAGCAGTTTGGGGAGCTGGCAGAGAGAAGTTTTGGGTATTTTTGGTACAAGAAAACAGTACAATTTCCCTGTTCTCCTTCCCAGGCTTGGGATTGAAGTTCTTACCTCAGCAGTCATTAAGAACAGATCATACCATTGCATCCAGTGAGCAAAGACATTTGTGTCATTGCATCAAGATACTATTGTACTTTAAGTAAGTGCTGAAGGCCAAGTCGGTCTCCAAGTTAAAACTTCACTGAGATGAACAGGAGCCAGAGCTGCCATTCAGGAGGCAGAGCTGCCATTGCAAGTTCCCAGCAGGCTCAGGGAGACGAGGTCAACCCACTTCTGCTTTTAATTCATGCAGCAGAGCTGTCCTTTAGAGCTGGCATTGATAAAGCCATCTTATCCTATTGCTCTCATGGGGCATAGGAATAATTTCGGGGTGCTTTGTTGGCTTGAAAGGGCTGCCCACAATAAAGCATGCCATGGAAATTTAATTTACTGGAATCCAGTTCTTCTGCAGCGAGTATCAAAGCCAGTATCTAGAGCACTGTTGTGTGGGGTTAGAAACCATACAGGTAATTGACATACTGCTACACACAATGAGTAGTTGCTCATTATTACAGAGTGAACTTTTTTAGACTGGTAGGAAGAAGGTAAGAATTGCTGCTTCAAATAGTACTGAGAAACAGAATAGAAAAGGAATCTTTACCATGTTACTTGGGGATGCAAATCCAAAGGTAAACACTTACATTTCTGGGCAGGCTCGTCTGTGCGTCATACTTGGCTTGATCCTCAGCATTCTTCAACTGACTTGGATCAAACTCCATGATCAAATTCCATCATCAAAATCATAATGACTTCTTGGTTTATTACAGTAGAATGAAGCCAGTTCTGCTCTCCCGTTGCTCAACAGTGCTAACCCCTTTCTAAGCAAAAAGTATTGTTTCATCACATACATAACCTGCATTTACTGAGCTCAGCTTGAGCTCAGAATCTGGCACATAAAATGGAGCTTGTTTTGAACAGCAGCAGGAGTGTGGTAAACTCACAGAACATGCAGGCAGCCGATGCAGTGCCACAGAGTGAATCTTCAAATGCAGCTTCGTCTTCTGTGCTACACTGCTTCCACAAGCTGAACTAGTTTAACTGAGGGATAGTCCAAAGGACCTGGGGCTTGTCTCTACTGTTGACTCATTGAAGCTGAACTGCCACTGAACTGTGCAGTTTCCCCTTGATGTAAAGTGGAAATGGTTTGCATCAGGGAGGTCCCAAAGGACATATTTTGGAGGCCATGTCTTGCCCTGTGGTCCGTATCCATACGCTGTCCTGCCACACACCTTCACCTTTGCAGCACAGATGTGTAAGGCTGATGCCAGAAAGTCCTCCTGAAGCGAGGTTGGCAGGATTAGACCCACAGCTTCTGTACAGCATTCGCTCTAAACTGATGAGCATGTCATTTGTGCTTCTTACCAAAGGGACCAAAGCAGATGCTGTTCACTCTGTTTATTTGATCATGCGCCTTCCTTTCTTTTCTTGCTCTGAGTTCTTAACCCTGTGCTAATGAGCAGTGACCAAGGATGCTCTGGCTGGCTGTCACTCCTGTTTCACGCTCCACCTTCTTGCTTAAAGTTGCACACAGTAATGGCAAAACAGGAGCACATTCAAAATCAGGTACTAAATGTGTACCCCATTCATAGGATACATTTGGATGCAGATGCATACTTGTAGTGCTGCCTACATTCACCAGGTGCCTGCGTGGAGCATTCCTGTGGTTTACAGGAGAGATGGAGGTGGGCAGCTTGGGGAGAAATCCTCCTCATCATCACAGTGATGTTTGAAGTATTCCAGTACTAGAGAGTGCTCCTGTGCAGCTATAGAAACTGCTCAGGTGTCTTCTAAATGAGTCGGTAACTTTTTCTTTCCCTAGGATATAATTGGAAAAGCACTGCAGTATATTGGAGCATATGGTGAGCTCTGCAACACAGAGCAAGTTGTGGCTCTGATTGATGAGGAAACGTGCATCAACTGTGGCAAATGTTACATGACCTGTAATGATTCCGGCTACCAGGTAAGAGCACAGCTGTAATTAGCAGAAAGGCACCATGAGTTATCTTTCTGCTGCTGGGAAGGAAGGATCTACCTTCTGTTAATAAGCAGGTGGTAAAACCAGATGTCTGAGGTGGTGGGTTTGCCCCCTGCATGCCCCAGGCTGAAGCTTGCAGAAATCACTGTGACCAGAAAGCAGCACAAATCTGAGCTGGGGCTGCTGTCTGCAGCGAAGGATCCAGCTGGTTGCAGCTCAGTGCAGTGAGATAAGCTGCAGGAAATGTATCAACATTTCTGTGATCGTGCTCCTTGCTGTGTCCCCTGGAGCCTGTCTGCAGAGAAAAGGGCAGCAGAAGAGGGGACATGTTCTTGCAGAAAACCCAAATAGATTTTTCACAGAACCCAGTACACAGGGAGCAGTAACTTCTACAAGACTTTTGGCATTCATCTCAGTCTGAAAATAGTTTCTCAGAAGCTAATACTTTAACTGAGCACCGAGTTTCCCCTGAGCACCACGACCTTTTGTTGACGCTTCAGTGTAGCCAGTGGTAGGTCTGATCAATTTAGTCATACAGTCAAAGAAAGAAGTGTCCCTGTTTAAAATCAACTCCTGCCACCAGAACAAGTGTGCCAGAGCAAGGGAAGATGTGGGGTTTTTTTCCACTGAGGTGAGAAAATGAGTACTGCATTTATATCAGATTACATTACTACAGTGGCCTTTTCACTGTCTACCGTGGTTCTTTACCCTGCATTCTTCACCTCTTAGCACCACATTTCCCAGTGAAGGGGAGGAAGTAGCCCTTGGAGGGCAAAGGACTGTGTTTATATTTAGTAAAACTTCTTCTTTATAATTGCAATTAAATAAAACAGCACCAAAAGAACCAAAGTTTAAAACCTCAGGAAGTTTTCTAAGTACAAAACAAAAAGGGAGTGGAGTCCCTTGATTAATTAAGGATATTGAAAAGTAATTAATTGCAAAGAAATTCTTAATTGCAAAGAAATTACATCCTCCCACCTTCAAAATATCACCTGCTTTTTGCTTCTCTTTGTTTCAAAAATACCCATGAAGCTCTGCAGAGCTGTCACCTTGTCTGACTCCAACAGCAGAGCTTTCCTTGATTTAGAGTTGGCACTGCAGTCCCGACTTCCAGCTCCCTTTGAAGATGTGCATTGTTGTTAGGGACAGAGGAAGGAGCCTTTCTTAAATACTCACAAAGCAAAGTCCTCTTTGTGCTCTAGCTACACTAAAACTTGTAGGTTCAGGGCAGTCAGTATCTACTTCATGCCCTCACTGGTTGCTACAGCAACTTGCAGTGCTCTGTCAGTGCCAAAAGCCCAAATGCTGCAGATCTGCCTGAGGACCAACCTGCAGCAGCATCTGATGCTTCCCATCTTCCTCCCCCCACTCCCAGTGGGGACTGGGGACATTTGCTGAGGTACCACTTGTTTGCAGAACAGCCAGAGTTCAGCCTTCAGGCCTGATTTTTCCTTCCTAAAACTCTTAATAGTGGTTGGGTTTTCTGACTTCTTTTCCTTTGCTAGAATTGCTTCTTAGAAGCTTCTGCAGTTGTGTGATGCTCCTGGTTTTGCCTTTAATTGCCATTTCCATTATACCAGGAGCTTATTTCATTGAGGCTGCAATTGTGAGTTCACATTCAAATACACTTATCACCCTAATTGGTAATGAGGATGCACTGCATGGCAACCTGAGAACTAGAGCGAGCTCTGCCTGCCCAAAACTCAGACATCCCTGGCAAAGATCTGCAAAGGACACTGATGATAAGCACAGCATGCTCTGCTTTTTCTCTGCTGTTTATTACATTAGATTGATGATGCTTTGCTGGAAATATAAGTCAGAGCCTGCATTGTGGGGAGCTGTGCTGCGCTGCAGCCTCGCGGCCATGGGCTACAGTCTCCCTAACCAGTGACCCTGCCAAATGGCTGCCTTGGGAAGCGTTTCCTTGACTGGAAGGAGAAGTGAGTTTCTAAACTCCCCAGGGAGTTTAAACATCATGGACCAAACTCCTCCTTTTGTAAGCAAGCCGTCCTTGTGACCCTTTGGGGAGCTTTCACAGAGATCTAATTTGGCCCCTATTTCTATATGGGTGTGGGGGGTGTTCTGCTCCCGGCCTGTTGCACAGTTCCTAGAGCTGCAGCTCAGAACCACACCAAGATGTTTGCAAGCGCCGCAGTGGGAGCAGCTCCGGCCTCTTCCCGTGAGCCACGTCCGTAACGTCTGTTCCCATCCACAGGCCATCGAGTTCGCTGCCGACACGCACCTGCCCGCGGTGACGGACGGCTGCACGGGCTGCACGCTCTGCCTCAGCGTCTGCCCCATCCCAAACTGCATCCGCATGGTGTCCCGCACCACGCCGTACGTGCCACGCCGAGGGCTGCCCCTGGCCCGCAGCCCCGACTGCTGACACACACCCCGAGACAGACACGGACCCTGAGCTCCCCTGGCCACAGCCTGACTGCTGACACACACCCCGAGACACACACCCCGAGACAGACACAGACCCTGAGCTCCCCTGGCCACAGCCTGACTGCTGACACACACCCCGAGACACACACCCCGAGACAGACACAGACCCTGAGCTCCCCTGGCCACAGCCTGACTGCTGACACACACCCTGAGACACACACCCCGAGACAGACACAGACCCTGAGCTCCCCTGGCCACAGCCTGACTGCTGACACACACCCTGAGACACACACCCCGAGACAGACATAGACCCTGAGACACACACCCCGAGACAGACACAGACCCTGAGCTCCCCTGGCCACAGCCTGACTGCTGACACACACCCCGAGACAGATACAGATCCTGAGACACACACCCCGAGACAGACATAGACCCTGAGACACACACCCCGAGACAGACATAGACCCTGAGACACACACCCCGAGACAGACACAGACCCTGAGCTCCCCTGGCCACAGCCTGACTGCTGACACACACCCCAAGACAGACACAGACCCTGAGACACACACCCTGAGACAGACACAGACCCTGAGACACACACCCTGAGACAGACACAGACCCTGAGCTCCCCTGGCCACAGCCTGACTGCTGACACACACCCTGAGACAGATACAGATCCTGAGCTGCTCCTCACCCCCAGTCCCGACCACCAAGCCACAGACCCTCAGCCACCCCTCAGCCCTGTGCCTGTCTGATGCTATTGATTGCCTCTCTAATTAGCCCTTGAAAAAGCACACTTATGACAAAGCCCTGTTGTACCGGTGGCCGTTGCAGTGAATGCTGTGGCTTTCACAACTCAGGCTTGGAGTCACAGGAAGGCAGCAATTAGCCAGTCGTGGCTGCCAGTCGCCACCATGCAACTTTCCCCTCGCCATTTGGGCTCTAATTCCCCAATTTCTCTCCAGACTCTTGTATCTCTATGAATTTTCTGGCTGTAAATATAATTAAGAAAGCATTTCTAATGAGCTACGATTCAATGTACAAGCTAACTCCTCTCTTCAAGGAGGCATTTTGTAATTAAACATTGCATTTAGTTTTAAAAGAGTTTCTCAGAAGATGTAATTAACTACATAGCATGCAAACAAAGCAATGTGGCTTCTATTTTTCTATGGGAAGGAATGAAAGGGAGTTTAAAATAGGATTTAAGAACTGGATTAATCACTTTCAACTACCACAGCATATGGTATTGTATTTTTATAATCCTTTCTAATTCTTTCTCACACTAGTCACTTTAAGGAATAAATTTGCTGTGCGCTGACACATGCTGGACTCTTCAGATGGCTTCCAGGGGTGGCTTGAGCATTACTTTCCCCCAGAGAACACTCACAACGTCTCTCTAAAGCAGCTAAACTGGCTTGTTATGAAGTCCGGGTCACATTTCAGGATTCTGAGATGTGGTAGCATTTTTTTTTTTTTGCTCCAAGCTCACTCCCTAAATAACTTTTTAATTGTGCCAATTAAGGTTCCAGAACACACAAGTTACAGGTCAGAGCTCTGGTGACGTGCCACAGGGACACAGACCCTGCAGCCTGCCTTTGCCAAACACACACACGTCGGGCAGACTGGCGAGATGATGATTCCCCCGGTGCCAGTTCTTCACACTTATTGGTTATGTTCGGTTCTAAGAGCTTCACAACCAAAGAGAAATACTGAATTGCTAAACAATACCTCAGTTTTAGTCCGTTTCTTTGGTTCACAATAGGAACTTCCTCTCTGTTATGACTGTATTGCTGTCTGCTTTACTCCAGCACGCAAAGTCCTTACTTTCATCGTCATTGTGACACACCAATTCCTTTTCTTATACCCTGTATTGCAATCAGCAAAAGCTTTGATTAAAAACATACCTTGACTTCTGTTTCTTGATTTATGAATTGTGCAGGGAGCGTTGAAACCAGCTGGGGGTTGGGGGGCAGTTCATCTGCTAAATCCAGTGTTCTCCTGGAGGTCTGTCGGGTGCTGGTTCATGATCGCCAAGGTTCACTCCGCGGATCATCGATGAGCCAGCTCAAATGCACATGATTCCATTACCTGCCTCCAGTGCGGAACGTGGGGTGCTCTTTGCCCCTCTCTGGCACCTCTCTGCCTGCCTTTGGCTTGTGGTCCTCGTGCAGCCCTTCCCCCCTACACACACACAGAGGTAGAGGCATGCTCTGGGTCACTAACCTTGTGAAGTCTCCTGGGGTGTAGCAGCCTGGCTGCAGCAGCACTGTTTGTTTGCCACGTTGGTCCTGCTGGATGCGATGCCTGGGCAGCTGCAGCCTGATCTCCACCATGAGCCTCTCGGTGTACTCTGGGTGTTGCTCCTCGTCGTCGTGGATTTTTCACACTCGGATGAAAACAGGAACAGAGACTCATACTGCTTAGGAAATATTTACCTGAAACTTCTTTAAAGCTCTCACTCTCCTGGTGTTTTTCTTATCTCCTGTGAGCTATGGAGGACTCACAGGCTGGACAAGCTGGTTTATGACCAAGCAAGGTTTGGAGCCTGTGCATGTTCTGCCTGTACCTCTTTGGGAGAGCTGTCTGACAGGCAGCGTGCCCTGGCGTGGGGCAGGAAAAAGACATCAAAACCCCCTTGTCTGCAGGTAACATTTGATATTCTCAGTTAAGCAGAGGCTAGGAGAAGCAGCTGGCTTCTCCCAGGCTGTTAGCATGTACCACTTCTTTTGTATCTCACCTGCCCTGACCCCCGAGGGCAAGAGGCTGTGTGTTACCTGCTGCTGCACTGGCCAGTTTCTCCAGCTCTGTCCTTGCTGCATCCTCAGACCTGCTTGCCTCCCTGGCCTGAAGGCATCACACCTGGTGGTATGGCTTCCTGTAAATACAGGGCAACACCAGGAGGACTAATTCAAGCAGCTGAGCACACGTAACCACAAAATTAGAGCTTTCCCTGAGCTAGTCACGGGACATCCAGTCTTCACCAACAGCTACAACATCATCTTTGGAGGAGCAAAGGCCTTCTTTAGGAACCCACATTAGACTCAAGGCTATCATTTGCTTACCAAAGAATAACAGGCTACATCATGCAGGTTTCTTACTCACTGACTGCCCTCTCCCCAGCTCACGTTCTATCAGGTCCATTAAGAGTTTCAGGGAATATGCTCCCAAATGACTGTGAATACGTTCTGACAGCCACCAATAAGCCCGTGTGTTGCAGGAGCTCAGAGAAATGGCCACATTTAGGTTTCCTGCAGGACAGTCATCGGGTTCAGGAGAGGTGTAAACAGGCAGGAAAGAAAGAAAGAGCTACAAAGGACACTTGCCTGGGTGTTATAGGTTTTGTCACAGCCGTGCTGGGGAATCCATCCCATTCCATGCACCCAAGAGCCAGGGAAACAAAGCAAATCAGGAAAATGGGGTGTGTGCTGCCAACACTGTAACCAGTTAGTGACTAAGGGAAGTGAAGCTTCAAAGTGTGAAAGTTTCCAAATGAATCTCATGCATGCCAGTGATTTAGCTGCATATTTAAGGAATTATGTATTACTAAAGGCGAGCTGGGTGAGGCCCTGCCAGCCCTGCCCTCGCAGGCTGCACGCACGCTGTCCTGTCAGCCACTGTTACAGACTGGTGTAAATGCTATTTGACAAATTACATAATGACAGAAGTGCCACAGCTCATCCTGCAGCAGCGCTTCCTTATTCACATCATATTCCTGCACAGAAAAAGGCCCCCATGTGCAAGTCCAAGAAATACTTGAAGAAGCTGCCAAATCTGCTTTTGTGCCTCTCAGTGCACCAACAGACATTCACTGGGAGACGAGCAGCTGGCAGCGTGGGGCTGGCCACAGCAAGAGCCACAGCTGAAAAGTTACACAGCACTTATTTTTAAACATACCTGAATTTTTAGTATCAGTTTGATCTGGGTGCAACTGGAGCAGCCTCTGTGCAGGAGCTTGAGGGGCAGCCTGGATCCCCAGAGCTGGAGCCTCGGTGGTGCCCGTCGCTGCTCCTCACTCTGCCGCCTCTGCGGATGCCCATCTGCTCACTTCATGAAGTTTGACAGCAGCAAACTGTAGCTCCCCTGTCCGGCCTCTCTGCCCCTCTTTGTTAAACCTCAGAGGCGTGAGGCAGCGCTTTTCCAGCCCCCGGCCTCTGTGAGCAGGGAGGCAGCAGCCTCAGCGGCTCGCTGCCCTTCCCGCAGCCTCCAGTGCCACATGCTCTCACCTTTAGCTCCTCCAGCTTTGGTGGCTTTCAGTCTTTTATCTCAAGGTGGCAAAAGTGATTGTGAGATACGAGGCTATTCAAACTATCAACCTTCCAAACCCCAGCTGAGTGCCATCACTCCCGTGCCTCAGGCAAACCTCGTTGTTCAACGCACTCCAAGGCTGTAGCCTTAGAACCACGACGTTGAGCACAGCTCCTTCCTACCAAGAAGATGATCCTGCCGCCACGTTCTGTCCCTGTGGTTCATTGTTTTTCTGCTGTACCATGGGGCTGGGCATGCTGTTAAAATTTTATATGTATTTTTTCCAACAAAAAGCTTCATGTTTCCCAGCAGAAAACACTTTTTTAGATAAAATATTCATCTTCTTGGCAAAGGTTTCAGTTCACCAGGCTGCTCCTCTCCTTTGATGAACAGTGGAAGATGGGTTTTCATTGGCAACATCTGGCACCCTGGCAGACTCTCTCGGCAGCTGGATTGGTAACTTCAGAGTTGCTTCTGGGTCTCTCGTATAATTACTCTGCTTATGGGCCATCTGCGTTGCTTCAGCTTTGCTGCTGCCATTTCCTTCCTTTTCTGAGGAACCACAAGCTCTCCACTTTTATTTCTCCAGCTCAGTTCTTAGTAGCTCTTCCTCAGGTTGTGCTGCTGAGCCTCGTGCACGTGTCCACGCCGGCCTTGCCCAGGAACAGAGAGCCTGCATTTATCCTTCCTGTTTTCTTGGAGGTCTGAATGTGCCCGTCGTGGTGTTTTGTGCTTTAAGAGCAGAGCTGCTCTTTGTCACCAACCAGAGAAGCTGCAGGCCAGCTTGGCACATGGACACGAGCCCCCTCTGCATAAGTAAAGCCTTAAACCATCTCAAATCTTAACAGAAAGCATGTCCACACACACAGACACACTTTCCTCTTCTAGCTTAAGCAATCTAAAGTTACCACAAGGAACAGCAATGTTCATTTTCTGACAAAGAGCTGCGAGTTGTCAGGCTTTCCCTTGACACACCTACCTGGGTGCTCTCAGACACCGGGGCTGGGCAATGTACAGGCATTAACAGAGCAAAGTCCTTCCTGCCGTGGCTCCACAGATGAAAACTGGAGCTGTTGAGTTCGTCAGTGCTTTGCTAAATGCTGCTGTAGCTCTGAACTCATCGGGGTTTCCTGTAGAGCCGTAGCAATGCCAGCCCTCTGGTGCTGAGCCAGCACTGCAGAGCAGGGAGCACAGGGAGGGTTCCCGGGGCTCTGCAGGGAGCTGCCTCCGCACCTCACTGGCACTGCCTTCCAGCCCTCTCCACACACGGAGGTCAGGGAGTGCTGACTGCATCCCGTGGGCCTTGACATGGATTCAGCAACCAGGAGCCTTAAGACAAGGGCAGCAAACAGTTTCAAGCTGTTGCTCGCAGGTTGTTGAGGTACTATGTAACAGGAGAGCCTTAATAAATGATTGTCACACAAATAGACTCAGTTGCAGCCATGGATCTGCCTTGTCTTTTTTTTCACCTCTTTTAAGACCAGAGATTTGGTCCTTTGTGGTACCAAGTTGCTCCTCAGGATCACTGCCTGCAGTGGCAGGAGCTCTTCTGCTGCAGCCCAGCCAAGAACCAATCGGTATCTAATGCCTCCAGTGGGCAACTCACCCTGGTAATTGCTGATGAGAGTCACACACCACCAACTACAGCTAATCACCATCTCTTTAAAGGACATTTTTCCTCACCTGTTTAGTTGTCACTGCTGCTCCTTGGAGACAGGTTTGGGCCTCCTCACTGAAACCTTCGCCTTCGGTTGCTGAGAAGGAAAGTTCCTCAGGAACTGCGCTCCCGTTGTCACGCAGATGGGATGGCTGGCAGATAAAAGTCAGTCACTCTGTGAGCACAACCCCAGGTTCGGTCAGTCTGAGTTCAGTGAGGGAAGGCAGTGCCTTCTGTGGCTCCTGTGAGTGTGCCATAGTCTTTGCATTTTAGGCAGAGGGAGTGAGGTGGAGTTTGACTGGTCTCAGGGTAACACAAGGGAGCCAAAGCCAGTGGGTGACATGTGCCATGGCATGGGGCTACAGCCTGATTCCTCACTGAAGTATTTAAGACTTACTATTTTTATACAGAAAGCATGCCAAAATGCAAGGGGAAAGAGTACAAAGTCTACTTGCCCCGAGGTGAAGCAGCCAGCAGGCTGGGAAGCACTCAGCTGCCAGTGCCCAGGCCCGACTGCGCTGGTGTCCCAGGCAGGCACCAACACGTGTACTGGCTCACCACCACACGCTGAGCAGCCCCATGCTGCTCTCCCTGGATCTCCTGTGCATGAGTAAACCCCTGTCACAAGTTTTACGAGGTGCAAACATATATGCCATTTTATGCTAGCAGCCTATTTATTGGATTAGCTCGAGGATTTGATGCAAAAGCTTAAGATGATATTGAAAACACACATCACTTCTATTGTAGCTAAGAAAATCAGCTTTGGAATTAGAGAGACCTCGTATCTGGCATTATGTATAGCCCTTTAGCTTTTTTAGCATGGCTGCTCTTTGTTGCTATGGCAACTGAATTAACCATTTCATTAATGTAATGGAACAAACCCTGCTGATCCATTTTTGCACTCAGGCAGCTTCCAGCAGCCCTGTCACACCGTGTCCCTTTCACCTCGGACCCAGGATTTCCTCAGCACTGCCAGAGGGGTTTGGGTTGTGTTTTCCCTTGATAGGGAGAGGCTGAGCTGTTGTTCCTGTATTTTTGGCAGCTAAACTTACCTGGGTGTCTCTGGGCAGCTGCTGTGTGGCACCCCTGCAGGGGAGCAGCAGCCTCCCCAGGCAGCAGGCAGCGCAGGGACCTGGCTGGTTCTGCACACCAGAAAAGAGCAAATCAGTTAAAATAATGAAGCTTCATGCCCATGGCCAGCTCATAGGTGAAGCCTGGCATGATGTGGGCTACTGTAAACAGCACCACAACCCGGCTGTGCCCGCTGCCCAGTTGCTGAACTGTGGTGGTGAAGGCAGCTGGAGGGCCATGCTCTTTGTTTGCCTTGGGTTTAACACTCCCCAAGCCGTGCCCACACGTTCTAACGGCCACTGCAATAACAGCTCCAGCAAAATAAGACACATAGGGGCAGGGGCAGCTCTGTGTGCACAGCTCCTCTGAGCTCTGCCATTCCAGGGGCTGCCCTTCCCTGAGACCCACACAACACCCCACACTGCCCTCAGCAGCTCAGGGCTCAGCCAGCAAGAACCAAAACGGGCCCCACGGTCAGCTGGAAAAGCTCTCCACAACACACTGCTGCCAGGTACTCACCGAGGCCATGGTGGCAGAGGCAGGGCCCTGGGGAGCTGGAGACCCCTCAGCTCTAACCCTCTGTGCCCATCAGTGCCACACTGCCCAGGAGGGCACCAGCCATGCCCTGAGACCAGGGCTGCTGCTGCTCTCAGCCTGGCTGAGCCCCAGCAACGTGACACCAAGCACAACCTGACTGACACACATCTGTCTGTCCTTCCAGGGCAGCTACCAGTGCAAAGCCACGGGACAGACCGATGGTGGGAGTCCCTGCAGTCCCCACAGACGAGGTGGCCTGTCTGATGAGGGCTTTGGTTGGGGTTGGCTTGCCTTTCTCTCCGGCAGAACTCTGAAGTTGGTAATGTGAGACTGAAGTTTTACTGGAAACAGAGCAGATGTGTGAATGGTTTTGAGAAATGAGTTAATTAACTTGGGAGGTATAAACCCTTTCATTAAAGAGACAAGGCGTGGAAGCAACAGCCCAGTAACACATTGCCTGCTGCACGGCTGCTCGCTCACTGCTGTCTGAGGAGATGGATAAAGCATCAAATCTACATGACAGAGCACAGTTTGTGTCATTCATGTGTGCTGCCTTCCTTCCCTGCCCAAGTTAGACTTGATGTGCTGCCTCCTATGGAGTTCCTTGTGTAAGAAACACCTGGAGACTCTGAAGAAGGAGAAAGTTCTGTAAGGCCTCCCCCTGGGCACACCCAGAGGCTCTGTGGCCACTGAGGTAGAGCTGGTGCCATGTCCTGCTCCTGCCTTTGCTTCTCTTTGGCTCAGGAAAGCACCTTCCCCACTGCCTCCTGTCACAGCACTAGGTAACTGCAACATTACCTATCTGTACATTGTAGGGGAGGTGCTGGGAGCAGTGATGGTATGTCAACGTTAAGCTTCTGAATCGATGATGTAGTTTTAGGCAGCTTCCACACCTGGTATCAGTTTAGCCAGAAGATGATGTCCTGGCATGATTAACAGAGCCCGTGGCTTCCAAAAGCATGGCACCTGCACACCTTTTCCCACACACACAGGTTAATATCGGTACAATAAGCAATACACATTACTCTGAAACTTGACCACAGTTTTCTGTCCTTCACTAGAACTCAGCACGCTTTAAAAGCAGCCATCAGCTGCTTCAGACATTCCACAAGCATGGGGTGGTTTTCAGGGCCAGATCCTTAGCTGCAACTCACTGGAGCTTGTCCAAACACGAGGAAAAGATAGCTATGTTTAAAATAACTGTGTTTCAAACAAAGCAGGGTCTGGCCTGACCTTCCTCTCCCTACTCCCATGTGCAGAGAACGCTCAGGCACTGGTCCCGGGTGAGTCCATACCTTTGTGCCTGAGGAAATGTCCTCACGGGCCACGGGCACTGGGCACAGCTGTGAGCCCCAGAGGGGCAGGCATCCCCTCTGCCCTGGGCCAGCCGTCAGACTAGCCTTGCAAACCTCTTCCCTCTCCCCAAAGGGCCTGACCAGCACGGAACAACCAGCTGTCTCTGCACCGAGCTGGGCAGTCCTGCCGCATCCAGCCCAGGGCTGCTGGAACTCGGGTCCCTGTCGCACTCTCCATCCCTGTCGCACTCTCCATCCTGCTGGCCCTCTCCATCCCTGTCCGTCTGCATCCCCGTGCCGCTCGGTCGGTGGGGGCTGCGGTGCCGCTTTCCGCCGGCAGGGGGCGGTGTTTCTCCGGGAGGCCGGTCACGCGCCGGCAGCCGTGCGGGGTGTGACGTCATCGGTCGCGCGCGCCCGGTGCTGCGGCGGCTGGGTGCGGGGGGGGGTGCATGTGCGGGAGTGGGTGTGTGCATGTGTATGTGCGGGGGTGTGTGCATGTGCGGGAGTGTGCCTGTGTGGGAGTGGGGGTGTGCATGTGCGGGGTTGGGTATGTGCATGTGTATGTGCGGGGGTGTGTGCGTGTGCGGGGGTGTGTGTGCATGTGCGGGGGTGGGTGCTGCCGCCGCGGTGTGCAGCGCCCAGCACCGCACCTCGGGTGCCACACAGCCAGGGGTGCTGGTCAGGAGCAGCTGGGGTGACTCCCTGGGCAGCCTGGCACAGGGGCTGACAAGCCTCTCGGGGAAAAAGTTGTGCCCCAGCTCTAATCTCAGCCTGCCCTGGGACAACTTGAGCCCATTTCCTCTTGTCATTCATTCCTGGGGAGCAGATCCCCAACTCCATGCAGCCTCCTGTCAGGGAGTGTCAGAGAGTGCTCCCAGCTCCCCGCAGCCTCCTCTTCCCCAGGCTGAACACCCCCATTCCCTCAGCCCCTCCCCAGCACCCTTGTGCTCCACCCTTCCCCAGCTCCCCTGCCCATCACTGGCCACGCTCCAGCCCCTCAGCGTCCCTCTTGGAACAAGGGCCCCCCAAAAAGCATTTCCTTTTTCCCTACTCCAACAGCAGCACCCCGCTCAGGGGCTGTGACGTGAGTCATCCTGTGTTTTACCTTCCCAGCGGACAGTGACACAGACCAAACAGGAGGCAGAGCTACTGCCACAGACACTCTGGACAGCAGAATAAAATTAGCATCACAAGAAGGGAAGGGAAAGTATTACTGTTACCCAAGCACTGCTGAATTAGCCAGATGGAGCCAAAAATAGATTGGAAACGTCTCTGTTGTAGCCAAAAGAGTATGACTTCATGTTACTTAAGCTGAAATGGTATTTTGCTGCATATAAACCTCAGACATACAAACAGTGCCTTATATGCACTCATCTGCAAAACCTTGTGTGTGTTTGTGCTTTACATGCTCCACATTTCATATGTAACTCTCGACAGATGCCAATTATTGCTCAGGGTTAAGCTTCTGCTTCTAAGCAAGTCATGTGAGGCACTGTTAAAGGCTGTCCCTCTGTCTCCAAAGCTCTTGTCTATGGGAGACACAATTTAAAGCCTGGCTGGGGATAAGAAAGTGTGTTAGAGGTGCTGATGGCTGCACCCCTGGATACCAAGCAAGAGCTGGCTGTACTCCTCAGCTTTTTGCAGATGCTGTTCATTTATCTGCCCTTCAACCACAAGGCTTGTAGACCTGTTCCTCTTCCAAGGCCAGGTCTATCATAGGCACACAGAACACCTCTGCTCTTCCCTGCACCCGTGCAGCCACTTTGGGCTACAGCTCACTCCTCTGGGCTGTGCCTTCACACGCTGGCAGGCCCTTCTAGTGCCATCAGCACCAACCCAGCACCAGCACAGGAGCGTGAAGCAACATTAAACACACACACAAGGCCTGAACCACCCCAGCAGTGAGGTACCGAGGTCGCTTTCCTACTGCAAGGACACAAGCTGAAGAGCTGTCCTCAGGATAACAGGCACCCCTCGGGTTTCTCCAGGGCAGGACCTGGGCAGCTGTGGGGCCTCTCCCCTCGGCTGCTGAGCACAGCCCCAGTCACCCCAGAGCTCCAGCCCGACTGCACTTCACTACTTGTGAGGCTTTCCACTGTTTTCACGTCACTGAAAAAAGATATTGGCATCTAAGTGAACTCCTTGCTCAGCAGCACGTTACTGTAGCATAGGCACATTCTGAGGGGGTGAATACCGGCCTTTCTCTGCCCTTCATTGCTCTGAAGCCCTCTTGCAGGACATGGCTCAATGTCATATCCTGGACACAACCAAAATGCTGTCTCTCTTCCGAGGCAGCTCCTCCTGTCTCTGCCTGTGCCCCGTGCCACTGCTTCCCTCAGCTTTGTGCGTCCCTCACACCGCCTGCTCCTTACTGCACAGCCACAGCAAACCAAGATCACCTCAGCATTCCCCGAGCATGCAGCTGCCTCAGCACTGGCTGTCTCAGAGCCCTCAGCCACCCTCCCAGCGCAGGCCAGGAGCAGCTCCCCCAGCCATGCCGGGTGCTGATGGCGAGCGGAAGCCACCACTGAGTCCCCCACACATACCCCAGCTCTCTGACCTGGCTTTCCCGTGGTGATGTCCGTGACAGCAGCCAGACAATGCTCCAGAAGCCACAGCAAGCAGAGAGACAAGTGCAGCAGGCAGCTGTTCTTCCCCCTCCTCTCCTCGGCAGTCCTGTCCCGGCCGTTGTCCCTCCAGAGTGCAGCCCTCAGACACCTTCCATGGCTGCAGGCTGCTGCAGCGTGGCATCACTCTGAGCAGCCCCTCAGACACCTTCCATGGCTGCTGCAAGGAACAAGGATGTGCAGCACCCAGTGAGCCTCCAGCTTCTATCCCAGCATACAGCCCACTCCTAAGGCATACATACCCCCTCTGGGCTTGAATGGTTAACCCTATGTGTTGCAAGGGGCACTGCCTCATTCCTGGGAGAGTCTGAACTCATTCCTGACTCATGTTAAAGCCACAAATGCTGCACTGCCACTCAGGGCAGCTTATTTCTGCTCAGCAGAGCCCATGGCAGCATGTGGCTCCTGCTCCTTGGGCCCAGCCATCCCGCTCATCCCTCTGCCTGCTCTGCTGCTGCTACCTCAGCTCAGGACACTGCTATTCTCTGCCCTCACTGCTTCCTACACCTGGCTGCAGCAACATAGGGTTTGCTGCACACAATGAGAGAAGAAACCACTGACAAAGGTTTCCTTTGCTACTGGAAAGATGCCCCCTCGGTGCTGTGACAGTGGATGCAGAACAAACAGAGCTGTGCCACCAGCAGCCACAGCAGGGAAGCTGCTCTGCCACTGCTGCTGCAGCCCTGCAGGTTCACACCACCCTGCTGTCACACACCTTCCTGGCAGCATGTGCCACAGCGTCTGCAGCGGGGCTGAGGCAGGGGGGCAGGAGCACCCAGGACCAGGGCACACACCATGCCCTGTGCCTCTCTCCTGGCAGACAGCTGAAAAGATGCGTATTTCCCAAGCACGATTGCTGTGAATTTGGTAAGAGCCTGCAAGTTTTAGTGTTTACAGATGGCTTAATTTGGCAGTCATAATTGTTATAGGAGCTACTAATCTAAGGGGAGTTGAAGGCTGCCAGAAGAAAAGTATGACAATTAGAGTCTAACACCCCATTCCATGGGTGCTCATAACTTAGCACCATTACAGACGCCGTCAGGTGCCCTGATGCATAAAGCATCAGGTGTTTGGGTAATTGCACTGCAGTTCAAGCGAGCGCTAGCACCAAGGAACAGGTCCCTGCTCGGTGAAAATCCCCCCTTCCTCCATCCCTCCCCAGCCCCTCCTCAGCACACGGCTGCCACGACAGCAGCCTTCCTTTCTGCTAATGCATGGGAAGACAGCAACACACGGAGCCTAAAGGCAGTGGCCAAGCAGCAGAGAGCTGAAGAACCTGCCATCCACGTGGTGACATATTCACAGCACACACTTGAAGCTCCTCATCCTTGCACACGTTCTAAAAAGCCCATCAGCTGTGCCACCGAGGGTGCAGCCACAGGAACTAAGCCTTCTTCTTCCCACCAGCTGAGCTGCCAGACAAGTCAAGGCCAGACGCCCGAAGTGACCTGCGCTGCCTGGCGCCCGCTGAGGCTGTGATGTGTGCGGCTGCTGTGCAGTACCCGCCGTCCTCTAACGCCGCCGGTGTGTGGCTGAGGCCCCAGTGTGCTCACGCACAAACCACCCCGCTCCTGCTTTGCTGTTCCCCAGCTAGTACATCCTGCCTGCCTGTTCTTTCTCCAGAGGCCCTGCACTACTGGATATATTCTCTGGTGTCATTTTGAAAGCAGCTTCAGCAATCTTGTAGCACCCGTATCATAAGGGTGTCGTATTTTCCTTTGACGTAGGCTGGTGGTTATCTATTATTCCCTCTCTTAACCCCCATCTCAGGGTCTGCTGCAGGACCTCGTGCTGCCACGGGAAAGGCAGCGTGACTGCCAGGTCGCTCAGTAAAACGCTGCAAGCTGCAATTCTGCGAGGCTTTCCTCTCCATTCTTTCGCTCTGTCCCTGTTCCCTTTTCCGTCGCCACCGCAGTACTTTATCAAGTTTAAGCAGCGTAATTTTAGTCTGGCACTCCAGACACAGCCTCTAGTGAAAAGCAACAGGAAAAGAAAGGAGTAGGTTTGCTTCAAAGACTTTTAGTTCGAATACTGCTCTGTTAACAACAGAAATTAAACATGTTAAGAAGACTAATTACTGCAAGCAGAACAACCATTTAACATTTGACTGAAAACAAAGCCACCAAATTGACTTAGATTTCGAGTATCAAAAAGCTGACGGATGACAGAGAGGCTTGGCCAGGAAAATCAAAGGTCCAGAAGCAGGACGTGGCAGTGGCAGGAATATAAACAGTGCCTGCTGAAGGGTCAGTAGTCCTCCCTCCCTTGGCCACGTGTGCCAGCATCACTGCAGTGGCTTGGGGCTGAGAGGACGTACTCCCAGCTGGGACAGGCTGGATGGCATCAAATCACATCAGTCCTTCCCTGTAGCAGCACTACAAGGACAAATTTCAACCCAGTGCAGACCACTGCGAGGCCACAGAGATCTGAGGGCTGGTTTGAGCGTGCCAGAGGTCAGGATCAGTGACTGGAGTTACATGAGCAAACCGCAGCCTGGCCGAGGCCGTGGCTGCAGGTGTGTGTGGCTCTGCCCAGCAGTGCAGTGCCTCCAGTGAGAACACCCTGGCTCTCCCTCTCCTCATTCCTGTTTGGGTTTATGCCTTTCTGTGCTGTTTTCTGGGGGAGGCTGCTCTAGAGGGGCTGTGTGCAAGGTGACAAGGAAATAACGTGGGAACACAGAACGGTTTTTCTGAAGCCAAAGACTTCATTCTGCTACCAGGCTGATTTCCCTGGAACACAAACAGCTCCACTGGCACAAGAGATGAAAGTCCTTTGGTGCTGAGGTGAGGGAGCCCTGGCCCAGGCTGCCCAGGGAGGGTGTGGAGGCTCCTTCTCTGGAGGTTTCCAACCCCACCTGGACACATTCCTGTGCCCCCTGAGCCAGGGGAACCTGCTTCGGCAGGGGCTTGGGCTGGAGGAGCTCTGCAGGGCCCTGCCCACCCCCTGCACTGGGGGATCCTGTGAGATGCATGCCAGCATCCCTATGCACTGGGACCCCAGCCATCCAAGGAAAGGCCACTGCCCCACCGGGACACCTAGCACCACTTCAGACCCTCTCTGCTGCTGCAATTGCCTCCAGATTGCCTCAGACCAAGATGAACTCATCAGTGTTTCAGCCTGTCCAAAGCTAATCTCATTACAGATAATCTTGTTTACCACATGTACTGGCCATAAAACAATGTTAGGTATTAACCCTTGCTGTCCCCACAAGCCAGCCCATTAGAGACACAGCAATCAGGGCTGCACCAGGCAGCCGATCCCTGCTCCCAGCCCCACGACTACCATCACCTCCTCTGAGGCTGAGAGCAGCCTTCCCTGTGACAAAGCAGCAGCGGTGCAGCCCCAGGCTGCTGGCTGCAGTCACACAGCACATCGAGCCCATCCCCAGCTGCAACCACCACCACACATCTCCGTGACAGGTCATCAACACCTCTCTCCGGTGTGGATGCCTTCTGTGATTACATTTAACCCTGCCAGGTTCAGCACAGCCTGGCGTGAAGGAAGGATGCAAAACCTCTCCCCACTGACATTTTAACAATGCACACCTCCTGTTTGCCTTCCCCACTCTGCTTTCGTAGCCTGCTGCAGCACAGGAGGTGAGAGCAGACCACCACACACGAGCCTTCCTCCAGAAACCCAGGAAACCTGGGGTAAATCACCAAAACCACTTGCAATCACAGGTTCAGGTTTTTCCACATTGAATCTTTATCTTTGTGACTGTTTCACATTCCAGGCTGCCGGGTCAGCTGGGGGATGTTCAGTTCTCTGCATCAGCTACTGGAGTCACCATGTAATGGAAATGCTCAAATCCTCCTTTTATGTCACTTATTAAATCAGGGGGGATGGCTGCCTCTTAGAACTTAACTTATTGAAAGTCATTGTTTCTCTACATCAGCCTCTCCATTTATTTTCAGCAGGCTGAGCTCATAATTACTTCTAAATTAAAAGCTGAGAATGAATGTTTAAATTATTTCCCATTCCTAAGAAGACAGCAGTCAATATTACATTAAGAAATCATTTTTAAACAAACATGCAGAAGTGAAACTTTCATTTCTGAAACAAAAATGCCATAAACACAGCACTTTAAATCGTGTTTTTCAGGTCTCTACCCAGCATGAATGTCTCAAAGCCTGTCATTTCTGAGAAACAAAGTCACTGCACAAAAACAACGCTTTTTGTCTTGCCCAAACCTTTTCTTTGCCCATGTCCTGAGCAGTCCTGCTCCCAGCTTCTCTGCAAATGTGGTACAAAAGGTGGGCTGCCCTCGACATCCAGGCTGCAGAGGAGGAGCAGGACATCTGATCTCATTGCCAAGATCCTCCAGGGACCTCCTAACACACAGGCCCCGCTGGTTTCCCCCTGAAAAAGACACCCTTGGACACAATCTGGGGGGAAATGTGATTAAACAGGTGAAAGAAAAAAGCATCATTTCAGGGGCTGTGGCGGGCAGCCCCGTGTAACTGAGCTGAGCTGCACCGACATCCCCAGGCTGCAGGAACACCCCAGCCTCAGCGTGAGCTGTGCAGGTTGGGCTCCAGCCTGTTTCATCCACACTGCCCAGGACAGGCTGCTGCCTTCTGCACCACAGCACAGACACACAACTCCCATCCACAACATCTGAAAACACCTTCATTATGAATCTAGCAAGCCTGCTTGCAAATGCAGTTTTCTCTGAACTATTTCACGGCTGGGTGGGAATTCAGTCATTAAACAGTAGCAATGGACACATAGGCTGAAACAAAGCTGAGGGCTGGGGAAGCCTGCCTGGCACTGCAACCAGAGGAGGGAAAGCCCTCGTCTCTCTGGGACAACCCCTGACCTGAACCTACAGACGTGGTGTTTCTAACTTTGCAGGGAGGTTAATGCCCAGGGGTCACTCGTGCAGTGCCCCCTCACCACAGCCCTGCTCAGGACAGCTCCTCACCCTGCGCTGCCCAAGTGCTGTTTCCAGAGCTAGTTCCATGGGGGGAAGCCCCACTCCTTCACGTACAACCCCTCAGCTCTTCTCTGGGTCTCTAGGTGTTGGATTAGCAAAAGCTTCACCAGCTTCAGGAGTGAGATTCAAATGTAGGCCAAGCCCACCCAGCTGCTGCAATCGAGTGTTTACCGTGTGCCACAGCATCATTCTGCTCCGACCCGCGTCCCCTCCCTTCTGAGCAATGCAACCTTTCCATCTCCTTTACATCCAAGGACATCACGTCCCCGGCTGCCCTGCTCGCTGGTGCTGAATAGCTAAACAAACCTGCCCGGCCTGAGCAGCATCTCAGCTGACAGCAGTGATGCAGAACACACTGCTCCAGATGCAGGCTCTTCTGGGGGTGCCATCCATCCATCCCCAGCCACGCCACGGACAGCCTCTGCCCTCCCCGGGGCATGGCTGCTGGGGAGAACGTGTGAGGCCAAGCTCCATGTGGCAAATGCAAACAGAAGTCACTGCATTTGGGCAGTACAGTGCTGAGGAGCACTGCAGAGCTGAGGCTGTGGCAGGGCTGGGGCAGGGGGCTGCCCACCTCCCCACAGACAGCACGGGCTCCCCTGGACACCTTTGGAGAGCAGACAGGCAAATACAGGAGCTCTGTCCCAAGTGTGTCTCAAGGAAGGCACAGACTGGAGCATTATTATTGCTTTTTTGTAAATTAGTGTTATGATGTTTGGATTTCTTTACAAATAACATTTGATGAAGTACAGGAGTGGTGCTAGACCAGTGTAACACTTTCCTTCCACACAAGCACTACGTACACACAACACACTTCACAGAGCTGGGCACAGCTGGGCAAGGCAGACACACGCAAGCACAGCTGGTGTCACAACACTTCCACGGGGATACCTTGTTTTGGGCCAATATGGCTATTTCTCAAGAACAAACTAAGGCTGGACAGAGCACTATCCTGACTGAACTACACACACTGGGCATGGCATCACTGCAGCTATTCAAAACAAAAACATCACGACTGAAGTGAAACGTTCTAAAGGCTTGGGGCTTACAAAGGGCCAAATCTGAGTTAACAGATCTGCAGCACGAGTGGACAGTTTCCCTCGGAAGCCAAGCTTCAGTAGCAGGCACCACTGGGATCCCTGGAGAAGCTGGGTGAGGATAGTAACTTAATTATTTTAAAGTAGTTGGGGATTCAAGAGTTTTACTGGTGGCAACCTGAGAAGCATCACTTCATTTTTATCCAGTGGAAATCACTATGTTCAGCTTGTGAATGCAAAAGGAATGAATGACACTGACAGTGCTTTGAGACTTTTTTTCTGTGACATGTTTGAAGTACTTAGTGCATAGAGGGCCAAAAAATCCTGGTGCAACCTAAGAAACAGCAAATGTAACAGTCCCAACAGGAGCTCAGGGTCCCTTGTGACAGAGCTGACGTGATTAATTTTGCCACAGACCTGAGGTGAGGTCTTTCTTACCATTTCTTACTACGAACTGTAAGTCCTGCAGCCCTTGGCAACCTGCTGCTGATTTATTCTCTGCACAGGTGCAATCACAAATTTCCTCCCATGAAATCACAGGCACACTAAACACTGATTTTATTACTAAAAGCTGCTTTCCTGGTAGATCACTAGTATTCTGCTAGCCCAAAAGGTCATCACTTGTTCCGCTTCCCAACTGGTGTTATAAAGCTGCATTGCCCAGGCTGTAGCCTTGCAGATGCTGAGCCACAAAAGGGAGGGGCATGAGTTGGGATAGAGCCCCAGGAACACACTTCTAGGGTGAGTAGAAACGTGAATGCCAAATCCAGACCTTTAAAGGAAGGTTATTTCATCTGCAAGATAAAATGGAGAGGACAGGACACTGATCTTCCACCTTTCGACTGACTTACATCTGGTCTGCCCTACAGTTAACACAGGAAGGAGTTGCACTGTCTTGGCTGGATTAGAGCAGCCTGCCCCAAACACTGATGTTCATAAACTAAGCTGATCCTGTTTTCACACAGGAAGTTTATTCCTGAAACCCATTCAAACTGAAATGGAGGATAATGTGGTGTCTGAAGCCACAGCAGAAAAGACTGATCATCAGCACCATGTCAATTTGGATCTGCACAATGATACAGGCTTCTGCTGCACCTGGAGATACACTCCATAAACTCCTGGCAACAGCTGGAAAACACCCACAGAGAACATTTCTGCTTCAGACTTTGTGCTGAGGTCTAGAACCACCTGACTGCTCTGGAGACTTACCCGTAGCTGTCACCCAGCTCCTCCTGCAGGTACTGCACTCCAAAACTCCTGACCCCCCCATCCTGCTTGCAGTCCCTGAGCAGCTCTGAAGGTGATTCCCAAAGTGCCACAGTACGTTTTCTAGGCACGGAAAGGTTGTTTTCTGGGGCAGAGGGGCAACCACCTCTGCGCTACCACGTTGGGAAGTAAAACGTGTAACACTCAGAATCCACAGATTTGTGCCTGTCCTGTTTTGAAGAGAGATAAAAATGGTACTGAGGAAATTCTATAGAGAAAACAATTTGCATATGCCAACCTGCTTAGAAGTCTCTTCTGCTGCTCCTAAAGGTCAGCAGTGTCTCAGCCTGATCCAATTACTGTACAGCTTATCACAGCGACCGTTTCCTTTCCCTCTTTTTCTTCAGAGCTGAGCCTCGTTAAGGGGAAAATATGACAGGTCCAGTCAGTGTTAAATCCAAACTCTCTGGTTCATTCTGTACTTGGAGGCAACCTTGGGTTGTGTGAACTTTCATTCCACGCAGAAGCAGTCTCCTGGAACTCGCACTCTTTAATGAGTTTGCACCACTTTCAGTAGCCGTGCTTGTCATGTTGTCTTCCTTGCACCTTGTCCCTAATAAAGATTAATATTTATGTATATGTTTGCATATGTACATATACATATTTCCCTGAGGTGCCTTTCATCCTTCTGGTAAAACACCAGGAAGATATTTTTCAGGGGACTGAGAAGATCCCTGTATTTTTATTCTCTCTGCTGTTCCGAAATGTCAGAATCTTAAGTGATGCTTGAAGGGACAGTGCAGGAGTATCAGTATTTCAAGCTCAAACCATTCTGAACAGACAGGAATCCTATTCCTTTAAATTCTTCCTGTCCTTCAGGTTTGACTCCCTGCTACAGTCTCTCAGATGTACAACAGGAAACGAGCTTTAGTTTTATTTCTCTATCAAAGTGTTTAAGAAAAGTGAGTGCTTCAGCTTCCCTGGGTCAGCACATTTACACTGCAACGCTTCAGCACATTTACACTGCAACGCTTCAGCATAAGCACATGCAAATGGCTCCCATACCCACTTAATTCCTTGCTTAAGATGAAAAAGGCTTTTAAAAGCAGTGCACTTTGTGTACTTCACATCTCCTGCCACTGCAGGCTGAGGATGCACTCAGGGGCTCCTAGCCCAGCTCAGCACGCTCCTAGCCCAGCACAGAAGGGCTCCTAGCCCAGCACAGAGGGACAGTCCGCTCCAGGTAGCTCTCCAGCCACAGATCCCCCAGCCTGGAGCATTGCATGGGGTTGGGGTGACCCAAGTGCAAGATCTGGCACTTGGTCTTGTTAAATCTCACCCCATTGTCCTCAGCTCCAGGTACTTTCCTGACTGATGAGGCACTTGCCCTCTGTGAGGGGGCAGAGAAGCCACACCAGGCACTGCTTTATCACGGCCACCACTGATCAAAACCAAACACAACTACAGGAAAAACAAAAAAGCATTATCCTGAGTATTTCCCACTCAGGAATTCTAGTTTCAAAGCAAGAGGCTGAACAAAGAAGCACCTGACAGCAGTGTTGGGGATGTCAGCTTCACGGGACGCTGGGGCACGCTCAGGCGACAGCTCCAGGAGCACCACGCTGTGCTGCTGTGGCCAGGCAGGCTTTCCCAAACAGTTCCTGACTTCCACAGAGGGAGGATGGCTCAGAGCAGCTCTCTGACAGATATCAGGCCCAGTCTGGCTGGGGAGAAAGAACAGGTCACGTCAGGATCGGTAATTGCAGCAGCCTTTCAGGAGGTGTTAATCAATTTGCAAGGTGTGCTTTGTTCGAGTGCAGAGCAGCTCTCCAAACTCCACCCTCACTGCTGGCTTCCACCAAAAAAATCAAAGACAAACAGTACTACCAAAGCCACATCACCAACAGCACCAGCCATGTGTGTCCTGAGTAAACACTCAGCGCTCACTGGACTGAGGCACCTACAAGCACAGCCAGAAGCAGGATTTCAGATTCCACGAGAGCTCCGGGGTCAGAGAGCTAGGTGCCTGCTAATTAGGCCCATCAAGGGCTGAACATCAGTGCAGTATGTGTTTGGAGTGGCACAGTTGGACATACCGAGGTGCTCAAAGTGGGACTGAGGTGTGCAGATTCAGCACTGCTGCTGCAAGCTTCATTTTCATGCAAGTTACTTCCTTAAAGCTCCTTTTTAAGCTCAAACATTCCCGTTTCTGCCGGTGGTAAAATCTGAACGTCACAACAAAACAAACTCCACAAAGTAAAACTGAGCCAAACAAACCAACCAATCAACCAAAACACCACACCAAAAACACCCCAACTGTAAAAGTGTGCACCCTGCTTTCCTACAGAAACTAGTTAGAAGAGAGAGAAGTTGTGCCCCTCTTTTAGACTCTGCTTCTCAGGGAGAGAGCATGCTTACAGCTGCAGAGAGCAGCATCCCAGGTCACCTTTGAACAGGAGAGCATCACCCTTCTCTTGCTCTTACACTCCTGAGAACAGCTAAAATCACCAGTGACTGTTGTGTAGCAAGAGAGAAAAGCTGTGTCTCACTGTGGTGGCCTGGATTACTTCACTGACTTTTACCTTGAGCAACAGGCTCCATGTACATCAGGCCACAGTTTAGAAGGAGTATCATGTTTTTAATAGCTCACATACTGAGTCACAAGCTACATATTCAACAGAAAATCAAGCTAATTGCTCACTTCTTCTAAGACATCCCTGAAGGATAATCGACCTCTGCAGAGCTGTTTCTTAGTTGGAAACTGAATAATTAAGCTGAAGAAATGCATTTCTCTTTCAAGCTTCTCTCTGTATTTTCTTTCACTCTTCTTGGTACCGAATGTATCAGCATGAGCATAAGCTATTGACTTCAATTAAACATTAACATCAGCTCTAGTTCTGTTCCGTTAAATCCACAGCCGAAAAACAAAAGAGACTGTCAGGACAGAACAAGAAAACATTGCAAAGCTTCCTGCCAGTCCTCATCCCTGCCCACTCACCCAGCCACTCGCCAACATGCTGTGCAGCATCCTCCTCCTGCACATCACTCGAGAGCCTCCAGCGGGATTTACCCACGTGGACCTCAGCTCCTAACAGCAGCTCTGCAGAAGACAAAGTACCATAGCATGACAGATTAGTGAAGCTCCCAGATTTGATAGGAATCTTCTGTAATAATTTAATCTATTACTGGCTAATTGCCTATGTACTGTAAATCTGCAGAGGTCAATTCTTGAAATCACCAAACAATAAGAGGGTATGAAACACTAACAGGTCCTAACACAACCAGAATGTTAATCAATAGTCTAAATGAAGCCTTGTATTGCCAATGATGCATGGAAATGTGTTATTGTTAGGGATTACAAGCATGGCTTTCACTGAAAGCAGGAAAATAGAAGAAAAAAAGCCATGTGTTTTGAGAGGAATACAGTATGAACAGCATCTGTAAACACTGACTGTACAGTGCACCTGAGGAGAACAGCATCTCCAAGGAATGAGCTGTTCCACTGAAAAGCTGCTTCATTGCACTAAAAGCCAAAGAGTGCTGCTGCAATACAGAAGTGCTTGGCAAAGGCCAACTCTGAACTGTGTGCATGTTACAGGAGCACGTTTTTACATACATATATATATATATAATAGTGCATTCTAAACACTTGCAAATAAACACTTCTATATGCTGAGCTTTCAGAAACTTGCTGGCAAATGCACGCGCCCACCCCAGACACAATCCCACGGCTGCTCCCTTCACAGGACTTTGCCAGATGCTCACCGCTGCGGGAGGGAGCAGGCTTCTCACCTGGGGGCTCCCTCCCCTCAGCTGCTTTATGCACAGTCAGAACACGCCTGCCTTCCTGAGTTTCCCACTGCTTTGGGTGAATTCTAGGGAAAGGTGGTATTTTTAAACCGTCCCCGAATTGTAGAAAGGCTGCAGAGGAGCGTTCTGTGTGTAGGAGCAATTTAGCTTTGCTAAGCAGCGTGACATAGACTGAGCGAGCTGAGATGAGCTCTGTCAGTGTGGTGCAGAGCCAGCAGCAGCAGAAGCCAATCAGTCTAGAACCTAACTGTGCTGACATACTGCAAGGAGAGGTGTCAAAACCCTCTTCCCACTCGCAAGTCCACCAAGCCGGGCACCCCCTCACCTCTGCTGGTCCTGAAGGGGTTTCTCGTGGCAGCAGAGGTTTGGCCAACTATCCTGCTTCTCAGGAAACATTTCTGTGTCTGTCAGGAAGGGCCTTTGCCCAAGCCCCTGCAGCATCGCTGGGATGTGCCTCAGGAGCAGTGTGGATGCACTCACTGGGAAAGCTGTTTCTCATTCTCCTGCTGGCAGGAAAACAGAACACTTAAAACTGGTTGGGAACCTGAAAAGTTAGATCCTCTACAGGCAGGTCTGAAATTGCTATGATAAAAGGTCCATTAGCAGGTCTGATCCGAGCGAGGAGGGTGTGCTAGTTTACTGTATTAGTCTGATTTCTTCCCAGCTAAACTCTGCTCGTGCTTTTCAGCAGCATGGAATTAGAGGAATCTGGTTTTCAAGGCCAGGCATGGGTACTAGGGACAGTCATATAATAATGTACTCCTCTGTTTAAGCCAGAGAAAGGGAAGTCTCGTTCTTTCTGAACCTTTCCTTCCTCTTTAAATCTTCAGATGCTCTGCTTTCTCTAAGGTCATTGCACGAATTTAAGACACACCATTCTGGAAACTAAATTAGCCCTCATTTACTGGGAAGTTGAATGCAGCCAGACTAATGGTGGTGCAAATATAATTGGTTCCCAACATGTGTCAGTGTGTATACTCCTCAAGCCACAGAAAAGATGCATTATGGGACTAATTTTTAAATGTTAATGGATATTGGATGTTTGCCAGACACCCAGCTGTGCACAAAACATTGAGATGGTAAATAGCTCTTGATCTGTTTAGAAACAAATTATAATGGCTGTTTGGATTCCACATGACTGAAGGCATGGTAACCAGCACAGGCTCTCAGGCTGACCCTATTAACTGCACTGAGGGGAATGCGCCCGTTTCTAAAACCCAAATAAGAGACATAAAATAAGGCTGGTAAGATGACATTTAAATTACTTCAGACTCACACTAAACAAACAGAATCCCAGCCACCACCCATAGCACCCGTCACTGTCGCCTACGTGAGCCAGCCGATCCAACGGAGCTCTTTTGGCCAGGTTTCTTTGGGAGGAGGTCAAAAAGAATCACTTTGGTCGCCGAGTTAATTTGATTCTAAAGCTGAGACCTGAGTGAGAAGCTCACCTGCACTTACAGAATAAAACCTCCCCAGCTGGGGCCACTGAGGTACTCCAGGGAATGAGGCCCCTCGTCATCTCATGTGCGCTTCTCCTCATTCTGCTTTAAACTCTACAAATATCAGTATTTGCAGGAAATTCTCTACATGAAACATCTTATTGATTGCATTCACTTGGGCAGCAGAGCCCAACAGGGAATTCTGAGCCAGGGGGCTGAGGTGCTGCTGACGACTTGCCCGTGGCATTGGCAGGAAGCACCACGTCGCCAGGGAAAAGAGTCAGCGGCTGCCAGCAGCACAGGAGAGCTCCCCTCCACGGACCTGTGTGCTCAGCACTCTGATACCCCTTTCCACAAACACCTAAGGCAGTTGCACATATATCCAGGAGATCTCCTCCTTTAGGAGTTTGCTGTTTGGGTTCGAAAACTTCTGCAGGAAAGCTTTCAAAGCCCTGGCCAGGATCAGTCCTCCCACAGCACCAAAGTTCCTCCATGGAAACGCCACCGTGGTGGTCTGCAGCTCCACACACGGCACAGTGTGGCTGAAGCAACAGGGAAAGGCCCAAGCACACCTGAGAGCTGACAGGGCAGCGCCCCTGGCTCACAGCCTGTCAGTAACATAACATCTGCACTCCCCAGGTAATTCTGCAGCCACAGCTTCGGACCTTGCTTCTGCACCTATTCCATAGGCTGGATTTTAACTCAGTGCTAATTTCTGCTAATTTTGGTGCCTTAGTAGCTGGTTCCTTAGGATCTGAAATACAGTGATGTGTTAGGAAAGGAAGCCTGAGAGCCACTTCTTGGATTTCCACAGAATTAACTTTATCTGCCAAGCGCAGAACACCTCACACAGGCAAAAGCATCGCCAAGACACGCCGTGCTGCCAGCTCAGCTGCCTCCCCGTCACCAGGCACAGCACACAGCTGCTGTCCCACCACAGCTAAAGGTGAAGGGAAGCTCGTGGCTCATTCTCATCCCGGCTGGGGTGTGCCCATAGCCTCGTGCCTCCCCTCCCTGGCAAGACACCAGTTCCACATCAGGATTCAGACAGCACAACTACTTCAGTGGCCAAGCCATACCTTCAGCTACCTTAGCAGCAAGCTGAAATCATTCCACTAAGGCTGGAGGGTCTACCCTTAATTTTCAACAGCAAAAGGGGAGCAGCGTCTGGCCGGCAGCATTCAGGGCTCGAGCGACCCACAGCCGCGGTGTGCTTCCACAGAGGCTGAGCAATTTCGGCAGAGTGCTCTGCAAGTCTTTCACTTGCATAACTTGTTTCCATTTCTCTTTAGCGTAATGAGATTTCATGATGAAAGCCAAATACAATCTGGTGTAGCAAAAGTGCATGTTACACTGATCCTAATAAGCCCAACGGAAATCAATAACGCTGCCGGTTTCCCTGAGAGCAGCCGACACGAGCTCCCAGCACCGTGCTCTGCCCAAAGCTCAGCATTAGCAGCTCCTATCAGACTGGTGCTTCCCCGTGGAAAACCGAAAGCAACCACACTGGAGGAGGAAGAACAAAACACACAGCTGCTGCAAGCAACCAAAGAGATCAGATAAGTTGCCTCCTGTTCCTACACTCGTTCCCCTGCCTCCTTACCCGGCTGCTACCAACCTGCTGTGCTAGCCCTGGCTTCTCCTGCCCCTCTCTGAGAGGGATCACACGATGCTGTGGGCTGAACAAGGACCACAAACGGTGCTCAGAGCAGAGACGCCCCATTCTCACTGACAGAGAAATGGGGACGATAATACAACCAGAAAAGTCAAGCCCACTGTATCACAGAGCAGTACTGAGGACTCAGGCAACGTGCTGCCATCAGCTCTGCAGTCACACACGCCTGTCCCGCTCCCCTTCCCTGCCCAGAGCCTGGCCCACGCTCAGCCACGGGAAACCCCAGGCTCTGAAGGGAAAGAGAGGCCAGAGCTGAGAGCAGAGCCAGAAACAGACAGCCCCTCTGTGTGTTCAGTCATACACAGCGTACCTGAGAGCAATACCCATCATTATGGAGATTTCATACTGCAGGTATTGCAAATAAAAGCCTCCTTTGAAGTTTGCCTCTTCTGACATGAGCTAATAAGTGTAGGAAGCTTTAACCACCATTCCCATCGCATTAGCCAGCTATTTTTCCTTCGCTTAAGAAAACGTTTCTCTGTAATGATCTACCTGATGAATGACCTGGGGAAATAATTTCAGGTTTCTTTAAAATGCAACCATTTGTCTCCTACTGGTGAGTTCAGTTCCACTCAGAGGCACGGAGGGAACAGCAGCAGCCTCTCTGCAACACTGGACAGCCAAAGGTGCGGCACTACTTCCAGTTTACTATTAAAACAGTATGTAAATAATTCAGCATGCAGTGGCTTTTTTTCTTTCCTTAATGATGTGCTATTAGCAGGCTGACAGATCTGCAGGAGTGTCTTATGAGTCTCCTGAACCAGGGAGCTCCTACAGAAGCACAGGTAAGCACGAGCTTTTCCTTCTTGCAACGCTTGCAGCAGAAAGCCTTCCCTCAGGACAGGAACATGTCACGCTTCTGAACAGCCTCATGTAGGCAGCACGTTTGTATTTACTGCCCTGACTTAAAGCAGGGTGCTGCACACACGGACCACACATATGCAGCAGACAGGAGTGTGTGCCACGGGCATGTGGGGGATGCGCCGGGGGGACGGGGCACGGCTCATCCTGCCCACATCACAGGTGTATGGTGCTGTTGCTATGGAGACTGCCTCGAGGGAGCAGGAAATCTCCTTTGATAAAGTTCTGTTCTTGGGCAGAGGAAGAAGGTTCTATATCAAGCATCACATATGGCATTTGTTACTGCTCGAGACACGAGCCCTGTAAATAACAACAGGCTGGGAAAGCGAGTCGCGTGGGGAGGCACCGGGAAGGAACCCTGCTCAGCGGGTGCTGCAGCTGGGAACCCCCCCAGCAGCAACAAGCTTCCCAAAACTGTGATGTGTTCCAGAACACAGGAGCAAAAACTTGTGGGAAAAGCTAAGGCGGGATTAAAGCCAGAGCCAGGGAGCAGCAGGGGGCTGGAGGTGGCCGCTTGCCCAGGGCTCACTCGTGTCTCACTGAGCAGCAGGCTGGAGGGCCTGGCAAGCAGGAGACCAGGTCTCCTCCCCACCTTGCAATCCCAGGACCAGCAAAGTCCTCAGCGACTCTGGCAAACAAGGACCATCGTTGGGGGGGGGGGGGTGGATTGCTCTGTTTTGTGAGGGTTTTTTGTTCTTTTTACAGCCTGGTATTTGGAAGCTCTTGGCTATTTAGATCCAGCAGCCTTATGCAAACAGCTCTTGACCTTTTCTGGATTATGCCAATCTGTAATAAAAATCATTTCAACATTAAAGAATTTACTGCTAACTCCTAGACTCTGTGCAATGCTTGGAAAGCACAGAGTATTAAAAGCCTTTAACCTCAGAAACACCCTTCCTTACCCTAACCAGTGCTTCAGCCAGGAAAGCCCGGTGAAGTCAGCCCTGCACGAGGCTCACACCAAGCACTCATCATTGCTGGGAAGGCCTGTTGGCAAAGCTCAGCCCCTCACTGCCAGGTGCCTTCTCCTAAACTGCATGCTACCTTCCATAAACAACCAATGAGGTGGGATGTCCTCTTGCACCTCAGCATTGTGCTCTTTTTATTGTAAGAAAAACCTATTTTGTACCGCAACAATATCATCTGCCACAATAAAAACCAGAGGGTTGGCTTCTCGCCTCTCCCCTCCTGCACCGAGGGCCCAGGCTGCAGCGAGATAAAGGAAAGCCAAAGCAAATGAAAAACACCAATAAAGTTACACTGGCAAATTGAAATACTTACTATCTTGGGGGAAAAACCTGTTATTAAAGTAAGAATACCTGAGATGGTGTCAGGCAGCGTGACAATGAAGACGTCGTTACTAAACAGGGTTCCTCGGTCCCTCCGCTGTCAATAATTAATACATTATTTACACTTGCACATTCTCATTTCCCAGCTTTCAAGATTTCATTTACACTTTGATCCTTTGCTTAGCAGCAAATTTAACATCGTCGTGACCTTCTTCTGCCTCACACCATACACCTACCAAGCAGAGAGAGAACAGCATTGAATATGTGCATTTATTAAAGCAGAAAGCTTCAGTTACTGCACGAAGCAACAGACGCCTGTGTTTGCCACAACAAACTGGGAGAGGAACAAACTGCTCCCAAAGTAAAATCAATTAAGAAGCCACCTTAACACCACCGTTTGTGGGAGCCTCAGCATTTGCATGTTTTAGGGAAATGCATCTGAAGAGCTTCTAATTAAAGCCTAAAGGAACCAGCAAAGTCCAGCAAGCCACACCACGAGCTGCAGGCAGCCTCATGCTACAGACACACTGCTCTGACTGTCTGAAACTCACATACCCTGTGCTGGGCTGACGTAGCGTTTCCCTCACGATGCTGAGGTGATACATCCATTCCTAGGAGAGGCAACGTCAGATGGTCACAGGAGATGCAAACTGCCATCACACCACAGTGTACACAAACACACATCTTCATTTAGTGTCAGAACATGCAAACTACCAGCGTAAAATTCAACATATGTTAAAGCTGTGCTGCAAGGACTGCCAGAACGTAGCTGACTGGGGTAATCCTCCTGAAGTCACTGCCAGGTTTCCTGTTGGGAGTCAATCTTTCTGCTTGGAAGAAGCAAGTACGGTGGCCCTACCCTGGCACTCTGGGGAGACACTGCAGCCTCCTGAACAGGGAACACCATGGGAAACAGGAGCATGGGGATTTCTCTGATGGCTTTGGTGGATTTTGGAGCATGTCCTCAGAGCAACCAGAAGCCATGAGGAGTAAGAGCAGCAATAGTCCTGCTCCACAGAGGAAGAGCTGAGAAAAGCAGGTAACCCGGAGATGCTTTTCCACGCGCAGGTGTTCTACCAAACCATCACAAGAGAACCCAAAGCTGTCACTTTGTCACTTTTTTGGGTGTGTACGATTGATGTTCATCATTTAGCAGACCCTCTTCTAAGACTGCAGAACCACAAAGCCCTGAGCCCGAGCTCCTGTCCCTTTGCAGAAAGGCTCCGTGTGCTCTCGGCTGAGCAGGCGCTTACCCTAGCCGGGCTCTGCCAAAGCAACAGGGCTTGGGCAGAAGAGCTGTGTTCTACAGCGTGACAGCTTCAGGGCTCACCATGCCATTCACCCACTGACCCTCTGCCGAGAGACTGCCGCAGCTGAGGCACTCCCACTGCATCCCGGCACTGTGGCCGTGGAAATTCACCTGAGACCAACTTAAACCTCAGTTCACTCACACCCCAACATCCATCCCAGCAGGGCCATAACACGACTGCAGTGACAACCAGCTTCTGCTTCCTTCCCCAGCCCTCGCTGCCCGAGCCATGCACAACAGGCAGCTCTGCGTTCCTGTCACCACTCCAAAGTTAATTGATCATTAATTGACCCATCAACACACCACAAACCGACTCCTGTTCCTACAGCCCTGCCTCCACTGTCTCCAGTTAGCACGGCAGTGGGCACGTTTCATTGCACCCTTGCTACATCCTACAGCCCATCTTCTCTTTTCCTAACCAGCTTTACAACAGCTGATTGCTGCAATGCCATAGAAATCAGCACTCAACAAAAAGTGAGTTCATGCATTATTTTGGTCTCTGAGAAATTAGTGCCATTTGCTGCAAATACCAGTTCCCAGGATCGATTCCTGCATGCCTGTTCCTAGCCAGGAGTACAAAGCACTGGTTGAAGTCTGTTTTCTTGTTAGCAATAGAGATTTTACAGCAGAAGCCCTGGCACAACCTCGATGATGGAGGAGCAAACAGTATTGCATCCACTCTGCCATAAAAAGTAATCATTGCTGGAAGATTCTAACACAGTAAAAATTGCAGGCTGTGGACTTGATTCAAATTGGTGAGCACCCAAAGCGTGTCCAAATGCCACCCGGCTGCAGGAAGATCTGTTCTGAGTTCCTGAGCTGCCGTGGGAATACAGTGTTTATGAGACACATTGGATTGATGACATCTGCATGCATGGGGTTTTCTGCTTGCCATACAAAACAAGTACACATGGAAAGCAGAGTGCAAGCTTCCCTCTGCTATCTGTTTCTGTAACTCCTTGACAAGAGGTGGGCCAGCTTTACTTCAGGGGTTAAGAAGCCAGGTTGTGCTCTCAGTACAACTGCTCATTTCTCTTTGCTCTCATTTTCATCATTAACATCAAATCATTTAATTTGGATATTATAATTTGGAAGACATTTGATTCACCCATGTGGGGAAAGTCCAGCTCTTCTTTCATCACTGTGTACCCCTGTGACTACTGACAGCTTTGTTTTCCCAAATGCTGACCTAAAAATTAGCTGGGCAAGAAAGGACTTGGCAGAGCCCATCACTGAGTGGGAAGCTCCTTTGTCTGTCCTCCTTTCTGTCAGTACTTTAAACGTGCCCAAAAAGCCTGGTAGGAAAAAATCAGATGCACCATTTGCTTCCAATCTGGCAAAACCCTCCACAGCCCATTGCCTGCAGGACGTTCCTGTCAAAGGTGGGACTCTGAAAAGCACCAGATAATCAGCACTACAACCTCTTACGTTTTCACCCCTAAAAGGGCAAAGAAGAATAGACCAGGAAAAATAGTAGTTGTGTGGTTTTTTACACTCTCACTCCATGAGACGAGGAGGCTCATCTACTCTGCTCCTCCTGTACCCTGTGCATTTTCACTTTGCACAGGTTCAGGCACAAGAAACCCTGAGACTTCAGAGCCCAGCTAGAGCAAGGCCACACAAACACAGCTCCAGAGCGGTTGTGCAGGTGGGCAGTGAGTGAACTCCTTGGGGTTTGCCTCAGAGGGGTAAACGGCAGAACCTTCACAGGTCAGTTCACACCTCGCCTCAGGTGCAAGGCAGAGTGAGGGCTGGCACAGCCCATGTGCTGCAAGGCAAAAGGACAGTTGTGGGTCTAACAGGAGACTGCTGCTACAAAGAGTGAGCTGAACATCCAACCTCATAGGCTCAAAATAGGAGATAGCACCCCAGACACTTTTGCGGACAAAGGTCTGACTAGCTGTCTCCAACACGGGAGCACTGTGTGTTACAGAGAAATGCATTAACACACCAAGTACTGAAGAGGCTGCAATGATCACACAGCTGGCAGAGAGCCTGAGCGCAGTGGAGAAGCCATTTAGAACTGGGAGGAAAGGAAAGCACTGATGACAACAGAAAGACCAAGGAGACACAAGCAGGGAGTGGCAGGGCAAGCCCTGGCAGGAGGCTCCCAATGCTGGGTCAGGAACCTGCTCTCCTCACGCTCCTGGGAGCCGCCAGCTCTGCCAAAGCCACCCCAGCGAAGGCCCATTAATGCTCTTCACCAAATCACAGCCTTTGTGTGTTTTGGTTTGGCTTTTTTCACACTTTATCTCAAAGGTAAGAGGAGACAGAAGCCACTTTGACTTTCTATGGTCAGGCTTGCTGGCTGGGATGGTTTCGGAGCACAGCTGCTGGCACGTGTCTGGCAGCATCAGCCCACGCTGTGTGCAGGGTGCTGCGTGGGGCTGGCACTGGGTAAGGATCGGTGCCAATCGTGGGCTGTGTGGAAAAGCCCAGTAACTTACCTCTGGAAGAGGCATTGATGTAAATTACTGTTAAAGCCTTTACTCTTGTTTGCTGATAAATTTATAGACATTAGCATCAAGGTGGCAATCAGGACTCATCAGCTTTACTCTTCCATAACCCGTTAGTCTCCGATAACTTCTCTCTCCCAGTGACATACTGCAACATTGTGCACTATTAAATGATATGCACAAATAAGTACCTAATGGTAGATTTAAAGATGTTGCAGCGGTCCAAGTTCTTTGATTTTCCTGATTATAATGGCATTTGCATAATGTATGAATTCAAACATTATTGCTGTTAAATAATGCATAAATATTCTCCCATGCTGAAATACATCTATTTCCTCTCCATGAATTATTTTGAATGTATCATTCAGTTGTTTTTCTATTTAAAAATGTAGTTAGAACTCTGCATATATCAGTATTATGACTGGAAGAAGCACCATCACAAGTAGTTGGCTAACGCTCCGAACTGTAAATGAAGTATACATTATTAAATGGGCCATCTCCTTCCTCCTTCAGAAAGCATTAGCACCAGAATACAATATTTAGTATTTCTGAAATGTCAGAAAGGAATGCAGGTATATATTTGATTACCTGGCAGGTCTTGGGAAAGGAAAAAAAACCACACCAACATTTTTTGCTGCCCAACCTGAAGGGAATATGAACACAGTCACAGAGAGATAAACCTGTGAGAGGGGGTAGTGCCAGTTCTTGAACAGCTCTTTGTGAAACTTAAGCGCCACCAACACCCATTGACTTCCAACCTCACATCCCCCAGATGATGGGCCCTTTTACTTATATTTGATTTTATAAAGCGTGCCATCCAGCAGATAAATCCTGTCAGCACTGTCACTGATGTAACTGACTTCTGTGACAGCTGACAGGACGAGTGAAAGGACCTCAGGATTCAAGTGTCTACACTCGGGCGCAAAAACATTTAACTCTGTGCACAACATTTAACAATAAAAACGTCAAAATGAAAATAACATGAAATGCAGGTGCCTCCTGGAGCTGAAACCGTCATAGAGGTCCCTCCTGGGTCTGCAGCCCAGCTGAAACAGTCACAGAGGGGAAGAATTTAATATACCCCCAAGGACTCAGAAATACCTTGTATATGTGCTTACCTAGAGATGTGCCAGTGTAGGTATCTGCCTGCTTCACTCATGTGTCTTTTCCCCCTGCTTATGCCACTATAACTTCTTTGTCATGGGGGATCTGCCTTTTGCAGCCGGGGTGTCTAAAGCAAGATCTGAGTATTGCCTTCTAACTCTTCTGCCTTTCCCCCCTCTGAATTTGGTGACTTTAGTTACTTTTTCCTTACCACACAGACATGAGTTAGTGTTTCAGTCTGGACTCTAACTTGCTGGATTCTCTCATCTCAGTCGATTTTCCATGTGGGGAAGGTAGGGAATAGTCAAGTCTCCAATAAACATCCTCTCCTTCCAAAGTGTGCCATGTTTCATGATTTGCCATTATCAAGCTGAAGCGTGTCTGCTCCATCAGTGCCATCACTGGCCCTCCACCCACACAGACCCCCACACCTACACACACACACACCTGCAAAGAAACTATTTACTCTGTCCAATAGATTTTCTGTCGCTGCTCCTTCCTTTTTCCCCACTGCTGCTGATGGAGAGTGGAAAGGCGCTTTTAAAACCTAATAAGCTGATCAGTGGTAAGATAAGCATGTTTTGCTTACCCTCATTTAAAGTGAGTGTGCCTGAAACGAGGGACATTCTGAAATGGATTTGATCAACGTGAAACCACTGCAAATAAAGCGCAGGAAATGTCATCTCCTAAACTCAAGGCACTTGTTAACCCAAACGAAACGGGCTGGGAAAACTCCTGTCACTTCCTAATGCACAGACATCTCAAAACAAACCCACACCAAATGAGCTGCTGTACAAATGCTTTCCCATGAACACAGCCCTTGACTTACGGAACTGTCATGGCACAGACTGGACCATGGAGCCAGGGGCACACAGTTGAAAACGCCACACTTTTACTCATCAAACGTACTGACATCTTTGCAGCTGAGCCGTGACAGGGAAAGATCCCACCTGTGAAACCTCCCAATACCCACCCAGACACTGCCTAATGAGGATTAACTCCTCCCTCCAGCGGGTTTTTCACACCACCTCCCAGCTGCACGCTCGGCAGTGTCCCAGTGGAACCCAGTGCCGAGCAGCTCTCGGGTCGATGAACATCTGGTTAACCTTACTCAGACCAAAAAGTACCACACTCAGGGCTAAGTATCCAAACCCAGCTGATAAATCTGGGTTATTCTCCCCTGGCAGGGATCACCTTCAAGATGCAGCTAAGCTGGAGTGGGGTTTTTTCCCCACCTGTTTGAACGAGTAATGGTGCAGATTCCCCAGGTACAACTGGGGAAAGGCTGAGGAGCCAACCTGCCTGGAGCAGAGCTCCCTATGTGCTGTCTGCTGCACTTCAGCAACTTTCACAAGGCAGAAAGGAACGGCCGGCCAGGCAGGTGGAAACAAACACATTCCAGTTAAAAAGGCCTTTGTTTAATTCACAAAGGAATGAACCAAGTGTGAAACTCATCTCCTTATCTTGTGGTGGGTTTGCCTCAGGAGGAGAAGTGCCTAGTTCCCATGTCCATGGTTCATACTTGCACAGTTCAGGAGAGTGACAAAAAAGAGCAGCAGTGTACATCTGAAACACCGCTTCCCACGGGGCCCCTGCTTTGATTCCTGCCTTTAATACTGATAAGAAGTGACAGTAGTTGGATAAAACAATCAAAATTGGAGTTGAAGAGCTTATAAACCTCCTGACACTTCAATAAACCAAAAGTCAATACAAACCTTAACAAAAAAATCATATATCCATTTAGAGTCTGACGGGCCACGTGGAGCAGGGCTGGCACGTGCTCAGAGGGACAGAGGCACCTCCCGGTCCCGTTCACGCTCGGTTCACGAGCTTTAAGGAAAAGAAGTAAACGCTAAATCCTACATGGAGAAACACAATCTTTGCTAATGTTTTAGCCAGTTGCTGCCAGCTCTCAGGAGAGCTCCATGCCTGCTCTTAAATGCCTAAAAATCAATATTTAATATTTTGGAAGACGATGTCTTAATTATCCATCCCCACTTTAAGCACCAAACCCGCCTTCAGAGGAATCACAACTGCTTGCTGGCTGATGGACTGACGGCTGCTTGTTAGCACATCTTTTCCTGTAGGTCTGAGAGAAAGGCTTCCAATCACACTCCTTGTTTGCTAAAGACAGTACAGGTTTCACCTGACTTTACCCACCTGTAAGTTGATCTCAGCTGGTTTCTAAAACTCCTGCCATAGTCCAGGCACCTCCAAGCAGAGGATTCAGCATTTCAGACTCACCCCCCTGCCCTGGTCAGTGCTGGCTGCTTCGCCTCACGGGCAGTGGGGAGTGCAGGACACTGGCCTGGGCTACACACCCAACACCTAGACAGCAAAGGCTAAGGGAGAGGTAAGCAGCTGATCTGTGACTGTTAGAGACTGATAGTCCTTAAACAGTCTTGATTTGCTCCCCAGACAAACCTTACTGCAGAATGTACTCTTCTCCTTTGCAGCTGCATCAGTTAAACGTGTGCTGAATGGATGTGGGAAATTGTGAGGAAGGCCATGCTTTCAGATACTTGGGCAACTCTGAATTCTACGAGTGCCTCAGCATCCAACCATGCTGTGATTTGGGATCTTGCTCTGTGTGCCCTACTCACCTTCTCTTTCACGGAGGCTGAAAGAAACCAGAAGGACAGAATCCATCACCCTCCTGATCCGGACCCTTTGTCTATCCAACTCTCCTACTTTTGATGCCCACTTGTCAGTTGAGTACCTCCAAACATGAGCATGTTTGGCACAGGCCAGACGTGAAGCCCACCAAGACTACCTGCAACTTCTCAGCCGGTTCCAGTGGAACCTGGGTAAGACCCCAGTGAACAAAATCATGGCAAAACTTAAATGCATGTGCTCCAATTAAGTGAAGAGTTTGGCACTGGAAGTATCTATTCAAATAGAGTTGGCAAAAACAAATGGATTATTCTATCAGACATCACTGCTGTAGAAAACACTTCTCCTTGGCTCCTCACACTCGATCCTGCCCTGAAGACTGAGTCATGTTCGTTTCTCCAGCAACTGATTTTGGGGTCACAGACATAAGGATGGTAAGTTCATTGCAGAGAATGAGTATGACATAAGAGGGCCTAATATAAAATAATCAGAAGGAGTGTAAGGATTGAAAAGGACAGCTACAGCATCTTCTCCTTGCTGTTAAACACTCCAGGGCCTGGCAATCTGCACCTTCTCCTTAGAGCATGTATTTCTTGTACTAATACTGAGAAATACCAGTAGCTGCACTATTTGCATATCCAACATCTGTGTTGTCAAAACACTTAATGCTCAGGTAAAGATAAAACCCCAATGCAAACACAGCAGAATACCAACGAGGCCACAGACCACTGACACCAGCATGGGGCTGCCGGTGTGTGTTCAGGGTGTGGAGAAGTGCAATCGCAGAGCCAGAGATGGTCTGGGGTGGCCAGGACACTGAAGACCATCCCATTCCCCTGCACACCTCCAAGACCCCAGCCAGCTATTTTTATGGTGGCTATTTTTACAGAGCTTTGGTGCAGCAGTAGCACCTTTCCACCCTTTCCTATTTCATCTCATGTGTCCATGCATTAGGAGGATTTCCTCACATTACCCAGGGACAGTGGCAGGTGACAGCCATCAGTGTGGCTCCCTGGAATTCTAAAGACCCACACTGACTTGCTCAGTTTCCTGGCCATCAGCAGATTTAACATACTGCACAGAAAATCCCTCCTCCAGGTGGAAATTGTCCTCACTACCATGAGTGCACAGCAGCTGTATCAGACATTTGGTCCACTAATTAAGAGAACCAGAATAATCAGCTTTAAGGCTCTAATACCCATCACTAAATACCACTAAATTAATTCAAACTAATTTCTACACAAGAAGTAGAGAGCATCACTTCTTGAACAGATATTCCATTTCACTGTAACTTTTTCTAGCCCTGTTTTGAGGACACACACACACACAGAGTCATTACTGACCTGATCCTGTCCTCTTGGGGTTAAAAAGGAGGCTCTCTCCTGGCAGGAGGAGAAGCATACCAAGCCCTAATACACATCTTCCCCAGAGGACCAGGATATGCTGATGTGAGAGATTGCTTCAGCAGGCAGAAAAATGAGCTGGAACTTCTCCTACTTGTGCGTTGTCCTTTGCATTTTTCATACTCTGTATTGACAGCCTCTAGATGTGCAGCATTCTGTGGCTGGTGATCCTTCCTACGCCTGTGTACTTGGCTGTCTACAGCCCGATTAACCTCAGATTTATTAGCTGGTTTGTGAGCCACTTACACTGCCAGCTCCCCAAGAGGCAAACACATCCCCATGTGAAGATGAACCAGAAAGACAGCAACAGAGAGAAGCACAACCCGTCTCACCTTTTTAAACTTTAAACCCTCATCCACTTTTAAACAAAAAGTGAACATTCTGCTTGTATTCCACATCTATTTGACTAAGCTTCAAAAGCTAAATCGAGCTTAAAACACACGTAACAAACCCCAGGACCCATTTTACCTTCAGAAACTATTATTTTCTTGCTCTTTTGCATTGCTTGAGGAGGGAGAAATATGTTGACTTATGGAAAAAGATCACAGTGGATATTTGTCAGGAGAGTAAGATATTAATAATGAAGAGACATTGTTTTGTGTGTTAGAGGCTCATCTATAAAGGGTCTCAAAGGGGCATTATTTTGACTGCTGTGCTCGAGACTCCATTACAGCCATGTGCTGGGCACAGACCTCATCACAGCCCACGGAGGCGGCTGTGACACGTAAACAACAGGCACCGGCTTCAGCATCATGAACACCTGGCTCCTGCTGCCAAGGGGACATCAGGAACAAAACCAGGAGAGTCTGTGAAAGATGGAGAGAGGTGGAGACAGCGAGGCAGGTTTGTTGGCTCACACCTAAGACAAGCAACGAAACTTTGCTGGAACTTATTCAGTTTTCTCCATGTAAATCCTCAAGCATTTCTCTTTCTTAGGGATGCTTCTGCAGCCAATACACATTGTACTCAAAGGCCTCCAAAACATACTCATTGTCCTGCCTGATTTGCTCTAGGGGTTTCAGAAGCCCAGTGTGGAGTACCTGGCCTTGCTGTGTTTTATCTCCCTGTGCTGGAGGGCTCAGGGGTAGCTATGGCACCCAACCCAAGCTGCACTTGGGATAAACAAAACCTTTCCAAGAATCTGCAATGAGTTTAAATGAAAAGTAGCCTGACAAAAAGGATTTGTTTCTTAAATGGCATGATATAAAAAGCACAACCAAAAGTTTAGCAAGACTAAACCACCTGATGGGCTACCCAGGCAGCCTGCTTCCCTTACTGAACAAGTCACTTACAGAGAAAATGGGGAAGCAGAAACACCCAAAGTCTGTCAGTAGCTTACAATTACTGCAGGTTAGCTAATGGATCTGTCCTCAACCATACTTTGCTGTAAATATCAACACAGTTCTTTAAACAGAACAGGAGAAAACCTGCAAACACACTTGGCCCATGGTGGAGTAGAAGGGCTGCTCCTGGGTGAACTCTGAAAAGCTGCACAGCCCTCTCCCATTGTGTATGAGCTTTCCTTGTGCTTGCTTCACGTACACGCTGCTTTAATTCTGAAGAGAATTATTACACAACACACTCATTCACCTTCTGTTTAGGAGAAACACTCGTGTGTTAGCACAATGGCTTCTGCAGCCTTCTTTGCTAATAGTTATTCGGTTGTTTACACATCGCTTGCGTGTGTGCAAACTGTAATATTAGCTTTAACTAACAGGCCTACAGGAAAGAGTAATTGAAGAAAAAGTGAAACCCAAGGAACTGGGGAGTGTCAGAGAATGGGAGAATGCAGATCTCTGCTCTGACCTGTCCGTCAGGATGGCTAATTGAAACCAATCACAAGCTCTTTAATTGCCACGGCTAAATAGGACTCATCTCCCTCTAGTGATTGAGAGAGAGGATACAAGACTGGTGCTGCTGCTGGGTAACAAAGCAGCTGGCGGTTCAGATTGCGTGGCTTACTCCCACTGATAACCTCTGGGCAAGACAGCACTAAAAAAATGATGGATTTTATGCGTTACAGAACAAATTCCCTTCAGGGGAAAGTATCAGAGTGACAAAGCATTCCCAACTCAGAAACCACAGAAAATGCTCCTGGAGCGTCTCCTTTCTTTTCAGAGCACGTTGTCATCCCTTACCCACAAAAGGAGCAGAAATGGGCTAAAATACACAAATTATTCTCATTTCCCCCAATAAGAATGGGCCTTTCCTGCTCCAATACTAATTGTGATAATTGCCCTTTCTTTTTCCCCACTAGGAATCGTGGTAAGAGCATGCATTGAATGCTGGCTGTGCAACAAACCTTGCAACCAGATTCAGTCCAGGGTGGTGTCCATGCTTACGGGGTGCTCAGCAGGAACAGGAACCTCACAGCTGGGTAACGTTACCACAGAAGCAACACCACTATGGAGCCAGAGACAGATGGGGACAAATGTGGTGAGGCAAAAGCAGAGAAGCAGAGTCACAAAAGTCCCTGAAGCTGGAGTTGAATCCTACGACTTGGTACTGTGAAAAACAGAAGAATATTAAATGTAGGAAATGGTTAGCTCAAGGCAATAAGCATCTGTTAGGTACTTCAAAATGACCAGAGTAAGAAAAATTGCAGGAGTGAGGGCTGGGGAATGCCCACTCCCCTCATAAACAAGAACTTCTGAGGGGGCAGCAGCAGAAGCAGCATCTGAGCTCCAAAACGCTGCCCCCAGCATAACCACCCTGTGCACAGCCTCAACAGTGAGCTGCAGTACACCGCCCAAAGCGCCGTCCCACTATCAGCTACTCACTCAAAAAGGAGCAAGTGGGACAAATAATACCAAACTGAACAGTACAAAAGAAGAGAACTGCTCTAACAGCTTTATCTTCAGAGGGATGAAGCATCACCACAGCTGAGTTGGAACCCAATCACGCTGTTCACTCCTGTATGTCCATAAGGTTAGCTGCTGTGCACCACTGCAACAGTTCATCCTTAACCTGGCTTCTGATGTTCAGCTTAACCATGGCGAGCGAGACAAACGATTGTCAGCCCCTTGGAAAGGCAATGCAATAGTTCCTCAAGTCGGTATAAATCCCTGGTGATCTCTCCACACTTTATTAGAAGTTTGGAAAGGAGCGCTGCGCGTTTCCTTCCCCCGTTTGCTATCTGCTGCCAGCTGCGTTAGGACTCAATAGAAAAGCCATCCATCCTCTTTTGTCAACCAACACTTCTCCAGTCTCAAGCTACAAATGAACAGCACAATAAATTAAATGTTTGACAGGGAAGATGTATGGCTTCACAACGCTGTTTGATCTATGGTTTTAAGGAGAAAAACATTGAAACCCATAGCTCTAGTTTATGCTATTGATTACTGGGAAAATGTGTTTAAGTAAAGAATGGGGAACATCTGTCTTCTCTTCTTCACCCAACCTTGGAAATTATTCTAATTCATAATCAGAAAAAAACCCAGTATGAAAATAACAGGAAACAATCAAAAAACAACATCAGCAAATCCAATCTGGTGCTGCAAGCACAAAGGCACTTCGTCAGGATCAAAAGGAAGATATTGATAACTGAAGCTGAAAAGACACTTTCAGAAAGGCAAGCAAGAGACAGAGCTTCCCTCAGCTTGCTGGCCAAAGCCTCCAAATGCTGGATCAGTGGAGAATCGCAGTTGCCTCCAGAGATGACTTCACCCCCTGTCTCTGCTAGAAACCCGTTCCTGACGCAGGTCAGACTGCCCTGTTGAGCTGCTTATCTCCGATGACTAACTTCCAGCCTATGCTAGATGACTGGTTCAGGTGAGATGCCTAACATTTAGGCAGCTAAATTTAGGGGATATGAATCACACAGAAGAGCCTGCCTAGCTGCTGTTAGGAACCAGTGTGAGGACAAGCCCTATGTGAGTGGTGCTCTACAAATGGCAACCTGGCTATTCTAACAGCTTGGTCACGCTACTGTCATGCTGCAACACGCCGTACCAAAACCTGCACGTACTGAGCTCTCTGGAACACTCCAGGATGCCTCTAATCCAGGTTAAGCACAGCTTTTTGTGTTTATCATCTAGGATGAATTGCAACCCAGGAAACCACTGATGTTGGCAATTGGACTGGGTTGTTAGGATGGGTTTTCAGACAGGAAAGGCCAGGGAAGTTTGTGTTGAGTCATTAAAATCTGTAAAGCTGTAGAGTGCCACCTGCATTCAGTAGAATCTGTCCACATGGTGGATATACAGAGCTGCTGCACCTCATGGAACAACCCTGGGGATGAGACACAGCAACACACAGACTGGTTGAGAAGGACAGATGTCAACAGCTGGCACTCGGGAACCAAAGGCAGTCCCAGGAAAGCAGGACAACACGTCCACTGCTGCACCCTGCCAGCCTCCACGTGGGCTTCAGCACTGCTGGAAAGAATCTGCTGTGCCCTGCAGTGTCTCAGGGCAAGGAGGCCCTCTTCCATGAGCACCAGCAAGTCCAAAGTAAGCCAAGATCCCATCTGCACAGAAACAATTACCCCCACCAGGGCAGCTGGTAAAAAGGGCTGCTACAAACACAGTCTGTTCCTTCCAAGTCCTCCCTTTCTCAACATTATGAACTTCCAGCATCCAGTGCTGTGTGAAATGCCTGCCATTTTCCTTTAAGCACCTATTAACAATGAGGAGCTGACAGATGGGGAGCAAATGATCAGCCCCCTCAACCTCCTGCATACGTGCCAGAACAGGAGTGCTTCGGAACCAGACTTGCCCTCCTCTTTCCATGTCTGCTGGAGAAACTAGTGTGGAAACTTTTGCAACATCTGTAAAGCAACAGCAGAATCGGTAGGAAACAATTTGTCAGGTGTGAGCCTGACATTCGTTTCAGATGGTACCTAAATCAGGAAGCTCACAGGGAAGTTGACATTTTTTTTGCAACCAAAAGTTTATGCAAAGTGTAATCTTTGATGAACTTCCCTCTGCCAACAAGTCACTAATCTGTCTGTAGGAGGCAATTTTCAAGCGCTTCCCACACATATACACAGAGATTACAGGCCCATCTCTCCATTAGAAGCCTTGGGCTGCATTCTTTCAGCACGTTTTGCCAAAGGAAGCCCAAGCAGACACGTGCCACCGCAGCCTCTGCGGTGCTCCCCAGGCTGACGCACCCAAGAGCATCGCTGGGCTCTCCTGCCTCAGCTGACACAAGGCTGCAAGGCACAGGTCTTGGTGAGGGGAGGTGTGGGTCAGGCCTTGGGCTAGGCTACAGGGGCAGGGCAAGCTGTGCCACGGGAACAGTGAACATCCCGCTTCTTCCTCACGCTAAATACGAACCAAAGTATGTCAAAGCCCAGCACAAACCACATCACCAGCAGGCCATGCCACAGGTGGGCAGCTGGGATGGGGTGGGAGAGCTGTGTCTGGGGGACAGTAGGAAGAATTACTATTTCAGAGTCATTTCAGTCAGAAAGAACTGATACACCAGTAAGAAAACACAGGAATGCCCCAGAGCAGAAGCCTCCTTAATGCCCCAAAGGGTATTTTGGTAACCTTCCTGCCTTGCAGCCAGACAGGAACACAGGAGATACTCATCTCTCCCTGTTCTTACAGAGCCCTTGTTCTGAGCTTGACTGATACGCAGTACATTTGCCCCAAAGCCCTAAGCTCACAAAAGGAAAAACATCACCACAGGCCAGAAGGACAACTTCCAGACCAGGTGCTCACCCTGTGGTGCTTGCACAGCCTCAGAGGTGTGTGCTGCTCCTTCAGCATCTGGTGCCCTTGATGGCCTCGAGACACCAAGGCCTGATGTTCTGGGTGAGGTTCATCCAAAGCCCTCAGGCTGCTGGCAGTTAAGGTGCAAGCTGTTCTCACGGTGGTTTGCTGGGCTGTTTTGTACAGAATATTGAGGGGTTTAAAGCAGTGTCTGGGTCCCTCTCTAGGCAAGCCCTCTCCTCTCATCCTCCTAGGAACATGCTGTTTATCCCCACATGCTCATCAGAACGCTTCAGGCTCGGGGGAAGGTGGCTGGGGGTTCACCCAGCATTACTGGGCCCCAGGAGCTCGCTTGCTGGCAAGACAACAAACAGCAGGTAGGCTGTCTGCAGCAGGAGTGGTGACTGTATGAGTCCCTGGGGGAAAATGTGCAAGATTAGGTGTCTGCTGGAAGCTACTGTTGGTGTCTCTGCCCATGCTGGCGGGGTCGGGATGTGCCACACGTGGGTTGTCCTTGTGCTGTGTAAAGGCAGCGCCGGTGTTTCTGGAGGAGCTGAGCACTGCTTAAAAGACAGCAAGTAACCACCATCTGATGTGCTACAGCAGTAACCAAGACAATTTTCCCTGAAGCAGAGCCTGGAAATCACAGTAAAAAGAAAAAACTCACGATTTAGGAATGGAATCCTAAAAGAGACTGCTCCTTTGAGAAGGGCTCAGCAAATCTCTCTACATTAGCTTCTGAACAGCTCTAAATGAACTTCTGTTCACAACTAGATTATGGCAGCCTGGGTTCAAAGGTGCCTTATGAGAGAGAGCCACCAAATGATCCTGCAATCATCCAAATGATCCACCTGGGGTAGTCAGTGACTGGAAGCACAGCTCAGGCCCCTTCTCCCTCTTGGGAGCACCGGCCAGGTCTGCTGTGTTGCCTGAAGAGGGGAAACCTTCATTTCTGAGAGGGCAGATTAGCCCCAGCAGACACGGGGGCGAGAGCTATGGCTCCTCCTCCTCAGCCCCCTCCATAGCCCCTCACTGTATTTCACCCTGGTGCCACAAGCTGCAGCTCTGGGGAGGCAGAGGCAGCCGAAGCAATGCCAAGACCGTTCCATGGCAGAGACAGCTCTCAACAACAAGGCTCGACCCTGCCTTTGTGCCCAGGCAGCGATTTCAGCCTTCAGAAGCCATCAGATTTGTACACATATATACACAAATATATATGTATACACATAAAAAACATCCTGTCAGCTCTCTGAAACAGGCTCCCCTTTTAATTGTGCCAGTTTTGAGTATAGTATCGTGTGACTAAAGTTTGACTGAAGGAAACTCCCACTGCATTCCCCACTCTACATTGGCTGCCTCTGCATAAGAAATGGGCATCCATACTGCACAACTTAAACCACAAAGGACTAACAACTGTGATTAATGACCAATATTAAAAACCCTTCAGCTTTAGAAAGGCATCAGGGCAACAGCTTACCCCCACAGACAACTCCCTTGGCGTGAAAGGCACCCTGAATTGCTGGTATTTACACAGGGATGTGAAAGTTGGAAGTGCTAAATGCTATGGGCGGCCACAACATAGGCACTGTAATTCAAGTAGATCCTGCTTTGTCAAGTGGCTTTTGCTAATGTCCTTCCTTCTTTCCAGTATGAAGACTGAATCCAAGCACCTTTTGTCAAAACACTAACTGTATCCTTTAGGTCCTTCCTTTGGGTACAGAAGCTGCTGGGTACAACAAACGGAACGCAAGGCTTAGCAGCAGATAAAGAGATGGGCACCCACAACTCTCCTCTCTCTCACATCTCGTACACATACACCCTTAACCAGATATTTAGAATCTTCAAGGACTCCACAAGATTGTACCTGCAGAGCCTAAACTCCATCACCACAAGGTTAAGAGTACACAGAGGTGATATTCCTTATCTTAATGGCTGGTCTCCGTTTTAACCTTACACATTGGAATAAGAGATAGAAAACTGCAGAGAGCTCTTTTTGCACTGCTGAACTTCCCAGTTCTCTCTGACGACTTGAGAACTTATAATTCAGTTTGAATTTGTGAGTGTTTTAATCCAGTGACATCTGCAGAGCAGAGAATTATAGCACCTGATAAAGTTCTACCTTCACATCAGCCTTCAGGAGTTTTTAAAGATTCTCATCCTAAAGCACAACTGTATGAAGCAGCAGCAGTGATCTCGTGCTAATCACGTCTAACCTCTTACTCCAAATGGTGCACATAATAGAAGGGAAAAGGGTAAACAGTCAAAAAACCTCATCATCACGGGTCTTAAGCTTCGCTTCTGTGTAGTAGCTCAGCCACCAGCAGCACAAAGCTAACTGAGAAGACACTAGACATGCACCATGTGACAGAAGTGGAAAAACCCTCGCCAAACTTTCAGCCTGGGAGATTAAGAAGGAAAAAGGTCTGCAGAATGAGATCTTCAGTTAGCAGCGCCTGTGTTTCCACAGCCCACGACCTGCCTAAAGCGAACGGCAACTGCCGTGCTCCCTGGGCTGCCATGCAGAAACCCATCCTGGCCATAAGCACAGACAGAGTGCTTCCTTCCACCTGGCACCAGCTGTAAGTATCTCAAAGCAGAAATCCACCCCAGGAAAGCATTATGCACCGGGAACCATCTCTTTCCTGCTCACACAATGGTGATCTAAGTCCCTCTGAATTTTCTGCAGCTTCTTGGTACAGCTTTTTGTTTAGAACAACTCTTTCTGTGGACCCGAGATCCACACCACTGCAGCTGATTATTCTTTTCAGATGGTTTCCTTCACTAACGTCCTGAGACTTAATTCTTGTTACAGTACTCTCCCTACCCTGAGGAGCACATTTCCTATTGACCAATACTCTGCTCAGTGCTGATTATAATTGTAAAGGCACTGCACTGAGATTAAACCTCCTACTTCCCCGACTCATGCACAGCAATCTGAGAGGGTTATTAAAATAGACTCCCTTCTGATCATCTCTGTAGACATTTTAATCTTACATTCAGTGTTTTTATATCCAAACCTTGCTCCTCACACACAGGGGGGAGGGAATTAATTGAATTGAGTGGGAGGTTGATTTGGTGGAGTCCATTGGAACCGAGCAGAAGTATATCTCGTCTATTGAAAAGCACTTACCCTGAATTCTAACAAAATAAGCCCATTTTTAAACTCCTCACTTCAAAGGGAAGACTGGGGAATTGCTTGTGCTCTGTCTTTCTCCACTGGTACTTCTATTATGGTTTTTCTTACAAACCAAGCGTGCACCTGGGACAGGATGATCCAGCTCAAGGCCCCAGGGGAGCAGGGAGGGTTTCTCCCTGCTCAGCTTGTTTTTGAAGCAGAAATGTGAAAGGCCTTTCGGCAGAGTCACGGGACAGGGATGGACTGTGGGGGAGATGGGAAGGTAGGAGCTAACACTCCATTTTCTCTCTCTCTGCCCACTGTATTAAATCTAATGGCCCCGCTTCGCCTCCTGATTTACTCATGCCTTCTCGTTTACATGTAGGGGACACAAAACCCAGCAACAGCAGGAGAAGGCATTGCCTGGAGCCTCCACTCAGATTTCAGTACACAATGCAAACTGGAGCTTCCTCCTTTGAGGGCTGTAAAACACCCTGCAAAGCCCAGCAGCCTCCAGAACACAGTGTGCTTCAAACAACAGGCTACAGGGTTTGTCCTCCAACAGAAGGCGGCTGGGAGAACGTTGGGAACACAAGGGGTATGCCTCATGATTGACTTTCATGGGCTGTCAGCATCTCTGGAGAGATGTGTTCAACAGGAATGAACTGGGATTTTCATAAGCCAAGGAAATGAGAATGTGTAGGTGCCACATATGCTGCCCTAGCATCAAGGATCCTCAGCAAGAAGGCACAGTGTTTGCTGAGAAGGCCAGAGGGAAGAGAGACTAACACTGAACACAGAGATGCTCATGTGTCTGACCTCCAAGGTTGCAGTCGAGGCTCAGAAACAGACTCATTAAAATCCTGATCCCCTTCTACCTCTTTCAATAACCTAGAACATGACACAGTATTACAGAACTTTCATCTAACACTGACACCGTGAGCTCAAAATCTGCTCTGCTTTCCTGGGCTACGTTAAGGCTAAGACTTGAGTATTGCCCTAAAACACGGGTGTAAAGTACCCTTTTGGCTTCAAGGACTAAACAAAGTTTCCAAGAGGCCATGACTAGAAGACAGTACTCTGGAGAAGAGCTGCTGTGGAGCTGAGCCCTTTGTTTCCAGGACTCAGGTCCATCAGAGTCATTACAGGCTCTGTAGTGCCAGGTGCTTCTCAGAGTGGTCTCCAGAGTTCCAAGTCTCTAGTTTTGTCACCCTATTCTTGCTGCAGCCCATCTCTTTAATACCTCTCTAGCAGGCAGGGGGACCTCAAGCAAGTCTGACAAGTGTGATACACATCAGCTCCAGAGTTCCCTTCCCCCAGTTAAAAATACAAGCCTGTAAAGAAAGTCTGGGTGCCAGCAACCCAACGAGAAATCCTGGGAGGCAAGACCTCCTTTTCTGCTAAGCTTCACTGGTTAGTTCAGGGTGAACAGCATCAAATGCTGGAGCACAAAGAGCCCCTGAGGAGGAACTGAAGTTTTCTCCAGCAAGTAACAAGAAATCACAATAACTTCAGGAGCATTAGCAGTTCTGTAGCATCTTGTTCTTGCGTCAAAGCTCTCCTCACTTTCATCCAACAACAAACCACTGTCCTCCTCACTATTTTTAATTAATTGCTTTTATTTACCAGATTTTACATTTGCTAATCTGATCAATATCAAATTAACCTCACCTTTGAGGTCGTTACTGAACACGCTGAAAGAAACTGTTTTCAGAACCCCCCGAGAGCAGCACGTCCATCCTCCCTGTTTGGCAGCAGCAATTACCCTCTCTCCTCTCAATTGATCCTTCCTCACTGCTAGCCCTTCCTTTAGCATTATCAGTAGATTTTTGTGAACTAAAACACCCAAACTAACTGGCAATTCTGCCATATCCAATTGGTTCCTTTCCCAAGAAACAGGCTCAGATGTGAGGGGATCAGACTCCCCCGAGAACTCACTTGGCTCCGCACATCGGTACCACAGAAAGCTCTGCAGTGGGGTTTTTGAAGCGTTGTCACCACCTTTGTAACACTGCAGGAAAACACAAATGTGTCTCCACACAAAGCACAACTCCAAACATTGCCAGACTCCATCCAGCACCACGACAGCCCCCGTTACCTGAGTCCTTGCTGCCAGTGTTGCGATGCTCCTCGCACGCCGCGGGTCCTGCTCAAGCCTCCCCTTGCAGCACCGCTGACGTAGGTGAGGTCTCCTGGGGCCGCTGAAGGTGGCACCTCAGAAGGCAGTGCTCTCTGGGTTCAGCTTCACATCTACTCAACCTCCCGTGGGTCAGCTCTGCCTGGGAAGAAAAGCAGCTGCTGAAAACCTCAGTAATGAGCTCCTGGTGTGCTGACACCTGCGGACGGGCAGCAACAGAATCTGGGAGCCAGGCACCTACACCAACCAGCGTAGGGAACCTGCAGCCAGTGCTGGGGCTTCAGCCATGTGGGAAAGATGGTGCACAGAGGACAAGGAGGCAGCAAAACCAGGGCAGTAAAGTACAATGGTACAGCATAGGGTGGAGAACAGACGAGGAGAGTGACTGTTGAGAACAAGCAGAGTGTAAACAGAACAAAGGCAAAGGCTGGGCGTGGGGGGAGGGCAATGACAGGCAGGTGTGGCTCATTGCATTGAAGGTCTGGTGTATCCAGCCTGAGCTACATGGGAAAATGGGAGACAAAAAAGAGTAAGGGGGAAAGGGGCACAGACTTTCACACAAGATGTCTGGAACTGAGTCTAGCAGAACTTGTTCCCTTGTTTAATTTGACCTTCAGTTCACTTTGACTGAATCATAGAATCACAGGGGTTGGAAGGGAGCTTTAGAGATCACCTACTCCAATCCCCATGCAGAAGCAGGTTCACCTAAATCAGCTACCAGGACACTTCAGAAGATCAGTAGAGGACCTAGTCTATGGTTAACTGCAGAATGGAATCAGCCCTTGACACTGCTTACCCCCTTTACTTAGCCATTAACTGAAACCAGAAATATTTCAGTCTTTGCCTTGAGAGCCTCCCTTACTACAGCTTCTTAAAATATTCTCACAGCACTGAATCAGTTTGGTAAAACAGCCTTATTTTTGGCTCACTGTCTTTGACATCCAGATCCCTGATCTGTTTTAATATACATGGCAATTACATTCTAACTAGAAATGCCACAATATTTTACTTTCTTCATTACTACATAAATATGTAGATTTATGTGCATGGCTCATAGAGAGTAAATATTACCATTATCTGTCACCATAAAACAGTAAAAGCCTGGCTCGTGGAGTACCCCTTTCTTGCCTTTCTCCTCTTACACTACAGTGAGGTGCAAAAATCAGAAATGCTACTTTGAGAATTATTATGGCCTTTCCAAACATGACTGACACCTCAAAGGGACAGAGAGCCTTTGCCTCAAGACACTTAAGGTATAAACGTCAGCTCGACTCCATCAGGTAAAAGCAAACATCATTCTCATCACAATTAACATTATTTCAAAGCAGCATTTTTGGAAATGGAAGAACTGGTAAATCCCACTGAGAGGGCAACCAGAGACTTTAAAATAAAGTTATGCCTGGAGAATGCTGCGTGGAGCCTGAGCAGCAACAGCAGGGACTCGGCACAAGTGGCAAGACAGGCTAAAGGTAGGAAGGAAACTGAATCCAAACCCCATGCAGAATAACCAGCATCCCACGGACCATCAACCATCACTACAGAGATTCTTTCTTGCCTCACTGAAGAAAAAACCCCATTAAGAATGTAAATAACTTCACTGAAGCAAAACATTCAGGACAGCCCATGAAGCTGAGGCAATGCAGTATTTTGGCAGCATGTGGCAAACCGTTTCACAAGATGCTGCTGTACAGTGATGGGTGTATGATGCTAATTCATGTTACATCTCTGGATAATATACAGGATTTTAGTTAATTACTAGCATCTAGAAGCTGAAGAGGTTCACACAGGCATGTAGGTCAATGAACACCACAGGAAGAATTAGCTTAAGTCCTAGAGCTGCTCAGTACTTCTGCCTGTATCTAAAACCCACAGCCTTTAGGGCTGGAACAATTTTATCAGCATAAAGTGTTTTAGAGCTGAGGCTTCATTACATTTTAGCAGAAATTTGGCTTCTGTTGAAGCCGGGTGTTGTCTTGCCTCTCCTCCCAGGAGCATGATCCTGCAGGTTGTCACCCTTCACCTGATACATGCAGAGGAAGCTCTCGGCTACTGTTTCATCTCTGGAGCGCTCAAGCTCTTGTACAGCAATTCCACATTACATCATTTTCTCACAGCTTCTTTTTCCTTGCATACTCGGTCACTACATCTGGATGAACTTTATCTTCTCCCTAGAAACGCAGTTTTGGCAGGGCAGAGCAGACGTCTGCAGCAGAGAAAATCCTGGCATTCAGCAGCAGTTGCCTAGATACAGCCTCCTAAATGGCAGAAGTCTAGACTCAGTTTTTCCAGCACAGAAAATTAATGCCTATTGTTCCAAGCGCTAATCCTACTGCCAGTTAGCTCTGCTAACAGAAACCTAAGTAACAGCTATGGACAGACATACTGAAAGAGATTTCAAAGTAGGGAACTGACAAGTATAAGATTAGTTTTCTTAGTTACAAAAGAAGGATCCAGAACATAACATTCCCCAAACGTTTCAAAAAACATCAAGCACCTTTAAAGCTTCTGTCTTGGTGAAAATACACCAAGCAGAATGTAGTCACCTTCCTGTGGATCCGTCTGGAAGCTTCACCAAGCAGTTGTAAGTGTACAAGGGGGCCAGAGAGCTACTGCCAGTGTAGGAAGAAAGTCTCCTTTAGCTGTGGAGGAGTCTGCTGCACACATTGTTTCAAATTACTTGGAAAAATGCTCTGACTTCCAGAAGGCCCTCTTTAGAAAATGAGGAAGCTGCTGTGGACTTAAAAAGGAAGGGTGTTAAAAATGCAAGCTTTCAACAGGCTCAAAACTGGCAGAAGCTGGAATCAGAAATGAAACATGGAAACGTGGAGCTGCTTTAACCATTTCCAGGTATCCATAAGAAAACTGCAAGCAAATGTCAGTAAAACTGCAAGTAAATGTCAGTTCTGATTTGTTAGGAAGAATATTTGTATTCTACAGACTCCAGTTTTACTGAATAACTCCTATCATTTGACAGTGATAATGGGGGGTGATGTGGTGATACTTCCATTGCTCTGCTGTGGCAACACAGCTGAGAACACACCCCTTGATGGTCCAAAATGTGCTGCAGACTTACTCAAACAAGGTGCACCACCTGAAGGAAAAGAGCTATTTAAAAGTCCATGCACAGCAATGCAGAAGTACTTGGTGTTGCCGTGCTCATTCTCCTTTTGTAATCAACAGAGCACTTCATCCAAAGAACACCAAACTCCGTGCAACAAGATGGAACCACAAACACCTTTGTTCTAACAACTATAGTGAGCAAAAAGCCATCTGTGAGAAAAAGGTTATGTACTATTAAGCATGCATTCTCAAGCACCTACACCCCAAAGAAGACGAGATTCAGCTACATCTAACAGGAATTTGAAAACATGCACTTTCTAGAAACCAACGTGGACTTCAACTGCAGCAAGAGATGTAGGTTAAGGACTTTTTTTCTCCTCAAGGTCTAACAGTAAGTACAGCAAATCAGTGATGCAGACTGACTGTACAAGTTGCACAACTTCTGTCTCGAGTCGCAGGAAACTGGCCAAAATGGTTACAGGTTATCAGAGTATGCTCGAGAACTGGGAAACAAAGGTGACCCGTGGCCTATTTTCTATGAACGTCAGCAGGAAAATCTCTAAAAAGAGGGAAAATGAAAGAAAGAGACCTGCTATGAAACACACCCCTTGTTCCCAAAAACCATGCCCAGGTTACCCGAGGTCAGTGGGCCAAGGCACTGGCCACCGAAGGCAGTGGGGAGGGCCGAGGGCAGGCGTGCGAGCGGCTGCCACACGCAGCGACTGCCCGGCGCCTGGCTGCTGCACCTGCACACAGCCTCCTGCTGCACCCACGGGCTCACCCACACTGCAGCTGCCCCTCTGAAATCCTCACAGGGAACCTGGGGCATTAAGGAAGCAAAGGGGATGGGGTCAGCAGCTCAAAGAGCACCGGAGCACTGGTCTATGAAGACAGAGGGGCAGAAATGTTATAGCAGTCATCTGTTCATCAAAACCCTTCAGTTCCAATGTGTCACTTTTGATGACTTCTCTTACTGGATCCCAGTAGTTTGCTTTATCCAGCTCTTTGGCAAGCCATCAGTGTCAATCATCCTAAACTACCCTGACACGTCGCCTATCCTAGGGCAGGAGGCTTCAGGCTCTCAGTCCCTGGCTTCCAGAGATGATCAGCACTCATCCCGGGGAAACCAGCTTCCACAGCAGCCTGTGTGGAAGATTCTAAGCTCTGACATGTCTGCACCTGTTGAGCAGAAGTGAGAACACATGGCATTTGCCTCACAAGCTATACTGGTTTTGACCGGACTCGTTTGTAAAACCACCCCCCAGAATATTTCAAGCAGTAACCCTCCCCCTACCAACAATTTATAAGAGCTGTTTATGCATGGAAATGTTAACAAAACCTACTGAAACCCCCTCAGTGCTCCTCTCTCCAGGACTGCTCCTTCCCTCCCCTTCCTGGTGTACTTCCCCCAGCATCCCCACGTGTGCTGCCTCCCCCATGCATGAAGAGCTACATGTGTGCCCATCCAGTAACTCCTGCCACATCAAAAGAGAAGGCAGATTTCTTCCTCCTCTTTACCACTGGAACTAAAGACTGTGACCTAGCAAGCCAACTGATCGTGAGCACAGAAAGAGTAACACTTCAGTGCATGAGGCCTCCATCCCCTCCTCTGACAGGAACCCAGCCACAGGGTGCCAGAGTGCCAGGGGCAGACAGGGCTGTCTAGGGAACAGGACATTCTCATGGAGACAGAGCAATTATGCATGTCTCATCTTCCTGCAAAACTGAGCTGAAACTCATAAAACATGCAGAACTCATCAGCAATGGGAGTGCTGTTCTGAACCACTTCTTTGAGATATCTGAGCCAATCTGCATTTAATTCACACTCTCCTGAGGAGGAAAAGGTCTCTGCCTTTCCTCTGCTGCCTGTGTGCCAAACGAATCAAGACAGAATGGAGATTTTTAAACACTGCATGCTGTACACCTTAAAGGAGGAAAATGAAACAATGGAATCTAATCCTCTTCCCAATTCAGTTTGTTGATCAGGGGAAATTTCAGTGAACTCAGAAAATGACAACAAAGGTATATCAATGCAGTGAAAAGGATGTGTTTGGATTCTTTTTTAAGGTGAAGGAACTCACCAGTCTCCTTTTGTTAATCACCCTAAAGACAGCAAACACACACTCAGGTGTGCAATGCACTGCAGACATTTTCAAAGCTCAAGAGGCTCAGATAAGGCAATTCTACATAAATTCTTACATTAAAGCAAAGAAAGTTACAGGGATTCTCTAAAGCTCCAATATTGAGCCGTATCATCCTCAGCAAGGCAGGAACCCTGCCACTGGTTCTAGCGAGCTAACTGCGGACTAAGAACAATTTATAACAGATCATCACTCTCTACCATCACTGCAGGTCACTGATTAACTTTAGCAGACAATAGCATGCCAAATCTCACCACTGCAGAAGCATCAGTCCCCTCCTTATCCCGAGTGTTCCAGAACCACGCCGGTGGGCTGCAGCTGCTCCCCAGGAGACAAGAAACACCACACATGTTGCACGACCAAGACCTGGGAAAACCTGTCTCCAAACACAATCTTGACCCCATTCACAGCTTACACAGCCCTTTCTACACTCACCAGGATTACAGATGAGACATTTTGCCAAGTTATTGAAAAGAAAACTTCTTTACCTCAGCAAACCTCTGAACTTTAGGTTGTCTCAGGCTCTGGAAGGGAATGAGGTCTAACAGATACCGACTCCAGCTTCACCTCTACCTAACACTTCCAAATCTTTTTGGGAAGCCTTGATCACTGTACAACATTTAATACTGGGAAAAACATTTCTTGAGAGGGACTAGGGGACTTACATACCTGCTTGCTTAGAAAGACATAATTCTTCTCTCTTTTCCTAGCATTTGAACAGAACTTATGATCTAAGCACAGAATTAGCCAAATTACCAGGAGTAAACTAGAGTATGAAATTGCAGTGCCTTAGATACTGCAGATAAATGTCTGATTGGTGCTTTAATGCTGTAACACACTATAGCAGACGTAAGGAAACTTACAATGAATCAAAGGGATGTTTTCTAACACAGCTTATAAAACTGAAAATTAATGTAAAACATTAAACCAGGCAAACTACAAAGTCGTTGGAGCTGTCATTCCTGCAAGGCAAAGGTGCCTTTTAACGACACATTAAATCACAATACAGAGAAACACTTCCCAGTGCATTCACTTTGAAGTTTTTGCCACAATTTTTAGTCAGAACGTCGCCAGGTTTTGTTTTAGCTCATTTATATATTGTATTTGTCAGAGGACATGACCTCATCAAAGAATCCTTTATTGGACTTCTCCAACCAATTCCACTGTTCCACTAGAGAAAAAAACTAACAATTCACAAAGGAATCAAAAGAAATCAGCGACTGCCTTCTGTCAAACTATTAGTGTTATCTTAAAAATCTGACAGCAAATCTGGGGCGTCAGCATTCCTCCTGCCAAGTTCTACTGATGCATCCTGAAAACCCACATTCCATGCAGGGGAAGAAGTCTTTCATAAACCCTCTTTTTAGCAACAAGAGCTAAAGACACAACAGAAACTTGTTTACATTTTGTAACAACAAAAATGCACAAATTACTACACAAAGTGGAGCATCAACCCAAGGAAAACAAGCCTGTGAAAGTTTAGCAGTTGGGACACTAAACCTGTATGTTCTGAGGGGGATTTTGCTTTAAAGACTGAGTATCAGTAGCTGAACAGTGATTTTTCTTCACTGAATTAATAAACAAAAGAAAGACTTTTGTGACAGATAGGACCATCAATTACTTCTAAGTTTGGCTGACACGAACATAACCTGATAATGAAAGTTACTGAGTTTGTACGAAATCAAATTCAATGTGTCTTCTTTCCCGTGGGGTTTTTGCCACTGAACTTTTCCAAATGAGCACAGAAGTGCAGAAACTCCTTTTGAAAGGAAACAAGCCTGGCAAGAAATGAGTTAGTTTTACAAAAAGGTCCCCGTATTTGTGAACACTCGAGCACTCCAGCTGTTCGAAGGGTACGTATGGCAGTCACGGTGTGGCTCTCCCAGGCTGATGTTCCAGGGTGCCAATAGCTCAGCACAAGCTGATCCCATGGAATGTAACATTGCAACTCGCGCTTCTCTTTGCAAGATGCAAGCACATGCTGGTATGCAGCAGGAAATCTGAGGAGTCCTTAAACACAGGGACATCATACTATATAGATGAGAAACGTGAAGGATCACCCCAGTCAGTCCCTTACCTACTGCTCAAGTAGCTGGGAAAGAGTCATCAGTATGTGTGAGTTGTAAAATGTTGATTGCCATGTTTCCTGTACGCAGGACTCTGACTCTACCAGCATTCAGACTGGGTGATCCCTGTGATACCCGCAGTATAACCTGACTCATCTCTTTGGTGTATTTCTGATAAACCAGGAAAAGAACCTAATGCACTTTATTTAATGTAGTCAAGACTAATATAAGCCCTTCTATGTTATACCATGACCTTTAAAAAGCTGATAGCTATTTATTGATTTGAAACCCAGCCCAGACATCAGGTCACAAAGTAATCTGACATCAATAAATCTACAGTGTTCCTACTGGAGATGTGACAGAAAAATGCCTCAAATTGAATTCTGACAGCTTTTACCAGTGTAATGCCAAAGGATCTTCAAAGGGGAGTGTGTAAAAGTTTGAATCCTACTTCTAATTGAGGGGGAAAAACATAAAATCCCACAGCAGCAATCAGTTGTGAGGAACCTGAGGAAGCACCACCGAAGTGCCCCAATGGGTCTCACATTCACCGGAGCCCAGGTCTCTGCAAAGGTGAAACACCCTGCTCCGGAGCACGTCTGGCCTATAGGTGCTAACCTGCTGTTAAAGACTGCGTTGCTTTAAACCACGAGTACACCGTATGATTAGTAGAAAATCTTTAGCAGACACAAAAAAAATGAGAGATGAAACTGCAGCGAGAGCATGGCAAACCTGAGAGGTCTATTAGTGCATAAATCCGCTTACAAACTAAAAAGATAGAAAGAGAGAGCTAACGAACTACAATAAAAGTTATGTCTTTAAAGCAGTACGTTATAACAGGGTGGGAAACGTTTAATATGCACATATGCCTGCAAAGGGGTCACTATCTTTCTGAAAACAAAGAGCTGCTATTTTCCACAGCATCGGATTAATGGTAAAAAGCCGTAAATTGTAGTTTTTAATATTATTCTTTTCCCACCCTGGCAGAGAATAAACATGAATTTAGAAGCACAGTAGAAGTGAAAAACAAAGAAGAGGAGAGATAGAAAGCAGCAGAGAAAGACAGAAGAGGTGAATACAGAGCTACAGAAGTGTTTATTGAGCATGCTACAGAGGTAAGCAGAGTACACACAAAATGAAATTAAACCACCGTCAAACCTCCCAACTTTGTTAGAAAATTAATTTTTAATTGTGCCACTTTCAAACTATACTGAATTTTACAATTCTAAAGATGTAAAAACTCAACTAATAGAAAATATACATGACCATCTTCTTTTTTTTTCTACATAGATAACAGAATCTATGAAATCTTGAAACTAAGTACATCAATTTCAAAAAGTATTGGTCAGTTAAACAGAATCAAGGTAACAGTTCAGACCGACAGAGAACTGCTCTCAAATTAACTGGATCTGTAGATTCTGAGCCATGTTTATAGTAAAGTCAGATCAATTCCTAAATACAAAATATTTTGAAGAGATTTATTAAAACTGAATATTACAATGCAAGGTAAATTAAGACTAAAGGCACATAAACTTTGGTCCCACCTGGTTGTCAGTTTTAGAAAACTGCCACAAAATTTCCTGCAAGCGTTGCAGCAAACTTTCTTCACCATTGAAAAATACATGCACCATTTCCTGAACTAGCTTGACCAGTCTGTACATGCTCAGAAATCCACAACCATATTCCATATCTTAATTACAAACTAAAGATGGCAATATATATTGAAATGCACGTAAGTCATGTCAACTTCAAAAACATCTACGAAAAATATTCAGCCACAAACAAGACATTACTTAGTGCTGACATTTATATGATACATCCCACAAGAGTGTGTACAAAAAGGTTAAGATTCCACAATGCTTTTCGCGTAGGGCTCAAAGTCACAGGAGTCACTTTTTGTCCTTTAAGAAATTAATATTCTGTACCTTGTTAATTTTAACTAATGCCTACATTCATAACTGAATCTAGACCAGAATCATGAAATACAAAAGGCCTTTTTTAGAAAAAGATCACAAAGCAAAAAGTAGCAGAAATCAATGTCATTTTACTCTCTCGGCATAACGTGTCTTGTCCGATTCAAAGGAAATATAAGTGACAAGTCAGCAGATAAGGAAATCTATCAAGCAGGAGAAACAAAAACTTAACCTTTTTACACACCCCTGCCTAAACATATTGAAATTATCATGTAACAATGTGCCCCAGACAACCAAATTTGCTGTTTACTAGTTATGCAACTCCAGCAGTACTAGTTTTCCTTTTTAAGGCACGTACGTCAACTAAGTTGAAAAAACGTGGTATTAACTTGAAACCTTTTAAACAAAACGATGGTTTATCTAAACAACAGTTCAACAACAGCAGTTGGTGTCACTGCCTTGCAATTCTCTTTTAATTTCTTTTTTTTTCCCAAACAACCAAGGAATGATTAACAGCATGAAAAAAGTAATTAAAAACCCAACAGAAGACAAACTCTGGTCCCCACTTTCCTCAGCAGTCAATAGGTGACAACACCGAACAATGCGATTCGCTCTCACTTTCAATCTGCCTTCTTAAATAGTCGACTTAGAGAAAGAAACTCTCAGATGGTGATTTTCTCCCAGATTGTAATTGTGAAGATCAATCAAAGCCTGAATTGCTTCTTCTACTGTTGACATCTGAAGAAGTGCCATCTTGTGATCTCTTCTGAAACAAAATAACGGCATTAGGAACCTGAACACTACAGGGGTTGCTCCTAGTGTTTGCACTTTTGCTTAAGACACGCTGCAAAAACGCTCTTAGGCAAGCTTTTGTCAGAGCTAAGTACAGGAAAGTTACTTACTGAAAAAACTTGAATGCTTTCACAGTGCCTCCAGTGTTAGCAAACAATGTGCGTAGATCCTCTTCTGCTACTGACGGTCTACAGATGGGAAGAAAACAAGGGTAAGCAAGAAACTCCCCGTTAACCCAGCGTGCTGTGACTCACACGGGTACTACTGGTGTAACTACTGCCAGCCAGCACTTACGGAATATTGGACAGATGAAGCGTTGCAGAAGGGGGGAATATATTTTGGAAGTTTTTTGACCCGGGTTTCTTGAAGCGGTGCAGAGGTGAGTTCCCAAAATCCTTAGTCAGCCCTTGGTCATCGAGTCCCTCTCGAGGTAGCTGTACTGTCTGATGTTTAGAAAGGGTGACCCGAATAATCTTCCCATACATTTTTTGTCCATTGAGATGGCTCATGGCTGAAAACGACAAGAAGTTCACTCAGCTCGGTGTTGCTTTTCAATAGCTTGTGGTACATCACGCAACCAAACAAGAAAGACGCCTAAGGACTTCAAAGGGTCAATGTGCTACAGGACTGGAACTAGGCCTACAGAATCTGCACGAGAACCTCCCTTTAAAGACCATCACGTGCAGTTCAGCTTGCAGACCTTCTGCAAGACAAGTGCGTGCAGTAAGGATTCTGGATCTTGCGGGTAACCAAGGTCACGAAACAAACCCACAAATGCAAACATGCTCAGTTCACCTGATCTTACACAGTGGAATGCCAAGCACTTAGACTGATGGGAATATAAACAGAAAACTCATCTTACCCAGCTGCGACTGGTTTCCATCAGCCATCTGTATAAGAGCACTGTCTTTCTTATTGTATAAAATCTTCACACGCTGCACATCACCATAAACACCTTTTCAAAGCCAAAGGTAACCCAAAAGAAAAAGTTCATTTTAAAGCCAGTCACCCAAGTAATGTGTTTTGACATATCAATGGAACACTCAGACAACAAGATCACTCACTCCAACTCATCACTCTCACAAATGAATAAAGGAGATAAAGATTTTGAATAGTGAATTTTGAAAAGAATACTTTCTGATAAACCCTCAAAGCTATGTGAATGATATTAAATTAAAGACCATGCAAAATATATTAGCATGCATTAAAAGAAAATCTGTGTTTATGGAGAGTCTTAAACAGCAAAAGAAAAATAGCAAAAGATTTACTATTCAACTTTAAGCCAAAGTGCTAGCTACAAATAAGAATTAAGGTGAAACAAAAACAAAACCAACAAAAACCAAAACAAAATCAAATCAATAATAAAAGTATAGTGCTAACAATAACATACCGAAGAGGGTAAACAGACTTTGGGGCGTAACCATCTTTAGAAGGAGAGAAGAGCAAGCAGCGTAAGACAAGAAGAGAGAAGAGTCGAGGAAGAGCGGAGATGAACAGATCATCCATAACGAAGGGTGGTTCCCGCAGAATGGTGAGGTGGTCATGGATCATGGTTTCAAGGCGGTTAATTGGGGCAAGTTGGTCCGAGGAACATTTTGTTCAAGCACAGAAGCATGAACATAGGGGATGAAGACAGGGGACGTAGACAGAGACGAGGAGAAGGGTGAGACGGGGAAGGGCACGGGGATGGGGGTAAAGACAAGGAGAGGGAAGTGGAACACAGGGGGAAGGATGAAATGGGGAAGGGGGTACAGCAATGCAGAAGGAAAAAAAAAAGGAAGTGGGGGAACAAAAAAAATAAAATATAGGTCAGTACATAGGAAATGCAGGAATTTGGTCAGAAAATGGTTGGTTTATGTACTGTACAAGAAAAACTGAGTAAAATGTAGTCACCCAAGACAAATATGGGTAAAGTACATTCATATCCAGAGTAAACTACAGCATTTCATCTCAACATGAAATTAAAGTAAAAAAAGCATGCAATAGAAACTTTACACTCCGAACTTTAACTGCGTAAGCATGGCTGGCTATGAAATGCAGGCAAAAAACCTTTCCAAATGGCACTCTGATCTAAAACACTTTAACATGCAAGACTGTGGATAACAAAATAGTACCAGATGATAAAAAAAGCTTAATGATTTACGGTGACAGAGGCCAGTTAAAAATGGAACAGCTAGACCAATACAAACTTCCCACATTTCATACCAGCTTTCACAGCCATCAAAATAAATGTGAAGGACAGTAAAAATGCAAAACTAAATAAACTCCTTTAGACTTCAGAGTTAGCAAGAAAGATACAGTTAAGGTGAAAATGCTTTGCCACCATTTGTTTAATTATTGCTTTCTAAAGACAAATGAGTAACTGCAAAGAAAAAAAATTACTAAGAGAGACTGGAAGAGTGCCTCCTCAAGATCTTTGGGAGAACCTTCAAAGAAAAATGTGTTAGAGTAGTTCACGTAAATTAAGACCTTAAAATGTGAGATATAAGCATGAAATGAAACAGCAAACAATTAGGAGAAACAAAACAGAAACTCTAGCTCATGTGATTATAATTGCCAAAGGAATCATGGCTGCTGTTTTGTAAAAATAAAGCTTTCAAATGGCAAACATGCAGCAGTCACCACATTTTTCTTAGAAAAAAAAAAACAGGTAGCCAACTATCAGAGGACATTTTAAGCTGTTGGCTACCTGAGAAAACAAAAGTGTCTAGCAATAATGGCTTTAAAATTAACTTGGAGGGGATAATAAAAGAAGAAACAACAAAAAATACTTTGAGCTTAAAATCCAAATGTAAGAGGCCAAATGCAAAGAAATCATAACATACTGACAAATGAAGTGTGACTAAAGGGGAAGAAACAGTACAATTGTTTCACTGACCTCTTCGTTTAAATTGCTAACCAGGAGGACTGTATTGCCACCAGCTGAAACTCCAGGCATCCCCACGCGGCCAGCGGCAGCAGCTGCAGCTGCAGCAGCAGCATTTGGAATAGCCAAAGGACTCAGAGCTCCTGGAACAGCTGCAACAGGAAGCCCTAATTTTAAAATAAAGCATATTTTACGAAACACACACAAGTCGTTTAAAAAGAAGTACCTACATCAGTACAAAGTGTTGCACACAACACTCTGCGGTATAAGCTGACCCTTCTGCCGCTGAAGTCATCCAGCTGTGATGGGGCTGTGAGAAATGGGTTGCTAAACTAACACAAGAGAAACGTGGTTCTTTTTATTACTATTCAGATCACGTCTTCAGAGAAGGGATGAGGTGTAAGAAGTACTGCCTTTTCAAATAAGCATTCCTGTGCACCAGAACTGCTTCCCCTGTACTCCCAAATGCCTGAAGTGTCTAGTTTATCAAAATGCCCTAAAGCAAATGTTGGTCAAACCAGTGAGAATAAACACTAATTGTGCTCTCTGCATCATTACATCCTTATTTTCCATCACCCTCTGAGAGGCATTCCTCACTGCAACTTGATGCTTCAACTAAACACACAACACCGGAGTATGCCACGTGAAAAGGACTTTGTGTCTCTTGGAGCCGTACCATAAATGAGGTGAGGAGGCAATCTCCTGAAGTCAACATTCAAGGTGGCATCATTGATTATGCTCTGTGGCTTTTGTAACCCAGTTCCCCAAAGAAGCATGTTACCATTAGCTAAACCTCCAGTTGTGCTTTTATTTTTCTTTGAAGAAAACTCAGACCCTATAGAGACCTAATGGTTGTGCCTGGTCAACCGACTGGGGTGTGAGGCAAGTGTGCTCCTCTCAGCATCTGTGAAAGGCTCTTGTGCTACACATGCACTATGCAGAGTTTATACAGGATCAGCTTCATCCTTCCTGATAAAAACGTTACTTGCACATTTTACAGGGTTCAGTAAAAGGACACCAATGAGGCAAAAATAAACAAACAGCAATAAAGAAATGTAACAGCAGTATTTTGGTTTTCTAGAACTGGGTTCTCAGATTTCAGTATTTTGGCCAAACTTCTAATGTTTGCATGGATCTGCTAAGCTAACACAACTTCTGACCAATCTTCCAGGTAGGCAGACTGAATACAACTTTTACACTATGCACCCAAGACCACTTTCCTTCCCACATTAAGTTTATTTTGGAGTCATTAGAGAAAATAAATTCTTCAGTTTCCATTTAAACTCAAATAACAGCAGATTACAGTAAATACATTCAACCATTAGTTTAAACAAAAGGTCCCAGATTTAGTACCAAAAGCTACTAAAGAGACGGTGAGAGGGAGGGTAAGTAAGCAAGGTTACAAATGTTGAGATAGCTTTTTAAATAACCAAAAGCAGGGGAGCAGGGCATCTGTCACTCCTTTATGACAGTGCTTTTATGACAGTACCATTCATCAAGCACTGAAAAGTATTTTCTGGTCATTTCCTGTCAAAGCACATTTCCTGTCAAACAACAGTATGTGTTCTGTGAGGAGATCTGAGATACAGAATCCTTTCTGATGAAGTTTAAAAGACTAAAACTGTTACTATTCAAGGGTCAAACCAGAAGAATAGAATATCCTCTGAAACAGATTCATTTAATACAGAAGTAGAAAGTGCTAATACAGGGATGACAGCAAAGGATAAAGTTGTGGAGGCCATAACCACAACATAGTTACAGCTGAAATAGTAAAGCAACTATCTAAATTGAAGTATTGTTACATATTAATAAATGCAATTAAGTCATACTTCTTTAAAATCTTGTTTGGTTTGGTTCAGTATGATACAGTTGCTCTTATTTCAAAGGTCTCCTGTTTTGAGGGGCAGAAGGGAGGGACATTTTTTGTATTTTTCCATATGTGAGGAGAAAAAGAAAGAAAAAAAATCAACTGTCTGCTTCTGAAAATGCATTGGAAACAAGACCATTCTGTCCATTAGTGCTTTTCTCCTCCTTTCACAAGATAACAAGGCTCAGTGAGAAGATGTCCGATTTACAGAGACTTCTGACACCTTATTTCATCCCATCCCAGGCTGCAGCAGACAAACGCCTAATGATGCACGCCAGCCATGGTTATGGTGTGTTTCTAACCCATTACATAGCACACACAGACATCGTTTCTTGGAAAGGTCAGACAAATTACAAACTCACAGAAGACACAACCCTTGTTCTTTGGCTCTGCACTGTGTTCTGATTTGCCATTCTTATGTACCTAAACATTTTCTTACGTATTAACTTTATCATGACTACTCGTTACCACACCACACTCAGTTAAAGATGTGAGGATCTATCTGAAACTGCTTAGAAATGTGAGCTACTTTGTCCACATGATCAACTGGTATTGGAAAGCTTTGTCCCCAGCTTTGCTTCAGCTTCCACCAACCACAGATAACAGGCTTTTGTTTTTCCCATATATAATTGAAAATACAAAAACATTATGCACTTTTTTCCTCGCTTTCTGAGGTCTTTTTCCTCAACAAAGTTTCAGCTCAGCGTGTGTCATTATTTATTCCCCCTCAGTGTATCTTTTCACATGACTTCTGAAATTCAAAGTAGTTACGTCACTTTAGTAAGACACAAATTAAAGCTGTACTGGAGATACAGACTAGCCAGCTTAATGCTGGTATGTGTAACTGCAACTCAGAACCGGATTAGTCCCTTAATCTTGTTATGAACCCTTTTTGTGGCTTTATGTCAAGTAACCACAGTCTTTTAGTACCTGATACTGACCTGCTTCTTATACTTAGCGTGGGCAGGTTTGCGGGAGACAGCAGGTTCTTTTAAAATCTCTGCGTAACAGTTTATGAAGCTGCAAGTGTTACTGCACAGTAGCATAAGGTTACATTTACTGAAGAGGACTAAATCCATCCAGAAGGTTTGTAATGGTTTAAAATTAATGTGGATTCCAATGCCAAGACTAACAAGTCTCGGATCTCAAACTTCACTTCTGACGTATCAATTACAGTACGATCTTAAAACAACAACAAAAGGGCACTCAAGTTGTACAACTATCCAGCATGGAACAGTGTAACATCAGCAGCACTCGGAACTGTGTCCTTACCACGTTCTCTATTTCTGATCATATTATGTGTGTGTGTATACACACATATGTACATACACAGGCACACACACATGTCAGAGAACAGCTCCAGCAAGAACTTTAGTAAGAATGCCACAGGTTCAACTTCTAGTGTTCTTTTTGAGGACACAAAAGTACCTGAAGAGCATCACATTAAACTCAAAATGTAACTCCACTCCTCCATGGAGAAACATATGTGAACAGGACATGGCAGACACCAAAGATACTTTTATAGGCATTAGAGAAATAAGATTTGTAAAGCAAATAAAAGGAAACAGAATATTAACATAGAAGCAAGCAGGAGGAAGGTCGCTGCTACTGATCTGCTGTATTTCACACATCATAGTTTGCCAACCCCCATCTCAGAATTCTTTGAACTTTTAAGTGTTCTCATCCTTCTCCTTTTGATTATCTGAATAAAAATGCAGCTATAAAAATTGCATTCACAAGCTACCATTTAGGCTTTTGAGTTATTTCTATCCTTTGTCTTTTCTTACTTAGGTTACATACAATCACAGAATGGTGGGGGTTGGAAGGGACCTGTAGAGATTGTCCAGTCCAACCCCCTGCAGAAGCAGGTCAACCTAGATCAGGTCACACAGAAGCGTGTCCAGGTGGGTGTTGAAGCCCTCCAAGGAAGGAGCCTCCACACCCTCCCTGGGCAGTCTGTGCCAGGGCTCCCTCACTGAAACAGTGAAATAGTTTTTCCTTATGTTTAAATGGAACTTTTTATGTTCTAGCATCATCCCATCACCCCTTGTCCTGTTGCTAGCTACCATCGAAAAATGGGCTGCCCCAACTTCCTGACACAATACATATTTTGTGCCTTTTTGTACAGTGAAGCCCAGAATGAGAACCCTGTTCTTCCATATTCAAACAAACACCATTGCCATTTGACAACTATCCAAATGCTCAACACTATGGAGCCTTTTTGTAAAGTTTTGCAGCTGTATAGCTCAAACTGTGTAAAAACAAACAAACAAACAAAGGCAACCACCAAAAAATAACTGAACCCTAAACTGATAACCACAAAAACCCCAACACCACCAAAAAACCTCCCCCACAACGTACAGTCATCCCCACTTGACAGATGATGCAGTTACACTATACCAAGCTCACCCCACTGGTCATGAGTACAGTTAGAAAATGTACCCAGTTCCTTTAAGTGTCTTTCAAAACAATGAATGCTTTTACAGAGGGGAAAAAACAACCATCATAAATAATCTTTACTACTCATCAAAATAAGCATGAAGGACCTCACTGGTGCTCTGAAAATGTTTCATAGCTGCAGTAAAAGTTGCTAATGTCATGCACCTTTCACATTGCTGCTTGGAAAAAGAGAGGTACATCCTCAAAGTGTGATTCCAGTAGGAATCCACAACTAAACTCAAGCTGTTAATTTGATGCACAGCATAGGCATTATCTACAGGCGGATATGTTAGTAAGCCTGAGTCTGACAGGTACTTTCTGAGCATTCAGGAAAATGTCAGAATTATTTGACCAACCTGATGCCTTCTATGAGTGCATAACCAGCTGGGTAGATGAGGGGAGAGCAGCGGATGTCATCTACCTTGACTTCAGCAAGGCTTTTGACACTTTCTCCCGTAACATCCTCATCAGAAAGCTCAGGCAGTGTGGCTTGGATGAGTGGACAGTGAGTTGGATTGAGAGCTGCCTGAATGACAGAGCTCAGAGGGTGGTGATCAATGGCACAGAGTCAAGTTGGAGGCCTGTGGCCAGTGGAGTTCCACCGGGATCGATTGTAGGGCCAATCTTGTTCAACATCTTCATCACTGACCTGGATGAGGGGACAGAGTGACCCTCAGCAAGTTCCCCCATGACACCAAACTGGGAGGACTGGCTGATTCCCCAGAGGCTGTGCTGCCATTCAGTGGGATCTCGACCAGCTGGAGAGTTGGGCAGAGAGGAACCTCATGAGGTTCAACAAGGACAAGTGCAGAGTCCTGCATCTGGGAAGGAACAACCCCATGCACCAGTACAGGCTGGGGGTCAAACTGCTGAAAAGCAGCTCTGCAGAGAGAGACCTGGGAGTCCTGGTTGATAATAAGCTAAATATGAGCCAGCAATGTGCCCTTGTGGCCAAGAAGGCCAACGGCATCCTGGGGTAAATCAAGAAGAGTGTGGGCAGCAGGTCAAGGGAGGTTCTTCTCTCCCTCTCCTCTGCCCTGGTGAGGCCTCATCTGGAGTCCTGTGTCCAGTTCTGGGCTCCTCAGCTCAAGAGGGACAGGGAACTGCTGGAGAGAGTCCAGCGCAGGGCCACCAAGATGATCAGGGGAATGGAACATCTTTCAAACGAGGAAAGGCTGTGGGAACTGGGGCTGTTTAGTCTGGAGGAGACTGAGGGGAGATCTTATTAACATTGACAAATATCTAAAGGGTGGGTGTTGGGACATCCCTCTTTTCTATAGTAGCTCTACTTCTTGTTGCCTTACTACTCATACTTGCAGCCCCACATCTACACTCTAGTCATTACATGCTGACAAAAGCCTCTACAGCACTCATCTCTGCGGTGTCAAACCTTGTCACAAAACCTCATCTGTCTTCCCTGACAATCCATCAAATGAGGGATTTCAATTTTCAAATGATGGGAAGTTAAAAGAGAAAGAAAAGAATATCAACTTCAGCCACGGGTGCTTCAAAGACTTCAGATTCTTACGGTACTTTTACTTTCCAGATGTTCTGCTGTAACTACAAGTGATACAACATCTTGCAAGTCATAATGGAGGATGTGAAGGCAACCACTGCAACATTTGTGGGAGGGGTCTGTGTGTGACATTTACAGCTACATGCAAAATGTATACTTCAAGTAACCTGATTTTGGAAACAGGCAGATAGAGCACAGCATTTAGTAGTCTTAACTATGACACTCCCTCCTCTCTTGGGCTCACATCCTTCCGTAAGTGCCTTCTAACCCATGTAACACAGAGCATAGAGGCCCCTCTCTACTACGTTAACTCTGATTTACTCCAAGTCAGCCCACCCTGTACAAATCTATGCTGTGCTTAAACTCTCTTTAGGAATAAAATGGGAAATGATGAAAGAAAAAAGAAAAAAGACCAAGTGGGAAGAACAATGATCACAACAGAACAAATCAGGTTTTATAAGAGTCACGGGATTATGTCTGAGTACTATTATACTTTGAAGAGTGAAAGGTGTTCTCACCAGGGAAGAGCAACTTGACAGAAGTAGGAGTGAAACTCGTGCAATGAATCGTGATAAATCAAAAACAACAAAGTTTTCTCCCAAAGCATGCATTAATTGTTTTGCTAACAGTCAGAAGATATATTCATCATCTTATCTCAGAGCATTTCACCTCTTTCTGATGAACTCAGCTGACAGGATATTAGAACTAATGTACCATAGCATTAGAAGTGCAGCTACAGATTTTTCTTCCCACTAATTTGCAGAAAGAACTTACTAGCACCTTTTTTTAAGGAAAAAAAGAAAAACCAAGAATTGAGCATAATCCTTCCTCTTTGAAGAAAAACAACAAAAAGATATTACAAATAAGCATTACCGTGAAGCCTGTTATAAACCTGGTGGGAGGGTGGACAAGGTGTGAAGTGGCAGCTGGCAAGAACACATTAAAGACTGGAGGATAGATTTGGCAATACAAGTAGGACTAACTTGACTTGTCCTTATCCTCTGTGCATTTCCTACTTTGTCATGTACTCTCTCATTCATTTATGCAGGACTTCTAAAGACAATGTAATTGTGTTACTCCAATTCAGATCACCATATGGACTGAACCCTGAATGGGCCACTGGACACTATCGCCATTTAAAATCCTTAATTGTTAGAAGATTAAATAAACGCTTTCATCAAGTCACTTTGCAATACAAAAGAACAAAGTCAGGGCCATACCTAGAAGAGAGGTCTCCTTTGCAAATGCTGCAGCAATAGCGGGGTCCAGCGCTGGCTGCCCATCACCAGACGGAAGATCAGGACGAGTGTAGTCCCTGCTTTTGTCGTTGTTGTACTTGACATTCAAATTCACCAGTTTGGAAAAATCAATGCGCAGGGTACAGCAAGCATTGTAAATATTCTGACCATCTAAGGCCTGGAAAAAGAGTACATTTATTTTAAAAATACACAGAGCTGGTTGGTTGCACAATCATTTCTTTCTCTTTAAACAAGGTCGGTGTACAGATATTCATCCAACTTACTGCCCAGCTTAAACTCAATTGAGATTAAAATGCATTAACCTCTCTTAACGTGATTCCAGGAAGCTCCATGTTTACGTCTCTTACCTAAATCTGTTTATGCATCAAAGTTGCAAAAGACATTGTAATGAAGTCGAACTTAAAAGTCAGTCTGTTGAATATAGTTAATTAACCTATATTCCATAGTACAGCTCTAATTCCAAGTACATTTCTCAAGGAAAGAAAGAAAACAGACAGCTACTTTTGCATGGAAGGTTGACCTGGAGGGGGGGAGTAATAACAAATCTTGACTCCAATGCCATCTCAGACAGCTATCTGTTAAAGCAGAATGTTTACATTGTTCCTATCTGTTCTCCTTTTCTCCTTAAAGGTAATTAGTGGCAAAACTGAAAGAAATGCAACTTTATCTGCTGACTCAATGTTACTAACACTCCTTTCTAAAAAATCCTATTTTCACAATTAACTGGTGCTTCTCAAAGGATGCCTATTAACAGTGAAATTCACATGTGCTCTTAACGTGACACTTAGGACTCTACGAAAACATTCCCCAAAAAGCCCTAATTATGTATGTTTTGTCCATCTTCATCATACATGAGACAAACTGATACACCTGGATTTCTTCCACGTACATTTTGAGGATACTTTCACTTGATGCACTAACAACTGAATTAGAGAGATGTAATAGCAGAAACTTTTGTAACTCAGTTGTTTTTTGTTCTTCAGGAATACTACAAAGTGAAAACACTGATCACCTTACAAATCAATGCATTCAATCGAGTCCTTGTGTTAAATACAAAACTACCTGATTAAATACAAAGCACACGGTGAAGAAACCAAACTTATCACACTCTCAAACACAAATCCCAGATCTTTTGTTCCTTTTGACTGATGGACTGAAACTTACCACTTGTAGACCTGAGCTAGCTCTTACACAGCTCTCTTGGTTACATCTGCACTTTCCAACACAGTAAAGTTCTGGTAGGACTTACAAGCCAAGCACTGCATGAACCTGCTTTGCCTGCTGGGTATGGAAGCAACATAGGTATTTCCAACCAGTGATGCATCTGGAAGCTGAACCTCCTGCAAACATCCCTCTGCTACGCCTGGGCCAGCAAGGGTGGCCCTTCCCACAGGATAGATTATCACAGCTGACATCTCCAGGGCTCGTAAAATCACTTGAAGAATTACCACCACTAGCGGCCAATGTACAAGAACAAGTCAGTCGGTATCATCAGAGCTTCCAAGCAACAGGAAAATAAAATCATGTCAGAATTTAAAGAAGGTGCAAGAACCTGGCAATCTAGACATTGTATGAATAAATACTCAGCAATTAAAGAGAAACTCCTGTGCTCAAAGCTCAGCTTAAACAGTGCTTTATACCATACTTGCAAAGCAAACTCTACTGCCTTGATTCAGAGATTATGAGCTTGAGGGTTACTTCTGTTTTGTGGGGGAGTGTGAGGGTGTCACATCACCAGTACAGACTACAGAATTTGCTAGCTCCTTCATACACACAAAGCAGAATCCAAGACTCCTCATGTTGGTATTTGGGAAAAGAATCTCACTTAAACACATCTAAAGCAGCATACACTGAGAATCCATCATCACTTTTCAAAGACTTTTTACCTCATAAAATCCACTAAGATACAGTTTAAAGGTAGGTCCAGTTTACATAGGCAGAGTTTATCACTGTCAAAGACAATGCCACTGCCATTAAGGAAATACCCAGACACATAATGAAGAAAAATAATTGTAAGTGAGACTAAAAGGCAGCATCCTTTAGATTTGTCCAAACCACAGGACCATGACACAAATCTCCAGGTCTTTAGAACACAGTATCTCTGTGTCGAATCTGTAGACAAACTGACTTATAGCTGGCAGAAAGCTGTTCAGCTGATGAAAACCTTGCAGTCTTGAAAAGTAGCAGACCAAAATAGATCTGTGTTTGTAGTTTCCAGAGTAGTCCATGTTTAAAGGGAGATGCATAAGCAGCTGAAACTTAAACAGCAAAAACTCCTCTTTCTGACAAATTTAAAGTGACCAAAAGTAAATACAGAAGAATACTGCACAAGAGAAATCCCTTGTAGTTGGGACACAGTCTAAAACAACACCCTGAACCAGAGAGGAAGGAGACATACTCTTAATGAACCCTGTAGTCATGCCCTGGGAAAGGCTCCTGGCAACAAAACTAAACCAAAAACACCTCACCTCACCCACCTCTACCAGCATCATACATCAACAACAATGCAAGAAAGACTATCAGCAATGAGTGTTTTTTCAGGATTAACTGCTCATACGTAAAGTCATAATTGTGAATGTGTGTGTCCTGAGCTCCTCCTTCTACAGCTGTAAAAGAACATGCAACAAACCCTCATAACCTGTTCCTCTCAGACATCCTGACAAAAATGAGAAGTAGCCATACTGTTAGTGAATGTACATATAGACATCATCTCAAAGAACTCTAGTTACCACAAAGCAACTTGTCTTTCTTTGAGCACTTACCTATACATACATACATTTGCATGTGACACAGTACCACACCACACACATGGCAAACCAAAGAGACCACACCTTGTTTCTGCCAGTTTCCTCACCAACAGAGGTACTAAAACATATGCCATCCTTCAGTACTGAAAGTGGAATGATAATGACTCTTTTCCAGGCCGCTGCATTCCCTCCTTGCTAAAAAGTACCCTCCCTCTTGGACTCTCCCAAGGGGGAAAAGGATTCTCATGAGTGGCTCACCTCCTGCCAAGAGCTTGTCAGCAGGCAAGATTCCTGAAAAAACACGCTGTGGTATTTCAGAGCACACAAACAAGACTGCTAGTAAGAACATGCAGGAGACAGTAGAAAATAGTGGCAAAAGGGCAAACAAAAATCCCTTTTGCAGTTCAGACTGACACACAAACGCCTGAACTGACACAACGACACAAGCTCCACGGTGTTCTCTGGTGCACGACCTCAACTCCACAGCACAAACACACTACTATCCATACAAGTTCTCAATGGTCACTTGGACTGGTTTAGAAAAAGGGAAAAGAGACCAAAAAGACCACTGCCAAAAAACTCCACATCAGCCAACCAACCAAGACGACTCCAACCGAGTATGCTGCATGGTTCTATATCAGCAGGTAAAAAAGGGAGCAAATCAGAAATAATGCAAATCCCAATCCAAAATACTACTGAAAGTTCCAATACAGTGGATTTGGCTTAAAAGAAACTAGTACTCCTAGGTAACTACTGTGGCAGGGACAATCACAATGGTTACAGGGTTTTAACAACCGAGGTTAGATTCACAAAGAACCCAAAATCTGTTCACATCTCAAGGAAGCACCTTTCACTGAAGGCAAGAATAAGCAAGGCCTCACAACAAAGAAAATAACAGAAATAGCCTGGGTAGTCACAGGGTGGGAAGTCACAAGGATCCACAAGAGAGAGCTGTGAATGTCAGGGACAGTAAAAACGACCAGAGGGACTACCAATGAGATGGAACTCTGTAGCACTCTCCCACTTCTTAACATCAAACCTCCCTCTCTTTTTGCTTACAGCAGCCAGGAGGATGAAGAGATGAAAACTGCTGACTGAGAAAAGATCACACAGATTAAGAGGTGAGACATCAGACGGTGCCAATGGAAGGAAAGGAAAAAAACCCCATTCAATAAAGAGTATTTTCTCCTGCTGCTGATGTAATCAACCACATGCCAGCTTTTCTGCAAAACGACAGAAAGACTTTCTGTTGAGTCAACACAGGCTCATGGCACTAGGATGTGTCATTTCCCACTGTGCCTGTGGATGTTGAGAGAACTGCTAACACCAGCAAAGGTGATATCTGTTGGCAAAAGCATTCTACAAAGTTACCAAGTGTTGTAACCTCCGGAATGACTGATGCAGCTCTCTGATGCAGCTAGGAGTCAGATTTATCAGCCAGCTCCAAAGCACAGTAAGAACATTCCCAGAATCACTTCTCTCAGGTTTTCTTGGCCTTAATGAAAAGCTTTCTGATGGAATTAATTCATTGTCCTACTTTTTTTACTTGTAGGGTTCAAGATGTCTGAAAATCCTCCTGAAAGAAGGCTCTCCTGAAAAGGGCTACATTCATAGGAACTATGCTTTGATGAGCTTCTCCTAAGGTCTGTACAGACAACAAATCTATGATTCTACGAAATTCCCCTCCAGGAGCTGGTCAAGGTAGCCCTCAAAAAACTAGGGAGAGATACGGCACTTAGAAATTCTTTAGCTAACTCACTTATGGCAGATGAGAACACAGTTTGGGAGACATAAAATGTCACGATGTTTTCATATTCTCATTTGCTATTCAGAAATAAAACCCAGAGATTTATCTAGCAGATATTTCTGGAGACACGTGGCTTCAGGCCACAACAAATAGTGTATCTGCCCCTCTCTCTGTCAAGCACCGTAGACACCTAAGATGATGATTCGAGACAGGGAATAGATCTCTTGCAGGATGAGGACAGCTTGAAAGCACTTACCACGGTCCAATAAAGAAAAATCAAATTATACTGAAGAGAAAAAAAGTGGTACAGAGGGGCAACACACAAAACCGCTGCCTTCTCTCCAAACCCATCAGAACAAAAAAGAGAATAAATAGCTATACTGCTGCATGGCACAGAACCTGAAGTTTGTCATCTTCACCTTCACTTGACAGTATAATGAACTACAGTGATCTGATCTGAGGGTGCTGATGAAACATGAATCAGTGTAGCCATAATCTACTTTTACAGGAAATGAGTTTTTCACAAAGCAAGTGAGACAGGAATGTAATTTTTCACTACTTGCTCATTCAAATAGCAAAAGCAGCCCCACAGGACTGGAGGCTTTGTATTGTACATTCTTGTCAGTGTCACTGTTTTCTCAGAACCTTCAAATGAATAGCATCTCTCCTCGGTACTTACATCACTTGAGTTTTTCAAACTGCTCTTTAACTTCCTTAAGAAGTCTTCAATTTTTATTAAGGCCACATTCTGATTTCCTGTGAAGAGTGCCAGTGGAAAATTAAATTTCCCCATTATCTTCTACAGTAACAACTGATGGAAAACAAAGTGAAAAGTTCTTTACTCTTTTTCCATGCTTTTAATTTTGAACTCCATGCAACTTCAGTGCAGCCACCACATCCTCTTGCTTCTAGATGATCTCTAAAGGTCCCTTCCAACCCCTACCATTCTATGATTCTATGTACTTAAATTGCAGAGGTTTTTTTCCTGTCATCTGACCGTTCCCTTCCTTTAGGTATTTGTGGCTTGGTGGCATTTCATGTTTACCACAGTAGCTCAACCATAAGAACTGTACTTATTGTACTCTATTTAGCTATGGAAGGTAGGAGGGAAATCAAACCTTCCTTCAAACTTCGCATTCTTCAGTATTTGCAGTCAGTATTACTCTTAGCATTTGTCTAACGGTGTATAGATTAGTTAAAATACGAAACTATAAACCTAAGACTGTTTCAGTTGGTCACTGATAGGCTCCAAGATCACTCTGACAATGACTGTACATGCAGGAGTCACTGTTATTCAATGAAGTTTAGTCACTCACACATGAACGCTACCACTACTGAACAGCTACCCTGATCAAAACATGCAACACTGGAAAAACAAATACATGCTTTTTTTTATTATGGCCAATACAGTATCCCACGAGCTAGTATGAGTTTGTCAGAAGTCAACAACAGCAAGAGGTTCTCAGGTTCCTTTCATACTTTTACATACCTCATCCTTTTGTTATTTTGTCACTTCTTTACAATACATTCCTAGAATTACACTGATAATTTTCAAATTACTACAGTCCGTTTCACAGATGTCATCTTTCCATTAAATCTTCTGATAATATATGTAAGACTCAGAAAATGAAGTCAAAAGATTTATCACTTGGTGTCATATTCTGCTTCAAAATGCACTTTAAAAGCAGCATTAACATCTATCACTGAAAAATAACTTTCCAAACACAAGTCAACTGAATTACATTCTGCAACAAACACGTCAGCATCCGTTTATCAAACATGCATCTGAATGACCAATTTCTGCAGCAATTGTAGGCTAAAGATCTAGTTTCTGCGTTACTATTTTAAACTTACTTAAAATCTGAAGCTGTATCCCATCCAAGTAAATTTGTATGTATTAGTGACATATTTGCATCTCTCTCCACTCTGACACATGATCTCATATTTCATGTATTTGATACATCTGATACCTGACACCATTCATCTCTGAAAAGGATCCCCCAAATTTAAATTGCAGTCCAAGTCTACAAGTATTTCCAGACTGCTTTTTAGGAGTAGGTTATTTTAAAGTAGATCATCATAAATCAGGTTGCAAATATGCTTGTCTCTGGCTAACTTTATTTTTCTCAATAGCATGAAACTTACACTCTGCTTTTTCAAAACATGTCTCTTATTTTTTGTTATTTCCCACCTCAATTGCCTCACAATTTTTAATCAATACTCAGTATTTCATTTGGTGATGAGGATAAAAATGACTATCCTCTACCATTTACTTAAGGTCTTTATTTTATTTAGTCATCACTCTTTACAACACAAAATGAAGCCAACTTTTGCTTTCCTCTAAGAGACATTCACGGTCAACTTAGTCTGAGGTGTGAGCTTTTTCCTGAAGTTCTCGGCTGTTCTGTCATCTATGAATAAGCACTTTCTATGCTACCAAGCAACACTTAACCAGCACATCAATTTTTGTCAGCCTTCCACAAACCCAGAGTGCAGGTGAAGGTTCGAAAAATATTCTTTTCAAGAGATAAAGGAACTAATACTAATACAAAGCCACCAGCCTTCCCCTTTGGTTCGGTTTTCCTATTGCCACAGCTGTGAACATCTCCCACTCAGTTAGCCCAGAACATCTAGTCTAGAAGACATGCTGTTGATCTTTGTAATAATTAATTCACAGGCTCTCTCTTGCTACAAGAGATTAAACAAGCTACCTGCTCTTCCCTCTCCTATCCAGGATAGGAGAGTTTCCAACAAAGTAAAAGCAAGATGAGAGCATCTCATGTATCACACATCAACATACCATCCTACATTTTTACTTCTGCTTGACACTTTAGATATTGCAGTCTTGCCTATGATTTCATCTCTGTGCAGTCTTATTAATGTATTTGTTCATAATTACAGATGTACATAATTCTTCAGACATAGTATCTCTAATCACTGATCTGACACAAGATCACAACACTGAGAAATAACTGGGAGTTCACACAAGTTGTGGAGGAGTGTGACACATTATCATGGACAGTACTCATTACATTAACACGTTACAAACATTTAAGAGTATAGGAAGATCCCAAACTTAGAAGAGAACTCTACTCACTAGTTTTGCTTGCTGTGCATTTACTGGATCGCCATACTGCAGCAAAGCTTGAAACTGGTTATTCTTTGTGAATGTGATTATCTTCAAAACAGCACCAAATTTAGAGAATATCTGCCAAAAACAATGGAAAGTTTTACAGACAAGTTCCTCCCAACCACAGCTCAAGTTAAAATGAAATTTGGCTTACCTGATGAAGGACATCCAGGGTTACTGGATAGTACATATTGTCAATAATTATTCTAAGCACTGGGCTCTGAGCTGGAGTCACAGCACTCTCACTAACAGTGGTCCCGCTGATGGGAGCGTTGGTTGCCTGCACAGCCGTCACTGCCTGAAGCACAGCTTGGGCACGCTTAAGAAAACAAAAAAGAGATAGAAGACACTGTGTTTCAAAACAACAGCTAGACATCTATTAGCAATATTAATACAGTTAACTTCAGAAACAAAAAAGAGGCCACTTATTTAAAACTCAAGAGCTACAGACATAACACAATGTAAGTGCAATGCAGTCCAACTTGGTGAGAAGGGATGGTAAAAATGAAAACATCAATTAATCCTTTTGTCACAGTAAGGCAGGGCTTCAAATCACACCAATACCTATCTTCCTAGTAGCAAGCTTATTGTTCCAGTAAGGACATGAGGATTTTGTAGTTTCAAGACTCTTTATAGACTTGTTTCCTCTCCCTTAGAGAAAATAAGCAAAAACCCCAAGCCTACAGAAGCCAGGAGTATTTATCCTGTTTTCCAAGAGACTGTGCTACACTGCCATTCTAATAACATAGAAGGCTCTGATAGGAAGGGATAATGCTAAACTAACACTTCCACACTTCACAGTTTTAACACAATGAAATACTAGACACGACTGACAACTGTCAGAAAGTAGTATCCACAGAGGGGTAAACAAACTGGTGTCTGTTATCCATCCTCTTTCATAAAAAGAAAAACAAAATCCTCTCTGTGTGTGGGGATTTTTTGGCTTTTAGACAGAGTCAGGGATTTACAAATTCCAAGGTGTAACCACATGATGACATGACAAGAACACAGATCTATGTAACTACTTCCACTGCCAAAACTTGACAGTCTCGGAAAGATTAGATGTCTTTTTCCAACAAACAAAAAGTGCAGAAAAAAGGCTTTCCATTTAATCCTTTCAATACAGTAGCCTTATGAAGCAAAAGGATACAAAACAGAGAGACAAGTGAGCATGCCAAGTAAAAATAATAACCACCATATTAATGCATATGGCATAGTTTAAAGGTATTAGAGCTATCACACAATTTCATGTCTCACAACTTACATGATACTCCTCATACTGAAACGAATCAATGAGTAAGGAAAGTGAAGGGGAAAAAAAAAAAGACCCAGTGAACACCAGTTGGGAAAACAAAACTTACCTCTATGTGTAACATTCATTACTCTAACTCTGTAAAATCATCTTGTGATAACAAAACAGTCTTTTTTCCCCTAATGTATGAAATAGACAATTTTCAGGCTGGCCAGATATCTGTCTGAGTTGCATAACTACTGCCTGCTCCTTCTGTAAGCACAGAAGGAGCATCTATCAACTAAAATGCATTCCTTAATGCAATTGGAAAAGTTTACACTGTATAACACAAAGAAACAGAACTTGTGAAGTCAGGTTTAACATACAATCCTCTCTGGCACTAGCCATCTAGGCTTGTACATCAGTTCATTCCACTACAGTTAATGTGAATACATGAAGAAATACAGGACCTAAAACACTGGTAAATCAGGATAAAATCTATGAAATCATTACAACAGTATTTTGTCAAACAAATTCAAAATAACATTTAGCATGACACATAAATAGCCACCTCTAAAGACATCTGAGCAGTATGTAAAGCATTCTTCTTGTTTTTTCCAAAACTGAAATTCATTCTAAAGGATCAGCTACACCATTCAAAAGTAGAACATTTATTTCTTTCTAGATATTGCAATGCCTGTGCAGAGAGATTAAAACCATGCATTTATGATGGGCTGATGATTAAAGAAAACTAGTTACAGAGGTCATTCTATTCTGAGTTTAGATACTGTACGACACAAGGTAGAAGACATTTGTTTTAAATGCTCCTCTCTCAGTGTTTTGATGTCTCACAGGAAAAAGATTTTCATGGAAGTTGAAATGAAAACTTAAATGATCCCTTTTGAACCTGTTTATTCAGAACCAACACCTTCTGAGTCCATAACTAAAAATACTCTTGGAAGCTATTGATATTGAGAAACTCAGAACAGCACAGCTTAATGGAACCCTTCTTACTTTCATTATGTCTCAAGGTCTAACTGTTTAAAGTAGCCCTTAGTTAAATACATTTTTCCATCTTCTTTATAACCTTTCTCCAATTTTTTATGCTATCTTCCCAGTTACATGGAATAACATCCCAACTTCCATAATCTAGAGAGTTCTATGGAATCAACAGAACCTCAGCTTCTTCTACCACGATCTCTTCATATTTTCCTGCTTGAACATCCAGAAGACAACCTCAAAATGAATGTGGTTGGATGAGAAATGCTTCAAATATTGTCTGATTTTCAACTGGGGTAGAGTTAATTTTCTTCCTAGCATCTGGTACAGTACTGTGTTCTGGATGTAGCATGAGAATAATGAAGAGTAAGCGAGCAGCTACATGGTGCTTGGATGCTGGCTGGGGTTAAAAGACAACTAATATAGATTAAAAATTAAGTTTTTAGTATTTAAAAATACACAGAAGCTGAGGTTACCAGTGCTATCCAAGCACTCAAAACCCTGAAACGCAGGCACTGGCATTGGTCATTATCCCTAGGGAAATTCAAAGTGGCGTTAGAATCTCAGATGTCAGAACTACACATTTAATTGTTTTATCCAAAAGTCTCTAAGATGAAAACTTAATTTATGAATGAGTTTAAAGCACTTCAGAATCTTTTCACATTAGGGAAATGTCACCAAATTCATCATAATGGAAAGATCACACAGGAAGCAAATTCCCTTCCATGTTACAAAACAGAATGAACATTGGTAAGACTGAAGTAGTGTCAGAATCATGGACAAAACCAAATGGTTTAAACACATGCCATATGAGTCAAAAGTACATGTCATACCTCATTTTCTACTGTCTGCACCTGCAATAGTACTTAACAGTAAATATACCTGGTTAAGTGTGTTATCAGTCTTTAGTTCTTTGTGATTGGAGTACTGGATGTAGATAGGTTGGTTGCGAAGATGAGGAGTGACAGCGGAGTAGTAATTAACCATAGTGATAGCTGCTTCTTCTGTAGCAAGTTCCAAAAACGCCTATAATTAAACAGCTGATTTTGAGTATTTACAAGGCAGATAATCTTCATACCAACAGCATATAAATAACAAAGGGTTTGATAACACGTTTTAACAAATATCAGTCTTCAAATGATACCATTCTCTACACAGCAATTTTATTGGCTATGCTACTTCATCTCCAAAAAGTCACCTGTAAGATGCAGGACTAAATATTCACCTTACAGTCAACTTTTTGCTTTCTGTTGCTGCCAGTTGCACCCTTCTCCCCCCCAGAAATTACTAAAAAAACCCTAAAGGAACAAAGGCTCTTTTTCCAATATTTACCGTTACGTGACTTATTTCAATAGCATTTTAACAGCACATATTGACATTAGGCAGCAGGCATAGTACAAAAATGGAAAGTAACAAATTACCTGATTTTTCCCTTTCAGCATCAGGATGTTGGTTACCTTACCAAAAGGTAAACCTAAAGCAATAACTTCTGTTTCTGTCACTTCCCCAGGCAATTTTCTGATATGAAGAACACGAGAAGCAGCCCCATCCATTTTATCATCACTTTTGAATTTCTTGTTGTCATTACCATTGGCTGAAAGACACATTCAGACTCTATTTGAAGAGTTTACTGGTACCCATTAGTGCTTTATTAAAAAATACTTTTAATGATAAGCATCAGGCATTTTTTTAGTAAGCCATCCCTTAGTTTGATCTAAATAAAACTCAAGAGTTCAGAACAAATTCTGAAGAGAAAACTGATACACTGGCTCATAAAAGGGGAACTGTTAAAGACTAACTTGCCCTGTGATAATTCATTTTCTAAACAAAACCCACATTAAACACTTTTCATCTCACTTGAAGGGAAATATCTCCTATAATGACACGTAAGAATATTAATTATGACTCAGACTTGCATAAGAACTCTAAAGTACATTAAAAAAACAGTTAGCTGCTATCTAGAAAAACCTGAGTTTTATTGAAAGGAGAAAAATAGTGGTGAAAAATTCCTAGAAGCACTCCTATAGCAAAGTCCTAGGGAGTGTTTGCACTGAGGAACCAGATACAGAGAAGCATCAAAGCAAGTCAGGAAGGATCACACTGGAGAAAGGGGATGACCCAAGATCAACACCGTAACTCCTGATAAAATCCGCAACCTCAGAATTTAAGGACCAAGCACAAAAATGTCCACTGTAAACTAGAAGGTCACTCACAGAAAACGAAAAGCCAACTAATAAACATGATGCAGCCAACATGGATAGGAAGAGAGAACAAAATAAAAAAGAAAAAGAGCCAGTCAAGGTACTACTTGGAACACTGTCCAGCATTCTTGTCTAGAACTCCAGCAAAACTCCAACTGAGCTGCTATTTCTTGGGCATGTGCAATAAAAACTTAGCCAGCTGGATGAAAGAACTTTTGCTTTGAAAAGAAGGCTACAAAAATTATTTCCTTTGGTTAAAAGGTAATAGAGCCACTGCCTACAAATAGAGCAGTAGTGTAAGCATCAGAGAGAGTCAAGAACAGCGCTGTTGTAAGCCACATAGATAGTAATGAAGTAATCAACACTGGAAATCAGAATGTATGTAGATATCAGAGAAGCAAGTGTTAAGCCTTCCTTTTTTCTGCTTCTGGCTATAAAATACGCAAGTCAGTGTGAGCTGTTCAGTCTCTGGTTTCATGTTAGAAGAGCACATCAAAAGCTACCTGTATTTCCCAAAAAAAACCCAACAACCCATGAACTGTGACTAGGAGAAAAATATTTGTAATTATTAGGATTCAAATTCAGGGGTTGCAGGCTTATCCCAAAGAGCATTTTAAAAAAGCACAAGACTGCTTTTATTTACTCACTGAAATAGAAACAGTAGAAACAATGGCAGGCGGAGAAATCAATAGGAAGCATTTATGTATCCTAAATTCTCCAAAAGTCTCATCTTCATAAGAAAAATAATGACTGTGATTTCCAGAGGGAAGAGAATAAAGAAGTCCTCCATTATCACTCAGCTTTAACTACAGAACGTCATTCTGCATTTGTGCCAGGAAAGTCACTTGCACTTGATCTGATTCCCTGCTTAATCATAAATGAATATTTTTGACTTAAGCATAGTAAATTTTGCTAAGAGTATGCCTAAATCATAATCAAGAACTCAAGTTCTTACCTCAATTTACCTAAAACAACTAACTAAAGATTAAAACACAGAATATAAACAGACTCTCATTTTTACAAGTTGAGATCATTCACAGTCCAGGGTCATATTTGAAAGGCACGGCATTTAAATACCTTTTCAATGGTATTAAGAATATTGGCAAACTCGAGGTCTCTGAATAAACCTATGAACACATTTTGTCAGGAATAAGATCATTCTCCATTCTTCCATCAAAGGAACCAATGGAAAATGGATAAATCTATCCATTGGGAACTGTTTCCATCACTCCTTTATATCCTCTTCTAACAACTGAACTCCTTCATATGAATGTTCAGCCTTCCACTCCAGCCATCTATCCCATCTCTAGATCTGGCTAGATCTAAAATTCAAGATATTTTCTTAGTTAAAAATAGCATGTTTTAGAGGCAGGTTATCCCTTAATCTGCCCTTCCCTCCCCTAAAGCTGCAGTACTGAGCTTTATAAAAAATTTCTTGCAGCATGGTACACTTTCTGACCTTTTAAGTCTTCCCCAACTTACCATAGCAGATAAAACAACAAAAATCTACTGTCATCAGAACTTGTCAAAAGTCAGCTAGCAGTATCTCCAACTGACAATGCTAGAATGAGCTGACTCCATGCAAAGTCTGTATTTTACCTTGGTCTGCTGCACAGGAGAAATGTTGAGGGAACACAGAAGAGTAAAACACACACTGAACTAGGACATGACATCCATTCCTAGCCTACACAAGACTCCAACCTACCTCATTTTGGAAAACATGCTGAGAGTGGGCACCCATGTAGCTAGATCTCACCTGTTCAAAACTACACAATATAGCACCTTATCCTCAAAGCAACAGAGCGCCAAAGTTTAGGAAAAAGTACTTTTATTTTTCAGCTGAAGCTCATGACACAATAGTCTTCCCTAGTTCTCAATTCAAACTTCTACAAAAACTTCCGGAAAACATTGTGGATTGTGACAGGCTTAATGTATTACAAATTTAACTTGCAAAGGTGATACTGAATCTACATTAACAATGCCGTTCATCCTTAAGCTTTCTAAATAATTATAATTCAGCAAGTAAAAAAAGTTTATATAGACAAGTGCCTGTGCTAAAATGTTTATGTGAAAAAGTAGAGAAATATATTTAAATCATACACATAAAATGATACAGAAATAGGCACTAAAGAATGTATGGCTATCAGAAAAACAGGGAGCAGAACGGGCAGGACAGGGGGACTGGCAACAAGCATTCTCAGTGCCATACGAATGCCCAAGGGAAGTTTCCAGCTGCAGGGTAAGTGGTCACGACAAAAGCTGTTTATTACTTACTGGCAGATGCACACTTTGGCACAAGTTGAACTTGTCACATCCATTAAAAAATGAAGCCCACCTTCTTCAAGTAAAATGTACTCCAAAACATTTAATGATTGATTTCCAGAAGACAGTCTAAATATATTGTTTATTACTACTTTTCCTGAAGGAAAGATGTACCTGAACATTTCGATAACATGCCACGTACCAAATATGCATGCACAGACACAAGTGAGTCCCTCAAAACATCTGAGGAACAAATGAAATTTATCTTTTAGAACAACTATGAGCTTCTGGCACTGTATGAAACTCCCTGACTTTAGTCTCTTATTTGCCATTTTAAATAGCACTTCCTAGATGTAGAGACATCCTTAAACTACACTTGGGAACAGAAAGCCACAATATTTAAAACGTGGGAACACAACTTGTTCAGAGTCACTGAAAGGTGAATTCTTGCTCAAGAAGAGCAAGGCAATAAAAGAGTAACATTGTCTTGCAGCAGAAATGGAGTCTATGGAGACAAACACGGAAGTAGAAAGATCCCTCCCTATACAGCAGAAGACAGACAAAATTGGAGGAAACGGAGGCAGCAAGTAGATATTGGAGGGGGAAACCTCACCAACCAACTAATAACTACTGCTGAGGAGCTATTAGAACTGGAAGCTTACTGGCAAATAGCTGTTAAATGACACAGTTTGGCTTTCACCAGATTTGAAAAGCCTGATCCAATTCAAACTTCCTGTCACTAAAACTTAAACAAAGATGCACCGAAGAGCATAAGGCAACAATATCTGCATTGGAAAACAAAATCACCATGAGAATAGCCTGCCTAAACCACAATATTAGTATTATGCTAGCATTATAACATATGATATATATTCATCTAATGAACTAAGTTACATCCTTAAATATTAGTTTAAAAAAAACTGAAATGAGGAATCTAATCCTGAGTATTTGTAATATTCAAATACAGATTGCAAAAAAAAGCCCCTCTCTGTAACAGCCACTGCACTGATGTGAGCTCTCTTTGGCTCTCCAGGAGGGAAAAATCCAGTTTCCATATGACATCAGCTGCCTACTTCTAAACAAAATTTCTACAAATGACATTTAAAGCATTATTCTCCCCTCTAAACAGGACACTACCGTCCAAATAGATTTGATACAGAAGCCGCATCCCTCTTGCACAAAGTTTCTTCAATTTAGCATGAATTAAGCTGCTGAAATTGAATGCTCAAGAATTGCCTCAGGTCTGGCATTTTTGGTCAGAAACTCATATTTTATTATACACAGAAATAGAAATCTATATATAAAAGCAGCAGAATGAACTGCAACATACACAAGGCACACTAAGTCAATCATTCAAGCTATAAACAGTCGATACTCCCAAGCAGATTTAGCAGAAAAACTGATCTTAAATTGCACCATAACTCCTAGAAAACAGTGAACAACTTATGCCCTGGTGATAAATCTTTTTTTTAAATCATATCTTAATAAGACTTCATCCAAAAGGAACTTTTCTCTGCGTAATTTTATTTCCGAGAAATTGATAAATCCAACCTAGTGTTCTGAGACAAAAATACCGAGTTTCCTGTGAAAATATATGAAGTGTTTACTTTAGATGTGTAATTTTCCTTTATAGTAGCTTTCTTTCGTATTCACACAATATCCTAACATGCAAATGTGGCTATGGAACTGTGTGGCTATGGACAAAGATTTTGTAAACACTAAGTTGCCTTCACCTGTTATTTCCTGGAAGGAAGGAGGTTAAAAAAAGAAGTTAAAAACTGATCACAAGACGCTGATTGTACATCCCTGCCTATCTGCAGTAATGAAAAAACTGATCAACAGCATCTCTGCAGGAGCCAATCCCCGCTTTGCAGTTGTCTGCACACATCAACAACCAACTACCAAAAAAAAGGTATTCAGGCTTTCCTGAAAGACTTACTTCCTCTCTCAATACAATTAGTTCATACCTTAAAAGACAGGAAGCTTGCTAACGGTGTTACTCACTGCTGTTGCTAATATACAAAGTACTTCTTGTTGCACACTAGCTAAATATATGAAATGTGATGCTATCAACAGTAGCACATAGGACATGTATCCACACAGGAAATACCTGACAAAGACAACAGAAATATGAGGGCACCTAGTTTACAACTACAGATTACAACCAGATAGAAAGATTAAATACTGCAGTGGGTACTGAACACACTCAATTGCATGAAACAGCCACAAACTGGGAGGGTGTAACAGAGCCCATTCTGGTTTTGTTTCTGAGGTTCTTTCCCATGGACTGCTGTCATAGATGGAATGAAGGAAGATGAGAACTATGGTTTGACCCAGTGAGAAACTCTCCCACAAGTGTCAAGAAGTTCCCAAAACACGAAAAATGGGGTTTTTTCTGGTTTGTTTTAGTTTGGGTTTTTTAGTTTTGTAATGTACAAAAAGATCCATTGTGCAGGCATTCAGAGCATTAACATTTCTTTCATCCACATGTCAATGTATGTCTACAAAAATGTAAATTATACTCTGTCATTACATTATTATACTTTCCAATTATATGTGCTCTACTACTTCAAATTTTTCAAATTACTATTAATTGTAATCAATTTGCAAACTTCAGAAGTAAATTACCTATGTTTAGGCATCATTAATGTTAACTAATAACCAATTTTACTTAATATGCCATCAAAACCAGCACATCTATGTTTATTCCCCAAGTCAAACACAGCACTTGAAATATTATTGGCTTGTATGCCTCAGTGCTAAGTATTCTGTGTAATACAATAGATTATCTACCAAAGTCACTGCTAACATTCCTTGCTAATGAAGTAAAAACGAGATCAAGATGAAGAGTATCATTTAAAGTTTCAGGAGACTGGTAAAGTCACGTGTAAGATGCTTTCTCTGAGTGGATTTCAGCAATACAGTACATGGCACAAGCTGCAGAATAAGCAACTGCAGTTACGTGATTACTGAATATACAGCACTGAAAGGTGAATCAAGTTATTCATGTACAATCATTTATTAATGTCTTTACAAACATATTTTTAAAATAGCCTGGCTTCATCTCGTTTCACAAAATCCTGTCACCAAACTGTATTTTAGTCTACCTAAACTGCCTTTCTAAACATTGTCTGCTTATGAGCATTGTCTGTTATGACAGGGTTATGCTCTCCCAAGAGACTGGAACCAAGCAAGATTATGACCAAAAAGAAGAACAGTTTTTGACAATATTTTGTGAAAAGATGAAGGAAACCACTAGTAGCAGTTCAAGCAGTAATAAAAGGACTGTGGTTCTGACAATACAATTTCAACATGGCAATGTCAGCTGATGTCAAAAGGCCATAAACTTAAACATCTAACATCAAAAAGAGAACTTCTGAGAAAAGCTTTGTTATTTGCTGACCTGGCACCTGACAAGCTGTGCTCCCTTGCAAAAAATTCTGATCTAGTAGATGTGAGTCTTCCCTCCCTATTTACAGAAGGATGTTCTGCCATTCTGTTCATAACCTAATTCAGAAAAAACAAAAACTTGTGTATTTAAATATAAATGCTTAACTAAAATAAAATCCCACAGCAATAAGGACAGCAATCAAATGATATCACATGGGAGATACAAGGGTTGAGAATTAAGTGGTAAAAACTCACATGGAAATTATCCTCAGTTACCCAAGACTAACTCTCTTTGAGGCTGTTCTTTTGCAAAAGACACACAGAATGCTTAAGACAGTAACTCAACTTGTAGTGAATGTTAATAAAACATACCATTGGTTTCCTTTTATATATACAGCTTTGAAGATTATATTAACAACAAAGTTGTTCAGAAAATGCTCAAGGATCAGGCTTTGTATTTTGAGCAATGTGCTCTGCACAATAGTCCAACATGTTAGCATTTACCCTAATTCCATTTTGTTTATCAATTTAACCAGTGGCTCAAGTAATCAAGAAAAATGCAAATCAAGCATTTGTCCGATACTTCTGCAAGTTACCTCCACAAAAATATCCTGGAAGGATTCATAGGTAAGCCTTCCTTATATGACAGAGAAAGCATGCCTCTTTCATGCCTTTCTCTGACTAAAGACAATTAGAGCAAGAGTATTCATAAAAGCATTAAAGTATTCACTACTCTAACTGAATGGCAGCTGAACACAAGAAAAAACCCCACACTAATGAAACTGTTGCCATGATAAAAGGATAAGATGATCATTTTTACATACCCCATCTCTAGGCCAACCCCTAAAGACACAGCCCCAGTTGCACCGAAAACACCCCGTTCCATGAAAGGGTCATTCTTTTGACAACCTGGGCGAGTTGTTTTAGGTTAATATTTCTGGAGCAGAGATTTAGAAAGAAAGAAGGCTGTGATTCACAAGTTTGTGCTCTAAGTTTAGGCCTGCCACAGCATTGTTCGTGACAACTGGTATTTTTGTTTTACCACTAAGGCTCAGAGGACTACAAAGTCAGTCTCCTTCTTCTGTTCACTCAGGTATCTGCTTGAAAAAATATCATGGGATCAGATGCTGAAAATATCAAGGTCAGAACCAGAACTGGTTTCTATGTACTCCAGAAAGCAATGATCAGGTCTGACAAAATCATGACACTTCCAAACTAAGAAGGAAATGGCAAGAACAAGTATTAGTTTTCTTAAGAAAATAAGCTGACTTCTACAACAAGTCTCCTTTGCAAAGAACTTAGTCAACGATTACAGATTCTCCCAAACCCTACAAAATCTGAGGAAGATTCATTGCTACCACACCTTGGCTACCACAAAAACCCTGTTTACAGAAGTCTTCAATTCTTAAAAGTAACAGAACTGAAGCAAAAGGAGTACATTAACTCAGACATAAAGAATACTCTAACTCATTTGGTTTCAGGAGATGGGTACAGAAAAATTTGCATACAAGTTTCCATTTCAGATCTAATAACTCCAAGTCTACAATCTGAACTTGTAAACTGTGCAAGTCTGGAAAATGTACTTCCACAGCTCAAAATAAACAAGAGAGTAATGGAAGAATATATTCAGAAATAAGGCAGAAGAGAAATTGGAATACAATCCCAAGAAATTGCTTAAAAACAAAGAAAAAAATGAAAGCAGCCTCCTTTCCACTGACATCTATAGAGAATGGCTCAAACTAATACTGCACTCAGATCGGTGGGTTTCATTTGTTAGATACGATTTTTTCCAATAACCTCCTTTATATATTACAGAACTGATAGGAAAACTTTCACAACAGACAACTGAAGTACAGGAAACAGGCCACTACCAGTGCTGCATGGAAATGAGATTGTTTCCAAGACGTCATTTATGGTTCTGGATGCCTTGAGGCATATAGGGAGGCCTCGCTTGTTTAAAATGTAAATAATCAGTTCATCTGAAAACTCTCACAAATGCTTATTCTTTGGCAACAAAACCACACCCAAAACAAAAAACAAAACCTTCCCAAATAAGCCCATACAAAACCCAAACCCTAAATTGGTTTAAAAAGGGAGAAATAAGAAAATTAAGAGAATCTGTATTTGTTAAACAGAAACTCCCAGAAACAGAAAAATGAGAAAATGCAAGACCCCTGATGTAAGCCTTCCAAGGGAGTTAAGTACACGTTCAGCACACAGAAGCACTAACTGCAACAGAAAGCATTTTAGTATCTGTCAATTCCTGAAAAGCTTTTCCACTCAGCATCACCAGAGATGTGAGTGACGATCAACCACGCTCACTCTGCGCTGCTGTTCCGAGACTCCACCACTGCGCACTCAGACTGGTAGCAAAGTGAAGTTTCCTGCTTTAGCAGTGTAAACCAAAACAGAGCAAAACTCTTGTTTTCCTGGATCCATACTGTGCTGTGGAACCAGTACAGTGTTCTTCCCTGAAATGCCCAGACTCACATATGTCTGTGTGTGAAAAAGCTGATGTCATACAGGAGTTGTTAAGCTGTTTACCTCTGCTTGACAGTTAGATTTCTTACTCTGATGGCAGCTGTACAAGACAAGGGTAATTTTTCATCCCATCACCCACCAAAAACATAGTGTATAGATGTCTGAAAGTTGCCTCTTGTTTTATGGAATTATTCTTAGACACCCAAGGTTTGTGACTATACACATGGCAACTAATGCATGCCAACAGTTTATCCCTCTATAGCAAAATGGATTCTTGTTTGTGCTTTCCCCTTGTAAACAGGAAATGAGTCCAAGTATAAATGATAGATTTCTCCTTTGAAAGGGCATCACTTACCAGTAACTACCATGCTGCTCATGTTAGAGTTCGGGCTATTGAGTACACTGCCTGAAAGAAGTTCGTCAGATCCTCTCTAAAAAGAAAGAGACAGTAAGAGATTTTTTTTTTCCTCTATTTTGTGATTCTTAAAGATGATATTAAAAATGTCAATTTGACAGGGAAAACCTTTAGAATAATTTAAGCAAGCATAACCAAACCTATTCAGATTTGGCAGACTTCTGTTAAGTGCACCAACTTGAAATCTAAGTAAAGCAGTATATTTACACGGCAATCTTTGAAACGTGAGCAGCTCAGGCACAGTTGTTTCACCCACCCCTGAAATGAAGCCACCTCTAGACACAATGAGAATTGCTGAACAACTTTGTCCAGCATTTCAACTTTAAAATACTATAATTAAATACATTTAGTCTATTTCAATAATATTTAGGTTAGTTTATTATTACACATATGTATGAAATTATTCTATCTAGCTGAAACTACAAGGGACTTCAATATAAATAAAAATACGGACTTTAGCTCAATTCCAACATCTCTATTTTAACCAAAAAAAACCCCAACTCATCTTCATAGGAAATGATCAATTTTCATTTGGGGGACATCCTTCTGTCCTACAAACACAATTTAGGGCTGGGAATTACACCTTCATTGTAATTCTTAAAACAATATCAGCTAAGTGATCTTTTTGAAATTGACTATGAAGAGAGCTGCAGAAACCAGAGGAGGGTTTGTAATGAAAATGTACAAGATAATCTTTTCCTCTCAAATTATTTGCAAGATTGTCATTTGACATAGCAGAACAGGATTTTGCTTCTTTTCATGCTCTTTTTTTCCTTTACCCCCCACCCCCCCAAACCCTTCCATCTTTCAAGGCTTCATCTCTTAAAAAGCCCCCAAAACATTTAGGAGATATGTAATTTCAAAAAATATAAAACAAAAGGGAATAAACCTGACATCCTTTGAAGATTATCTCTAAGTTCTTACTGCTTCTTTCCCCACTTCAAAAGTATTTCCCCAGCACCTTTAACACTAATCCAGGTCACTGCTAAAATGGAAATGAGGAAAGAAAAGTTACTAATCATCTCTAGAAAAACAAATGGTTTTAATTCTGTTGTGGACACTATAATAGAATCTCAAGAATAGTTAGTGAATATGTTTTACAGGGCACCTCACTATTGCACACTAAATTAACCCGAGGCTAACACCCTTCTAGCTAGTAAGGTTACAAGATGCATAAAATCAAACCTTTGTATTACAGTGCACTGTGTGTCCAAACACAGTGTGTTAAAGTCACATTTGAAATCCAAAAACTCTTAAAATATGGTATTTATGTATATGCACACATAGAGACATTAAAGCTTACGTGGTTTCCAACATCAGAAGAATCTTTGTGAAGTTTAGAATACTCTAAGCTCTTGTACACAGCAATCAACAAAGCTGTGCCTATCAAATCAACCACAGATTTCCTTTAAAACTGAGTAAGGCCTAATACTAAGATTGAGTAGGAGCATAAGAAGAACCATATCTTGTCCTTTTCTATCCAATGAAAGGACAGATCTCTAATCAGATAGAATTAAAGAAAAGCTTATCTAAACAAAACTGAGAAACAGGTTTGGGAAGTGATAGAAACTCAAGTTATTCAAAGTACATTGCTTTCTACTGTAAATATAACATATCAACCCAGGCATTCTATAAGTAGAATCATAAACATTCCTTCTTTCTCTTTAACGTTCTACTTTTCTAACGTTATTTACATGGGTAGAATATTGCAAAGATCAACATTACTAGCAGTACTAGCCCACCCAGGGATAACTGTAGTTACTTCTGCTCGCAGCTATCCACTCATCAGCCTTGCTGGGAAGCCCTTGCCTGCAGCCTGGACACCTCAAATGAATAAGTAGAACTAGCAGTAAAAACTGAATCAATTTATAGTCAGACATAGTAATTCCACAGCAGTTTTTTTTCCCCTTAATATGCCAGGCATTAATTTTCAACAGCATTGTAGTTACATCAACAGCTGAAGCATCTCCACTACCAAATGAATGTTCTTCCCAAAACCTGCAGGAACTTTACAGTTCTGAAATACCTCAAGTTTGAGCTCAATTCAGCTTCAAAAAGTTATTCACATCAGCAACTGCTGACTAGCAGAACACAAGAGCGATTCAATAAACTTCTGGTTCCTAGTAAATCAGGCTTTCAAAAAGCTGTTAATTTCTTAATCCACAGCAGAAAAATCCAAGAGGAACAGAAATTACTGGATAGAGTGGATATTCAGTTACTGTATTTGTGTTTCATGAACACTTAAGAGAGTTTTCATTTTGAAACATATCCTTTTGCAGTTCATGAATACGTTCTTGAATACATTCAGAGTCAATCACAAGAGTTTGTCATTGCACTTGAAAAAGTTTTAACGGTTTTGCTTCAGAAGAACACGTAAATGAATTCCTCATATTGGCACATATCCACGCATTTTTATTCTCAGTGTTCACAAGTCTGACTCACAGATGTACAGATTCATATGTGGAATGCTCTTTGTGATATCACAAACATACAGCAAACCTCTGCTCACTCACTCCAATACATACTTGCCAAAAGCTTTTGGCAAAACACAAAGATCTCTCTTATTGAGTAATCGCCTCATAAGTTGTATGTTGTTATTTGTCCTTACTAGACTTTAAATAGCCTAGACACCTCTCCATTCAGTTTGCAACTTCGAAACCAGCTATGCAGGAACAGATACATGATGTACTTGGACACAGAGTAGTTAAATTACTAAATTTAAATTAAAAAAAGTCTCTTTTACAGCAATTTAACTGGTAATTGTCACTTGCTTTAAAAGGGTTATCTTAAGATGACAGTTGCCTGGTAGATTAATTTAATTTAAGCATTTCAAGCATGCCAGTACATACTCTCAGACTGGCAGACTATGCAACACAACCACCTCCTGAATTACAGCACAGACATAAATACTTCATTTACATTTATTCAGCAAATCTAACACTTGAATTGTTCAACCTGTGGTTTGGGGTGCTTAGCTTTGTTTTTACATGCCTGTTCTTTTAGAAGGTGCCAATCCAAAAGGGACTGACATTCTGCTCCAAGGGCAAAGCTCTTCATCATTGCACCATCTCACACGCAAATTTCAGAACTGTGACCCATTCCCCAAGTATCTTGAACATTCACTAGTCTTATGCTCAAGCACTCCAGTTCTGTTAGTCACATCATGCAAAGCAAAGAAATCTTTAAACTCATTTAAGTAAATTCTCGAGTCTGGAAACTAAACTCAGATCATTGAAGACTACACAAAACCAGTTTCCATGAAGAATGGAAGATCAAAAAGCAGCAGCCACTTAACTCCCTTTCCCATTTGGGCAAACTGTGTTCTGAAGAGTCAACGCAAACTTGAGACTGTATAACAAGACTGAAGATCACAAACACATAGATCACAGAAATGTCCAACTCTTAAGTTAAAATAACAAACAAAACACAGCACAATGTTGTGAGTTTGGGTTTTTTTTTTGGTCCTAGACTGTAAAGGAAATTCGTATAATAGGAACAAGGTAGAGACTAATTGAACATCCATTTTAGCATGAGGGAAGGAGATTATAAAGGACAAAGAAAGCAGCACAAACTGCTACTGTGCTATTAATAGGTCATCTTCTGACAGCTAGTCCTCAACAGCACAAGTCTTCAATGCCATATTCCTATTCCTACCAATGTCAAGAAGATTAATCTATATTAATCTTCAATAAATGCTAAACCACTAACTATTCAGATCAGAAATATCTTGCATATTTTTTTCACGAAACCAGCATGTGCCCAATACTATTATACAAAATAAACATGGGAATTGCCAAACCAACTTATTCCACTGAGTGAAACTTATATTTGTTACAGAGTCAACACTGTCCTTTCAATGAAACCCATGTTACCATACCCTTGACCCCATGAGAGCACTTCCATCCATGGTGTGTAAACAACATGTTAATGTATGGCTTCAGTCAACAGAATTACACAAAACTGACATGTAGGACCACTTTCCAAAACAGACAAAAAATATACCAACTTGTACTTTGATTATCTACCTCAGAGAAACTTAAAAACTAGATGTACAAAATATTTTATATGCTCTTAGTTAAAGATACCAACTGGATATTTAATTTCTGTAAGCAAATACAGTTGTTGTGTATAGTTTGTCTCCTTTCCAGTTTACAAAATCAATTACACAACAGAAAAAGTCCCTAGCTTAGCAAAATAATCTCCTTGCTCTAACAGTTAGAGCTAACTCAGAATCCCTCAACTACATAGGCTGGATTTACGTAGCAGGATTTCAGATTCCTCCACCCCATAACAGACTACTATAAAGCTTCATGCTATCACAGGTTATATTAAGTAGCCATGTAATTTCAGGAAGTCATTGCTCATACTATACTTTAAGGCTAATAAAAAATAAACTATGTAGAAGTCTTTGCCAACTATTTTCCTCACATTCCAGTTGGGGCTTTGAATATTTCAAGCATTCCCCAGATTTTATTACGTCCAAGGTTAAAAAAAATGCAAAACCAACTCTCTGGCTTAAGAGTTACCAAAAAAGTTTAGTCTTTTAAGCATCAAAGTACTTTTTGGTTAAGAAAAAGAAACATTTTTCCCAATAATTCAGGGCTATGGAGACTCAGGTTCAGCCATAACTTCCGATCAAGCAAAAAAAAATGGAGTGTATTACACAAGGCTTCTCAGAAGCACGTGTAGGTGCACTACAATACTACAAGAACTACTAGAAAGAGTAAACAAGTGACAAAACTGCACTTTGTTAAAAGGTCAACAGCATCATCTAAAATAATTACTTAATTTCCCCCTAGAAAAGAGAACACACTCAGATATTGAAAAATACACTTTCTGATAAATCCTCTCACTTGTGGTATTCAAATTTGCTGCTATTACAAACCTCTCAAGCACAGGTTGCTTCTGCCCCTGTCTGCCCTCCCCTCTGCCCCTAGATGAAGGGGAAAAAGGAGAACTTTAGCTGCACCGAGCATTTACCACCGTCACTCCCAGCCTACAGGCATGAGTTTCTCAAGGGCTATGACAAGCCAGGTGACAGATTTCATAATTTAACAAAATCTAACAGCACTGTAAAACACTTCATTTCTAACAACATCTGGGAACAACTCAAAAGAAAAAGCTAGAAACCTGACAGTACAAGAGAGGAATAAAAAGACATGAGAGTTCCAATCCAGACATTAAACACTCCTCTCTAACAGATACGCACTCAAATATTGAAGCAGTGTGTTTACAATGTCAGAATTAACTTTGGGGACTTGATGTGTTTGCAACATTTTTAAATCCTCCAACACAGCACTTAGAATCTTCATTCAGTTTACATGCACTGGATGCTTCATTTAATGAATGCTTCATTTATAATAGGACAGAGTTTTAACTAAACACTGCATAAACACACTCTCACATATTCTGTGGTGAAGATGATATATTTCATCTGCCTTATGCTCTGACTACATACTCCTGACAAAACACATAATGCAAACTACCTAATGAATAGACTGTTAGACTTTGTATGTACACGATTACAGAAGACTCACTCAGGACAGGACAAGCCAAGTCCAAATATACAATCCAAAAGAAGTGTCATGTGGGTTCATAGGTGTTTTACAATGCATACAGTTCAAACTATAAGCTTGTCATCACTTCATCAGCACAGAATATACAGCCAGTATGTCCACTTCGTTGTTTTTGTTTGAGTATTTTGAGGACTACACTATTTATCTGCATGAGCATGAAATCTTATCAAACAAGGCCACGAACTCCAGGGGAGCTTAATAACTCAGTTATAGCACCACCTGTTTTCAATTCAGTATGAAGTTAACTGGATACAAATACGATCCCCTCTCCATACTCATTCCCTGTGTTCTTTTTGCCAATACTGTCCTCAGACAACTACGTATTGTTTATATATCCTAACAACTAACTTTCCCATTCTTAGATTCTTCCTTACTGAAAAAATGTGAATGTAAGAGAAAATTAAACTTTTGTTCTTTTTCATGCAACTACACACACGGTATATGCCATGTACCTCATTTATGAAATCTCACGAAGTTTGGAGAAACTGAGTGTCATCAAGGGAAGACTGCAGGCAAGAGTCTAGTACAAAACCAGGTGACACTTCAAACATCCAGGAGAAAGTACACAAACAAGATAATTTATTCCAATCTTTCAGACCTTCTATTCCATTTTTGCCAGAACAGAAAGTCTTACTCTGAAGCAGCTGTACATAACAGGTAGTGAATTAGGTGATAACAACTTGCTAAAGTTACCACCTGCATGTGTTCTTACAATTCAAAGAAGGTATTGTCTACTTGTTTCTCTGCTGTTTGTCTATAATAAAATAATGTTGTTGGTAACTGGTGTTACACTTCACAGAGAAACTGATTTTATGAAAAGTGAACAACTGTAAGCACCTGCAACTATTACAAAAAATCCCCACCAAAACCTCTAAATCAAACACCACAGTCCCATTAACAGCGTATCTCATATCAATGCCCTTAGCAAACCTTCTAATCGACCACCAATCTACTAATAGTCGTAACAGACACACAAAGATAGCCCAAAACTATAATTCTAATATTTAAAATACAATAAAACTGATCATCATGTAGCATTTGTCTGAGTCAAGTTTTTTCTGTACTATTCCCTTCCTTTTATTTAGTATCTAGAATGATTACAGTGAAGAACAAGAATAAACTGAAAGGAAAAAGCCATATAAATAGTTTCTCATTTCCCAAGATTAGTCTAAAGTTATCTTCTGACAGCTTGCTAGATTTCTGACTTTTTTCCTACTCATTTTCATTATGCAGAATACAGTTCAAGTAAAAAGTTACAATACAGCCACAATGTTTCCACCACAAGGAAACTCGCAGTTATCAGTAGCAAAAAGGGCCAATGTTCTATAATTTTTTAAGAGAAGTTACTATCTCTCAGAACTTGAGTTAAAAAAAGGTGGCCAATGCTTCAAGAGTACTTGCAGACTCTGCTACTTTTGCACTCTCTTCCTTTTCTCCATCAGCTTCTATCTCTTCTGGTTTTAGCTACTGTCCTTCCCCCATACTGCTACAATCATAGAATCATAGAATGGTAGGGGTTGGAAGGGACCTTTAGAGATCATCCAGTCCAACCCCCATGCAGAAGCAGGTTCACCTAGATCAGGTCGCATAGGAACATGTCCAGGCAGGTCTTGAAGACCTCCAAGGAAGGAGCCTCCACAACCCCTCTGGGCAGCCTGTGCCAGGGCTCCCTCACCTGAACAGGGAAAGAGTTGTTTCTTACGTTTAAGTGGAACTTTTTGTGTTCCAGCTTCATCCCATCACCCCTTGTCCTGTTGCTGGCTACTATAGAAAAAAGGGATGCCCCAACCTCCTGACACCCACCCTTTAGATATTTATAAATGTTAATAAGATCTCCCCTCAATCTCCTCTTCTCCAGACTAAACAGCCCCAGTTCCCACAGCCTTTCCTCCTATGAAAGATGTTCCATTCCCCTGATCCTCCACATTACATTCCAGCAACAAGGAAAAAGGGGAAGCTTGTGACATGTTACTGTTTGGAAAACTATTTGAAAGTACTAGGAAAGTGCTGCCTAGCATCTCCTACCCAACTCCATCATAATCAACACACCAAGAACTCCCGCTTTTCTGAAGTATATTGCAAAGGCTGATGCTCTGACTTTTGGGGTAAAATGGTTATCCCTACATTGCAAAACTACATTTGCAGAAACATATGAGTTTCCCTTCCTGAGTGTAACTGAAGGTGTCCACACTTGGGAGTTGAAGCTCAGTTTTTGGCCAGTGTAGTCCAAAGCTGTATCAAACACATCAGAAATTCCCAAAACCTATTGTACCAAACAATGCCTCTATAAAGGAATGACTTCTCCTTTTCTCCCGTCAGGTAGAAGTACAACTCAGCCCTTCTGAAATGTGCAATGCACATACACAAAATGAGTCACTCAATTGCCCAGGTCCCATTTACAGCACACGTGCCAACCAGGAGAAAGATGATACATTAGACTGAAGTGGCACGCATGGAAATACAGTAAAAAAATCTATCATCTTCAATATGCACCAAAAGCTACCCAAGTTGGAAAGAACATATATCACAGAGGTGCATGGAACGTCACATTTTTTACCCCTCTGAAGATTCTTTCAATTTCTCCAGAGAAAAGACACATTACAGACTTTATACATTCACTTCAACAGTTAGAAAAGGCTTGATCACTCCAAGTGCCAAATCAGTTCACTTATCCAATACTGATGCATCATAAGTGTAAAAAGAACACAGGATAGCAATTCAAACCACACTTACTAGTTTCTGAGACTCAAAGGTCTAGTCAGTGAGCAATGAGGAGTCTGAGACTAGAAACTGACTAGCAATTTCTATATTTGCTTTTTAGTGCCTAAGGATCTTGTAATAAAAACAGCAACTGAGATGTATCCTTTCAAAAAACAGCAAACATTCAATATCTCCACTTTGAAAAACATACGCATGGAAAAAATCTTTACACTCTTAATATATAGAATTTATTCAGTAAACTGAACACTTAAACCCCAAGTAACTATGTAATATACAATCATTACTGGAATCCTTAGCTCTGCTGAATTCAAAAATGCCTTACATAAAGTGCTTATATACAACAGGAGTTCACACAGTAACACTAGCCACAGAGCTAAAGCTCGGTGTAACTTAAGAGGTGTACAGTGTGCAGTGACAGTTCCTTGCCTCCATGCATTGTAGGTAAGCAAAACAGGGCATTACAGACCAAATCATATAATAATAATTTCACATGTACTTACAGGATGACTGACTTTTTACATGTTCTAACTCTTTCAGAAATGAAAGCACAGTGCTCCTGTGACAGATTTATCTGGGAAGTGTGCTCTCACTGCATATTTTGAGTTGTGCAAATTCCCACATTCACTCTATATAAACCAAGCTTTCAATTAATATTTGTCATTTTTTCTGCCTCCATTTTGAGTTTGTTTTGCTTGGCTTTTGCTGTTAATATCTAGTGATTGAGCACAAAAATTAAGATTGAACATTCAACAGTTTGATAAACAAAAGTATTTTAAATCAAATAAGTGGTAATAGCTTCAAACCTAGCAGCCTCATTAGCAGGTAACTCTCTGACTACAAACTGTTAATAAAACAATATAAGCAAGTATTCCTCTCATTTTACACTTGCATGCATGCAGCCCCAAAGCTCAAAGCCTTTTTTAATTCAAAGATGATTCCCAGACTGTAGTAGTTAATTTCCACTATTACTCTTTTATGAATGAGTTTTAAAACATAACTAACACATTCACTTTTCAAGAGACACCAGTCAGACAAGCTAATGTGATCTTCAAATTTGTATCAACATGATTGATGAAAGTAAAAAAAATCAAAGTTTCCCAAACAGAAGGGTCATATGTCACAGTCCCCTTCCTTCAAGCATAACCGAACACAGAGCAGACATGCTGTGTAACTGATCAGCATGTGTACAGTAGGTGCAAAATCTCAAGTAAGCATCAGGTCAAATATCCTGGCTAAGTTGTATTTCACAGAGGTAAATCCCTGCCCACTTCCAATGCTATTCAACCACAATTAAAGAAGTATCAAAAGAGCATTAAAACTCTCATGCAGCTCCTTGGACTCAAAACTTGCTCCCTATACATTCCCAAAGCTCCCCAAAGAAAAGATAACAGCCACAGAAAGGTCATGTTCCGAGTTGTTTATACAACACCTACAGGTAAAGCATTCGTCAACTTCAAAGCATCAGTTCACCAGCAACAGTCACCAGAGAACACAAGGGACAACTGTTCCCAGTGGTCTATCACAGAGCATGACTGAAGCTCACCTTAAACTGCTACCTGAGCTGCACAGATCCACCAGTGAAAAGTTCCATTTCTGTTCTTAGCATCTTGAGATAATTACAGAAGCTCTGGAACACAATCCAGGTTACTTCTCTCACATTTAACAGCTTTCTCTGTAAAATCATCATCCTTCTTACTTATTCCCACTCAAAGATATTGTTTCCTTTTAAAATCCAGAGAACAAGTCCATTCTTACAGAACAGAGTGTGTCTTTATGACACTGCTGTGCCCTTCCTTCTATTTGTTTTAATTCGTCACCTCAGATACACTTATCTTGCCTTCTAATATTCGCAATATAACTTCTATAATCAATAGAAAGAACCAGTTATGTCATCCGAAGTATCTTTATTTCATTGTCTGGCTAGTACCTGAAACTACAGTTCCAAAATAAATAATGAGGGAGCTGGCTGATGTGGTTACTAGAGTGGTGATCCATGACATGGAATCGAGTTGGAGGCCAGTGGAGTTCCAAAGGGATCAGTTCTGGGGCCAGTCTTGTTCAACATCTTCATCAATGACCTGGATGAGGGGACAGAGTGACCCTCAGCAAGTTCACTGATGACACCGAACTGTGAGGAGCAGCTGATTCACCACAAGACTCTGCTGCCATTCAGCAAGGTCTAGACTGGCTTGAGCGTTGAGCAGAGAGGAACCTCACGAGGTTCAACAAGGACAAGTGCAGAGTCCTGCATCTGGGGAGGGACAACCCCATGCACCAGGACAGGCTGGGAGTGATCTGCTGGAGAGCAGCTCTGCAGAGAGAGATCTGGAAGTCCTGGTTGACAATAAACTAACCATAAGCCAGCAATGTGCCCTCATGGGTAAGAAGCCAATGGCAGCCTGGGGTCATCAAGAAGAGTGTGGCCAGCAGGTCAAGGGAGGTTCTGCTCCCCCTCTACTCTGCCCTGGCGAGGTCTCATCTGCAGTCCCGTGTCCAGTTTTGGGCTCCACAGCTCAAGAGGGACGGAGAACTCTGACCAGGGAGGGTGTGGAGGCTCCTGCTCTGGAAGTCTTCAAAATTCACCTGGACAAGTGTGACTTGATCTTGTGTGACTTGATCTAGGTGAACCTGCTTCTGCAAGGGGCTGGACTGGATGATCTCTAAAGGTCCCTTCCAACCCCTACTATTCTATGATTCTACGCAACAAATAAAGATGACAGTACACACAACAGACTTCATGAACACTCACGGATTCTAAACCATTCACAGTTAAGAATTAAAGGGGTACTGAATCCATTTACTTCTCCTAAGTGAGAATATCAGAATTTAAGGTTCAAACATGCTCTACCTGAAACTGCCTCTTCACTGATTGAGGGCAATTTATAAACTATTTTGCCCCAAAGTTACTCACGTGGGTCAGTTTACTTCTGAAAGACTTGCTTAGGTACTCCTCCAAACTATTACATACATTCCTAAATCTTTAATCAGCTAATGCTTTGTCCTTCCAGGCAATGGAGAAACAATCATGGCAGTTCATATTTCTGACTGCCATTAGCTCCCACAGAAGTACTTTAATAACTGCACTTTTCTCTTGATTCTGAGAGTGATTTTCAGCTTGTCCCCAATACTATATGAGCATGTGGAGCCAGATGAGGCAAGAATCTGTATAACTGACTTCTTACAGCTCCTTCTAGAAGCAAGCTTGCCCATAAATGTAATACAGGTATATCTGACAGTATCTACAGGCTAGCTGAATTATGTAAGAGCTAGCCCACATCCAGCAGGGCCGGTATTGAATCTGAGCTAAAGAGCTTTACCAGACAAAACCTGGCATACTGAGCAGTCAACATAGATCAGCTTCAGGTGGACAGCTACATAGCATAGCTACAAAGTGCCTGGACAAATGTGGAGACATAACTCTATCCACTTGTATATTTCCACCACTTAAATAGAAATGCTTGCACATATTTACTAACATAACCTAAAGTTACATCTTTCCATTCTTGTTATTTCTGCTTCTACAAAATACTGGTCTAATTCCTGCAACAGATTTGAATACAAAAGTGAATTAAAACAGTAAATAAACAACCATTTAAAAGCTCTTTCCTTGTAATAACAAACAGAATAAATTCATAACTGAACTTGAGAAATAAAAAGTGAAGCAAAGTAAACACCCACTTCTCTGCACAACAAGTTCTACCTCCTCCCATATTTCTGTGTCCTACTACAGACAGTCACTTCTTTTTTTAACTTCAGTGTATCTGTTTGGGGGGAAAAAAAGGTGGGGGAACATGTCTTTTACAATCACCATGCAACAATGACAGAGTGTGGTTCTGCAAAAAAGATGCAAAATGAAGCTTTGCAATAAGAAGCTGACACCTCTACATTAATTAGAGCCACTGTTTACAGTTCAGTGCCTAGAAATGTCTTTTGTGTAGAGTCTCCAATTTACATCTAGGGATTTTTGGTTAATCAAGCAAATACTGTTGATTAAATATCATCTGACAATGACTACTTAAAATCTTACAACTTGCAAGTACCTGATTCTCAAAATAGTTCTATATGTACCAACAATGTGCCCCCTTATTTGCTAAGTGTACATCCTACCTTCACACCAACTGCAACATCAGTGACAATGCTGTAAAAAAAGAGAAAAAAAAACCACAAGTCAAACAATGTATCCTCATAAAACCAACTTCTCAATGTATTACAATGCCAAAATAATGAGGAAGTGAAATAGACAACAACTTCCCTGATCAAGAAGATAAGTTCAAGGAATGCAGCAGGATTGAGGGGAAGTACAAAAGAAAGCTATAAAAGTCACTGAGCTCTCTCACCTTATAGGCTTCTCCAAAAGAGTCCAAAGTTTCAAGTAAACATTACACCAAAGCAGCACTGCCAGGAAATTTATTTAAGAAACTCAGGTTTCTGGACTCCATGAGATCACAGAGTGAAAATGTGAAAGCATTTTAAACTAAGTACAGAACTTTCCTAACACACCTCTACTAACTAGATAACTAGTTCAACAACATTGCCTACCCTACAGATCATCTTAGAGGAGAAAGCAAGGAATGCTTTGAAATTAGGTTAAGAAAATGATGCATTGACGAGTAGACATACACAAGGTTCAATGAGATCAAGTACACCTGTGCAAAACCGTGCAACAGGTATGCTGAGGTGTATCTTTTTTCTGTGGTGACAGCGTAATTTACAGTGTGTGACACAATCCCAAAAGAAACCTAAGTCCACAAAAAAAAAAAGGAAACCACAAACGCGTGAAAGCATTCCAGAATGCAAATCACCAGTGACAAGACTTCTCAGACAGGATTTGTAACTCCAACGTTATAATCACAAGTGACCATGAAACGCTTGTAAAACTCTCGCAGTGAAAAGGTTGTGTGCTTAAAGCACATCAGTGAGACTGCTCCTCTGTGTGAGGCAGAGTACACAACTTCATAGGAAATCTGGACGCTGGAAAATGTATTTACACCGAGGAAAGCTACAAGTACCAGCCCCATTTTCCAGGTCAAACAGAAAGAAGGCCTTGTGTGTAGTGACTGCCCACTCCAGCTCCCGCCAGGACGAGGGCCCTCGCTGTCCCGGATGGATAACTCCTTCAAAACCTGCCCTTATTTGGTTTTTACAGACAGTCTCCGGTATACATAAAGGCATCTTTCTACCTGGAGAACGGGGGCAAACCAGAGAGCTTATTAGTCAGTTTCTGAAAACAAAAGAGCTCGACATCTGGCTCCTGCTGGTATTGCTCCTCCCCTTCAGCCAGCTCCACAACAAACCCGAGCCCACCAAGAGCCCCTCCTCACCCCCGGGCAAAGGCGGGGGAAACGGCGAGAACAAGAGGCTCTGGTCGGGACGGAGGGGTGTCGATCGCGCTCCGTCTGGACAGCGAGACCTGGCGTCTCGGGCACTACCTTAAGTAGCGGGCGGCCCGAAGCCCCCGTCAATTGGAACTAGAGACCCTACTGAGGGGCTCGCGTTTCGGAGGGGCTGAGCCCCCTTTTTCCCCAACCCGACCCCGCACTGAGCCTCGTGCCGCAGCCACCATACAGCGGGAAGCCCGTCCGTCCCCGCCGCCGGGGCAGCGGCCGCTCCCCGCACCCTCGGAGCCGCCCGCCCGCCCGCGAGACCCAGGACCGGTCCCAGCGGCGTCCGGCGGCACAGCCGCGGCAGCGCCTCCGCCCCCAGGGCCCCGCTCCCCGCTCACCCGTCCATCGCCGAGCAGGACAAAGCGCGGGCACGCGGGACAGACAGCCGCGCCGGCAACGCGTACGAGGAGGCTGAGGGGAAAATGGCGGCCTGGCCTGCACGGAAACCACCGACCGTTGCCGAGTGCCGGATTCCGCTCCTCGCCCCCCCCGCCGCTACGGAGCGTGCGCCACGGCCCGCGCACGCGCGCTGCCGCCGCCGAAGCCGCCTCTGCCCTCAGCTGCGGGGCCGCGCGGGCGGCCGCGGCTGCCACAGCCCCTCCGCTCCCGCCCCGCCCCGCCCCGCCAGCGCTCCCCTGGCTGCGGGGGAGACGGGCCGCCTCCGCGGAGTCCTGCCCGGGGCCGCGGGATTCACGGACGGGCTCGGGGGGCTCAGCTTGCCGACGCGGCGGCGTCTCCCCGCCCTCGGTGCCAGCGGCTCCCAGCGCCTCGTGGAAGGCGTTCGGAAAGGCCGCGCCAGGCCCCTCGGGCCCAACCCTGACAGGGGCCCCGTCCGCAGTGCTCGGTGCCCGTCGCTGCACAGGCCCTGCCAAGCGAAGAACCTGTTAACTACATACCTCACCACCCCTTCAAAATGTAACCACGATGAACGTGGAAACTGTTGCAGCGAGTTAAGCTGTTGGAAGGAACAGTTTCCTCCCAGAACCTAGCACAGCTGTGGTTCTCTAAAGTACCATGTTGGTGTAGAAAGCAGCTGCCCTGAGTGGAAATACACTCCCACCCACTGACCAGTACTTGGTGGCATGTCTCAATATTTCACCAGAAATCTTGCCATGTTTGAGTCAAAGTTTCCACAAAGAGCTGTCCTGGGACAGTTCAGGGTTGCATTGGAACAAAAACCCAAAGGTTTTATAACTGCTACAGGAAAACCTGAAAATGTGATCCAAATGTCCCTAAAAGATCCCAGACCCAGAAGGATAGGAGGAAGAATTCAAAGCATCTTCTGTGTTTTCCGTATTTGAGCTGGCAATACTGGTTTCACAAACACATTTTGAGGAGGTAGCCTGTCACTGGATTGCACTTCAGTTTTGGGGAGTTGGTACAAGTCTCTTGGAGCCTGTCAGTGAAACTACTGCATTAAAGCCTGATACAGAATTTAAGAGCTCAAAAGCCATGCATATCTCCATAACTAGGGAATTATTTCTGTGCTTTACCACCCTTCTCCTCTAACTAGCCCCATGAGTAGCCCAGTAACTCGCTTAGGAGTTAGGTACATGCAAATTCTCATTCTATTCTCTGACTTTTTGCTGTTCAGTTCTGGAAAAAGTCACTCTGGTTCTCCACAGCAAGTCCTAGGTGGAAAATAACTAATAATGCTTTTCCTAAATGCCAATATCATTAGGGCATCTGCAACTACGTTCTCTTTTACAAGCTATCCACAGCGCTCATCACTGACCGCTAGACAAGTGTTTTACAGTTGTCATTCATATAAAGTTCCTCCTAAACATTCCATTTGCTTAGATCGTGTATAAAGTTCATCATGCCAAATGCTATTCTTTACTTTTTCTGCTTGCAACATTGTTATGTTTTTAAATCATACCTGATTGTAGCAGTCCTTATTTTCTTTTGCTTGTGTCAAGCCCACTGCCTGAGAATTTCCTTCAATGCCTCTGGGTTCTTTTCTTAAAACAAACAAGAAAAGATGGGTAATTTTCTCTGTTCACCTTACCATGCTCTTCATGAATGTGTATGTCTTCATCAGATCATCTTCAGTTTTGTTTCAAGTCCTAGTAAATGTAATGTCTATTGTAAGTTATTCTGTATTTTTGATAACTTGCTTTGCCTTTCCTAATCCCATTCTAGAAGGCCATAACGGCCCTCATTGCAAAAGTTACAAATGCAGTGGCTTTATATAGGTGCATAAGAAATGCTTTCTAGTTTATTTGGGTTTTTGGTTGGGGTTTTTTCCTGATCATGCCAACCACATTTGCATGTTTGAATGCTGCTAAGCCATGAGCTGATGTTTTCCCAGAACCCCCCCACAACTAAAGCCCTCTTTGCTGTGTGCAAGTAGCTCATTCAGACTCCAGGATTTTGCATGTCGAATTTGGCTTGTTTTCTCTCTTGCATATTACTTCCATTTTTCAGTGCAGAATTTAACTTGCCATTTTATCATTCAGTCACACGGTACCGTGACAGCTTTCCACAATTCGTCACGGTCAGCTTTTGTTTTTATTACCATGAATAATTCAGCATCATCAGCAAACTTGGTTGCCTCGATAATCATTCTTTTTTTTTCCAGATCATTTAAGAATATGCTGAACAGCACAGGTCCCCCTGGTACACTACCAGTGACCTCCCTCTACTGAAAAAATAGACCATTTTTCTTGCCCTTCATGTCATATCTTTTAATAAACTGATATCAATAACTAATAATAAGCTGTTAATATACCTGTTAATCCTGTGCCAGCTTAGCTTCTCTCAATAGCTTTGGGCAGAGAATCTCAACAAATTCTTTTGTTGCAATGGTACCATGTTGCTTCCATCAGACTATGCCAAAACTCAAACTCAGTGACTCCTTCAAGGAACTTGATACTTTTTGCCGTAAGACACACTTGCACAGGAACAACCCGTATTTGTCCCTATTGCCAAACGAAATAGCCCTGTCTCTTTAGTTTCCTCACATTACTAACAGTAGTGTCACTGAATGGTGGTGTTTAGTACAACAGATCCTCTGGATATTATGGGAAAGGCTGATCATTCTGTTTACCAGTCATTGTTATATTAAACCACATTATTCTACCTTAAGCCAGTTCTTATCAACTTCATAAATTCCCCAGATGCCTTTGAGCAAAGTCCCAACATTTATTAGTAGCCATTCATCTCTCTGTGCTCCTAAACAATATCCTTAGCATTTCTTCCCAGCAGTCTGTGTTGATTTACTTTGTTTTATTGAACTAAGTTCTGAAGCTATCAAGTAGCTCTCACAAGCACAGTGCCCTAAATAAATGCCTTTTTTGTTTTTCAAGTGCAGGTCAGAACTTGTCTGACTGGTGCAAGTCCCCCAGGCTGCTCTCCAGCTTTTTATTTCTAGCATCCCTGCTGGAAAGACAGCTTCTCTGAGGTGGGCTGGGAGCGTTACTGCTTTCTACCATCTCAGACACCACAACGTGTGACACAGCTCTTACACTAACCAAGTAAAGAATCATATGGGTCCAAAGATCCCTTCTTGACAGCTAGGTTACTATCTGCCTGCTCACTTTCCCTCTCTTGCTTGTACTGTATCCACCTGGAAATGTATTTATTCATCTTTTTCTACCTCTGCGATTAAATACAGGTACATTGACTTTCTTTAGGGCTGGAGATCAGTTCTACTTTTTATTACAAACACTATATGCCAAGGGTGATTGCAAACGTCGTTTATACCACAGGGCTGTCTTGGGTTTTGCCTCAGCTGATTGGTAGCGGATGAAGATCGCATTGTGCGTCTCAAATAGCCAGGGCTGCAGCTCTGGAAAGAGAGTGCTGTATTCTGCCACAGAAAAGAAGGGAAAGGAATCTTTTGGGTTTTTTCCTGAATGCAAAGATGTCCACTGAGGTTATAAAACAAAGGGTAGAGATGATCTCTAAAGGTTCCTTCCAACCCCTACCATTCTATGATTCTATGATAAAGTTCACTGCTTCTTGACAGCAAAAAGGTCATAAATCCTTCTTTTGTCACAAAAAGGTGTGTCTGTATGCTGGCCTGGCACTCTGCAAGACACAGGTGAAACATTCCAATGCTAAAGCCATGGCAGTAGTAACATTCATCTGTGAGAGCCTAGTTTTCACGTGACTGCAGGACAGCTGAGCAGTACCTGTGAGGACTGCTCCCTTAACGACATATGCTTTCACCAGCCCAGATCGGTACGTTGCAGGCAGCAGCTGTCCCACCTAACACACAGTCATTAGACCTATTACAAAATCTGTAAGCACACTTGCACAAATAATGGTTATTTAATGTTTATTTTCCTATGTGGGTTACATAAAAGGCACGTAATCAGGAAAGACTGGCTTTCCTCATTATTGCAAAGGCTTTTGCCAATCAGTATTGTAGGTGAGAAAGGTTCTCCATTCGAGGATCTGACCAAATATACATTTGATTTTAAAAAGATGACTTTTGGTTTCGAGCTGAAGTGAAAATGCCTGAATTTTGGCTAAGGATACTCTTACATAAGGGCATGGCTAACCTAACTGAGCTCAGGCATTTAGCCCAATGACTCCCTGGCAGGCTGTTGCTCTGTGCAAATTAGTGCCCAGCCTGGCAGAATCCCTCAGCAAGCCGGCAGTGAACATTAGCTGAGAGCTGGCAATGATTAACCTCATCTAGTATGCCTGCCATGGCAGGAGTGACAGGAAGGGCTTTTCTCCCGGGCCAGAGCAAAAATATAAAAGTCAAGCAAATCTACTGCTGCAGGTGATCTAAACTCATCTGGTCTGACTCTGCACTGAAGCTATCTAGACAAACTGAGTCATTTTTATTAGGAGAGAGCCCCAAGACCCCAACCGTCCCGTCTCCAGATGCTCATTTGCAATCTGAGAACTCTTCCTTTTCCGTGTCCTGCAGAAGTTTAAGCTACAGGCTGAGTAATTATTTCAAAACTAGGCTTAAATGTAAGCTTAAGGGGCTGCTTACATGTATTTTGACTGCTCCTCTAACTTGCAGACCAACATTGGACAGAAGCCTGTGTAACATACACGGGAAGCCCAGGCTGGTACAAGGTCTGAAGTTACTTAGTTTCAGTCTTACACACATGGTAATTATGATTACTAAAATGGTGACAACATGAGAGAAAGGAAGAAAACTTTTTTTTAAAGCTCAAGCTTAGGAAGAGATTCCAAATCCCCAATCACACAGTAAATTAAAGCTATATGTTCTCAAACAGAGAAAGAAAAAACTCAGAGCGTTTCCCAGGGTGTTCTTTGCACAGCTAGCCTGAAATGGGACTCCTGCTATTGATTTCAGGAATACCAGAACTTGAACTCTGAACTCAATTTAAAAGGAGCAAAAAGTGTCTCTCAGTAATGTTTAAAAGGCCACACCAGTGACAGAGGAGCTCACCTTCCCACCGTACTCCTTGATGATAGACAAGGAAATTGGTTTTGAACAGTTTTCCCTAAACTCTGCTCTGAATTCCTAAAGAAGCTCTTCCAAACCCTTTGCACTTTATGTAGGAACAGCATTGTGTTCTCAGGCTTTTTAAAGTAGGGATTATTTTCTAGACTTCTAGAAGACTGTATAAATTAACAAAAAGAACATCACAGAGCAAAAATATTTTCAAGTGGACGTTGTCCACGGTGGCGAGAGACATTCAAAATGGAAAGCTTCTGAGTGTTATGGGAGAAGGTCTTCAGACAAGGCACCCCAGAAACGTTACTGACTTTTAAGAGATTAAAATCTTCAAAGCAGGCACCTGTTTCTGTGAGGCAATCCTCAAAGGGGCATCCCTCTGTGAAAATAAAAACTCTCAACCAATACGGAAACTTTGAAAGCAATTAACCAGTCCTGAAATGGAAGGCAGCATTTCCTCGGTCTGCTGAGAGGCAGAGATGACTGCACCACTGGTAGCTGATCAGCCCCTACTTCCCTTACCAGAGAAATAAAGATTTAAAAGAAAAAAAACCTCTCCTGTAATCACAAAGTTATTAAACCACATTATTACAGTCTTTTAAACAATAAAGGGTATTGATGGCAATATATGCTTTCATCACTAGGCTGGCAGTTTCACACACACTTGAGAACAGTTGAGACTTGAGAACAGTTTCTTCATTTTCAAAGACATAAGGAATAAAGTCCATGGAGTGAAGCTTGTTGGAAATGTTCCTGTGAACTATATTCCCATGGAGTAGGTCTCTGGGCAGAAAATGGCAGTTTTGCACTGTATTTTCCTGCTCAGAATGGAATGGGTGTTAGGATCAGGATGGGAATCCATTGTCATTTTTTTCCCAACTAGCTCAGTCTATGGAGCCATGCCTGGTTAAAAGCTTTACAGGGAAGTGATGTAGAAGTATGGATGTGACACCAAAGCAAAGTTAAGTGTCCTATATATCGGTGGGAAAGGAAACAATGAAAGGACAGTTTGTTGGTCATGGGGTGCTGAAGCATCCTGGCCTTTAAGACAACTGCTTTTGGGGCACTTCCTTGAGCAGTGCAAGGAGATGGACCTGTGGTATTTAAAGAGGCTGGCTGGCTGCTGTGGCACTAGACTGGTTACTGGAGTGAACTGCAGCTCACTCAAAGCCAAGGGAAAGGCAAAATGGTTTTTATGGCAAAACCTTGCAGTTTGAAGCAGCCTAGAGAAACACAGGCTCTTTTGAAGTGGGAAATTTGGAAATGAGAAGATAAAACATGTATTTGCCCACCTAACTGGCTTCTTTCTTATTTCTGAGGCTCATGGAACCAGCATTCTAGTAGCTTCTGCTCCTGCCTGTGTGAACCCACGTTTGTTCCAACCACCCTCACACAGTTCCCATGCTAAAAAATACAGTGGATATTGAACATCACAGTGTCTCCTTTGCTCTTCCTTGTCATCTTCTCATGCTGTCCTCACACTCCATTCACCTCAGGATTTGGGTATCATAAACACCCTCAGGAAAGTACAGCTAAGGTGACACATTGGGGCATTCTGGGTTTTAATGGCTTTGCTTCCCGTACTTTTCACACCTGTCTGTCTGTCTAGCAGCTGGTTAACTGGGATCACAGAAAGATCTTTCTGTATTAAACATGCTAGATATAAAATTCCTCTTTCAGATGAAATACTACTTAGCATACCAGTTTCAGAGACCTGTGATTCCTGGAGCATGCAGCAGTGGGAGATTCAATACAAATGCATAGGAGGCCAGGTGGACCCAAACCTTATCCTACCGAGATCTGTAAGAGCAGCATATAACTGCGGTCTGGGATTTAGAAAAACAGACAACCCCAGACAGCAGAATTTGCTGGTATGCTAAAAGGTAGACATGAATAGTGGTTTTGCTAATATCAGAAGAAAAAAATCCAGATTGGGAGGACCAATGACAGCGTTCAGTTGCTATTACAGTCTTTTCAGTCGCTGAATAAATACGGTCAATGCAGCTGGCAACGCTTAGAGAAGCTACAAATACCTTGTGAGACCATTTGAAGACAACCTGCCCAAAACAGCTGCACACAAAAATCTTTCTGTAGCACTGCCTCTGCAAACACCAAACCTGAATGAGGCTGCAGGCTAACTCCTCTGCCCTTGCTGCCAGCATCTGTGGGCACCAAAGAGGAGAGCAGCCCATGCCACAGGCACCAGCAGCATTCTCCCACCTCCTGCAGCCCCCCACACTCGGGGTCCTTAACAGTAGTCACTGTCAAGCTTTTCTGCACATAAAACTCTCCCAGCATTGTACCTAGTGCTTTACATCAATCCACAAGAAAATACCAAAGCTCCTTCCCAGGCCCTTGCTCAAGCTTGGGACTGTAAATTTACTCCCATGCTCCAAGCAAGGCTTTTTGGAGAGGTGGGTACCTGAGGAGCTCTGGAAGGGCACAGCTAGTCTGCTGGGCATGGAGCTGTGGTGGCAGCAGCATAAACCCCCTGAGCAATCTTAAAACCAGACTTCCTTACCACAGGTAGAAGTAGTGATTGCTGCTGTGCCTGAGGGTCAAAGATGAAAAAAGCACCAGAAAACAATCCATGAGTTAATGGTTTGGGTCTTTTTCTATTCCTCACACTTCACAGGAACTTCATGCTATGTTAGTTGTAATAAAAGCTGACCTGTCACAGAAAACACAACTCTAACAGCGAAGTAGGGGCAATAGATATGGGGCACCTCAGTCATTTCCCTTGTCAAACCTAACTCTTCTTGTCTTTGTGATTTGCAAGTAACAGGAAAATCCAAATGGTTCTGTGGCTTCAAATATTCCTCAGCAGACTAAATGGTATTTTCCATTTGGAAGTTGTAATGTGCTCTGTTGACCATACAAAGCAGATACAGTTTTCCTTCCTATGTAGCATAAACAGTTTAAGAAACATTATGTGGTAAAAGGCACCTTGGGTGGCTCTGGAAAGCTGAAAACAGGCACTGGAAAGAAGAGTGACAGGTTAGAGACGGAAGCTGGAAATAATCCTGCTCTTAAATCCATTATGCTTCCAAATGGATGCTATTATTTAACTTAAAAAACCCCAAAGACCTCACTTTGCCATCCCCAAAACTAATGTCCTTTATCGTTTTAACCGTGTGTGTAGCCTGTAGCCTGCAGTGCTGACGTGGCTGCAGAACATGCAGAGCTTGCAGCCTGCATTACCAACCATCTACTTGCAAACTTCAGAGAATTTCTGGCCACATGTGACATAATATCTCATTAACTTTTTGCAACATCTGAACCCAACAAAGGGATCTGCATTTTGAGATTAAACAGCAGCTATCACCTCAGCTGCCCTCATGGGCAGCAGCAACTTTAACAAATGCCATCAGCAGTAGGAGATGCAGTCCAGTGACACATTGGCTCTTCAAGACTTGGACCATGGCGATCGCCCTGATGCCAAATTTACATGCCTATTGTTCTTATTTTTTAGTTCAGATATCAGTCTAGTGTTGTGCTTGCTGTCTACTGTGGTGTCTTAGCAGATGTAGAATATGACTTTAAAGGGCAAAGCCAGTAATTCACAGCCACGATGGGCAGCGAGCATGTAAAGCAGGAGTCGGCATGCTGGGATGTGTCATCAAATACCACACTGCTGCAGCCTTGGTGCGGGTTTTCAAAGGGACTGGAGTGTCAGGGTAGTCATATTCCTCCTGCTCTCTGCACAAGGGCAGGCAGAGTTAAGCCTTGGCCTCGAGGCACAGGAACTCGCTGGCATGAGTGAGAAGGGATCAAGGCCAGTGACACATACAAGTGCTGGTTCATGGTGATGGAGATATTTGGAGGCACAAACTAATCTCACAGTTGCAACCCAACCTGAGGCAATGCAGCTCCCTCGAATCAAAGACACACGCTGCCCAACAAAATACAACTCCACATGGTTCTAAAAGCTGCAGACCCTGTGTTTACATATCTCTCAGCTATTATTATTTCAGCTCAGATACAAACTGCCCTGCCCCAATTTGCATTCTGCATTTATATTTCAAAGTGTTGCTGAGATCATATCCCAGACTTCAAGCTTGGGGACTGCCAGACATAGACCTTAAAGACTCTGGCTTCTGCTTGTCCAGCAGTGCTAAAGGCATGTTCTTAATGGTAGAGAAAGAGCACAGCTCAGCTGAAAAGGTTTTAGTATGTAGTATATTCTCATTGAGACACCACATTTTTATGGCTGGTAAACAACAGAATGAAACACCAGGCTGTCATTATGGTACCCAAGGTACATCTGCTCATCAGCTTGCTCCTCATGGGCAGATGCTTCCTCAGCCTGTCCCTTTTGAGGCTAGGTGGCACAGTCTGTTAAAGGCACAGACAGCTGGACAATCCATTAACAGTGCAGGTTGAGAGTAACAGAAGCACAAAGCCGCCACCAACAACTACTTCAGGACTGACATTCGCACTCATTTGCCACCTTCACTTTCATTTGGTTTTGCTCTGTTTGTCTTGTGAGGACACAAATAAAACAAAGCAGGCTGGAGTCCCCCAGAGTTAACACGTTAACAGCATTCATGTGTTAGAGCTTTCTATTCCTTGAGCAAACCAGTCTGAGTATTAGCTAAAGGCGGGGTGCTCAGGCACAAACAGTGAGGTCTTGACCGGAGCAAGATGCTGGAGAGCTCCTCATCAGGGCATGAAGATTTAACAACACATTGCACTTGGATGTCATAAGCACCATTGACCCAAAGATCACAAGTGCTGGACCAATATAAACCAAGTCTCAGAAATCCTCTGTAGGACATACAACAGTAATTATTACTCTGTGGTTTTCATGTCAGGGAAACTGGTTCATTTCAAGCCACAGAGCACTGGCCTGGCAGCAGAGCAGGAGAAGGGCTCAGGGCTCAGTCCTGAGTCTCTCATGGTGACCACAATTGTACCTTCAAAACTGGGTAAGTCACAGTGGGATTCTCTGGTAATTAAACAGTCATACCTTTGAATTTCATACCTGCAACAATAAAATACTCCAACAAGAAACAAATTAAAATGCAAATTTCATGAGACTTGCAAAAATTGTATTTCAAACTCCCAAGTACTCCAGAGTTCTGATGGCCTGCAGGCTCCTTCCCCTGTGGTGGCATCACACTCTACATGCTCAGCTTGCAGTGAAAAGCACACTGATTCCAACTGTTACGGCCAGAAAGATCATTTTTACACCATTTTACTCCTGGAGGTACAGGTGGCTTAATATATTAACTATCCAAGGTGTGTGAGCTGCCTTAAACTGCAGCTGAATCACCAGCTCAGCAATACAAGTATCATGATTTTTGACTGTTTTAGAGACTATCAGAGCACCTCTAAAAGGTATGACATGAAGTCAAACACCTCAAATCTGTTATCATCCTAAAACAGTAGATTACCATCATGCATAGTGTCTCTGGAGCTAGTAATAAGCCACAAGCATTAATCTCTGTTACAGACTTGTATAAAGTATGACACATTCATAGATTCAGTGCAGATTTGGACATTGTCTCACCAAGAAAGTATATTACTTCTCAATGACCACGGATTTTTAAGCAGTGTCATTGAGTACTGGCAATTTTGGCACCAAGTCTACCACAGAGGGATAAGCATCTCTGAAAAAGTAGGGGCCTTTAATCATCCAGAAAGAGAACTTTGACATCGCCTCCCAGATTAGCTAAGGATCAATAAGAAATGAAGCAAAGCAGAGAGGGAGGAACAGGCTTGATTTTGAAGAACCTGCTGAGCAATCCACAAGAGAGGGAAAAGGGAAAGGAAGGAAGCCCACTGGTGGGGGGCTCTCTGCTGTCCCACAGCCTGGGGACTGAGCGAGGCAGTTTCCTTACAGTATGGGTCCAGCAGCCACCCACAGCCTATCAGCTGCAGACAGAGAAGGCAGGAGGAGAAGGACAAGCTATGAAGTTTGGGTTTCAGATAAAGGTACTTCTCTGCCTATATTTGCCATTGTAACTTGCTCTACTTTGGATTCCATAAAGAAATACTTCACTTGAACACAGCTTCAGTTAAGGCTGAGGTTTCCAGGTTAATGGCTAAAATCACACCATTCCATCTCCATAGCTGTAATGATCCATAAATCCAGGTTACTAGAACCTATTTCAGTGTCCATTCTCCACTTCCCTAGGAACTGAAAGACAAGATACCCAGTTCAGGGGATGGTGAAGCAAGAAGTACCTTTGGATGACCTGCATAAGCCAGGCAGACAGCAGAACATGCAGAAAGGAGAGAACCGTGCTGAAAAAGAGCTCTCTTCTGGTTTATTGTCTGCATTTGCAGTTGTCATAGGTTATTAGTAAAAGCATGCAGAGTTTAAGCTGAAAACAATACAGAATTTCCAGCAAAGCAGCAATGTCTCCACCAACCTGCCTGCAAAGTTTCAGTTGTTCTTCCTTCTGGATACACAGGGTGTTTATTAAACGCCACGAGAGCAAACATAGTTTGGAGACAGAGCGCTGCCCTTATGCCTAGGTTTTTACTTAATTTAAATGTAATTGGACTAGCAGAAATCAGAACATGACTTGTAACTGAAAAGAACTTTATACACCGTATTAATTCACCCTTCATTAAAGCTGTAACAGAAACTAGAAAATAGCACTCCTGAAGAGACTGAGAAGGAAAGCGACTACAGCAGCCCCTCTGTGAGACTTACACTTTATACAATGGGATTTTGGATCAGATCAGAGGGAAAGCTGGGGAACAGAAACCTTACACAGTATTTTTCTTTCACAACATGGTATAGCTGCCAGAAGAAATTCCTTGCGGGTGTAATGGTGACCATAGCTGCCATGCAGAAAGCTTTTAGCTCCATACTTATCCCCTGAGTCACACTCCAGGGCAGTCTTTCACATCACTGCCTTGCCCCAGTCTGCATCCTTATAAAGAGAGAAACAGTACTGAACTATATCATCAATAGCAGCATGACATTAAGAGGGTCAGTCCCTGGCTTTTGGGCACCACTTTCCTTCCAGACCAGAACAGGTCTTTCTTTTTCCCTGAGCACCCTTCATTTAATGTGATATACAAAGGACAAAATAGCTTGTATAAATGCTGTCTCAGAGTTGTCAGAATGACTGTGCTTGGATGAGGGCACAAGCAAACAGAGAAACACTTATTTTACCTTTTCTCTATGTATTTTTAAACACATCCATGCTGGTAACATAATAGCCAGGATATTAGAAGCCAGGGGCTAGAATACCATTTTTGTGTGAGGAAGAAGGGCAGCAAAAGGCACATTTCCAAAGTCAAACAGGGCCGTTAGTGACCTGCAAAAATGACAATACTTTCAAAGAAGCAGAGGTCAAGAGTGTGTATTACCCACCTCTGCATGAGAGACAGCGCCTGAAGCTGCAGGGACAGCACTGGGCACAGCCCAGGCTCGTGGTCCAGGAGGAGCCCTTCCAAAGCCCTTGGCACAGGAAAAAAACAGGCAGGCTTGAGGAGCTGAAGGGGCTCATGAAGGCAGCTGTAATACAGGCAAGGCTGGAGCCTCTATGGTGAGACACACTCACAAACTCCCAGGAAAAGCCATTCCCTAGCCAGGAGCAAACGAGCTACTTAATTAGCCGGTGAGTGCTCCCCAAACAGTGCAGAACTGCCTGCAGCTGGTGTGTGACCCAGCCCAGCCCTGGGAGGTGCTGCCCTCCCCACGGCTGCTGCCCCTGCCCTGGGGCTCAGGCTTTGCATATTGAGCCATCTTTATTTGAGGTTCATCTCCAATCTTCTGCCAAGAGAGATTCTCATCCCTCTCAACAAGCTGCAACAATGCATAGTACAAGCTTTTAAAACGTAGGAAGTGTGCTGTACTGGTAGCATATGTCAGATGAGCACCTTGTTACCGATTCTCTAGCCTGCTCACTGAGGACACAGTTTTTGTTGGAGACAGCAGCTTGCTGGAGCTCTGCTGTGGTACGTGCCTTGTGGGATCTCACTTGCAGACAACTGCTCCTTCCTTTAAGTAGCAGTAAACTTTCTCATCTGCCTCAAGCAATTCTTTCAGATGTCACACATCAAAACACAGATTTTCTTCATTCGTCCTAATGGGTAGCAAAGAGTTCAGAGTTTTTAGGTTCAGAAGCTGATGTAGTCATGTTTTGACCTTTCTCAGCGTTCTGAATGCCCTGCGGTGCTCTGCGCTGGAGTGTGGCAAGCACAGCACAATTCCCATCAATCTCATGGAGAGAAGCACTACGCCTGAGCTACACCACAGTTTAAGAGCATTGCCCCTGTATATTAAAGTCTGATGTTGCAGCCCATTTGCTGCAATGGTAGGTGCCTTGATAGCTGCAGCCAGCCTTGCTGAATATTCAGCAGCAGGTCTACGTTCCTCAGCACTGCCAGTCCACTGACAGCATTCCCACTGACAGCATTCAATACCTTTTAATTAAAAGCAAGCAATAATAGCAATATACCTTAACCAAATGTTTCCTTTTCTGCTTTGTGTGGACTGAGAAAGCCATTGCCATCCCTATGACATGAAGCATCTTTTCTAGCTGTTGTTATCTCTGGTTAGGATGTGGATCTTGCCAGTGACACATAGCATTACGCTTCCAAGCCTGTGTGGCCAACAGCTCCTCACTTCCCTGGGGTTAGAAACTTCAACTAATGCTGGGTGCTAAATATGTGTAATAGATCATTGTAATGCCTTGGTTTGATTGATAATGCTGTTCTTCTCCTAGCACTTGACAGAGGTACATATCATTGCCATCATTTAGTAGCTGGAGGAGCTGAGACACAGTAAGCTATTGTTGCTGGCCCGCTCTCACAGCACAGGGATTTGAAGGAACAGAGTTTTTCTTATTCCATCTGAAGCTTCTTGGAGTCAAAAATCAAGACAAAACATATGCTATGCTTCCAGCTCATTGGGAGATTTTTCAGTGGCTTGCTACTTGGAGGTGTGATAAACCTCAGGCAGATAAATAAGAAGTGAGAAGGCAAATGAAGAGTGCACAACACAATGCAAAATCTGAACAACAAACAGAAGGTGTCCATGCATTAAGGGATGACTTAGAAGACCTCTAACAAAGGTACTCACATCATCTGTTTTAGGCAACTTCTGGCACCCAGAGTAGGTGTGATGCAGACTGTTTCACCCCTGATATACTGCTGGCCCCTTATCCAAAGAGTGGAGCACTGCCCATTCCCTTAAGCACCAGGTACTGAGAAATGCTCCCCATCATGGGAAGGAGACATTTGGTGACACAACAGGACACACCCAGAGCCCTGGTTATGTGCCCAGGCACGCAGCCGTCAGGCAGCAACATGTGGTGTTTCTGCCAGGAGCAGAGGGCAGGAACTCACAAGCAACATTAGTTCTGGAGGACTCTGGGCTACAGTTCCCCCCGGCTTGTAAAAGTTAGGAGCATAAGTTTCCTGTACCACTGGACTACCTGCTGCTGTAGATGGTAATGAAAGGGCAGTCTGAGTTACACATCTAATGTCTGACGCTTCAGTATTAACTACAGAACACAAAACTTGTGCAGCATTGTGACTTGCTGCTTGCTGTGCAATCACACCACACGTCTTGGCTTACACGGGAGCTGTAAGGTTAAAACATGCTTCATCTGCTGTGCACTGGCCATTCAGACAGCAAACACCTGGGAACATTTCTACAGTTTCTCCCTTGTGAGGAATTTCGTCCCCAAGCCAAGGAGGGAGAATGTGGATCTCCATGGTGGCTTGGGACTGGGAAGGGTTTTGAGGCGCTGAGCTGCTCTCATTCGCCTCCTGCAGCAGAGCGCAGGGGCTTCAATGTGCGGGTCCTGAGCAGGGCTCAGGTGTCACAGCCACACACATCACTGCTGGACAGTCACCCAAACTCTGCAGCACAAAGCAGCTGAGAGCTACGACTACAGAGCTGCAAGCTGCTGCTTGAAGAGAAGCAACAATGACTACTTATGATGAAGTTAATGGTGTACAGTTTGTAAGTTAGTTATAACAACACCCCAAGCATTTCCACAAAACTTAATTCAATATTCCAGCTCATTAAAAATCTTATTATACAAACCACTTACAGCCTTTATAAAAGCATTTTCATATTATTAGGGAAGGGCCCTAATAGAGAACAATTTGAATACAAAATGCACACATGGAGCCAAGTTGCTTATAGTAAAACTCACTAAATGAAATTTGCTGTCAGCAAACCTGCCGACCAGTTTCTTCGTCCAAGTTACAAATGAGCTGTGGTTTTGTGTGCTTAGACCTTTTTTCCAATAGAAAGAGTGTGCCTGCAAATGCAAGCAGTTGACATAACAGTACAGGCATTGGCCATAATCCTCCTCTGAGGACCGAAACACCCCAGAGCAGGCGGCAGCGAGCACGCGCAGTTGATTACGACAGCTGGTAACACTCACAGCCGGAGAAATTTCTCTCACAATTCTTTAATAATGGAAATGAGAAGCAACACTGGACCTTAGGACAGGGCTACACACTGGAGGCCTGGTGGAAATGAAGGTTTGATCTACTCAGAATGGTATTTATTATGTTTAGCTACTGGATAAACTTCGGGTTTGTTATTTTTATGGAGTAGCGTATCATGGCGTCGTGTGGTGATATACCAGTGAAATTATTCTTTCAAGAGTGACCCAGAAGTGAGCATGTTTCATCCAGGTAGCTGGTTTTTAAATGAAGCAACAGATCAGCAGTGGTTAATGAATGATTTGTCTTCAGAAGAGAAACCAATACCAGTTGACACCCGTGTTCTTCACTGACATTATTTGTAGCTGCTACTCCCAGCATGTACATTTTAGAAGGACATTAAATTTGAATTTTATATGACATTTTTCTACCCATGTTTTCAATTTTTTACACAAACAGGTTCTTGTAAATAGAATTTGTTTGCAATGACACTTGAAATGTTAATCTGCAGATCCCTGTCTTAATTAATTAATAGTTTTCTACGTGCAGAATAAATGCAAAAGGTCAGCTTATTATCCCCCCAAACTACTGTGAAGGCACCAGAAAATTAATTTGGTTATTCTGCTGAAGCTGCATGCAATCACTGAGGTTCATGCAGGTGAAGTAGCATTGAGTTCTGCTCACTGACACATGCCACAATACACAAAATAACAGCATGCAGGCAACTGAAATTACTCCTGCCTGCAATCAGATTGGTGGTTTAAAACAGGCTTTTTGGACACTGTGACAGCAGCCCTGCAGATGCACGTAATCCTGTCTTGCTCCTCTAGGGTTTGTCTCACAGCTCTCACCTGCAAGCATGGTGGAGCCCACAGACAGCCCCGAGAAACAGGAGCCCACAGATAACCCCCAGCAATGGGAGCCCACAAACAGCCCTGTGCAGCAGGAGCCCACAGACAGTTCCACAGACAGCCCCCAGCAATGGGAGCCCACAGACAGCCCCACAGATAACCCCCAGCAATGGGAGCCCACAGACAGCCCCACAGACAGCCCCAGCAGCAGGTTGCATGGTGGCACTGTACACTGCGTTGTGAACAGGACAGTTAGGATGGAGATGGAAGGGGAAGCTGCTCCCTCTCCCATGACAGCAGGAAGAGGAGGGAAAGGATGTGAAGGTATGGGGAGGCAGGGCTGCAGGCCCTGGGCCAGGGCGAGCAGTGAGGTACAGGGTCAGGAAGGCACCATCGTTAGGGAAATACCAGAGAGCAAGACGCAGAGAGCTGCTCAGGGCACCGAGGATGTTCCCCTGGGAAACTCTGGGCAAAGCCAGACCAAGCTGGGCAGGCTGCTCTGGCTTGAAACGAACTTTGGAAAGTCAGGATTGTGTTTCCTACACCTATGCTGTTTCATCATCCTCCAGTGCGTTTGCTCACGACCCTGTCATTTATCACAGCAATAGGTCTCGCACTTACCTCTGTGGAAGACTTAAAAAGAACAGGGTTTTTTTTGTTCTTTTCAATATCTGTTCCACTGATGCTGCCCTTGTGGGCTTTCTACTGCTGTACCGCGCTCCCAATGCAAATATCATCATCAGGTAAAAATAAACTCGAAGACTACCTAACAAAGTAGCTTTGTTTGCCTTCAGCAATTTAATATAGCTTCAGCATAAAAGTTTGCCCACGTGTGGATGAAACAGCTTCAGAGCATCTGTGTGCACTCTGGAGCTGACTTTTCTCTCCTCTGGGCCCATGGGCTGAACTGATTTAAAGGTGCCTGATCATCTTTTAAGTACATAGCCACAAAGTTCAGCCAGTGCTTTGTGATTAAATCTTTGCCCAAAAGCCAGACAGCTGAAGTGGCAGCACTGAGCCTACAACCAAAGGGCCTTTAGCAGTTCTTCTTTTGTGGAAACTACTGACACAAGGTCCAAGGAAAGAGGACAGAAAAATGGAGCTGTTATTTAATTACGATCACAGCCCTACATTTTTGTAAATGCCTGATATTGAAGCAAAACAGCAACTATCCATTCACTACCAGGACCTACTGATGTAAGCCAAAAGCAGATTGAAGTGTTGGGGTGTTTTTCAAGCTGCAGATGTTTGGTTCTCTCAGGAAAATGACAGCAGGTCCTGAGGCAGAACGCTGAATTCTTCCACCGTATCTGCTGTGCCACTGAATAGGCTGTCGTGATCCCGGCTCTTACCGTGACGTGCCAACAAAACTGGGTTTGTGTCACTTCTGAGGGTTCCATAACAGGGTGTTATTCACTGCTGATGTCTTTTGGTTCGTATAAATGCAGAAAGACTCTGCGACAGGTCATAGTGTGTCACCCGGTTATTTTTAGCCCGTGTACATAATTTACCTTATTCATTGCCACAGGGGCCCCACAATGGATTCAGGGCTCTGACAGAGGCTCAAATCAAGTTACAAAAAGAGCATTAGCACCACAATCTGTACACAGTACAAACCAGAAAACTCAGATTTGATTTAGGGGATGGGAGCTGGCTGGAGAAGCTTCACCTGCTCCTAATAATGTCACGAGTGCTATGCAACCAGATATGTTAGATAAGGATTTCCTGGTTTAGTGGCGAGCACGAAGAGGAACAGTGCTCTGATGATGCAAAATTACATAGATCTGTTGAAATAATGGAGCTACAATGATCTAGCAGCGTGTCTGGAGACAGTGTGAAGATGCTGTTCTCATGAAACTTGGCAGGACCACTCGAATCAGTGAGAGGGCAAAGAGCTGGCAGATACACGGAAAACATTTCGCCTGTCAAAATTCAAAGCTCCTGTTCCCGGGTTTTCTGAAAAGCAAAGGGGGTGGGCAGATGGGCTCCCTTTGCTCCTCCTGTAATTGCACCAGTTAAACAGCCAACCAGTGGGCTCACAGCTACCACACCTTGGCATGACAGTTAATCTTTTCTTCCTTCACGACACTGATACATTAAATATTGGGGATCGGGTTCTACTTACTGCTCTCACTTTCTGTAATCCAATCAAACGACTCTTCCCAGCCGCCCTTAAGGAAAAGTAAATCTTCTTTTCTAAACCATTCATAAACAAATCCTCAGTGTTCATGTCAGGCCTAAGCTAGGAGTGACTTTATGTGATCACAGGCAGATCACCATCAACTTTCAAGCATATTTCAGCAGACATGAATATCACATTTTTGTTTGAAGTAGAGAAATCCTAACAGAAACGTCCCACCATCCAGGGACACGTGGTAAAATGCTGCATTACAGAGGCTACACTATGGAATTAATAATTACCGCGTTTCTCTGCCCAGAATCGCTTTCCTTCCAATGAAATCACAGCTAGTTCCTGATCAAGCCATTGTTCTTCAAAGAAAAGAGATGCAAAGTATCGTAAACACTAATGAATAACTTCAAGTCTTGCTTTGCACATCCGTAATGCTCTGCCTCCAAAGATCTCAGATCATGCTTCATAAACTTTAATTGAGCTGTCTGTATCCCTATGGCACAGCAAAAGATTACTGCCTGTGTTTTATAGCTAAGCCATAGAAAGAGAAATACAGAGGCAAATCCTGCCCTCAAGCAAGTGGTGACAGAGAGTCTCCTCCTTGCCTTACCCCTACAGTGATGCTCTGCAAGCAGTGCTCTGAGTTTAACTCGTAGGTAAGGAAAAGAGGAAGGTGCTGTAGCTTTCAGTACCGAAGAGAGGAGCTCTTGTCTGAGGCAGTGGGGGGAAGGCCCTGGAGGCATGGGGTCTGCAGCCACGCTGCCTGCACTGCCCATGGGCAGCACAGCCTGGCATTCCCCCTGCTTCTCCGTGGGCATTACCTGACAGTATGTTCCCAGCTACAAATGCACCTCTGCTCTCAACTAACTTAGTATTTCCCATGTCTGTAAGGTTCTCCCCAACACCAGCGAAAGCAAGAATATCCATGGAAGCTACTTCTGCTGCACTGAAATTACGGCCTCTGGGGTGAAACAAAGATTACAGCTTTTCTTTTACACACATGCACATTTCACATGTCTTAAGTGGCATACCATAAGCACAGGCAGAAGACAAGTTCGTGGTTTTCCAGTGTTCCAAGTGAATTAATTGCTTACATTATTCTTACTGTTGGAGTTGTTCTCATTGCTCTGCTTTGAGGCACCTCCTGGCAACCCACAGACACGTGTCCCACAGCCCTCTGTCATTCTGCACGTGCACAGGCCATTTACATAAAACAAGTAGTAGATAGGACAAGTAGCTGCTGACAGGGGCTAACCTCTCAAAGGCACATGGAGTAGAGACCCACTGCAGATAAGTTTAACAGCTGGTCTTAGCATGGTTCTCTCAGTGGCCATCCCCGTCTCTGCTGTCCAAGACATTGCTATCAACAAACACCCGCTTCCATTTCATGCATACTGCTGTCGTTGATGGGAGAGGGACAAGGCTGCACATCAAACAGGATGCCTGAGTCCAATTTCAGTACCACAAAAGCTGAGCAAACAAAAGAAGGGTCTTGCACAACAGAAATGCCATAAGAAACAGGTAACGCTTCCAAGACAACACCACTCTTCTACGTAAGTCAACGAACAAGTCTCGAGGAGGTACAACCAAGAGTAACAAGTATGACTAACAGCAGGACACAAAGCATTTTAGTGGGGAAAAGAAGGGCAGGATTTGATGAGATTTTCAAGACATACGACTGTCAGTGGGTTCAGCTGCCTCTCATACAAAGGCATTTTAAAACATTTTTACCGAATTAACGTTGCTTTTGTTTCCTAGTGAGTGATCTGTTGTGTGTTTCTGTTTCCAAACGTGAGGGGCAAGATCCTCTCCTCTCCAGCAAGTACTTTGCTTTTGCTTAAGCTATAGAGAAGCAAACGGTCCTGACCTCACCAGGAGAGACCACCTGCCTTTCCTGTTCTGCTGGCAGCACAATCGGGTGTTTGTTCCTGAGCAGAGAAAGCACTAACACAGTCACGTTACTGTGAGCCTGTCTTTTGGGATGGCTGCTCGTGGAGCCCCTGTGGCACGGGGCTGGGGGTGGATGACTGCTCATGGAGCCCCCGTGGCACGGGGCTGGGGGTGGATGGCTGCTCGTGGAGCCCCCGTGGCACGGGGCTGGAGGCAGAGGGCTGCTTGTGGAGCCCCCATGGCACGGGGCTGGGGGCAGATGGCTGCTTGTGGAGCCCCCATGGCACGGGGCTGGAGGCAGAGGGCTGCCCCTCGTTGCCCTCAGCAGCGGCACAGCTCGCCAGGGCTGGGTATTGAGGCTGTCTGCACCAACTGCCTGTAGCTCTCTGGAGGTGCTGCGGCAGGGATGAATAAACTACCTTTCAACAGATGAGCTGTGGAAACAGCCCTCGCCCAGCCTCCCCACACAGAGGTGATTCAGGCTCCTGAACCACCATAACCTCAGCACATCTCCCTGCTCCTAAGGAAAGACTACATGGGAAACTGGCTTTCTAGGATCCACGGTTTTGTTCTGCTGTTGCTGGGATCAATACTGCTTCTAAGGCTTCTATCAATGGCCACAGTAATATTTTTTAACTCCACATAAATTACTTAGAATTCCAATTTGTCCTGAGCTCTCTGGAGTTCCCCAAGGTCACATACTGTCAGGCTGGAGCAATATGTCTGACTGAGTCTGTCTGAAAGAGCAGGAGGCAGGGCAGTAGGTCAGGTCTGGTCTCCGGGTCACTCCTGTTTGCTAAGGCAGAGGCTCCCTAACCTGGGCAAACAGGTGATGCTTATTGCTGCTGATCTTGTTTTCTTGGCATGTGCATGATAAGCAGCAGAGCAGAAGAATTCTTGAGAAACAAAGACAGTTTTTCAATGCAAATGCTCCCAGTAACTCTGAATAAGGACAAGGAAATATGGAAAATACAGGCTCTAGAAGCAGAATTGTTCTAACACAAAGAAATGTTTAACAAGGCTTTCCATAAGGCAGCTGCAGCTCTGTGAAGTCAGCAGAACTGTAAAATGACAACACTCAGTGTTGATTGTTTATGATTAGTGATTTATCGCCCCACTTCGACTTCAGTGCCCATATTACAACGTAGGAACCCAGCACAATTATCCTCACTTAGGGAGACTCGAGAAACCACCTTCTCTTAGATGTTATCATTCAAAATGATGTTGTGTGTATGTATTTACAGGTGGTAACATTATCAGTAGGATCTATGTAGTTTAAAGATAACAGCCCTTTCCTGAAGGGGTAACTCAGCTTATTGTGGAAAGTTTCTCTTTACAGATTCGGCAGCTTCTCAGGGGTGGGAAGGGCAGCACTGAGCACGCTGCCTCTGATGGGCTCATGGAGCAGGAGGCTGGGGGAGTCTGGAAACTACAGACACATACCAAGAAGCACCTGGACACCACTGTACCTCTTTTGTAGAGAGGAAGAGCTAAGCGAGTGCTCAGAGTTGACTGGAAAAATCAGCATGACAGAGCATGCTGAGCTGAGACAGCACGGCCCCAGAGCCAGGGGCACAAGGTGCTGCACCTCTGCATGAGGCAGTGCTCTGTCCCAAGCTGGGAAACCCCATAGCAACATGTGTGACACTGCTGCCAGGGGAACACTCACCAGAATGGGGAGGGAGTAATGCAAAGTTCGACTTTTCAGTCTTATTATTCCTTTTTAACTTCAGAATGCTTTGGAACATAAAATGTAAACGTTCCCTATGAAACCAGCCAGGAGAAGCTCTTTGCTCATGAACAAGATGTCTTCTGGTGCTGACCTTTCCAGCCTTTTACCACAGGAACCATACCGTGCTGAGCAAAGACACTTCACAGCTAAAACAATGACTTTAAAAAGCTTTGCCTTTTAAATATCAAAAACAGGTTGAGGGCGTTTTTTGGTTGTTGCCATCACTTTGTTTTTTTAGCCAGAAAGAAGCCCGGGTTCTGCCCGTTAGAAAATGCTTTCTGGTTGGGTGAGAAGCGGGGCTGGGGGCAAGAGGATGTGCTGGCTGTCCTGGTACCTGCCACGAGCATCGCCCCACACAGCCTCTGCAGGGCACTGGGAACACCAGTAAGCCCTCCTGCTCCTGCTTGGCAGGGGTTCCTTAGTTAGAAAACAGCTGAGATAGTGTATGATGAAAGGCCCTGATCTTGTGACAAACAGATCATTATTGCAGCCGCTAATTACCCTTTGCTGATTCCTGGACAATGAGATTAGCATAAATGAGGCTGCAGAAGTCTCTGGGGAACAAAAAAGGACACAAAAGACAAACAACAGAAATTAAATCCCTTGGTTAAACAGAGCAGAGAGACACTCTTCCTGGGACAGGCTGAAGCCAGTGTGCTGCCTCTGCCTCCTTGCCCCTGGGAGGGATAGGGAGGAAATTTATCAGTAACTAACAGCTCTCCTGGCACTGGGTACTGTACAGACGGAATCCCAGACAGCTGCTGGCAGCTGGGCAGAGCTAGGTGTGCAGTGCCTGGGCTGCAGGCACGATGTTGAAACAGCCAGTCTGGTGTCTAGGGATGACTGTGTCACAGTCTGACACTGAGACAGCCAGCCTGGTGTCTGGGGATGACTGTGTCACAGTCTGACACTGAGACAGCCAGCCTGGTGTCTGGGGATGACAGTGTCACAGTCTGACACTGAAACAGCCAGCCTGGTGTCTGGGGATGACTGTGTCACAGTCTGACACTGAGACAGCCAGCCTGGTGTCTGGGGATGACTGTGTCACAGTCTGACACTGAGACAGCCAGCCTGGTGTCTGGGGATGACTGTGTCACAGTCTGACACTGAAACAGCCAGCCTGGTGTCTGGGGATGACTGTGTCACAGTCTGACACCCAGACAGCCAGGCTGGTGTCTGGGGATGACTGTGTCACAGTCCGACACTGAAACAGCCAGCCTGGTGTCTGGGGATGACTGTGTCACAGTCTGACACTGAGACAGCCAGGCTGGTGTCTGGGGATGACAGTGTCACAGTCCAACACTGAGACAGCCAGCCTGGTGTCTGGGGATGACTGTGTCACAGTCTGACACTGAGACAGCCAGCCTGGTGTCTGCAGATGACTGTGTCACAGTCCAACACTGAGACAGCCAGCCTGGTGTCTGCAGATGACTGTGTCACAGTCTGACACTGAAACAGCCAGCCTGGTGTCTGGGGATGACTGTGTCACAGTCTGACACTGAGACAGCCAGCCTGGTGTCTGGGGATGACTGTGTCACAGTCTGACACTGAGACAGCCAGCCTGGTGTCTGGGGATGACTGTGTCACAGTCTGACACTGAAACAGCCAGCCTGGTGTCTGGGGATGACTGTGTCACAGTCTGACACCCAGACAGCCAGCCTGGTGTCTGGGGATGACTGTGTCACAGTCTGACACTGAGACAGCCAGGCTGGTGTCTGGGGATGACAGTGTCACAGTCCAACACTGAGACAGCCAGCCTGGTGTCTGGGGATGACTGTGTCACAGTCTGACACTGAGACAGCCAGCCTGGTGTCTGCAGATGACTGTGTCACAGTCTGACACTGAAACAGCCAGCCTGGTGTCTGGGGATGACTGTGTCACAGTCTGACACTGAGACAGCCAGCCTGGTGTCTGGGGATGACTGTGTCACAGTCCAACACTGAGACAGCCAGCTTGGTGTCTGGGGATGACTGTGTCACAGTCTGACACTGAGACAGCCAGCCTGGTGTCTGGGGATGACTGTGTCACAGTCAGTCACCTCTCTCAGTCTCCTGGAGCCAGAAGAATTTGAGCATGGAGGCTTAGAGATAATTACATGCCTACAAATTCAGGTCTTAAGCCTGAAAAATGGGGTGCCATTTTTAGAAGCGTTCAGCAGTGATAAACTTCACTTGTATTGAGGTCAATGGGATTTCTTTCTACGTGTCTTAAGTGGGAGCTGAATTAGGTCAGTGCCACAGTGCTTTTGTAAATCAGACCTGTGTGGTAAGCAAGCAGGTACAATGTGTTCCTTGCCTTTAATGACAGCCTAGGGACATCTCTTCCAATGCAGAGCAGCATGAACTCCCTCTTGATGGCAAAGACACCGTTTAGGTCTAAAATCCCACAGTAACTGTGTGTGTGAGTGCCAAAAAGCCCACCTGGAGCATTCTGAACGGGTTACACAATTACACATTTGAAATCTTAAGCAAAGGTGGATATTTCAGGCTCCTCTTCAGAAATTCCCCACCCCATTAGGAAAAAAAGTGCCACCTGTGTGCTAGGAACAAGCCTTAAACGGGCATCTTGCAGGAGACCAGTTCGTTTGCAGTGCAGACTTCTTAACCACTAAAAAGTCAAGAAGATTTAGAACAGGAGCGACTCCAAATCCTCAGCCCCGGCAATGACGCGCCAGTGACGCGGCACCAGAGCCAGGGAGGGGAAAGGAGACAAATCCTCAGAAAAAAGAGGGTGATTTATGAAAAGATTAGACACACAAGTGTGTGTTGAATATGCATGCACAATTGCATGCTTAATTTGCACACCCAATTATTGCCATTGTGCATAAAATTGAATAATTACCCATGAAAATAACTGATTATGGTTATTTACTTCCATAATTACTTGATTTGCACATACAATCATGGTAATTAGGCACACAAATTAGTCATCACACAATTGCATGCCTAACCTTATTAAGAATCAGAATCAATGCATTTATCTGAAATTGCATTTGTCCAAGTCTGTTGTAGGGTGCTTTTTGCTCTGGCTGGGTTTGGAACCACTGTAGGTGGTGGGGACCGTCGCCCCAGCGCCTCTGGCCCCCCGCGGCTCAGGAAGGAAAGGCCGTGGAAAGGGGGGTGGGGAAGCTGCAGGCAGATTGTGCCAAGACTTGGGGAACAGCATGCAGTCTTCAAGTGGGTACTTTCAGCTCAGGAACGAGATAAACTAAAAAAAGTGTCTCAAGCATTTGTGAGTAGGAGATGGGAAGTAATATAGAGGGAAAAACACTTTACTGATGCTTTCCAACATTAAAACTTTGCAAAATGTTAAGTACCGTAATCAGTGTAATGTTTGTGAAAGTCCAGAGAAACTATTACTTTGGTTTTATAGGCAAAGCCAGTTAGGAATGAAGACATTAAATGCCCAAGCCTGCATCACTTCTCTGCTGCTCTCCGAGAAATGAAATCCAATTTCAGCTCCCAGATTTGTGATTTCACTTATTAGTCTAAATGTCTTCCCCTTGTAGATGTCCTGTCTCCAGGTGCAGCAGGTGAGGATACCTTTATTAACTTTCCTATAAATCACATTTTGCTAGGAAACATAATAAAAGCCTGGGGAATTAGTCAATAAAATAGTGCTGCTTCTCTATCACTTAATAAATGCCTGGGCCCTGCGGTTGGAACTTGGTATGCTCTCTAATTAAAAAGAACAAATATGAGAAAAATACTGGCAACTTGAAATATTGAGCTGTTTCATGTTTGTTATTGGAGCCTTCTTGAGTACAGTTTTCTAATAATTGGACCAGATGGACAAGAAAAAAAATTGAGATGGCAGTTGAAACCGAGTCTATTACTATCTAGCGAGGATCAGGCATGACAGATCTGTGAATTTCCCTCCATAAATCACAAAAAGCCCTACTGCATCTGTGCACATAATCTAGAGTTTTTTTCCCCTACTGGTTTTGAGCCAATGCCAAGGTAGTTAATGCTGGAAGAAATATAGGGGTTAAAACATTTTGTCCTGAATGCATCTTTTCTTTGTTGTTGTTAATTATGTGCCTTAATTTAGTCCTTGCTTAATGCACTTTAGAATGAATTGTATTTCTTGTAATTGCTTTATTATTGCTTGACATTAGACCTTATATTAAGCAATCAAAATGGGATGGCAGGATGAAAAGGAGGGAAGATGATCAAGATACCATGAAGATGAGTTTGCATCTTTAAAGCAATCACAGACTCTCTGGTTGCCAGAAGTGTTACAGGATTAACATTACACTTTCTCTAGGTTACATCCTACCAAATAAGAGAAGAGAGGAAGGAATCCCTGCTTGGTGTCTATTCAGTTTGTGAGGAGGTTGTGCTGCAGTGATTGCAGGTGGGCTCTGCGGCCAGCCTGGCACCTCCTTGCTGCTGGGCACCGAAACCCACAGCCGCTGGGCAAGGCAGCCTGGGGCTGGGGGCAGGGGGTGACGCGAAGCCAAGTGCCTCTGCCCGGGCATCTCTGAAACACGCTCCAGAATCAGTGGCAAAAATGCCTTAATAAACTGGTTAAAGCCACGACACAACAGCTCTCTCCAAATCCCTTAAAATAGTAGCGTGTCAAAACATGCCAGAAAAATATAGTACCTTTGCAACACAGGCCCATTAGTATTTTATAGGCAGTCAGAACCTTAAGACTCCTCTATCTTAAATCCTAGGGAAAGCCATTTAATAGAAATAACTCAGGACTTCCAAAGTAAATGTTAACACCTCTTGCTAGTTTAATGCTTTCACAAGGCTGTTTTTATAAATCACGAGCAAATGATGGTTTGTAATGTAATTGCAGCCAGTCTGAAGTTAAGACACGAAAGACAGCCCCAGCCCCAGGAGGTGTTTTAACTTGACGCCGTTCATCCTGCGGTGCACCGTCGGGCCGCAGCCTGCTGGCACACTGATTCCGTGAGCTGGGCAACTGCTAGTCCCAGGCAGGAAGGGATTTGTTATCTACACATGTGAGGCTGCTTTAAAAATAATATGCTGTATATTTCATGCTGCTAAAGGGGGATTTGTTTAGCTGGTGTAATATTTTCCGTAAGGATTCCTGATTACAAAAATGCACAGTACAAATGGTAATCAGTGCCCCTTTCAAAGCAAATGCTGCTGCTGAGTACCTCCTATGAGATTAATCACAGTGTGCCATTCACACCGTAATGTGTTATAATTGCCCCCTACCAAGCTGGCCCTGTTTCATTTTAACATCACTGGACTAACTACTGAAACTCGACGTGAGTTCCTCGAATGCTGCATTCCTTGTCGAGGATTTTACATACATAATTAATCCCAAATAAGGGCACCCAGGAAAAGGTGAGGGTTTTTAAAGAAATGCCTTGGCTTTTAATAGCTGTAAAATCAGTAGTGGTGCTTTGAAAAGCTCACCCTGCTGGACGCTGTGCTCTGACACCCAGCCTGATTGCCATTTCTTTCAGGTAATTTTGGCAAGGGAAAGTAGGACCTGATGCAGGAGAGAGCTTTGCACTTTGTTGTTTTAGAAAACACCATCAGGCGGTTTCTCATCATTTTCACGTCCCTGTGAACATCACTCACACTGGGATGGGATGGTAACTCTGACGGAACCGCTGAAAGTACAGGGACATAAGCTGCAGGAGAACATAATGCTGCACAGTATTTTGAGCCAAAGTCTGAAAGAGCAACTACAGATGGAGCACAGCACACACTTGCTGTCAAAGTCTATGCAGCCCACCTCCAATGCTTATAGCAAGTAGTGTTATTTGCATGTCCACATAGCTGATGACAATATCCATACAAATACCTTCTTGGCTGCCTGTGATTTATTCATGAACCAGTCTCTGGATTTGCTTAGTTTGGAATACTGGAGCATTCCCCCAGCTGTTCCCACTGGCCAAAGTCCCCGATCATCTGCCCACTTTGCTTGCCCAGGACATGAGACCCTTGTGGGGTGAGCCAGGGCAGCCCATGGGGAGACAGTGGCTGGAGCCCTCCCCTCAGGGCCTGGAGGAAGGGGCTTAGCAAACGGGTCGCAGCCAGTTTAACCTCCCCAGCTGTTTGCCACCTGCGTTCTTGCTTTCTCTTCACCAAAAGAGTGAAGGTTTTAACCTGAGGAGAAGCAAATGACAGTGTCCTCATCGCGATGGGCCAGGGGAGCACAAAACAGTGCCTGTCAGGGGCTTGGTGGCTGCGGTGGCAGCGGTCACAGGCGAGGCACGGGCTGCGGGGACTGGAGGCATCTCTTGCCCCGCCGATGCCACGCCTCCGTGCTTAACCTACACTGACTGCACCAGTCACAGCTGCCAGGGAAGTTGCCAACAGGAGCTGTGGCCTCGGACTGGAACATTCTTTTAACAAAGCTGATGAACTGTTCCTTTACTTTGTGCCTGCCCTGACCTCCCAGCCTGCACACCCGCTCCTTTCACAGCTGGGAGCTACACCTCCTCATTAGCTGCTGTTCCCCTTGCTCCCCTAATGAAGACACGCTCCAGAGCCTGCCAGCCCCCAGCTGCTCACCACTGCCTGGCATCCCACGTTGGGCACAAGCCCACATTTCCAGCCTCTCTTGTCTTCTGGAACCAGAAGTTGGTCTCTTTTTCTTGAAAGGACACACGGGTAACGGAGCACATGCAGAGATGAGAGGCACAAAAAGCCTCCAGACTTTTGAGTGGCCGATACTAACGGTGTGTGGTTGGGGACAACTTGTTTGTGCAGTGCCTAGAGTGATGCCAAGAAGGGACAGCACACAGGAAGCAAAGGTAATTTTCTGCTTGCCTGACTACTACCTGCCTCGTGTCCTGAAAACCACACCACCAGGCATTTATTTGAGCCTTCATTGTCCAGCTTCTGAGAAGAGGGGAAATGACCAGGTAGGAGTGACAGACAGTACCCAAAGGCATGCCGACCCCATCGTCAGCCTGCAATAGGTGACAGGTTCTTGTTACTTGCCCTGCCCCTCACGTGATATTTTCCTTTTATCAGCTTAGGTCTCCTCTCTTCTGTCCTGTTTAGCCACGTCTCTATCTCTTTGCCCTGCAACATTAAGCAACCCGAAAGCGCAGTTAGAAGCAAAAACCAGTCCAAGACTAATCCATCTTCCCTGGCTCTTGGAGCAGTGCTAAAATTGTGTGCAGTGTCTGGCCTTTTTTCTTTCTTTCTTTCCCCCCACTAGATTTATTCCAGAGACAGTAAATCCCTTCTAATATTTTCCATGTCCTCCCTATCTTCATTCTGGTGGTTTGTTGTGTAAAGAGGAAAAAGAAAAGACAGAACTTGTGCAACTGAACCTCCTGCTTTAAATTGTTTCAATCAGTTAATGTTATCTTGAATAGCATTTGCCAATGCCAGACCCAACTGAACATACGCTGTGCAGCTCAAGGAATAGGAAACAAGATACCCATTTAAGTTAAAAATTAATCTGCTATGTAAAATATTGTCTACTTTTTCTAACCTTTGACAGATGAAAATAACAGCGTTTATCAAAGAGGAGATGCAGCACTGATAAAGCCCAGAACTGCCCTTGACTGTATCATGTACCATTGTTATCAGAATCTCTTTCTGGGCTGTACCATCAGGCCATGCTCTGCCCTGATGTAAAGTGTAGAGTTTAGCCTTTTCCTTCATTCATGGAAGTGGCTTCACTGTTTCAGGCGTGCTTGGGGTGGAACGGGGCTGCAAGGGACGGTGCAGCACACCATACAGTGTAAGAAAGGTGAGGAGAGAAAATGTTTACTGCAGCATTGGCTCAGACACCTTTCATTCCTGCAGCCCCCGTAACCTGGAACTGCACACAGACACGCCAGTTGTCTATTTTTAGAAAGAATTAATTCAATATGTAACTCTGCAAATATCATACCCAAGGACTTTTTCAAATGTGAACTTCATAACAGATCTTCCAAAGCTTTTATAACCATTGTCAGGGAGCAGTCATGTTTTCAGAAGCAATTAAGACAGAAATTCTTCAGTGTATCTTGCCAAGGTCCCCTGAAGATTAGTCCCTGAGCTGCATTGTTTGGGGGGGGAAGCCAGCACGAATTGTTATTACTCAAAAGCAGCTCTGAATAAAGCTACAGTAAATTCCTTCACAGTTGAACTCAACTGTTTAACACATGAAAACTCTAATTGACAATTCTGTACCAAAGTGTAAATTTGTCAGGGAAGGATACGCAACAAGTTTTTTGAGCTTTGTTTCTTTTTCTCCCTGTACATCACAGCGAGCACTGTTGTGATTTGGATCCATTACTTCTGAATATTGCATGAAGCTGACAAGCACTTGTCATTTAAAGACCACATGGAGGCATTTAGTTTTCCATTTAGACATAATAACACATTATGCAAATGAGCTTGCCAAGGAAAGCTGGAGGCTTACATGAAATAAACTGTCAAACACCAGTTGCTAATAAATGAACATTTCTTTATAGATTGTCTTAATTTGGGCAACTGGAAAATAAGTGCGGCTGCATGGATAGACAATCCTTCAATATGAAACTCTGCGGATGGTGCAGCGCAGAGATCATCCCAGGAAATTAATGTTCCTTGCCCTGATGAAGTTAAACAAACAGAGGGAACTTTAAGCAACCCTGTGACATGTTTACACCGTACTGCACAGAACAAGAGAGGGTTTGAAGTCAGCTCCGTGGTTTGAAAGAGAAAGGGAATTGCAGGCAGCTCTGATCAGCGGCAGCCACGCTCTCTGCTTTGCAGGTGAGTGGGCAACCAGACAGCTCAGAGATGCTTACACACACAGTCACCAGAATGAAACGCAGACAGACCTCTTCATACAGCTCTCACCCACAAATGGGCCGCTATGGCAGCAAAACCAAATGAACCTGTTAAAACTGGAGGCGTAACGAGGGCCTTTGCTCCAGTGAACTCTTACCCCTTGGCCTGATAGTGTAACATCACAGACCCTGTGGTTCTCATTGTGGTGAGAGCATCACAGAATGGCAGGGGCTGCTACCTTTGAGCTGTTCCGTGCCATGCTGAAGTACTCCATCGTTCACGGTGGGAAAGGAACGTCTGAATGCCAGAACCCCACGGGGAAGGATGTGCCAGGAGGAAAGGGTCACCTGCTCCTTCCCAGAGCCTGGTAAGAGAAGGTCTTACCTCACCACTAAGGAGCAGTAAAAACCAGACCCCCCATCCCAGCACAAACACACCAGTGATCATGCTCCACTGGTGCAAATTAAAAGCCTAATGGAGGACACTGGTTTACCGGTTCACTCTGTGTATAAATGGCCTAATTGCTCTCCATCGTTGATATCGCTCTGAAGGGAAACTTGAGCCAGCGAGTAACTCCAGTGGTTAATTTAGTACATCATTCCTTGTTTCTGTTTTTATTGACGTGAGTAGCATACAGTTGTTTCTAAACTGGCACCTTTTCATCCTTTAGGAAACTACACCCTAAAGTCACATTCTGTCAGAAATCCACTCTTAATTGGGCTAATCAAGTAGTATTTCCACTTTAGGAAGGAAGGATTATAGTCTCATTTACTGAGAAGTTTGTATGACAGTTGCAGACATTTATATTTGAGGAGCTGGTTTGGGATCTGTCCAAATTTATCTCTTTTTTTGCTTCTTTTTAATTAATATTTCAGGCATTCAGAATAGGTTCTTCCTTTCTGGAAACTGAGTTGAAGGATTTGATTTGCACTGGGCGTTTTGCCACTGGGGAGAGGAGGGGAATGAGAAAAACCTATGAAGGAATTCATGAAGCTTTGCTTTGTGACCAATACGAAGTTTTTCACGTTATAAGGGAAAGATCTGACACAACCACACCGTCCTCCTGCCATACAGCACGACTGAGGGGACAACTGACTTGCCAGTTGTTTCAAGACAAAGTAAAATGAGAAAACTGGTACTTTATGTGATCTGAGCGACCCTTCCTAAATGACCAAAAGCAGCTATGTCCAGAGTCACTTGAAACTAAGAATTTAAACATCATTTCAGAGCTTTTCATACACATCCTGACAGCTCTAAACCTCCCCATGTCTCAGGAGCCTGCACAAACCTCCCTGTACCTTTACTCTCCACAGAGCTGTAAGATCCCCATTTATTTTCAATAAAGCCTGTCAACTGCTTGCGGGTGGAACAAGCACAAGGCAGCCTCCTGGCCTGACTCAGAATTTATCCCTGTGGTGTGGGAATGAAGAGGTACCTGGTGGAATATGAAGATGACTCATTTACAAAAGGCAAAGGAAAGCATTGCCTTACAGAGTGAGCAGCAAACTTCTGGAAGCTGCTGCCACAGGAGCCCGGAGAGGGACCATGTCATGGAGTGCAAGAAGTGTTCCAAAGAGGTCATGGGCAAGAAGTGTTCCAAACAGGTCATGGACAACAAGGTCCATAAACAGAGGTGTCAGAACCTGACAGAAGATGGTAGCTCACAGGCAGTACCGATATCCAGAGACATAACCAAACTGCCAAACAGAGAGTGTGCTTTCCAGCCTTCTCCTTTGCATCCCAAGGTTACTACAGCACAGTGTTGCCTGTACATCCCCAGGCACAGCTGGAGCCCCAGCTCGCAGCAGTGGCACCACTGGCTGTCCCAGCACAGAGCAGAGAATGGGGAAATCAAAGAAACTTTGGTGAGAAGTGCACGACACTGAGGGGGTTAGGAGGCAAAATGAAAGCTCAACCCAAAGTAAACCTGCTTTCCTAGCACATATTCCCCTGCTCATTTGATTCATGTGACAGCTGATTCCAGACAACTACCAGCAGCTCCACTGACCCTAATCCTCTGTATTGTGCAAACAGTGCAGCATTGCCATAGGCTTATATGCAGAGCAGCACTAGTGTTATCAACTCTGATCAATTAACAGAACCAGGATCCTAATAGCAGGCATGTTTGGGTATAGTCTGAGCACTACTGAACAAAACTGCTTTTGAATTTGGGAATTAGCTGATACAACGTGGTAAAAGACAGAAGTGGCTCTCAGATTGGGATCAGACACGAGCACCGGGATAGAATGTTACTACGGTGTTACGTCCTTGCTCTTCTCTTGACACAGTCAATCTTTCTTGCAGAGTTTACATTAATAAGTAATTACCTATGGCAAAAGACAGAGCACAAAAAGGCCATATGAGTACTCTCATACACCAGACAGCCTTTTAAAAAACAAAGATGGGAAGTGAAAGTCTCACTAATCCAAGCCTTGTCATCTACAATGCCGTTGAAATAACCCCCTAAAGCACTGTCGAAAGGCGCAAGAGCGGCACATCAAGCAAGCATCGGCCGACTTCTGGGCGATACTGTCACGGCTACGAGGGCACCTCTTTGTAGCAAGGATTAAAGGGAGAGTGCTTTTTCCTGAATGCTGTTGATTTACACAACTACCATTCAACAATTTGACTTTTTGTAGGGAGAATGTATTATTAATGTGCAGTCCTTTCAAGAACGTGCTCAATTCCTCCCGCATTTAGCACTTACCAAACATACAGAGGGGGGGAAAAAAACCCAAACCCACCAGTGGTTTGCACAGTCTAAACAACAACAAAGTGCCTCCAGGATTCATTTTAATGAGAAATTCCAGCATTGCATTGCAGAAGCCCTGAGATGGGCAACACACCCCAGCAGATTAATTATCATTTAGGCGTCAGGAACTGCGTGGATTTTGTAACACTGCTTGTAGAAAATAAATGTTCTGTTAATCACTGCAAGAGCTGCATTTCCTCAAAGGTACCATTAACCTATAAGTGTATGTGCCACATATATTTAGAAGGAATAGGAAATGAAAGAGCCCTTCCTCTCTCCCAAACTACAAGCTGGGAAAACATGTTCCCATACGGTTAGCAGTGGCTTTTTGATTTCTGTGTTGGGCTGTGGTGGGTTTTTTAAGGCTGAGATGAGCTTTCCTGAGCTGCACAGAGCCCTGGGCAGGCGTGCAGCATGGCATCCGCTGCCCCTGCGGCACAGCCCGTCGGCTGCCCTGCCATGCCAACCATGCCTCCGACCCCAACCCCGCTGACTGCCATCAAGGCTTTATGGATCGCTCAGTCCAGGGTTATCTCCCCATGGCCTCTGAACCCCATTTGCAAGGCAAAGCCTCCTCTCTGCCCCCACGCAGGAGCTGTGTGCTGGAGAAGGCGGCAGCCTGCCTCCAGCAGGTCCTGCTGGTTGCTGATGCTCTGAAGGGCTCAGTCTTCAACCGGGAAGGTGATAACAGACAGGGATTTTAACAACGCAGCAACCTGAATCATAATCTCACTGAGCATATTTGATAACTGCAGTCTAATTTCTGGTTGTAATTCAGAGGAGAACTGCATTGTTTTACAAGATAAATGTATTAATCCCTATTCTTCTGTGGTATCTAAGAGATTAACTACATTGCTGAACGTGTGAATTTGTCTGTGACCAAAACCTGACGTGAATACAAACCATAGGAATGATTTCTAACACTCTTTTGTTAGGGAATAATCTCCAGACAGACGTCCACAATATCTGAACAGCCAGCCCACACACTGCACCATTTCTTTGGAATTTATACCCCAAACCTCCCTGACTATTACAACAGGATTTCTAACTTTGGCCTGTTTGAGCCATTTTTCCATTCCAGCTTTCCCCAGTTCACAGCATTTGGAGGGCTCAGGCTCATGGTCAGGCGCCTCGGGAACCACAGTGCCATGATGAAATAGGTTTGGTACAGTCCTTTGAGCAAGACATCTTGTTTAAAGTAATACTTTGATAGCTTTATGCAGGACAGCAGCTCCTGTGAAGCAGGAACGGTTTCCATCCACCAGTCACAAGAGTGCAGAAACGTACTTCTTTCTCCTGCTATTTCAAATCCTGCCAGCACTGCTGGTGTTACTGTCCCCCTGAAAGCTCTATCCTGTCCCTAAGCCATGGGGCCTCTCTGGGCACCTGGCTGTCCCCAGGCCTGGAAGCAAGGCCACTGGCTCTGTGCCCAGCCCAGGGCTGCTGCCTCTCTGTTGGTGTGGGCACCGCGAGGCCCCTGTGCCTTCTCATCATTACTTTCTGACCCAGCCATTCAAGCTAATTAATTAATTCTAACACCAATATGAGCGGGGCTCGTTTGGCTGCGTGCTTACCAACTGCAGTGTCCATGCTGAGCAAGTGCTTTCAATATCCCAGCGTTACTTGCAGGGTGCCAAAGTGGCGTTTTTCCCCTGGGACTGGCAATATGTGATGCTACCAGAGAGTCCTTAGTTCTGTCTCAAAATATATTGTGCAACTGCTGCATTTTTCACGTACCCAGGCTGATTCTGGTTCCTTTGAACAGATTAATTACCTTAAATGTTCAGGTAAAGCATGCAAATAGGTTGCAGTAAGGTTGTTTATGATATTTTCTTCTTGCCACCTGCTGTGGGTACACAAGGTGGTTTCTCATTTCTGAACAAGTTTTACAAGCAAGTGGAAAAAGTGAATAACCATAAGTAATGCACACCTAAATTAGATGTTTGGATGCATGTTAAGATGTGTGAAGCTTTTAGAATAAATGAGCATTCCCCCAATTCCTTTCAGAGGATGGACTGTCTCTGCATATAGAATTCAAGATACCCAAGCTGGAGCCGAGGATGGGGTGCAGAGGACATTGCACACAGATAAGATCTTCAGAGGAGCTGAAACATTATTGTCTTCTGAAAAGCGAGGGGAGCAAAGCCTGCACTCCCTCCATGGGGTCCCTTCCAGGCATCCCTCTCAGCCTGGCTCCCTGTCTCTGCTCACCCAGGTGGGAGGAGAAGAGACTCCCATCACAGCTCAGCCCCGTGCCTCACAAACCTTTGGCTGCCCCCAGCAACTACCCACCATTTGTTTACGCCTGAAGCAGGTGCTGTGGAGAGGAGCAGCCAGGACATCCTCTCCAGGCTGGAGTGGCAGAGGTGCAGGTCGCTTCCCCTGAAAGCACGCAATGTTTCCTGGGTGTGCTCAGAGCAGCAGAGCACCTCCTGTGAACACTGAGCGGGATCGAGGACTCCCGCCTGCTCTGGAGTCTCTGTTTCCACAGCAGAGTAACTACCTTCACCACTGAGCCTTTCAGCCAAGAATATTAAAAGCTACTCTGTTAGAGTGAGGGGAACTTTTAACAATTGTTATTATTAATTTTGGAATAATTAGGTGAGAAGCTGTAAGGCTATCATTTTCTCAGCAGGACCACAAAATCTTTCAGCTCTGTTAAATGTTTTACTATGCCCATATGTTTGGCTACAGCTGAGTCCGACTATAAAAGTATGACATCTTTTAATTACATTTTAATGAAAGCTGTAACTAATCCAATAGCTCATTTGTTAGTACCTTGTGGGAGAGAAAAAAAAGCAGCTCAAGTATAACCTCAGAAGTGTTGGTTTTGGAGTCTGTGGAGAGACACAGGACGTTGGTTATGCCAAGTTTGCGTTAAAGTAGCGGTGGATTTTGTTTGCCAGTGACCACCGTCTATGTGTAAGCAGGTGGATGCTTTGGGGCACTTCAGTAGTGCTTCCCTCTCTTCAACAGCTTTCTCAAACACTAAAGCAAGCAGAGATGTCCAAGAAGCACATGATCTAGGAGCAGGTCTCGCTTGAGGCGCTGCCCACAGGCTTCACTGAATCTGACCTTTACTGAGCCATCTCCCGTCGAGAGCTTTGCAATCCCTTCAACATTGTGAGCAGGGTCATTTCTGCTATTTCATACATTGAAAAAAATTGGTTTTGAGCCTCCAACAGACATCATTTCCCTCGTCTTTTAAAGCTGGCATCTCTTATGCTCATGGTCAATAGACTGACTTTTATCTCTTCCCTGCCCCATAGACAAATACGGTCATAACATTCATAATTGCTGCGCACTTCTCTGGAACAAGTGAAGTGTATTGTGTGGCTCGGAGAGCTCAGGGACAGGCTGGATCTGAATACATCAAGGAGTGGTCTCAAAGGAAAAAAAACAAAATCAAGAAAAAAAAAAAAAGCAACCAATTTCAACTCCTGGGGCAGAAAAGCACCTCAGGAAGGAAGTCAAGCCTTTGGTGGGCAGTTTGGCCTCCAGTGGGTAGTCATTCTCATTGTCACGTTGAATTGGTAGCCTTTCCTTAAGCAAAAGCCAGTCACAACAACCCTGGAAACTAAATTACCTCTCAGCTTTGGAGATGAGGCTTGCCTCAAGCCAGACCCCAGATGAGTTTGCAGGCTACTGACAGGACGGGAAACTGCACAAGGTGTGCCTCTGCAGCGGGACGGCCACAGCGCTTACACCCATGTCCAGACCAGGCAGCCTCCTCTTGCCTCTGAAGCCACAAAACACTCCTCTCAATGGAAAGGTCGGTCAACATTTTCCTCATCCGTTGCTAATTAAGAGGTGATTAATACACTTCATTTGCCAAGAAACCAGGTCCTTGTTATTATCATGCTAGGCTGAAGGCTCCAACAGACGTGCTCGATGGACCCACGTCCACGGCCTCTCTGTGGATGGCTGCCATCATTCACCCCACTGCAGCGATGCCGTCTGCTCGCGATTATGGGCTCCTATTGATTTCCAATTTTCACCAGCCATGCTCGAATCCCTTGTGATCTCAGCATCTCTAGATCCCTATCAGTCTCTCAGCGAAGGAACAAAAGTGGCAATAGAATTGGCACGGCGCAGCAAAAAGACTCTCCCATTCTGCTTCCAATTTAGTCCCTTACTGCAATTTCTTTGACAGTAGGTTTCTTCTTCGTGTTACTGGCCTCATATAAGGTTCTCAAAAACCAGATTCAATTTTAAAAAGAAGTGTATGTATTTGGTCTTTTAAAACTTAACAGCCACACTCTTAATAAGAACGCTGTCTCCAGAGCGGGCTGTGCCACATAATGCTGGCTTTGTTTGGGTTTGTACTTCACTAGCAATATCAACCACAGTTTTGCATGCTGCTGCGCTGCTTAGTCACAACACCTATTGCACATCTGATCCAGCACATCCCATCAGCAAAGTGTCCTCGTAAGAGCTATTAAAACGTGGCACACACAGCCTCCAGTTGCTGCAAGAGCCATGTTTGTGCAGCCTACAGCAAGCCCAAGGTGAGGCATATATAACCTGCCCCTGCAAGGCAAAGGTGCATCAGCAGCATTTCTGTTTAGAACAGCTCTTCCAGCACAGAATTAATTCTGTGCCTCCTCCTCAATACCTGTGCTCCAATCTGAACATTTAAACTGCTACCACAGGGTAGTAAGGTCAGAGCGTGAAGAAATGACACAGAACAAAGCATTTACACAGGGAAACCAAAGCAGGTGCATTTCTATTTTCAAGAAGAAAGTGCATAACACTTATTGTTGCTGTGGAGGTTTCTCTACACTCAACAGACAGACTGGTGAACCACCACTGCGTTTACACGAGAGAAGGAGAGCCGTGCTTTCAGCAGCTCTACTGAACAACGCTACTTGCAAAGAGTTCCATCAGGAAGCGAGAGTCTGGTTTCATCAGGGCACAAGCAAATACTCATTCAACCCAGGATTTGGAGGTTTAGTGCCCCAGAAACATCCTGAAGCAAAAATGATGTTTGAGCCATAGGTGTCCATTTTGTTGTTCAACCAGGTAGTGTTTGAACCTGGCTACAGGCTAAAGAGACTGTGTTTAATCAAACCATCTTTTCTTAGAAAGGAAACCTATCTGAGCAGGTGTGGAAGAGATGCTTCTTATCTACCAGAGATGGAGAGAACACAGGTACCCTTGGAGCCTGCATGGCTCTCCATACAGACAGCCCTCAGTGGACAGTAAGGTGTTTAAACAAGCACCAGTTCCTGGTAACAGACTATTATAAACTGCTCAGGATTGCACTTAAATGTTTGGAGAGACTTAGCACTCATTGTGGGCACTGCTAGGGCTGGGACAAACCTGCAGCAATGTGAAGCATTACAGTTACAGTGATCTAGAGATGCAAGCAAAACAAGTTTTGTAAGCTGAAGTAATATCTAGACTTGGGAATATAGGAAGAGCTCAGGCATACAAATCTCTCTTCAGACAAGACACGCTTCAAAGCCTGCTTTCCCTTTGAAACTACATAAGTGTACCTCCTCACAAACCTAGCTTAAGTGGGGCCGAGCACTTTAAGAAAGCTGACACAAAATGTAGGCACAAGGTGATTAAAAAACCCCAAATAGCAGGTGAGAGCTTTCAGAACCTCCAGGATGGCCAGAAAGAGGTCCTTGATTATTTTAAATAACAGAAAGTTTAACGGCAAAATTTCAGGGACAGAAATCTCATCACATTTCACCTTGAAAAAGTATGTTGTTAGTGAAAACCTGATTTACTGCCTTTCTTTAAACTAAACAATGGAAAGTGCTAAATTATCAGGTGAAAGCACAGTGAAACTTACTTATTGTAAAGAGGGGCCATAAAATTTCACAGAAACCAACACTAGGTGAACTATGGCAATGTGTTTTGAAGAAAAATACTTCATGGCTACCCCAAAGCAGAGGACTGGGTACAAATGGGTCTCACAGGCACCACCCCGCGTCAGCTGCCGACCGTACCCTCGTGCTCTCCTCGCACAGGAAACAACCAACTGGCAGCGACGTCTCTCACTGATGGATCAAAGCTTTAGAACAGCAACTGGTTTTAAAAAGCCACACATATTCTTTGATGAGAATCAAACTGCCATGGATTTGCTTTGTTTTAAAGAGCACAATTAGATGCTGGCTGCTGCAGCCAAGGGCGAGGAAGGCACTTCCAGCAGCACAGCCCCGCAGCAATCCCTGATTTCATCAAGTGACCATTGCCTTTGGAAGCACAGGCAGTAGGCACAAAAAACCCCTAACCCTGTGACTGTGATCACAACACAGCAAAATCAGTAAAGCACTTCTGTCAAGTGAGCACAATGTCCTACCTGGCAGACAGACACAGGTTCAAAACTCTTAAAAGGACAAAATACAGACTGAATAACCTACCACAAGTCACAGGGAATTAGTGACAGCCGTGGCACAGCAGTAGAGCCAGCAGCTCACATCCCAAGGTCAGATGAAAGATCACTGTGATGAATCAGATGGAGGGTAAAGGTGCAGCACAGAGACAGAGCAGGACCTGGGCAATGGTTCTGCCTGATGGTCAGAGAGGGGCAGCCCCAAGAGCTGAGATGCAACAAAAGGCTGGAGACAGTAAGTGGCAGATGTACTTCATCTGCTGTTATTCTTCTCTACAAAGTAAAGAAGAGAATAAGCTGCTCCTTCAGAAATCCTAGCTACCACCACAGTCTGTTAGGTACAATTGTGCCCTGACGCTGTAGCTTATGTTTTGGGTCAGCCTCATCTGTAGCCAAACCCAGAACGAGCCTGGAGGCTGCTGGACCAATGGTAGCAAGTGCCATTAAGCTACAGCACAGGCTGGAGTGTCTCAGGAACATGCATTTGTACCAATATGCATCTCCCTGCACAGATTTCTACGTGCCATGCCCAGACAGGGTTCTCATCTGGCAACTTGTGACTCTGGGTTCCTACAGTCATTTTCTCTCTGAGGTACAGTTAAGCAACACTAAATATTTCCTTTGAGCAACAAGCATGGTGGGATCAGCCCCTTTGGTCAGGAGCACAGCCAGTGTCATGCTCAGGGCCTGTAACTACAGTACAGTGTGAATGGTGCCATGGGGAGCACCCTGAGCCCCACTGCAGAGAGCCAGCGCTGCTCCCGTTGTGCCCCCACCTCGCCTCTCCCCTGCCAGTGCTGGTGGGGGCACAGAGTGGGGAAGAGGAAGGGCTGGTTTCCTTCTGTGTGGGGAATAAGGAGCAAGGCAGGGGCTCAGGGGCTCTGCCTGACATGCCCCCTAAGCCCATCCTCTCTTTCAGCAAACACATCATCTAGGCACCTTTGGAAAGTTTATCTTGGCGTTCCATTTCCTGCAGCCCAAACCTTGTTTAAAATACAGTCAGTCTTCTTCCAGGCTCTGTGTGTTCCAACTGAGCTGCTCTTGGGACACCGATGTTTGAGCAAAGGGAAAGATGCAGCACTTGTTTGAGAGTGGTGATAGGCAAAGGGGGACAGAGCTCCAGGTTACAATCCTGAGCACAACAGCGTAGGGCACTGTCAACCTGAAATCTGATAATTCAAAAAAGCCAGTTTAAAGCACTTCTAGGTGTTGTGCCTGCCTGACTTCAAATGAACTCTTAAAGATCATTTTACCATAATATTTTCCCTCTTCTAAAGATGTTTCCCTGCTCTGCTGAGGTAGTGCACACAGGGGGAAAAAAGAAGCCACCCAGTTACAAGGATGCTGTTGTGACTGTACAAAGCACATCCGCTTTACAAAGCAGAAAGTAAATACTCTCTAATCTCTTTCACTTACAGTTGTCTCAAAGATTTAGCTACAGCATACTTCGTACAGAAGCCAATTTCACATTGTTTACCCAACCTGTTACATATATCAATGTGCATGTCAATATATATGCAAGATACACATGTGCATATACACATAAACACATACATACACACGAAAGCCGCACGGGAAGCCATCGTGAGGTGCGTGCTGTATGGCCTTGGTGCTGCAGCCTGAATGTCTCAGCAACAGCCAAGCTCACGACATTTCCATTCCATTCCTTCAAAAAAATTCCAGGTAATTTCTCATACCCTTAAGTGTTCTTACTCGTGGTTTAACTCTCAAAACTCAGTGAAATAAATAACGAGCTGTAGGAATCAGTTCCTCTGCTTGCTCTCCATTCTGCTCGCTTGTGATAACCTTCAATTAAACGGCCGCAGCAGACGCGTTTTAACAAAGCAAAGTTATACGAGTTTGGGTTGAGAACTTTTTGTGAAGCACAGGAATGATCTGCATGAGAATTGTATCATTCTCAAAATAGTAGGAATGAAATTGTGGAAGCTTCTGAAATACAGCAGATCAATTATTCCCCACCTCCCTATACTGTAGGAGCAAGTACAGCTAGTCAGGACCTTCCCTTTACAAAAGGTTTTGCCATAAATGTTTCAATTTGATATTTCAAATCTCTTTTATGCAAAGACAACTCCCATGAAATTAACTCCTTTCCATTCAGCGCCGCCGTGACAACTCCGGTAATTGCTTTCACGGGGTAAGCAATACTCAGGAAGCATGAATATTCCTTTGTGAAATGCAGCAGTTACTGAGAGGCGAGAGAGAGGGAGGGAGCTGCAGGGCCAGACTCTGCCAGCAGCCTTTGGCAGCAGGCACGTGCCACCCTGCACACCGAACCGTGGGTATCGCCACAGCGAAGATGCTCTGTGATGGCACCGGATGTGGTGACACGTGCAACAGGTGCCCTCAGCATCTGCTGCGCCTCCCGGATCTCAAACAACAACAAGGGATTTGCATCACCCCATTACAGAAAAGTTTTGTAAATCAGAACTGGCTTTAATACCTCCAAGCAAAGAACATGAGGTGCTGCCTCTGCTGCCACCTCCAACGTCTCTCCCAACACAGCAATGCCTGGAGCATCTCAAAATTAAATATACCTTGATATTTGAACTGCTCGGGCTGCAGAGCCTCAGCCTCTGGCATTTCATAATGCTTAGGTTAATATACGAACAATCTTCTTTTATCAAAAAAATAAAGAAGGGGGAGGGAAGGAACGCAGAGGAAACAGTAGCTGTGAAATGGAATCCACCGTTTCAGGCCCCAGGTCTCATTAATCTTGCTGATGAATAGGATCGTTATAAAAGGAGACCCTACAGCTGAGAGAATTGAGAGGAAATAGTACAGAAAGTGAAGCACCAGTTTCTTGTACAAGTTCTTATGTGTTTTAAATTAAGTGGCTTTTGTGGAGGCTTGAGTGACAAAAAAAACATCATCCAAGTAATTCCTGCTTGGTAAGAGAAATGCATGTGGAAGACACTGCTGCTCCTTTTGCTGCAAGCCTTTTCTGGCAAAGAGATTAGATCAAGAATACAGCCAAAAAAGGAATGGAAATGCACTGTTGGGCGATTAGTTTATGACATTCTACCCTATATATAGTGCCTATTTGGCAAACCCTCCCGCAGCTCTGTGTTTTTCATTGCAAGTGGCTTATATCAGCACTGACATCTTGCAGATGTTAGTAGCTTTGATTTTTTTTTCCCCCATGTTGCAAATGAGTTGGCATGGAAACAACTCTTTTCTGGCAACATGACATATGATTCAAGGCAAAATGCATTTAACACAGATGAATAGTTCAGGAATATGCCTATAACAAAAAGTCATCTTGAAAGCTGTTTTGCATTTGTTGGTGTTTATGACAGCTTTTTCAAGACACTCTCAAAAAAACCCTCAACTGTGTAAGGGTAGGTACCAGTGATGAATTCCTCACTGCTTGATGCTACACACTCCACTTCATCCACGATAGATTTGTTTTAATAACAAGAGGAAAATATTAAGAGAAGAAAAAACACCGAGAGGTTATTTTCCTATTCTTTTAAACGCCCTTTGTTGCATGGGCTGTTACACTTGGAGCTAGTCACCTTAGCCCTGAATTAACTCCAGGGCTGCAGGAGGCAGCCAGAGCACTGCCAGCTCTTCCTGGGGAAGAGATCAGTGTTGCCTCCAGGGACTGCCCTGACCATTGCCTGCAGGACCAGCACTGCTGGGAGCACAGCACCCACTCAGTCTCACTCACCCCAGGCATCTCTCAGCCCCAGAGCCCCTGTGACCTAGAGGCAGGATCAGCCCTGTGCTTGTGTGTGCTGAGCCATGGCAGCGGCTGGAGCCTGCTCATGGGGACGTGTGCGGGACCCCACGAGGTCTGTCCCCAGCCTCTCTTCACTGCAACTGGAGCAAGCTGGGAAGGAGGAAGCTCCCTCCAAGCTTCTCACTGCTGGCCCCAAACTAATCTTGAGCCTTGGAAGACGTCTGACTCTCCTTTTATATCATCTTTATCTTTTGAGCTCTCCTGATTTAAGCAAGAGCAGAACCCACACTTCACACAGCTACAGCTCGGGAAGAAAAAGCAAGGAGAGAAAGCACACTGTCAGCTGCCTCCTCCAGCAGAAACTCTTACTGCAGGCATCACAGGCCTTACTAAGCCAAGCAGAAACCCACACCTTCATGAGTCTTGGGCACAATCTCAAGACTTCAGGATATCTGCACAAGGGTGCTGAACGCTGCTTGCTCCTGTCCCACGCTGGGTAACTACACCATGGCATCAGCTGTGCACGACAACAACGTCCTCCTGCCAAAAAGTTTTGCTTGTAAAAGTGGCTGTGAATTGCTGCACAGTTCTCAGTTACTCTCTGGAATTTGTGTTTTTTCCTTGTCTACAAGAAAAAGAAGAAAACCACGTAGCAGCTGGAGATATATATATATATATATGTCTTTATTAAAAAAGGTGGCCTCTAAATGCTGGCTTGAGGATTTCAAAGTAGCAGACAAAGGAGCCGAACAAGTAGCAGGGAAGAGAAGAGCATGTATGGGAAACCACAAGAAAACAAGGTGTGAGAAGCCTCATGGCTGTAGTCAAGGCTGGACATGCAAACAGACCTTCTAGTGCCTATCCAATCCTAACCTGAACTTCAAACCTTTTGAAATATTATCATTACTGAAGGAGTCTGGCAAGAACTCACCTCAGTGAGTTAGAGGAGCCTGCATTCAATAAAATTAGCATTTAAATGAACCCAATTAAGAAATGCTTCAAAGTGAGCACGCAAGGAGAGAGTATGGGCAACTTGTCCATTAGAAAGCTGCAGAGCACTGCTGCATGAAGAGCCCAAGCCTTTGGGGGCACTACAGGGAGGGCAGCAGACAGCAGTTGTGCAGGCTGAGCGCCCTGCCCACTAGCTGCATTTTGTGTTTCATTGTCACTGAAAGAAAAACACTCTTGCCTGATTTAAAAATTAATTGGCAAGGTTACCTTAAAAAGATGGCGACTGCTGCCTGCCCAGTGTTCATCTGACTTGTCATTTCTGAGCAGAGCGTACACCATGAACATAACTGTCTGCCACGTAACAAGTGTGCGTTGTGTCATCCTTTATGCAGTTGGCTTCCAGAGAAAACAACCCAGAGCAAGCACAAGAAACCTGAGCAGACTTCATTTATTTTACTGGTATTGGAATGCAACTTTTCTCCTACCAAATGCATCTGTTTTGGATTATAAACTGTCCATTACAGAAGGCCCAGGCAGGGGATTTTGGTGTTGTATCTGCTTTGATTACGCTGCTATTAACATGGTGCTACCTGTACCGTTTGAGTTTTGCCATTGCTTCTGCCATCAGCTGTGCAGCACGGGGAAAAAATTGCCAGTGAGCTTATAACCACAAGTATCTTAATTTATTTAATAAATGACCTAATTGCTTGCCTGAGATCTATTTTCCTTCTTTCTCTTGACCCTATAGAGAGTTAATCAGTTTCTTGGTGCTAATTAGATGTCAGCATTAGTAGCCTGCTAATACATAAGAGATAATGACACCATCGTGCAAGACACAGTGTCCAACACATGACCCTGTTTCCTTAAATTATACCCTAAGGATTCACTGGGAAGCCTGAAGGCTTTGTAGTTTTGCAGCAGCAGTTCCTTCTGAACGTGGGCAGGAGTATGGGTTTGACACACCAGTGGACAGTCAGACACAAGACACATCTACCCACTGTGCAGGGTTTAACGGGAGCGCTGGTGACCGCTCCCGTCCCACCTCGTCAATTCAGCACGCAGTGTTTGCTCGGGATGAACACGGCGAGACAAAGAAGGCTTAAATAACAAGTCACTATTTCAATTTTATAGGCTAACAAAGTGCAACCAGGAAATTAAGACATCTCTCTTTCCTTTACAACTGTGCAACCCCACCTGCAGGCTCCAAGGCAGCGGCAGAGAGGGTTTTGTGCAAACCCTTCTGTCTGTGGCACAGGGAGATGCTGATGTGGCAGAGACGAGTGCTGCCTGGGCACAGCGGGAGGAGGGAGGTTCCTCCCGTGCAGGGGGAAGCACAAACATGCCTGTGACACTTTATGTCTGCATAGAGGAGTTCAAAGGGAATTCCTTACCCAATCATCCAAGCTGAGCTCGTGCTCTTGCAGCGGGGCCTGATGCATGTGCATGGATGCCTGCAGGTTCTCAGCATCCTCCCATCCCAGCTTTCTGCCTCCCTCAGCTTTCCTCGATGGACCACATCCTCTCCCAGGGCACCATGACCTCGGAGCTGCAGCGAGGCCATAGATGCAAGACACACACAGCAGGGGAGCATTTGCTGAGCAAGTGTGACAGAAGCATCACAGAGGACAGCGATGGAAGGGTGACTATAAAGGCCTAGCACGGGGTCAGGGGAAGCAGCAGCTCAGCAGTGCCAGAGCAGCAGCTGCTCTGGAGGCCATGGGAGATCCCAGACAGCCCAGAGGCTCTGCCATGGGCTCAGAGGAGGCTTTACACACAGGCTGGCTGCTGCTCAAGCAACTGTTTGACAGAAAAAAAAAACCCCACACAATGAAGTTGTTGCATGGAGAATGTAGTGGAGAATGGGCTGCAGCCAGTGCCAAAGGCCCTGTATCCTCCAACACATCCTCCATCATTCAACACCACCTCAGTTGTTTAAACAAGCTCCTGCATCTCTGGAAGCAGACTGAGGTGAGCAAGTACTTTTGTAGCAGAACAGCTGCAAGCCTTGCCATCTGCTGGGACAAGCTCACCCTGCCTGTCCACTCACAGCTTCACTGTAGAAAGACACTGGTCTTAATCCAGTCCCTGGGTGCCTGAGGATAATTTACCTCGTCCACTAGGAAATCCTTTCTGATGGAAAAGAGCATGATATCAATTCAGTGAATGTGCCAGCAAAAATACCTGCCAGTGCAGAACTGCTGATCAGAGCTGGAGTTTCGACATCAAGTTTCTGTATCAACACAAGTTCCTCCAGCGTTCAGCACTTGAGTCACCTGCCATCTGGCAGCTTCACGGTGGCAAAAATATTCCACACGTTTACCTTTAAAGTCAGCTTTACTGTGGAAGGCAGGAAGCAGAGTGGGGAGGGGCAGTGAGATCACCACCTTTCCATGACTGCTTGCTCCCCAAACACCATCACCAGTTCTCCACCTGAAAGTCACTAAATGCATTTTCTGTTTGATATGTTTAAGTGCTGTTATGCCTGAGAGGTGTTAATGGCTCATCCATTAGTTGTGACCCAGACTTCACAACTTCACCCTGACTTCATTAGAGCAATTGTGGGGGCTAATGCACTCTCCTTTTATCTGGCAGTTAAACCTCAGAGGTTCATTTGTATCAAAGCAGCTGTACAAAGGCAGGGTGTCCTTTGAAGGCCTATGGTCCTACAGAGGGATCCCTGACCTAGGGGCATTCCTAAGGGGAAGGCTGGAGGAAGGAGGGAGGGAGGGAAGCCCTGTTTGATGTGTGAAAGCAACAAAAACTGTAGCAAGGTACAGCACCTGGGGGTGGTCACACTCAGCAAGGCAGCAATGACACCAGGCCTTCCAAAAAGATTTGTCTGTGTTTCACAAACAAAAAGACCCTGCTACTGTCTCCTGCAACAGAAGATAAAGGTACCACGTCAGCCTCGGAGCTGAAGGCTGGAAGGAATCTGCAATTTATGGGCCAAAACAATCGTAACCTCCAAGTGCTATGCACAGGCAGCTTTCAGCATTCCCAGGGAAAGCCATGCAGAACATGGGGTCCAGCAGCAGACTGGCAGCTCTGTGAGACTCTGCTTACACCAGTTCCCACCAGCCAGGTGAAGATGCCTACAAATCACAGCATGGTGCCTGGGCTGCAGGATGCTGAGCTTACACACCTCACAAGCCAAACACCCCAAACAGGAGCAGAAGGAAAGCAGTGAGGTTTCCTGGCTCACTTGTGGGCATCCACACAGCCCCTCAGAAACATCCCCACTGCAATAAACCCTCCACAGCACAGGAAGATCATAGTTTTATGACAGGTATTAAGCATGATGGACACAGGAGTTACCACATAGAACAGACCCAAGCTCCCACATCCAGCTCCACAGCTATCGTCACAGGGCAGTACAACACCTGGCTGTGGGGAGATACAGGCACACAGCCCACAGACCTAAGGAAGATGACGAGATTGTGGCTTAAAGCTGAGCATCCCTTCAGAAAGGGAGACCAGAGAGTCCACATGCCTTTTTTTTTGTCATCTGAAGTGAACTCTCTCGACATTTCTGGGGTTCAGTGAAAGGCTGCTCCCCAAAAGGGCCCTTGTCCACAACAACCCCAGGCTCAAGGGAGATTTCCTTGAGGTTGGGAGCTGTGGTCTGACTCTGCAAACCGCTCCCTGGGAGCCTTGCACCAGACTCATGCTGCTCCAGCACACCTGGCAAGGGATTTTCTGTAGCTAAATGAGGCCGAAGGTATTAAACCTAAAACTACTCCTGCTTGGGGAGAAGCTTTATAACCACATGTGGAAACTTGCAGTTTGCTACTGCAAGGTGCCCAGAACACAGCATTAGCCCCGAGAACATCACAGCATTCAGGACCACACAGAGCTCTGCCATGGATTATTCTCTGTCAATATCTACTATATTTAACCAAAGCAAAAACCTGAAATAAAGCAGGGAATCGGGCCACATATTTGCCAAAAAACAGGGGAAATGGGAACCAAGCATTTAAGAAAAATGTTAATTACCTCAGAGTCAAATAAGAGTAGCTCATGAATTAGCAAGGTCTTGTGCTTATTTACTGAATAGGTGATAAGTTACCCAATGTATGCCTGACCTTCTCAAGTCATATTTCTATCCAGGAAAGTCATGGCTATTAACTGCTGCCAGGGTGCCATGGGATTCGTGTTCTGAGGCTTCCTTTTCACTTTGTTGTTGTAGCCTCTCATCTTTTACTGACATTAGACACCACTCATCACGATCAGTGTCAGAAGCTATAACAGCATCTGTTGCAGTGGCAGCTTCTGCCGGATGAAGAGTCTCCTTCTTTACCTTAAAGAATGTCAATCATTTCTCCTTCTCGGCATCCAGACTTGCTCATCAGTTAGTAACAACACTTCCAGCTACACCAAACATGATTTTTGAATAAACATCGGACTGAGATCATTGGAAATGATTGACAGCTTATAAACCACACTTTTCAGAAACCAGTAAGGAAAGAGGAAAACCTGTCTTTCCCTACTTCTAACGTTTCACTGTCATTTGAAACAGCTTCTACCTGAGGGGCAGGGGACAAAAAAACTTGATTGGTGACATGTAAAGGCCTTACAGGTCGCTTTCTGGAGGGCATCTTACAGGGTCTCCTTTCTGCTAGTAGCCACACTGGAGGAGAAGTTATCAGACGTTAATTAAAGAAAATTAACACCATTTAACTGCCAGACACCCAGGTCAGCTTTCCCTCTGGAACAGCAGGTATCCATCAGGCTCAGCACAGCCATCCCCTTGCCACCTTGCTCTGTTCACCTCCTGTGCAGCATGCCCAGGAGCCCCAGCCTGAGCCATGCCCACTGAACTGGCCAGGAGGGCAGCAGCCCCCTCACACCCTGCACCAAGCTGCTGCAGGGGCCTGCAGGACACAGTGCATTCATCAATGGAAGCCCTGAACTCTAACCCTGAATGCAAGGGCACCAGCCACCCTAGCAGGGAGAACAGCAGGATACCAATGTATGAGTCATAGCTAATAAAAACAGAAATGGCAAGCAATGGAGCAAGGAGGAAAGCTGGAAGTACTTACAGCTCTGTGCCCCTTGTGTCTGACTGCTTCCTTCCAACGCTTTGCGTTCCCGTTCCCAGTTGTCCTGCAGCTCTGCTGGGTACCGAGGGCTGTCCTCTCGCAGGCAGGCCAGGGGTGACACGCTTTCCTAAAGCTGTGTGCCGCTTCCAGAAGCTCTGTACGTCCCCCTTTCCTCTGACAGGGGGTCACCAGGCGGCTCCCGGGCGGGTGCCAGCTCCCATTCGTTGCCCATGCAGGGGCTACTCTGAAGCCCACGCTGGCAGCACCTCACCCCCAGCCAGCAGAGCTTTGCCCAGGGCTGGGTCTGGCTCACAAAGCACCTGGCAGCCTGGAGGAGCCAGGGCTTCCAGGACAGGGCTGCCTGCTCCAGCACTTCCCTAAGAAATCAGGACCTAATTAACCAGCTGCCCATCAGCACCCAGCCTTTAGCATCACCTTGGGGAACAGCAGGCACACCTGAGAAGTCTCCTTTCCAAGACAAACTGCATTTTAGCAGTAATGCAACAAAACAGGATCAGGAATTATTTTCGCTCGGTTTTGAGAGATGTACTTTATGGTAACGTTTCCTATAACAGCCAATTTTTACCTATGCAACCCGTGTTCTATACTCAATGCTTCTCTTGCTTTTCTTTGTTATTGAGCTTGACAAAAATGCCGAGGAGCTCACTAGGAAGTACTTCGCAAATAATAAAAGGAAAGCTGCTTTTTTTTTCTTTGCAAAGAAAGAGTATAGGCCTCTTTCAAAATAGAGAAAGCAAGAAATCCCTAGAAACCATTCCTTGTGTCATCCTCCACAAGCAAAGCTTATCTCCCATTTCTTTTCAAACACCAGCAGGACCATAGCTTAGCAGCACAGAATCAGCTTCACTGGAGGTACTTGGACCTTCTTGAGCTCTTTATGCATTCCTCCCAAGACTGAACAAGATAGCTTAAAATACAGAGCAGAGATTTGCCCCAGGTTCTCAGACAGGCTTAAATGGCAATGTTTTTTAATGGGAAAGGAAGTGGACACGTCTCACTTATCAAAGAGAAATATTTCTATTTCAACAGAAGCTTTTGAGGGGAAAAAAAACCCCAAACACCAAAACAAAGCAAGCTGTAAGCAGAAATATTTCCATCCAGTTGAAAGGCAGGTGCACCTTTTGTTTGGTAAGCACACAGAGCTGCACACAGCTGCAAAGTGTCAGTGTTAGCACAGGTGCCTGCTCACTGTGTGGGCAGCTACAGCTGCTCCTTCCCACATCTCAGCTCAGGAATAGCTTCTTGAATTACCTTTACCTGGGGTTAGGATTACTTCTGATGTAGAACTACATTGTCTATTGATCTTTATTGATCTCTTGAAAACACATATGCAAATGCTGGATTTCCCCTGCAGGAGTTGCCAAGGTTGAACGCAAGCCTCAGGAGTTTTCCTCCAGGATTTGGCCAGTCCCACAGCTGTAGGCTGCCACGGTTTCTGCCCCTGCCTTGTGCTTGGCGTTGGCTGAGCTTGTGACTGAGTGTGCAAACATGGTGAGCATCCCCGTTCCCTCACCTTTAGCACTGAAATTTTGAAATGGTTGCAGGGAGAAGTGCTGTTTTTAGCGTTTAAATGCTGAGACTGTGGCTGCTACAGGCGCGACTGGCGCAGAGCAGCCACTGTTATCCCTACCTGTGATTTGTTGAACCCCTTACCCAAGCCATTTTGAGAGATGTGAAAGTAGTGCTGCTCAAAACAAGTAACAGGGAACATGATGAAAATAGTCAAATATCAGGTAAAAGGGAGACAGAAAGCAAACCCAAACCCACTGTAGAGCGACAATGTGTTTTATGAACAAAGAGCATGGGTTGGTCAGTTTGGGGGTTGGACTTGTTTTTGTCTTTCTGCTGGCCAATACCTCAGTTCACACTTCCAAATTCTAAGCTCTGTGCTAAGATCTCTACAACTGGGACTGAAGCTTTGCTTCAGGAAGGCTTTCCTCTCTGTGTTTTCTACTTACGTTTTACCAATGCTCTAAAGCATAAAACAGGTCCTTAAGGATAGATTAGACTGCCACCAGAAAAACATATCCAAAGCAGAAAGTAAAATTGGCAAAATTAGTCATTTTCGGTGGAACAGCTTTCCAGGTCAAGGATTACTTGCTGAAGAAACACTAAGCGAAGGACCGAAGATGCAACATTATAAATGGTCTTCCCTCAGCCACTTGTACCACTGCTGGAACAATTCATTCCTTAGTAAGAAATACGATGGCCTATTAGCAGGAAGAAAGATTAGGTGCACATTAATCAAACATTTCAGACGTATACACGTGCATACAGCACCCAGCAATATCCCATTACCCTCCTGCACAAGATGTATGTAATCAATATTTCAAGTACATCTAGTTAGTTTCATATCAATGGGCTTTAAGGGTTTCCCTCCACTCTCTAATACAGGCAGAGCTTTTGAAGCCAACACCAGGAATCTTCTGAAGCACTGCTTGACCAAATAAGTGTTTGAGCTCCACTTTCTGCGGTGTTCAAGCAAACCAGGCCAAAGACAGACCCAAAGTGATCTCCCACCAACAGGCAGAGACAAAAAGATTAACAAACTACAGTTATCAGGGTTCTGTTTGAGGAGCGCTGACTGGAAATGTTAATTGTTGCCCTTCTCCTGGCTGAGGAGAGCTGCTAAAGCACTGGCCTTTGCCCCTCCTCCTAAGATAACCACTGGAAAAGGTTCAAATACATTTGGTGGAAGCCAGTCCATCGGAGGCAGTAACTTGCTGTTTGTTTTGCGTCTAGAAACAGGAGGTGTTTGCAAACATCAGTCCTTTTGCTGCTGTTTGCATCAAGTAAATATTGTTCTATTTGACAGTCATTTGCTTGTTTCCAAAAGGAGCTCTGGGGAAAGGGAGAGCCTCGGGCCCAGAGCAGCGTTCACCCGGCACTCTGCCCACAGCCCCTCTTACCGTTCCGTGCTCCTGGCAGGAGGAGGCTGCATCTGAGGCAGGAGATGAGCTCATCTCTGGGTATCAATTAACACAACTCCAGTGGGCTCTGAGCTTCGTTCTTTTCATAAAAAGCTGCAGCACAGAACTCAACTACCCTTTCTGTTTGTGTTTTCCCAGCCTCCCATCACACGGTGCATCCTTCAGAAGGGCAGCAGGAGCAGCACAGAAGAAAACCGCCTCCTTTCAGACCCAGTACCCCCAAACCATTGCTGACAGCCAATGGTTGCAAGTGTAGGAAAGTCTCCTGGCACGGAATCGTCTCGCCAGGGTCAGAGAGCTGTTACTTATTTATTAGGGTATGTGGAATCGGGGTTCTCACAGCCACAAACAACAGAAAAGGTGTGTGAAGAAATCCATCTCTGATTTCACGTTGTGGCCTACAAAGCCCGCAGTATGCAGCACTCCTTTCATTAATCCTGCACATCCCCTCAGGCTCACACAACCTGTACTTCAGCACCTTTAATACGCTGCCTCTGTGTCAAGGAGCACGTTGCTGGGTTCAGGCTGTGAGACATCTCCAGGCACCAGGATGGGGCTTACAGCAGGGTGTGGGGAGCTGGCTCCATCCCAGCCTGGGGGAGTTGGGTTTCACTGCACACAGCTGCACAAGTGACACGGCGATGAGTCACCTAATTCCTTCGAAGCAAACGCAGATTCCTCCTGACAGCACTTAGATGTTTCTAAGCTCAGAGTTTACCAATGGCAGCTTGTGTTTGCACAGAAATAGAAAAACAGAGAAGCAGCTACTTTAGAAGCAGTGAAGTTGTGCGTCTCATAAAGGAAGTGGCATGTGCACTGGGGCTTTCCCTTTCTTTCTGGGAGTGGGTTTCTTACTGGTGTGTGGTCCCTGAAAAAAGGCTGCAGAACCTGCCATGGGGCAGCGCTTCAAAAAGGGGGGAATGTTTTTTTCCCTGTGTGATTTCAGAGGCCTGAGGCACTACACCGTGTGTCTGGGGACGGCTGCACTGGGGGCTCACAACCACGGTTCACCAGAGAAAAGGAGACCTGGAAAGTCTTCCAGAAATGGATTGGACTTTTGTTATGACCCCTGCATGTGGAGACAGATGCACGTGTAACCACCTTCGGAGCTGCAGTGAGGACAGCCAGGAGAAGCAGGCAGCCTGGTCCCTTCACTGGGATGCCCTCTGTAACAAAACCACCCCTATGAGGGAGAGTCCATTGCTCTAGCATGAAACCCAGGTTCCAAAAGATTACGAAAAGTGGTGTGTGGCTGCAGAAATTGCTGCAGACCTGGAGGGACTGTCATCCTTGGGCTTTGCATCCAGCAACACACTCATGGGGTAGGGAGCATCCAGCCAGCAAGGTTTTTGTACTGAGCACTGTGAAAGCTAAACCGAAAAAAATAGGAAACATAAACATCATGTCTGCTGTTGAACCCAGACATCCCCAGCTAATGAGGCAGCTCCTGCCCTTCTGTACTTCCCCGGGACCGTGTGGCACAGGGCTGCGCTGCCAGCCTGCAGCTGCCACCTGGCAACAGTGTGGGGTTTGTGTGCTGAGGCTCACAGGCAGGCACCCAGACCTCCTGCTCACAGCAGCACCCTGCACGTCTCCCCTGGGTACCTCTATGGGCTTTCTGGGAAGAAACCAAGGTGACATTGCCCTATCCCGGGCTCTGTCTGCATGCTGGTTTTAGGCCTCCTGCCCCGCACGTGGACACATCAGCCGCACACCCATGGAGCAAAGGGAAACTGATGCACCTTGCCACGGGTGGCACCCTGGAAAATGTATCTGGGCGGTGTGTACAGTCGGCGGGTGTAGGTGCAGCTATGGGGCTGCTGGTTCTGCTTGTCTTACAGGTAATGCTTTGGGATCAGAGCAGCTTCTTGGCCCTTGCAGGTGCAAGCAGTTAATGAATGCTGTATTTTGCCTGTGGATGATCTTTACTGCTCATATTAGCTCTGAAAGGGCCAATAAACAAGAGAGAATAATCTGAGACTTTTCAGTTGCTAAGGCAATGAATTAATCAGCATGTATGTGTTCAGCATATTCACATGATACTGCCAAGACCTACAGCTTTAGGTGTCCTGCTATACTTTTGCCAGCACGAGAGAAGGGAGCGGAGGCATTGGCAGAGAACAAAGTGTCGGTGGTTAGGGCTGTAATAAACATTTTGGAAGGAGAAAGCAGCACCTACTGCACACACGACATTCATGTATTATGGGATGTTTTTGCATGCCAGCAAAATGTGGCGCTCTGCCACTATTCTGTGTAACAGCTTCATTTAGCCTAATTATTGGGTATAAAATCCTCTTGTCCGGTAAGAGCTGATTTCTCCCCCCAGAGTTGTGAATCCAGCCTTAAGCATATTTGGTGTATTTGATCAGATTTACGGACCCTGAACCAACCCTGCATCTGACAACACGTTGCTTCACTTAAACCATTAAATTTCTGTCTGTCTCGGGAACTGTGTTCTTTAAAACCTCCTGGAGTAAGATGCAAACCATCCAAGCAGCACCAACATCATTTCCAAACCCCAGCGCGTCAATGCATGCTCTGGAGAGCTGAGGCTGCTGCAGCGTGGTTGATGTGCTTAGGCGAACCCACAGTTTGTAGATGTTTCGGACGCTGATCAGGCAGCCCAAGCAAACAGCAGCAAAATAAATACTGCAATCCCTTCTCACATGTGCACTTAGCACAGAAGTTTAGAAAAGAAGAAAAAGTTGGGTTATTTTAGTTAGAAAGACCAAATGACATGTTTTGGTTCTTTGGTTCGGGATGCATTCCCACTTACCTACTTAAACAACAGACAGGGTCTTTCTTACAGCCCTTTACCGTGAGTCCGTAGTTACCCAAAAACTGCCGTCCCTGCCTCTTTCCTCAGGGACACAACGTTCACAAGAACAATTAGGGGACAGTGCTTTGCACCCTCCCCTCCCTGAGCTCTTGGCTGCTGCTTTTCTCTTTCTCTCTCATATATACAGAGACACTGTACACAGACACCTACCAAAACCCCTGGTTCCCATTTCTGAGTGATTTTACCCTTGCAGTTGTTGTAGGTGGTGATACCTGCCTCTTTTTCTCTTGGTTTGGAGCCACTTTGGTTTCCTTAAGCAGCTTACCCTCCCTACTGTCTGGCATAAAGGTGAGCCTTTAGTCAAGGCCCGTACAGCCCCATACATTCAGGTAGAGGTTAGCCCAGTCTCAAACCAAAAGCTGCCTGCAAGCAGGAAATCCATGGTGTGACCCTCAGTGTCAGGCTAGTGGGACAGAGCTGTACAAGCTGCCACTGCAAGCGGGCAGCCTGTTATCCTCACATCTGGAGCTCCAAGCCCCGTCCTTACCCCAATTCCAGCCTGGCTTTGTGCAAATGTAAATCTCCTTATCAGCAAAGTGACGATAATGCCACTATAGCACATGGCACCGTGCAGGGGAATTAAATGGATGAGGTATATGAAGTGTTTTAGATGTCAGACAAAGTACATCTAAAACCTAAACGTCCTTACAGAAAGCTCTGATAGCTGGGGATCAGAGCACTAACAGGGAGAGAGGCATTACAGAGCTGGCAGAGAGGCCAGGTCTGATCCTGAGCAGTGGCTCCTGGGGATAGCCAGCGGGACGCCAGCGGAGAGCAGCCCCGCAGGCGAGCGCCGGCAGGGGAGGCGCTGCCCAGCCCCGGCTCGCCCAGCCCCGGCTCGCCCACCCGCGACCGCCGCGCGTCTGCGGGAGCTGGGTAAAGCCGTCTGCGGGAGCTGGGTAAAGCCGCTTGCAGTCGGCGGCCCCGCGGGCGGAACGCAGCCAGCCGTGCCCGGGGAGGCGGCTGCCCGCTCAGAGCGATCGCGCCCGCCGCCGCTCCCGCACCCCGCACCGAATCCCGGCCCCGGCCGTTCCCACGGGCACTGCGGGGGGGTGACTTGGGACTGCTTTGGCTTTGCCTAATGATTTCCTGATAACAACATAACGGAATGGCTCCTGAAGGCCATTTCACGCGGTAGATTTATGGCAGCATTACCTGCGTATTTAGAGTTCAGGAGGACGAATATTTCTGTTTTTATTGCCCCATTATTTATAAAGTTCTCTTTGAATCCTGTAAATACGGGTGTTTATTATTAATTTCCCCTCAGACTTTGTCCCTCTCCTTGGCAAACATTGATTTTTTAATTTTTCCCCCCCTGTTTTTCCCAGTGAACCTTGAAATTAAAATGTCTCTCTTTTTTTGCTTAATTTCTTTTTTGTACACTGGCCCCATTGTCAGCACAGCAAGAGCAAGGTGCTTTGTTAGATTACTGCTGCTTCAAAGCTACTGAAAGGGAGAGTTGACCACATTTTATCGCACGTGTGTAGCTCCTTCATGAGCTGCCATTATTCTGTTTAAAACACAGACCAAATCCCAACTTCTCAGCGTTTCAGGGAAGCATTTACAATTTCTTTCTGGCATTTCAGAGCCAATTTTTACCAGATTATACACTGACTTTTAAGAACTGTAGAATTCTTTGTCCTCTTAGTGGACAAGTCACATGCACAGAAACGGCCACACACAACACTAGCAAGGTCTGCAAGCAGGGAGAATCTCTTCTGTCAGATCAGCTGGTCGAGTTGGGGAGACAGAAAAGAAATGCTTTCAGATACACAACCCCTGAAAGGGTTTCTGGATTGTTTTTTTTTCCAAATATATCAATTGTTCTAATAAAAAATATTACCTCTCCCTGCAAAGCTTGCCTCTCTCCTGCCCTTCTGCCGCTGCAGCTACAGCAGCAGTACTTCTAGCGGGAAAATAATGGTATTTGTATAGCCAAGAAGCCATATCACCATTTTTCCAAGCACTTTTCATCAAAACTACTGTCTGTTCCCTCTCCTACAGCAGAGGGGGGTTTCTAGAGTATTTTTAGAAAAGAATAATTTTTATGATAATTACTTTGCCATCGTCATTTTATCTGCTGTAGCACAAGAACTCTCCGTTACACATTCTTGACCAAGAATGCTTTTTTTCTCTTGCTAAGTAGCCAGGGCACTGTAGGTTATGAAATTAAAGCTTAAATTATAGTAGGGTAAAGTGGCTGGACCCTGGAACACAGATAGGTTTGTATCCTTGGCCGGCCTGACGTGCCAGCAGAAAGTCAGGACATTCTTCAGCATACTCAGGGAAAATGAAACGCTCCATAAATGAAAGGGGGTTGCTCGGCTTTGTGACCTGGGACTGTGCATTATGCTAAGCGAGTGTAGCAGCCTGTGTTAAATGCTAAAGAGCAGGCAGCGGGTGTTGGAAGCTCCAAGAATTGCATTGTAACATATAAAGTTCTTTAAAAGTGGCTCGTCCTAGGCTCTAATAAACCCTGGCCTCTAAAAGGTAAATTGGCAAAATGATGCTGGTGTGATGGTGTGGCCGTGACAGCCGTCGCTGCCCAGTCCATAACTCTGGGCTCTTGTGATAATGACAGTTACGCTTCCCCAAAAGCACTTGGGTTACTTCCTCAGCCTGTTTAACCTGTGGTAATCAATTATAGATTTACAAGTGGCACAGAGGCAGATGGGCACCTGCACCCGCTGCACGAGCACCGGAGGGAAGCTTCCTGCCACTCCTGACGGGGGTGGGCACGCCGCTGCAGAGCCGGTCGTTACCCCCACTGCAGGAAGGGCAGCCTTGCCTCCAGGATGCAACCACATCCCATTTGTGCAGAGCCTCTGATCTGTTTTCCTCCAGACTGCATGTCTCGCTCGATGGGGTACAACACATCGGCAGTGAGCAAACCGGTGAGGTTTTAAGCCTGGTTACAAACATTCATCCCACCCTCTTCCACGTGGCATGTTCTCGAGGTGCCAGAGAGACCCTCCCCAGGACAGAAAATATTCCCTTACTAACTTTTATTTTGCCTCTAATGGTATTGTGCCAAACTAGAGATTGTTTGTTTGTTTGTTTTTAGGACAGCAGCATTTCCCCAACAGGAACACAGATAGTGCCTGGTGTGGCTGTTTTGCAGAAGGACTTGCCAGGCACCAGCTCTGTCAGCAGCTTTGGTGAGCCAAGTGCCACACGTTAACTTCTTAACACACCTGCCACCATCTGTACCCAAAAAGTGGTCCAGACTTGCTAAGCAGGGCCTATTATAAGATCTCCTTAATTACCATTAATTACCTTATTTTTTCTTAACAGTGCAAACTTACCAGCTATAACAAAAGATGTTTAGGAAACAAACCTTGCCAAAATAAATGAATTAAGAGCATTCATCCATTTCCAGAGTGTGAAGAAGTTTGTAAGGCGATAATGAATTCTGTAATGCTTCAGCCACACTTCTGAAAGTGTGTGTACCACTGCCTCCATAACTTGCTAAAGTTTTGCCATTCTCACTGAATCTCCAGCTACAGACACAAATGAGCAAGATCTGATTGTAATTGGACCTTGGGCACTTCAGCTTTTCCCCTGCCAAAGGCAGGATGATTTCTCTGTGCAGGAGCCTGTTAAAGCTGCATGAAATCCATATGAAAGCCAGAGGCATGCTACCCTTGGGTTTGGCTGTATTACTTGGCCGAGCCTCGCCAGCTATGGCCCGGCTGTCCCTGTGCACTGGCAGTGAGCCCTGTCCCAGTAGCTGGGCTTAAACCCCCTCCCAAGTCAGCACAAGCCCTCTCTGGGGACCCAGCAGAAGCAGGGCCAGGCCATGGCTTGGGTTATGCTTCCAATGGCAAGTTTTGGTCTGCTTTGGCAAACCATTGCTTTCTTTCCACATATCAGACACCTCCCACAGTGCCAGGCAATTCAGTCCAGGCATGGCTAACATAGCTCCAGCAGTATTACCAAGTGCACCCACGCACACACTGACCTCTGGATGCAGCTCCCTCCCTGCTTTAGTCCCTTTGTGATCTGAGCACCAGCACAATCTTGCCATCCCTCAAACACCCCTATGAACCTTGCAGTTCATGGACTTTGTTTCCAGAACTACCTCAACATCTGCCTAATGATCCACTTCACATCCATGACCTTGTCCCCTCACAATCATGTTCCCCTGAAGGAACAGGGACACGCAACATATGGATGGCACTTCTGCTTCCCCCCAAAGACTGCTTCCCAGCCAGCCTGCAGTCCTTGAGACGCTCTCCTATCTTCATATTTCATGACTTGTAAAGCACCTTTTCTACCCAATTCGTTGCCATTCTAGTGTATTCTGCCTTCTCATACCCTATTTCCTTCTCTTTTCCCAGGACAGTCGTCCTGTTCACTGCCAGCTCACAAACCTGGGATTGTCTCCTGTCACAGCACCAGTCTGGATGGTCCTTTCGAATCTTAGACCTGCTGTTCTGACAAACTTTCCATTTCTGTGACGAGTAAACGAGCACCCAGCAGCACTCCTTCCATGTAGTGAGGTCTTTCCAGCAGCGACATGGCACAGCTCATTTAGCATTTCACCAGACACTCATCATACTTCACACAAAAACATAAATGATGCTGGTGACTCCTGCTCATCTAAACCAAAGGCTCTGAGGAACTGCTCAGATTTCTGGAGCCTCTTAACATTGTGGCTTTTGTTTCCAAATAACCAAAGGCAGCTTTTTCACACTCACCTTGACTTTACCTCTCTGAGCACAGCGGTGGCACTTGAACGGTGCTCTCCCATCTGCGCCGTGTCAGGGCTCACTGCTGAGGTCCTGCTGGGGAGAGGGCAGGTCCCTCCTCAGCACTGCAACCACCTCCCTCCTCCTGTGCTGGACAGAAACACCAATGCCACACTGGATCCAGGCTCCTCTGGCTCCTGGTGACCCCAAGCTGAGGCTGTCCACATGGCCCAGCACACACATGTTTGAGAGACTCTCTGGAAAAACAAGAAGAGTTTGCTGTATTCACCAGGACAAGCCCAAACGACATTTTAAGCAGCTGAGATATTTGCAACCCAGCTCACACAGGTCGACGGACATCTTCAACCCATGTACTTTCTGATTCTGATAGAAAATCTCCCCCTCCTGCTATTTATAAACAGACACGGATACAGGGAGGTCAATACCACCGGGGTTTCAGCTTCAGATTTTTGGTAGCGCAAACATGAATGAGTCAGGAAACAAAGGCTGTAGGAGATGTATGAGAGATGTGTCTGAGGTAAGGGAAAAAGGGGTTGGACGGATATCCAGGGAAACATTCCGAGACATTGGCCCCTGCCCTGGTCTCCCACTGGCTGCCGCTAAGATGAAGAAATACAAGCCACAGAGGAGGAATTTTTCCTAGAGCAGTACAACCCTGATATTGCTGGTGTATGTCTGCAGCTCAGTGTGGTGTGCAGAGGGGACTCAGGCTACCCAAGAGGAAGGGAAAGCTGTCCTGATGGCTCCCTCACAGCTGCAAAAGGCTCTTCCTGGTGCCCCTCTGCGACGTGCCACGCAGAGCTGTGTCCCTCACCTGCAGTGGGACCAAACCAGCAGAGAGGGGTCTGCAGTCCTCAGCTGGGGGCGCTGCAGAAAGCATAGAGCTAGAGAGATGCTGAAATAACAAACACGTTCTGGAGCTGCTAACCTCCGCTGAAGCCATTCCCATCCCCACAGCAGCCAAATTCAAGGAGGTGCAAAAGCAGAATCACACCAGTCGTATTTGTTCACAGGGAGCAGAACTGAAATCCAGGCTCCGAGTTCACGATCAAAGAGTGTTTTTAGAGTGCAAACACTTGTGCCCAGAAAACAGTAGGCTGTTTGAATACCCATCTCTGTGGGAGATCCAATATGCCACTGCAAGAGCTGTTCCTGAATGACAAAAGTAATTCCAGCACTGGAAGAGTCCAACGGGCAATAGCATTACCCCACTGCAACTGATAGAATCCTCAGCACACATATGGTAATTTGTAGTTAATCATGTGAAAGGCATTTCTTAAAGTTGGGATATGCCACACCAGTGTCAGAGAGCTTACAAAGCAGTCACTCCCACCTGGACAAGTTCCTGTGCCCCCCGAGCGAGGGGAACCTGCTTTAGCAGGGGCTGGGGCTGAAGCAGCTCTGCAGGGCCCTTCCCACCCTCACCGTGCTGTCATTCTATGGTTCTTCACCAGCAACAACCTGTTCCCAGCTTAGCATGCTATTTGGTGGTAGTTGTAGCAGTAACTGTTTGGAGGGTGAGGTGCATTGTCTAAAGATTTGATATTTATAGCTGTGGAACAATTCATGAATTGTCACATCCACCTAAAATGATTCGGGGTTATAATTGGAGAAGAGCTTCCACAGGAAAAATTGGTCCATACTGACCCACATAAACAAATGCAGTAAACCACAACAAGCTGCTGGAATCTATTTAAAATGATACTTTGGCAGCACAGCACAAAAATAGTTTACTGGCTGGTTAGTTAACTCGGGGTCCATTTCCTGCCTCTATAGCGATATGCTGGTGAAACAAGCACACGTTGTAGTTTGCTGGTGCAGCAATGGTGTGTGCTACTATTGGGATTCATACCCAACCTAAATGAATCAGGTGAACGCTCACCCATCTCTGCAACTCTGCAGGTCGCAGAGGAACACTCTCCTCTACCCACCTTACAGATAAAAGTGAAGTGCGGTGTCCAACCTAGCTGAAAACTACAGCACGAACAAACAGCCCTCTCTAGCATGTTATTTATACTCTTTATATACTGACTATAGGAAGGACTGTAATTATTTTCACTAGTGACATATGTGTAATTTAATATCACCAGTGAAAAGCAGGACTGGCAGCAGAGCTGGCTGGGATAAACCCCAAGCACTGGTAATTTGTCAAGTTCAGACACAGGAGCTAGGCAGAGCTCTTGCAGCCTCTGCAATGATTACAGCAGCGCTTTCTGCAGGAAAGGAACGAGAACCAAAACTCTGCGTGGGGAAAAAAAGGAGCAGAGAGAAAACAAATACTCCCCCACTCCCCTACTATCAAACTTCTCTTGAATGGATCTGTTTCTGAACCTGACCTTAAAGGAACCAGCTGTGTGTGTAGCATATCCATAGAGAATCACCAGACACCTTACATTTCACATCTCTTCACCTATTCTTGCTCTGCATAATGCTGTCCTTGGGATCTCACACTGCATCAGCTCCTCCTCTGCTCAGAACAAGGTCATAATGCACTGACCTTGGATCCTGCAAACCCCAAATCATCCCATAGCTCACTGCTGAATATTCTTCCCTTGAAGTCTCCAGACTAGGGGAAGGTATCGAGACTGCGTGACTCCTGCTGACCTTTAGAGAAACTTCCCGCACATGGCTGCCTCTTGCACTGAAAATAGTCATTCCCCCACCTGATTTATGTTTCCTGCTGCGAGCACAGCAGACGCATCCCAGACTACTGAAGAAAGGACAAGCCTGAAGAGCACAATAAACTTTCAAGGTATGGCATCCACGGGCTCAGGGCTCCTCTCTGAGCCCGGCAGCAGGGTATGCAGCGTGCCAGCATCCCCGAGTTCTTTTGGAAAGCGAAGGAGACAGTAATCCAGCTGTGCTCTCCATGCATCTCCTACTCTGATTTTACACCTGGGTGAAAAGGAAAGGAATGGATTTGTGAAGGGGTCCCGTGTTGACGTTTTGGAAGCCTCTGCCCTAAACACGTTTAGTGCCTCGTGCAGCGGTGGGGTTGGGATGGAGGGGCAGTGCTGTGGGGCAGTCTGGCACGGGAGAGCTGCAGCGTGAGCCAGGAGAGAGTGGGGAGCAGCAAGAGAGGAGCAGGGTGACGGTAAGTCAGACTGCAAATCAATGACTGTAACTCAGACAACAGCACACAGGTCACCTGCTCCCTGCACCAGCACAGCTGCTGCCTCCTTTCCCAAGCACAGGGGTGGGCGATGCCATCTGCTTCAGCTCTGCCTCGTGGGGCCCTTAAAGGCCAAGCTAACTCCCACTGCTTTGTCAAGCAGCCCTGTGCTTCCCTGAGCAGCGCTGGATCTGGTTTGCCAGGGACACATCTGTATGACGCAAAGTTCAGCGCAGCCCTTGCCAGTAACTGCTGTTCCCATCGCTGCAGCACCCAAATGCTCTGTAAGCCAGGCTGTCTCCATAAAAGCCTTTGAGTTTAAAACACAGACTTCCTCATTAACAAGTTGCCCTTAGTCTCAGGTATTAACAACCCAGGGCAGGTGGATCAGAGCAGTGCTGTGACCCCAGGCCTGAAGGGGCTCTCTATGCTCAGGGACCTCAGGGTGCTGCCAAGAGCTCCCCGAGGCAGCGCCTTTGGAATTGAGCTCTGCAGCCCTGACCCTGGGACAGGACACTTCTTAGACACTGCCTGTGCCGTGTTAACAGAGAAATGTGGCCACTGAACCCAGTGCTCTGTGCCACACGGGCAAGCTGGCTCTGGTGATAAGCCAGCTATCCCAGTGCCAGCCCGTCTCCAGTGAAGAAAATAAGAAGCCCTGTTCATGACTTTACATTCATAAATACTCTCACAATGTCAAGGGATGGGGGGGTGTTCATCAATTCATTAGATCTGCTCCCATGAATTATTTATATGCAGTGCTAAAAATGGTTCTGAAACATTACAAGAATTCAATATCAGTTTTCACAGTGGGATTTCATCATTTTAGCACTGGAGCATAATAGCCTAATGCAATACTAATACGATATGGTGCTAATAGGCTACAATGAGAGTTCTCTCTAATATGCAAATATTTCCATGTTGCATTATTATTTCTTTTAAGTTAATATGATATGGTGATAATATGATGAAATGAATTAGTTTCATATCATTGTTTGCATGAGTTGCGCATATTAAAAGAATATTTCCCCCCCTCCCCTTGAATTCACTTGGAATGAGCTTGAAAATTTACCCTGTAGTTATTCTTATGCTAATGAGGCTGTTTAGTGGGAAGCACTCCCGCTGCTGCTTAGCCAGCTGAAGAGAGAATGGGCACGTGTCACCTCTCCCTGCAACAAGGCTTTCCCTGGCCTGTGTTGAAAGCCTCTGTCCTACACATGTTTGCTTTAACGTTTCCCACTAGGTTAATTTCGTATTTAGGATAAGTGCCCTGGTCAATATTGATCAGGAGCATTGCTACATAAGCAGAGTGTCTCCAGTTCAGCTGCTGCCAAGGGGACAGGCCCCGGGAGCCACGTGCCCTGAGGTGGAGGTGACACAGGGATGGAGGGAGCACAGCGTGGCCGTTCTGCTCCTGGCTCTGGTGCCTGCTGGGGCAGCAAACTCAGAGCCAGGCTCCAGGCTGAAGGGCAGTGCTCTCCTCCCAGTCTTGTGCCATTGCACAGCCTGTGCTGTGCATATGTTGGTGCAGAAAGCCAAACTGTGTGAAGGGTTTCCTCTCTGTCTCACAAAGCAGAACCGATGGGAGGGCCCCTTCGCCTCCTCGCTCAGGCCCACCTGCAGAAAGCAACCTCCAGATGCTTTGGCATCCCATGCTGGACGTGAGCTGCAGGGCAGCCCTTGCCCTGGCCCTCTGCACGTATTTTGCTGCTATCCTAAAATACACGAACTGGAAAGGCTGGAACGGGACTTTACCCAGCCCATTTCAGAGGGACCGCCAAGACTCCTCGTTCTCATTAACAGATGGGCACTGACACACTGGGGTTTCCTGTCTGGGGATGTTGTGGGATTCCCATACAGGATGGCACAGGAGGACAGTCGTAACCTCCATGGTTACCCTCTCCCTGACTCCCCTATTAATTAGGAGAACGTCCCACATGAGGCACTGAGAGCAGTATCCTGACCTGCCTGCACCTCCACTTTAACCCCACCCAGGTCCAGGAACCACCTTCAAATCCCAACAAATCCAGCTTGACTGAATCTCAGTTCAGGCGCTATGACGTTCAATTCACGGGAAGTTACTCGAGGCTATTTGACATGTGGGGCTGACAGCACACACACGACACCGAAAACTCCCCCAAATATTACAGGGGTTTAAAATGTCATCAGGAAAAGGGTCCAAAGTTTTTTTAATTATCAGATTTCCAAAGCTACTCTACATAATTCCCTGGATAATCCAGCCTTAAACTCAGAAGACACTTATGCAGATGACATTTCCTCTCTATTTTGAATGGGGATTATTTTTTAAGAGGATACAGAACCTGGAAATATTTCAATAGGTCTGATATTTAAAGCATACTTAATGGCATTTATGTTTTAATCTTCTTACTGACTCAACTTTAGAGAGCTGCAAGGAATTCAACGGTGAAAAAAATAATGAAACATCAGTTAATGACACAAAATGCACAGGTAACGGGTCAGCTGGTTCAGCAAGAGGATGCAGGCGGGAAGGACTGCCAGGGCAGCCCAGCACAGTGGTAACGGGTCAGGTGGCCCAGCAAGGGGATGCAAGTGGGAAGGACTGCCAGGGCAGCCCAGCACAGTGCACAGGTAACGGGTCAGCTGGCCCAGCAAGGGGATGCAAGCGGGAAGGACTGCCAGGGCAGCCCAGCACAGTGCACAGGTAACGGGTCAGATGGCCCAGCAAGAGGATGCAGGCGGGAAGGACTGCCAGGGCAGTCCAGCACAGTGGTAACGGGTCAGATGGCCCAGCAAGGGGATGCAAGCGGGAAGGACTGCCAGGGCAGCCCAGCACACCACACTTTCTACCATCAAGGAGCAAAGAGTCACATTGCTCATATCATCCCAACACCTTGAAAGGTTTCTGCTGCTTATACAGACTTCAGCTCCACTGTTGGCAACAGGGATCTGAAAGCAATGAGCCAAGGTCGCCAGATTCCTTGTAAATGAGCAGATCAGAGCAGCCTTTGCCAGGCAGAGCCGAGTAAGTCTCGTAACTTTCACTCTACGCTTTCTAGTCTGAGCACAACGGAGTGCAGTCCAAGATCTCTCCAGAGATGACTACTCACATTAAACAAATCTCTCAGCAAACTAAACCAAAAATCCCCAACTCAAAAAGAGCTGTTGTTTTTCTGAGCTGTGGAGTTTCAGAAACAAAGTGTGGTTTTACTGGTGCAAGCTCTGTCCCGCTTGCCTCAGTGCTGCCGAGAGTCGGACACTCGGCTGATGCTCACCTCCCTAAACCTCACACACACTCCTTCTGCTCCTGAAAGAGCCTGCAGGCAGCCCCCTGCTTGTTTTTCTTCTCACACTCTGCCTAACCCCAGGAGCAAGGAGCTACTTTGTTAGGAGTAAAGGTATTAATTAGCAGCGAACCTGTTTAACCCTCATGCTCTTTCATGCAGCTTCCTAATGAATCCCAACCAAGCTCAGGTTGTAACACAACCACTGTTTGCACAGATTAGAGCAGATGCTCGTTCTCTGGGAATCAGGGGCAGTGGTCTAGCCAACACCCCTCTCCCCAGCACTGCTGACGTGGCAGGACTCACGCGTGGCTGCCCATCACAAAGCACAAACCAGAGAAGCCCCACTGTGGACATTTGGTTGTGAGCTTATTTCTGCACCAAACCAACTGCTTTTGCAGAACTTTACTGTGTGGCCCAGCCAAATTGACATGATTACTTTGAGCTGTCAGTGGGAACAAATAGGTCCTGCACGACTTCAGCACAGTGAGCCTGGCCATTATTTCACTCTGAAAAATCAAAGATTTCTGAGTATTACCATTACTGTTGCTCCGCTGCTCGTGGAAAACAATTCCAGCTATCAGGAAATAATTATGAACAAAGCCCAGTTAATTATATAAGACATCTCAGCTGCCCTAATTAAGGATCAGTTCAATACTGTTCAGTTGGCAATTTTTCCTTTCTTTAATTGTGAATAGATTTAGTAGAAGCCTGGCTGATAAACAAATAATGAGACTGGTGGTCCAGAAGGAATCTGATTAATAAAATTATTCAACAATTATTTATTTCCTCTGCTTTATATCGTTCTTCCTTCTGCCTTGTAACAGGAACAGAAGAATAGGGATTGCAGTGATGGGTTTCAGTGCCAGGGTCCCTTCCTGTCACCAATGTCTGACAGTCCTGAGCCTGAAGGTTAAAGCTTTATGCACACAAACGTGATAAAATAGGGGAACAATCTAAAGTCAGGAAAACACCAGGTCCCCAACGCAGCAAAAGGTCACCTGCAGGTAGATCCTGGATCTACACAAGCCTTACAGGCTTTGCTCACCTTGCCTAAACACAACGTTTATGGACTTTGCGCTCAAACTTGAGAAAATGTGCAGGGCTAGAAACAAACCCAGAGACAAGCATCAGCTGTGGTCCCACAGCAGACAGACACACCACTTCCCCAGGAGAATTTATATAGAGCTCGTTGACCTCCAAGTGCAGTGTCCCAGGGCCAGAAACAGAGTCACAACGAAGAAATCAAGACCTACTGGCACGGCCACTGAAATCCTCCGAGCGGTGCCAGGAGGGGAGAGAGCACACAGAGCCCCCACGCAGTGGGATGGCGGGAGAGGGCCCTGGGTTGGGGCATGGGCAGGAAGAGGAAGCTCTGGTTTGCATGTCTGCACCTGAGCCCCAGCAACCTCTTCGCTGCTGCCCCCAGACCAACGATGGATGACTGCAGTTTAAGCAGGAAAACAGCTTCACATATATTTTAAGCTACAGTCTGCTAGCCTCATATTTTAATATGAAACTGAAGCAATTTACTTCCTTTTTAATGGATTACAGAAGGAACTCGAGCATAATGCTTCTACTCTTGTATGATCAATACCTTTAACACACTTATAAATTATTAACATTCTGCTCACAAAATTAACCACCTCTGAAGAGGCATAATTGCTCACTGCAGCCCCAAAGAAACAACACGGACAGGAGTAAAAGGTTTCTTTGCATTTTCTGGAAGTTTCAGCAGCTTGCTAGGAGGAGAGGGAAGCTGCACTGATTATTATTCAATGTACTATATTAATTGCAATTTACTTATTAATTTTTCTTCCTTCTGTGGCACCATAAAGGGACTTGGCATATGACTGTTTAATCAGTCAAAAGCCCATAGCATGAGGACTGTCTCATTACATTCCTCCTAGAAATGACTCTCTTCTCCAGATGGGAAAGCTTTGGGCAAGAGGAAGGGGCTGAGCTGATTTAGGAGTTAGCATAAGTCAATATTATTCAGGAGTGGTGCATGCAACATTACCCAATGTTCTCCGTGCTCACACCACAGTGCTCCTGCTGACGACTCGTCACCAGCGCTGCTGATGAATATGGTAGGGAGGACATACATCTTGCTGCTAATTAATACCATGTGCTGTATTCACTTAGCTGCATTCCGTTAGCTGAACTATCAAATTGGGTAATAATCTTCCAAAATGCGTCTCATTTTTAAAATCTGTGCCTGGTTTTCTGAACAAAGAGGCAATGGAGAGATCTCCAGCCTCTGCCTGGGGACCACCAACTCCCAGTGTAGTTCGGAGTCCGGCTTCATCTCCAGGTGCTATTCTGTGTGTTCTAACAAGCATGAGCTAGGGCGTCTTGTCCAAACCTGACAGGCAGTAGCAAGCTGTACGGCCCGCAAATTGCTGTGGCAGTTTTGCCTACGAGAGGGCAGATGTGCAGCCAGAGAGGGGCTGTGGCTCAGAGCACCGCTGTGTGCCTCAGAGCCTCACGTGACGTGCCAGGCAGTGCCAGAAGGATGACGGTGCTCTCCTTTCTGTCTTGTGTCTCTCTGAGGGCAAAGGCACTAGTGACGGAGAGACTCACACAACATTATCCCCGATTTAATGAAAATGAATGAGCTTGTTAAATATACTCTTATCGAAACAATGGGTGAATTATTTGATCAATTACTTTCAAGGCAAATTTTTTATATCTGTGCTTGGCAGGTCTGCAATAACATGGCTCAGTGCTGGTGAAAACAAATACTGTATCTTGCTTGGTCTTTTGCACTGCTACCCCAGGGCAGAGCACACCCACATGGCTGCTGGCAGTTGAGATCTGTTTCAGCCTCCGTGAGGATGTTAATAGCTTTGCTGCAGCTACCCTGATTTAATGGAGACTTCTGAGGTGTGAAGCACAAACTTTCAGGGCTGAAACTGATCCTTCCCCTCCAGACCATGCCCACAACCATGGGAGAAGCGTTCAGGACAGATACACTGACTTGGGTTGGCTTTTTTCCTTCTGTTGCAGTGGGACCTTTTGATTAGAAGTACTAGAAAGGTTTGAAACGAGGAGACCACAAAAACACTCCCAGATTTTTCCATTACCTGCTACAAGTCAACCTTAAAGAGAGACTCTTTGTTTACCTCTCAAAGATCCCTTGAGCTTCCCCTTGTTTCCATTGTGCCGGTGCTGGGAAGCCTTTGACCAATAACATTTCAGAGTGTTCTCTGGCTCCTTGGAATCATTCCCTTAAAAAGCATGAATGTATATCCAAAAACAAACGCTGGATTTCAGCAACCTCTTGTGTAGCCTAGTAAAATAGCAGGAATAACAACATATAATTAACTAGATTGACTTCTCCAACTCAAATATGTTAACAACCTTCATCATTACGGATTTCAATAGATGTTAATACATTATTATAGCGTGCAAACTTGGGCATTTCTTTTTTCCAAGTCTAGATGCAGAATAAATAGTTGCCAGCACAGCCAGAAAGCCCAGGCAGACTTACAAGCAAGAAGCTCCATCACTTGTGTGAACGCCAAGAAAGTAGCTGTCTTTATACAATTAAAGTTCAAGGTTGCATCTGTAATGGGGTTTTCAGCTGTACTGGAAAGTAGATTTAAATTGTTACTCACCCCTCACCTTGTTAGAGATTCACGGCGTCGACTATGTAAAGCAGGACAGGCTGAAAGGGTTGTAATACATTTACTGGAGGAAAAGAGTCTTGCAGCTAGAGAGAGTATTGTGCAGGGAAACTACAGGGGTTTGGGAAAGCTGCTTTTTGTGAGAGGTGCATTTCTATTAACACCATCTGAATTACTTTTAAGAGAGGATTCTTTGAAGAGGTAGTTGTGGCCCTTTACCAGCTCCATGAAGGGTTTGTTTTCTGTCCAGCCAAGAAATTAAGCAGAGAGATGAACTTTTAGACCTGGTTAACCATGAAATGGGTCCTCATGTTCTGATCCAGCCCAGGTAAGGATACGGGAAAGGATTTTCCTTCAGTAATCCAGATAGTTTAAAACAAAAACCCAAAACAAAACAAAGAAAATAAGGTATGATTACCAACTGGTGTTCTCTGCAACAGCCTCTGGATCCAGAACGGCAGCAAATCCTTCCAGGCATCTTTGGGAGCTCCGGGGGAACAGCGATGTGGTTGGAGTTGGTTTTGCTTTGCTTACTGGGTCTTTCTCCCTCTGTTCATCAAATAGAAGATGATGTGGGAGCTCCAAGTGAACTGAGTGGTCAAGATCCTGCTCTGTTTCCAGACTTACAGTAAAGGAGACAGAGAAGAGGAAACGCAGGGGGAAAAGGGAAATGCCAGCAGGTCAGCAGAGTCACTTAGAGTGCCAGAAAGAACAAGAAAGAAGAAAGAGGATGTTGAGTGGGTAATATTAATTTACTATTAATTATTAAGCAACAGCATCATGTGCAAATGTTTGCAATGTGTTTGCTCTCGAGTACCTGGCAAAGCCACGTTTCCCATTACAGAATGATGCCAGGGCATCACCCCACGATGCAGCCGCCGTCCTCTCTGGCTCTTTTCACTGTGGCAGCTCTGCAGATTCCGCTGTCCCAGCCTTCACTGCCAGGAGAGCCTGAAATGGCATCCCTTGTAATTTGCAAAATGCTATCTTGAAAGTACATTTGACCCTACTCCACTCTTCTCATTTAGAGGATGTGAAAAGGAACAGAGACATTTAAATCTCCTACAGGGCTCTTGTCGCAGCCTTTTCAACAAAGTCAAGACCGAAACCCCTGCTACGCCCGTGTACGTTTTACACTGTGCCCCTCACGTGGCTTTGGAGCACTTCCAAAGCTCTTGACTACTTCGTGACCACATGGCTTGGTAAGCCTCCTGGATGCTTATCTTTTGAAAACAAGAGGTCAAACCTGGAAGAGTCACTTCTTCCTAAAGAACCTTGTGTCTCGCACATCCCAGACCGGCCACAGCCTGACAGATGGGAGCTCACCGACGAACCCTGGGAGCTGTAAGCACATGAGCCTCGTACAATGCTGTCACTGCAAAGCAATGCTTGGCTGCAACCCTTATTGACCTATGAATTTCGCCACAAAGAACAGTTGTTTGGCTTTTATACACACATGTATATATATATATCTGATGAGGCTACAGGTTCTTGAATTCATGAATTGTAAACTATATTAAATACACTGAAAACTGACTGATGATGAGCACTGCTTTTCTTGGCTAATTTCTCTTCTAAACCATGATATGAAAATTCCAGCTAATGGGCTCGTGACAAGACTAAACAGGGGTAATAGCAGGCTTAATCAAGAAAACAAATGGGATTCATTAAAAGCTGGCACTCGACGGATAATCTTTGGAGAGTTCTCACCTCCATCTACATGTCCCCATCCAAAAAGAAAAGAAAAATAAAAATTCAGGAACCTTCAGCTGTTTTTATCTCAGGCTGTTGAGACAACTCAGGGGAAATCTGTAATGGAAAAATATTAGACAGAGTTAACTTCGGACTCCCGGCTCCATGCTTTAGAAGATGTATCCCCTGTCAAATGATTTTTCCACTCTTTATCACAGTGTCCATGGTAAAACATTCACTGGAATTTTACTCTAACAGTTGAGAAGACAAAGTAGCTGTAGTTTTCACATCTACCTGTTACAGGTAGCTCAAGGTGACGTTGCAGTACTACAAGTACTTCATGGCAAATACTGCTAAGGAAGGACACAGCCACATCTTCACATCTGTATGGATTACATACAAAGTCTACTCAGGCTATTTATTTATGCATGGGCTGAGTACAGTGGCTTGTACACACAGCTGCCCTGCACTGTGCACTCACACAGGCAGAAAGGCCAGGACTGGAAGCCAAGTGCTATGCAAGGTTTCAGAAGCACGCTGTCTACAAGGAATGAAGCCGACTTCCTAAACACAAACATTCTCACAATTCAGTTTCAGTTCTGCAGTTCAGCCTCCCACAAAAAGGAAGAAAGCTTAGAACTTGATTATCACTCTCCTCCAACAGCTATTAGCTGGTTAAAATATGCACAGAACTACCAGACAAGCAGATAACTCCCCCAGATCAGTAACTAAATATTGCTTCAGCCAATGTCACGACCAACACAAGTGGTAAAACAACTTTGGAATTGCAAGAGGTGCACGTCCAGACTTTGAATTGAAGAGCAAGACAAAAATATATGTAATGTTTAAGTATGGATTTTTATTCACTCCTCATAAAACCATGTGTCATCTACTGTCCCTGAGACCTGTGTCATCCCCCTGGTCTCTCTAGGTCTCTGAAGACCTCACTGATCCCAGCAGAAAGGCCTTTGATATTTTTAGTATGTTGGGATCAGGTATTTTGAGTATATTCAATCTGTTCTGTAATTTCCCCTCCTTGCAAAGACACTTTTGCTGCTTTGCCATCGTCTCAAGCAGTGCCACTAAGAGCCGGGATCATCTGCCTTCTCCTCCCCGCGCTCGCACAGAACCTGTCTCCCGCTTTATTTGCTCTCATTCACTTCACTAATGCTTTGTTCTGCAGAAGCTTATTTACTCTCACTACCACCTCCTAATTACTTGAGGGAAGTCATATTGTTTTCTCATTACTGTTCTTCCAGCTCCTTTCTGAGAAAGGCATATTTTCTGTTAAAGTGTCCAAATACTGTTCAGGCGGCTGCACTCTGCAGCGTGTGGCCTTACACTGTGTCTAAATTTGCTAAGGCAATTTGGGCATTATCTGATTGCTAATTAATGTCCTATAATAATTCTGACCTTTAAAAACTGTCTTCTAGCACTGCTGTTTCAGAGGCCTGCTGTGCATATGCTCGCTTTTTTTGTGTGTGCGATGTTTCCACCTACGACTTCTGCTGTCAGAGCAGTCCCAGCTCACTTAAGCGTTGCCGACGGAGGTGGGAAACAGCCCCGGCTAGCATTTTGAAGTTCGGTTTGAGATTTGGTTCGATGGTTTTGGCTTTTTGGTTTGTTTTTTTTCCCCTCTGTTTGCTTTAAAGGCTTGATTATTTCAGTTACTCTTGCAGAGAAGCTCTTGCAGGAGTGGTTTGCAGTATCAGAGCACGCTGCAAGCTGGCTCCTCAGCAAACCACGTACACAAGTGAGTCCTTCCCCTTGAAGTCAGTGGGTCCACACACAAATGGATCAAGGAGCAGCAGAGAGACTGTGCTGGAGTTTTTTTGGTGCACAAGAACCAGTATTAACGTGCCCACCTTTCAGGATTGGCCTTGATGCACAATTTCAGGAGACATCTATGAGACACACAGTTCTCCATCTCCAAGAGGCCACCCTTCTGCTGCACGTCACCACACTGAGGTCTTTCCAAACAACAGAACAGCTGGAGCCAATGTTTTCACATTGAAAAAAAGAAATGAGGAAGACAGGTACAAGGGATGAGGATATCACAGAATCCCACAAGGAGGGACTGGGAAGGGCCCTGCAGAGCTCATCCAGCCCAGCCTCCTGCTAAAGCAGGTTCCCCTTGATCAGGGGGCACAGGAACGTGTCCAGGAGGGTTTGCAGTATCTGTAGGGGCAAAAGATTGCTTAAGAAAAAACCTGTGACCAGATATCATCTCAGTGATATATATGCATCCCAAGTTTCATATGCATTTACGTTGCCAAGGTCACAAACTTGGAAAGAGATGCAAACTTTGTTTGTTATAAAAATAATAGCAGAGATTTCTATTCTTTTTTAAGACCTCCAAAAGCACAGTGAGGATTTTCTCCTAGTCCTGCAAAGCTATCCTTTATGAACTCAGCATCAGCAGTTTCCTGTTATGCAGGTTCAAAACCAGAGGGGATTTTCAAGGGTTTTCCCTGTCACACCAACATCATTCAGTGAATCATCTGACGCATGTTTTGCAGCTGTCAGATATCTGTACCTATATGGCACAGCAGAAAACAGAAAAAAGCTGCCCATAAGAGAGCAGCTACAACTGCACTCACCTGAAAAGGGAGAGGGCATATAAGCAAAAACAGGAACATTCCAAAACGTGCCACTGGAAAAGACAGCAAAGGACGTGGACCCTTTCTGTAGTTTCACTATGGATGGCAACACATCATCAAAGCTTAAGGAACAAAGATGCTCCCTTTTCACTCCCAGGATATTTCTATGGTTTTGCTACTGGTCATGAACACAGACGGAGAACATGACACACCTGGCACACATCAAACACTACCTGGACAGCTTTCACAGCTTTGGGCTTTTGTAAAGGCTCTCTTCAAAACTCCTCACTATAGATGCAACGTGCCCCCATCAGGTAAAGCCAATAAACCTCAGCATCAACAGGTAAAGCCAATAAACCTCAGCATCGACATATTGCGTAGGGAAACAGAAAAATCTCATCACAGAAACATCAAGGTAGGAAATGTGGTGCTGACAAAAAGAGCTTAGGTTGAGCAAAACTACCTTGGCCTGGTTCTGTTAGATACACAAGAGGTGTTTCATCCTGTTAGAGCAATGCATAGTGCAGCATACTCGAGAGGATGAGTAGAGAGCAGTGAGTGTAGCGCTTACCCACAGAATGGGATGGAAACTGTGTTCATCAGACACTGGTGGCTGTTCGCTGGCTGTGGGAGACAAAGGAAACAAACAAGAGAAACCTAAACAATAGAAAAGGCAAAGCCAGACTCATCCATCTGAGAAACACCATGAAATGGTAAAAAGGATGCTCTCCCACTATGTGCTGCAGTAGCCAGTAAAAACTCCCTGTCATAAAACCTGCCCCTTTATTCGATTCCCAGTTTCGCTGATTGGTGCTTCCAATGTTCCCATTTTAACCAATTTGCACTACACAGGCATGTGGACAGTTGTGAGCCCTTGCTAGTGCTCACAGAGCAGTGCCAGGACCATCAGCCATGTGAAGGGACCACTGCCAAGTAGGAATGATGGGGAGTGCACCCTGCTTGCAGGAGTTCCCCGTCTACGGTACAGAAGGGAGAGCTTGCACAGCTCAGTGAGATCACTGACCAGAAGAGAGATCCAGGCCAAAGTCTGCAGCAAGGGCTGATCCCAATTGCTGCTGCTGCTTCTCCATCCTGCAAACAGATTACAGATGGGTATGTTAGTAACAAACACCAAGACTAATTTGGAGGATGAATGCTGGTCTCAGAAGCATGAAGAGACATTCTTCCTTGCTGCTTTGGAGAGAGGTGGGATGTGGCATAGCCCCAACCCTGCAGCCCCTGTGAGCGACTCTGATCTCCCCTGTAGCCCTCTCTCCCACCTCCACAAACTGCTGCAGTTACAAATAATTGCAGCTATCAAACAAACACTTAACATCTAACTGTGTTGCATCAGTTCCAAATACAAGGCTTCAGTATGACAACAAAAAGTTCACTACTTGCATACGAATCTGAGTGTGTCTCTGCAGAGCCTTGGTCTGCGGGCAGGAGCCTGCCCAATACCACCAAGACTAAAGCTGCTGCGTTCAATACCGGGGGGGCTGGGGGGGATCACACAGTGAAGTGCTTAGCCACATTTTTGTCAGAGTAGGGCAATGGCAGAGTGCTGAAGCCTGAAGTGGACTGTAGCCAATGTGCTGTTATCCCTAAGGCAGAGGCAGTTCTGTGCCTGTGCAGCCATCAGTCCCCTCTGTGCGCCCATCAGCAGCAGCTGCCTCTTGGCCCTGCTGTTGGTTGTCCTTCAGGTGCCCAGGGCAGACCTTGAGCTCCTCTGCCAGACTCTTCTCCAGCAAAGCTCTCATGAATTATTACTTTCCTCTGCCTCAGTTTTCTACCTTCGGATCACTTGTTAGCTTAAATACAATGCGTCCCAGGGCTCTCTGTCTCGAGCGGAGGGCGGCTGGAAGGAAGCAGACTCCTGCCAAAGCTCCCCTGGTTTCCCTGTCAGTAGCTGGGGTGGGAGGGTGAAGATGGGGAAAGAGATGAAGCTGTCCTTTGGCATTTTGTATCCAAGCCTTACTGTGATAACCTTTGCAGATAATTTTCCCAGCAGGTGTTGGATATTCCTTGTGAGCATTTTAACAGTGAAACATCATTAAGTGTTCCTGACAAAAGCAATTTGTTACAAAAGTTTTTGGAGGGGTGGAACCAAGACAAATTAGTCTCAGGATTTTAGACACAAAGACAGCATGTTCTTTTTTGTGCTAATCCTATTACTGTGGATATCCTTTCTAGCATATTTGAAAGCAGCCTCACTTGTGCTGAACTTACTGTCATACACTCAAGACGCCCTTTCTCCAACTTCTAGAGAGAGGGAACTGCAAACAATTACTACTAAAAACATTTCAAGGTCTTTGCAACCCTTCCTGCCTGTTTCAAAAGATACTTTTCCAGCAAAGTTTTATCAGCTTTTCCCCCAGGTTTTTAAAAGCAGTTCACTTCAGAAAGCAGAATTAATTCCACCCTTCCACAAGCGGTAGCATCATGAAAAGCAAATAAGGTTTCCTTGTTTTACTCTTCTACTCGTTGACCTCAGAAGGCTGCAGGCTCAAAAATGTTGAGGGGCTGTGTTGTTGTTCGGTGGTTTGGTGTTTGTTGTTGGTTTGGAGGTGGGTTTTTTTACAAAACAAGGAGTGTCATTGAAGAGGCAAACTTGCACACATGTGCAGGCTCTGAGCCGCTCCCAGAGCAAAGCGGTGGCCCCGTGCCCACGCTCCGCACGGCACTCTGCCATGTGAGCATGTTTCTCTCAGCCATTACCAGCAGGAGAGGCCAAGCTCACCTTTGCAGAGGACAAACATGTGCTCTGATAGAGCACGTGCAGAGCTCTGCACCTTTAGGGGAGAAAGGCTCAGCCTTGCTTCACACCTGCCCTTCACACTCAGTTTTGCCACCCGGCTTTGCTTTCCCGGCCCTCCTCTTTCTCTCGCACTGATGCTTTCTCATTGCCCCCTTCCCACTCCTCCTCTCCCAGGGAGGTCAGGCCAGCATCCCACTGCTGTGTCCGTGCCTTACTTTGCCCCTGCTGCCCTGAATCGAGCAGGGGCTGTGCCGAGGAGCAAAGCCGTGCCTCGGCCGGTCCAGCCCAACGCATGATCAGCTCTTGCCGACTTGTCCCCTCCCTGATGCCAGGCAAGCCTGGCAGCATCCCTGCAAGGCTGTGGAGCTCCTGAGATGCCATTCTGCAGTGTTTTGTTTTGGTTTATAATGGCTCCATTTCACACTCCAATGCAGCTGACTTAACCTACTGTATTTCACTTTTCTTAATTGGATTTTGCTCATTATTGTGGCACGCCTCGGAAAGCCGGAGCGGCACAGCGCGGAGCCTCTGCTGCCTCTGCTCGGGCAGCCCCGGGGCTGGGCGTGGGGTCTTCAGCCCTGGATGATGTTTTACCAAGGCAGGAGCTGTGGAACCAGGAGCTGAGTGACACTGGTGTCCACTCAGCTGCAGCCTGTCATCCCCACCGCTCCCAGCCTCGGCCGGTGGGCTCACTGCCCTGCTCCTGCCCTCCGCACAGCCTCTCCTGCCTTCTCTCCCCCCTTGCTCTGAATATCAGGGAGTATTTTTTAGAGGAGTGAATTATCTGATAGCTATCTCTGACTCCAAGGCCTGTAGGTGCAATATCCAGCTGCTGAAGCCCCTGGACCTGTAGGAATTTATAGCAGCAGATTGACAGGGAGGTTTTTTTCTGCAGGTTGTTTATATTATTGTAAGCTGCTTAGGAGGAAAGCTTTAACAGAACACTAGATAAAAAGAAAATGGGTTTCAAACCTTCAGTAATTCCTTTTTTTTTTTTTTCCCCTCAACTTGTTCTTGAACAAAAAACCCCTGAGCCCTGGGAAGGCACCTGAAGGCACCTGCACAAGGAACCAGCACAGAATGCGGCAGAATGCGGTGGGCAAAATGTCCCCTGCTCTGCTTTTGGCAACAAAAGACCGACTGAAAACCCGGGGGAAGAGTGGGACATGGGCAGAGAGGTCAGATAACGAATGCTGGCACTCAGGAATGTGAATAAATAAATGGTCTTTGCTTTTTCTACCAGTAGGATTCCATATCCTGCAGTATCATGTATCTTAATAGCTATTGATTTTTTCTATATTCTGCCCACAGCTAGAGAGAAATTTCATTCAAACCAAAACTCACAAACGTGCTGGCAGTTACCATGGGTGAAGGGAAGACAAAGGGCTGTGAAACAGAATATTAAACAGAATATTCCCTTTGGTGTTATGCTGAGGTCCATTCAGCAAAGACAGACGTTCAGGAACCCCAATGAAAACTACTCCACTTAAGGATGTAAATAGAACCGTTGTCTCTCATCTACAGTAACTCTGAACTGATGCCCTTTTAGGGGGACAATTGTTTGTCTTCCAGTCGCTTAATACATCATCATCTGCACCAAAGGCTTGTCCTGTTGGGAGAAGGGCAGCACAAGGAACAAGAAGCACAAGATCTCCCAGGTGATGCCGAACGGCAGCACGTGCTGACGCCTTCCACGGCCGTCCCAAGCAGACGAGGGGGTCAGGCACCACGGAAACTGACTCTCTGCCTGCCTGTCCAGGATGTGCAGTGTGAGCGTGGGGCTGCTCTCAGGAGCATTGCTTGGATCAGGATCATTGCTTGGGATTTATGGCAGCCCAAAGGAAATGAAACCTTCATATGGCAGGGAAATGAGGATCACGCGGTGACCGAGTCTGGGTCGTTGGATGACACAGAGAAGAAAGCGACAGGAATCAACAGCCCCACTCCTGCACAAGTGCTGAGCGCAGGGAAAGGGCAATTTGCTTCTGCACCACTGCTGCCCAATAGGGACAGACCAGGCAGGTTTCCTTTTAAGTGTCTGCCATCAGCCTGGAGGACAAAGGTTTTTTTGCAGGCAGGGAGAAGGCATCAGTTGGCCCAAGTCACAGCAGGAAGTTTTCCTGCAAAACGCTGAATTTAGGACCAGTATTTGCATTTCTCATAACTAAAGGAAACAGTAAGAGGGAGAGAGAACAGCCGGCAGCTTCCTTGTGAGGGAACTACAAACACAGAAGTGAAAGGGCATCTGGGTTCTTGAGCAAAACATGGCATAAACCTGACAATTCTCAAATGGTAAAAATAACTCAAAGCAAATTCACAACTCATGGCAAATTGAGCAGCAGCAATTCAGAGTGCACTCAATAAAAGAGTACGTCTCTTCAGTACAGTCTCTAATAATTCAGCCTATTGCTGTATAATAGCAGCTTATTTCCTTGTTGGCAACATGCTTGGTTACTGTACATAATTAAGATTAACTAATCAAGCTCTTAGTCATCCTTCTAGGGGGGAGAGACAGGTATGAGAGAGATTTTAGTGCCATCCTGTTAATCCAGGTAATAGGGATAAGTGCTAAAATGACCCGTAATGTGGAGCCAGCAGTGACCACTCTTTGTCCCTGTGCACCAGGCAGCTGAGCATGTAATCACAGTGGCCTTTGGGGTACCACAGTGCTGTGCTGCAGAAGGGAACGCTGAGAAACAGTGGAGAAGCAGAAGTAAGGGAAGAGACATGAGAGGCAACGGGAGCACAAACCAAACCAGATGCTGGAAAAGAAGGAAGACAGAGAGAAGTTCAGGCTGGAAAGGGAAAGCTATTAAAAACTCAGGAGAACACAAAGCTTCTGGTCCTGCTACTCTGCCTTGCTCAGATGGAGAATTGGAGGTTATTTACAGGGTTAAAGCCTGTTTTCCATGTAGAGACACAAGCAGGCAAAGCTCAAGAAAAAGGAACTCATCTTGTGATGCTGAAGCTCTGGGCAACAGCAGCCCACAAACACAGAATTGAGGGTTGGGATTATAGTCCCAGCAGCATATTGGCTACTGCTCCATGCTGTAGCCAGGGACAGTTGGGTAAAACACAAGCAGCTGTGTGTTGGCAGTTCACACTGAAAGTTTTGATCTCTGTAGAGAAAGTAGTAAACCTCAAAGAATCATTGATCTCTATCATACTGTCACCCATGCACTTGGGCTCCATCCATCAGTCTGGCTGTCAGTGCTTGTGAAAGGATGAGAGTTCTTCGAAGCAATGGCACAAAATGCAATTGCTGCTTCTGAGCAGGTGCGAGGTGGATGGGTTTTGTCCTGGGATGAGTGTCTCTGCAGGCCCTCCCAGAACCCCTGATCAAACAGGAGGCAGCAGGGGAATCACTGGCTGTTTTCCCTGGCTTTGTCCTACGCCGTGTGTGAGGGAACAAACTTTTGACACCTGTATGGGTACAGATGGCTCCCTGCTTTCTTCAGCAGCAGCCCCTAACAAGCACCTGAAAATAGACTCTGACCTCTTGATTGCACACGGCCAACTTGCCTGCTCTTTCAGCTCTTTCAGCTGACGTGGAGTTTTCCCAGGCAATCCTTAAACATAAAATAGGAGTGACTTTAGAAGAAAATGGGTTCATTGGGTCAGTGGCAGCGTAATTCTGGAAGGGATATGAAAGTAAGGAAGTAATGATAATGCAGGAATGGAAGGGCTGATATAATTTGCCACGGCTGTGTCAAGGTAAGAAACTGTAAATAAAACTTGCCGTCTGTCTGGAACATAATGAGTTCCCTACCTTTTAACAGGGCCTGCCACATAAATTAAAAGAAAACACATACTGCCTTTATTCTCTTGCAGATAGCATCTATTTATTAAGGTATAAGAAGCAGTGACAGAGAATACTCCTTCTGCACAACAATACCTGCATTAACACCGAAGTCCCAGCCACTGCCCAGAGATGAAGAAAGAAGGGGGAATGACACAGGCATGGAAATAAAGTGATCTGAAATTGCCAATGACAGTAAAATAGGAAGAGTAATGGGCAATAAAGGCTTGTCCCTGCCCTCCTCATAGCCTTTCTTGTGCTGGAAGTACCAGTGATTTTTAGGGAGGGAGAGGATATCTGAAGGCAATTATTGTTTCTGTGAAAGGGGTATCACTATTAGTGTTTAACTGCAACCACTGCTTTTATAACTATTTAGTGCCTCTGTAAAGAGACTGTCTTTGCTGCTCTGAAATTTGAGAGTGGACTTGCAAGGGCAGAAAGTCCAAAGAGGGAAAGGGAGTAGCAGTGTAAAAAGAACAATGTGGCTGTGACACCCAGTGAAAATGCCAAAAGGGACTGGGCTGAACGAGCCCACCGATGGGCACACGACAGCTGAGTTTCTGCAACATGCAGTAATTAGACAATGCTTCCTATAAAACCCCACTGCAGACATCCTTTACCCAGCTGGTGACTCAAATGTATGGCACAAAGCTTCTGCGAATGCAGATATCACTGAAAGCAAGCAAAGGAAAAGAAACTACACCTGATTTTTGCCTACACGACAGGCCCCTGCATAATTACTTCTCATTCCCTGAAAGCTCACAACAGGCAGGGCCCCTATGTCAACTGACTAACCAAGGCCTCCATGCACTACACACTAAAATGCTTCTATTTTTAATCCAGAGAACAAAATGGGAACTATGGTAACAGAGACAGGCCTGGTGAAGTCCATCAAAGCCTGAGGAGGTAACTCAGCCTACCTCTGCCTAGAGCCCTCGACCTCCCTGCTGGGGCTCCCAGCTAGAGGGGATGCTGCACCTCAGGGTGTAAGGAACTCTTACCCAAGCAGAACCCACTGCACAGCCAGTACTGATTTTCACCTATGCTGTGCTTGGTCTCCAGGTTTGAAGGCATATCCAGCCCTCATTTCAGGATATGACTCCTATGAGCTGTGTATCACTTCATACGTTATTCAGAAACTGCATAATCCACAGCACTGGGATTTTGGTTGGTAATTTTAGCTCAAGCTGCTGCAATTACCTTAATCCGTGTTTATCCGACACACGCCTGGAAATTACACCACTGCTGGAACGTGTGGCTTTGTGTCAAACACAGAGAGCACTTCTCAATTTACTGCTTTTATGGAGAAAGTTTTGCAGATTGCCTTTCTCCTGAAACAACACAGAGGAACATTTAAGAACCAGTCCAGGCAACCTGCGTCCCCAGCGCTTTCCTTCTCCCCGCAGGAAGCACAGCAATTGCTGTAACACACTCAAAGGCAATTTACTGTGACACGACTTAAAAAACAAACCTCATTTTTACAGCACACAGGGCTTTTTTTTGCCACGTGGTAGAATTCATGTGTCTGTGACAGCCCAGAGAACAGCGTACAAAACACCACGTGGATTTAAAGCGACCAAAGGCAGGCGCTAGCTTGTAACCGTCGTTCCTTTTGCTGCGGAACCCAAATCCTTTCCTTTTGAGGGCTGGGCTGGGGTGTCTGTGAGCCTTAAGAAAGAAATGAGATCTAGAAAACAGTAATTAGACCTGTTAGAAAGAAATTTGGCTCGAGGCATCTGAATTTTGAATTAGCTCTGTAAAAACCCTTCAAAATAGGCTCCTTTTTGGTATCAGCATGAGCACATGTTCTAAATGTAACAGACTGATACACACAACTTCCAGCACAAAACTAGCATCACATCTTGGAAGACTCATATATGTGACAGACTCTGAAATGAAAGTAAAAAGAAAAAGCAAACTTATTTTAGGGTAGCAAACAATCTTGAGTACTGGTTTTGCCACACACATTTGCTGATTAGACACAGCTCTGGGATTTTAAGCGCTAGTGTTGGAGAATGGAAGCAATGGGCCAGGTACAATCTGAATCCTGCTTCAAATGATTCCAGAACCTATTCTCTAGTATGTCAGGCCACTAATACACTAAGAGATGTCTTTATCAGAGCAGCAGAGAGATCAGCCTTAGGTCAGGTTTTTTTCTCTACAATTTTCACAGAACTAGCTTTGTTTTAGGGACTTGAACAGGAGCAGAAACTCCTTTGGTGCTGAGGTGAGGGAGCCCTGGCCCAGGCTGCCCAGGGAGGATGTGGAGGCTCCTTCTCAGGAGGTTTCCAAACCCGCCAGGACACGTTCCTGTGCCCCCTGAGCCAGGGGAACCTGCTTTGCAGGGGCTGGAGCAGCTCTGCAGGGCCCTTCCCATCCCCACCATTCTGCAGGTGACAGTGTCCTGTTAATTCTGGACCTCAGAGGACTTTTAAAAACACCATGGAAACTGAACATATGGGTTAATTGCAGAAAGTATAGGTATCATCACTTACCTCTGAAGAAAACCAGTCACTGTTGCAGAGCAGGCTTGTAAGTAGAACTGAAAGGAGGGGTGGCTGTCTGCCATTGGTTGCGAGCTATTCCGCACTCCTGTGTCAGCAGGGCTTCTGTTCTGCCCCTACAACAAACAGGGCCAGGTGAAACCCTGTCACAGATGTCAGGCTTAGCCTATGTGAAGTGTTGTTTGACAGTTCTCAGATGGGTTTGTTAAAGTCCCTGTCCTGCCTCATGCCTCGCACATGCTGCTGGTGAGTGCTCCCGCAGCGCTGGGGCCACGTCGGCAGCGCTTGGCCAGGCAGCACGGCTGGCAGCCTGAGAGAGGCACTCACATACAAGCTCTCACACACATCTGGCTGCTACTGCGATGGCAGAGGTTCAGTGCCTTGCAGAGGCCCTGTGCTACACCACAATCACATCTGCACACCCTAGGTGGGAGGGCTGGATTCTCCATACCCGTGCCTGTAAGGGTGGATGGGGATGTTTTACAAAACTAACTTCCAGAGCCCTACCAGGTTTTACATGCTGCTCCTTGCCTACACGGCTTTGTTATCTTGTTGTATGCTTCCCACCTTTCACACGTTTTAAAATGATACAGTAGTATATCAATTATAATTGAGTTGTTTCTGTCTGCCTGATGTGTGGTGTGTGAGAGTCAAAGCAGAGGCTTGTGGGCTGTGGAGAGGTAATTTAAAAGCATAATGGCTGCTGCTGCTTGTGGCACCGAGTTTGTTTTCTTTTCCCTTTTTATATTTGTCGTACAGATTTTACTGTGTGTTTTTCTCCTCTGGAAGCATTTCAGGAGACATTATATCCTATCACCTTCTCTTGTAAAAGGTCATTAGTCACGCAAATTGCTGTTTAAGTTGAACTTTAAATCCTATGGATTTTCTGTTTCAGTCTGTAAGAAATGAGACTGAAAGGGGAAATGAGAACCACTCTTTGTCCAAGACCAAAGCAAATTGTGAGGGACACCACAATGTCTGCCCAGCTGGAAGGATGCTCAGACACGTGGGGTCAGGGAAAAGCCTCCATCACAGCTCTGCTGCTGCTGCACCGCCCTCCACATCTAACCTTTGACAGGCTCCAGGGTCTCCTCAAAGGCTACTTTAACACTAACATGCACACACAAACGTTTTGTAAAATGAAGGTTGAGATCTAGAGCTTAAAAGGACGTACCAAGCCTACAAGAATGCTGCAGAGGTCTCCCATTGTGCACTGCTGCCTTGATAAGTCAGTCAACACAGTTAATGACATTTGGGTTTTAGAAACCGAACGGTACTCACGTAGTTTTCAGCTGTTACAATCTCTTGTAAGAAGATTCTTTCCTGCTTTCCTGAGTAGCATCTACAGGCACAGACCTGAAATGCAGAGAAGTCAAGAGACACTATTTTCATCACTATTATAACAGAAAAACAATTCACACACATGCTTTACCAACAGATGTTTCAAATGACAGATTTGGGGGCTGAACAGTCCTTTCACGTTTCCCTTTCTCCTTCACTTGAGCAAGTGTGCGCTGAGCAGTGGGGAGGGAAGGAGCAGGGTTGTGAGGATGCTGCCCGTGGGTCACTCAGCACAGCAGGGCACTGCTGGTAGCCAGGGCCATCCCTCACACACAGGTATGACACTGCAACGTTACCCTCCATCTGCAGAGCTCTGCTTCTTCCAGACTCACACTTTGGCATGCCAGTTCCCCACCTCTGGCAGCTCACTGCAGAGCAAGGCCGTTTTTTGTGGCCAGAACCCTCTGTTTCATTCAGAGATTTGTTTCACGTCGTGTCACTTGTGTACAAGATGTTATAAAAATGTGTGGTGTGAAATTAATGTACAAGCCGTAAATAGAACGATTTAGTTGCTGTTTTATCAGATCTTAATTGCAAAGTTGACCTGGTCCCAAAGAAAAGGCCAGCTGTGTCTAACCATCCCAGGGACGGACCAGAGCACACCGAATAAAGGAAATGGAAAGCAACGCCAAAAGGTTTGAAGATGTAAAATGACACAACGCTCAATGAACACTTGCCAACATCATCTCTAATTACTGCAGTGATTAAGTAGTAAAGAATTCCATCCCAAGGGGATGGTAGTTCTGAAGGAAATACGGTGCCATGTGTTACAGAACCTTTTCTTGCAAATCATTATGGAAATGCTGCTTTCTGTGGTCCTCCTAACCAAGTCCTTCTCTGCAAAAGCCATACTTCATTGGTGAAGTGCAGAGGGAGTGTAGCTTGCCTGCTTCTGAAGATTTACGTCTTTATTGCCAGATATTCAACTTGCCTCTTTAAAAAAAAACCCCTTTTATGTCGCTAAAGAAGCACAGAAAGCATTGTGTATTTGCATACTGTAAGGGGTCCTCTCATCCTCACTGAAGAACAAACAGAGAATAGGGGAGGGCTAGATAAAAGCACTGAGACCTTACCACAGCATGGCAATGGCCTAACAAACAGCCAGAGAAACTGCAATTAATGCAAGGCCGGTTTAAAGCCCCAGTCCTGGGGGACACCCCAAAGACCTCATTTAGAAGTACTTCCGTTTCTTTTCTCTCATAACCACAAGATTAAGATTTTTCCAGCTTAAACCCCCCCCCCCAAAGCACAACACCACCACCACAAACCCCCACCCCGAGCATTTGAATTTAGTTTAATTTACAGGTGATGTTTAAACTTTTTAGAACTCTGGATCAAAATGTCTATTGTACAAGCAAATTGTATCTTTCACCACAGCACGCTCGTGTTTATTGTGTTCTATTCTCTCGGCAGGCGTCCCTAGATATGTGCTGTCTGGTCGTTTTTCAGCAAAGGAAGAGAAAAAATCATCTTGCAGAGCTAGTGTAGGAGACAAAGAGCAGCAAAGGAATAACTGTGGCCCTCCTTCTCTGTTTTGTCCTGGTTTTTTTTTCATCAGATCCATGTCTCTTCCTCCTACCCTCTGCTATACAGAGCTTCCAAACACGCTATGGCGTGTTCCACAAAGAAATATTTAGCTCTCACAAAGCACTTTTATCAGTACATCAAAGCCACACAATTATCCCCATTTCACTGGTGCGAAAACCAAGACCCAAACATCATCTGTACAGAATATGCACAGCAGGGAAATAGCGCTGTAGGTTCCCAGGCTGTGAATGCCATACGTGTACATCAAAAATCAGGCAGTCAGGAGCGAGGCATTTCTGCCTGCCGTGCACAAAGAGGGCAGGAGAGAGGAGAAGGGAGAAGAGGCACCGGTCCCCAACGGCCCATGTGAAACACTGTTTGTTGTCCCAAGGAGGACACACGATCATCTGTAAACAATGAAAAACACGACCAGCTGATTTCAGACACAGCTTTTAGAGAAAGACGCAGCATGTGCTTAAATGCGAGGGAGAAACAGCAGCCCAGGCAGCGTCCCCCCCAGCTCTCAGCTGCACCCCACGGCCCCGCTGTACTGGTGGGTACAGCGCAGAACGCGGCAGCAGAACCAGGGCTGAAGCTCCTGGGTTTAGCCCGGCTATGGGAGCAAATAAGAACGCTTCCTCTTGCTTGTTAGGAGATATGAGGTTCAGCTGGAAAGGCAACAGATGCTCTGAATTTCAGTGTTTAAAACGAGAGATTGAGACTCTTCCTTTTGGAGCCGAGTTGTTACAAGTATGGGAGAAGATGCTCTTTTTTTGCCTCAGTGTTGAGTAAGATGTTAAACTTAGTTTCCTAAGCTCGTTTCATGAATCATTCATGATCAAGTACAAATCCTCACGAACTCAGATCCTTCCTGGTCGAGAGCACTGAACCAGCAAGAAGAATATTTAGGGAGATTTAATGGGAATGCCAAAACACTTAAAAATGTGACTGGAGGGATCATAAGCAGTAAGTGAATTCATCGGACCAGAACGTTTATCAGTTGGTTCAGTCCCGTTTGTGCTATCAGCACTGTTGATAATAAAAGTGTTGCAGATTCTCAATTTTCTCTCTAATTTTTCTGCTGCATCTGTAGTTGTTGTTTCTGTGGAGGGCACCGTGCCATCCTGCTGCACTTGTGACTCACTGAACAGCTTTTTGGGGTGGGTTTTTTTTGAGACTCAGCAGTACAATGTTCTAAGTCACGCTGAGAAAAACATTCATTTAGGATAAAATGGATCAAACCATGTTGGTGGGGACCAAAAATCTTCCAATAAAATCTAGCCAAGTTCAGAGGGAAACAGATTAAGTGGCTGGAAAACATGTGGCATTAACAGAGACTGTTTGGAAGGTGCTGAAAGCAAAAGCCTGTGTGCGGTTTCTACCGTCCTCTCATGTCCTCACATGTGAGAAGGTGCAGGCGTTCCTCTGGCAACTGCTCCCAGCCCTCTCACTGCAGGAGGGGACAGCCCAGAGAAAGAGGGGTCTGGGGAGGACATGTGAAGAGAGAAGAAAGATTAAAATGCCTTTATGGTTGTAAAGGGAACAAAGCTGCACCTTGCTTGTGAGACAGCCAGGGGAGGGTCAGGGTACCACCATGCTACCAACACCAAGAGCGTGGTCAGCATCCCTGGCAATCAGAACTGTACCTCCAAGAAGGGGTGCTCCTACTCTCCTTGCACCAAGTCCTCCATCACTGCCACTGGAACTCCCAAACAAGAAGTCCAGCTCATTTTCCTTTTAATGACTGCTGCAAACGGATATAAACTTATGGGCACACACAGTGGCAACTCTCAGCTGACAATGTGGAAATGAACAGGCACCTTCCCAGGCTCCAAATTCCTCAGGACTGGAATCCTCTAATATCCAAACTCTTCTGCATCACTCAGTGGGCTGCCACGTCTATCCCCTGCCCCACAGGAGGCTGGGAAGGGCCATCCTGTCATCCTTTCCCAGCCCTGCAAGGTCTCCATGAAGCTAGCAAAACGGCGGAATAGTTGTAATCTGAGAGCTCATCTGTGGCGATTTCACACAAACCCAGTACATCCAAAATGAGACGAGAAATTAATGAGTCTCTCCTACAGCTTGCCAGCAGCTCATATTTTTGTTGGAAGCTTAGATGCAGTGGAAAGAAATGAGTTAAAAAATGCTGACAGGGTAAGCCTGAGTTATGGTTCGGGTTTTTGTTTAAAAAGAAAACAACAACGTTCATTAAAAAGTCTTAAAATTAAGCATATACATTAAACAAGTTGTGTTAAACATCAGCTGTTTCTGCTTGCCATTGAAGCAGCTCTGGCTTGCTTTTTCACTACCTGTATTCACAGAAAATCTATTTTTTTGGCTTGTGCAGCTGTAAAACCAAAAATCTCAAGGTTCTTAAACTATTCTAAATTGCATTTGTACAGCAAGGCAGGTAAACTTTCACCTTTCTGAAAGAGTAAAATCCATGTATTGGTTTGAAAAGGGCACTAAATGGCTCCTGCATTTAGGACAGGATGGCAAAATCTCCGTGCGGCGACGTCTGAGAGGCTGCTGGTGGCCTTTGCTGGGATGTCAAGCGTTGGCCTTTGTGGCACTGCAATTGCCCTTCTAGAAAAAGGTTGATATTTGTGGGCCGGATTGCACCGAGTGAAATTTGCAGTCTCTGATGCCTGCTAGTGGGACATTTGTTACATGTTCTGTTTTGAATGCAGTAATACATATTCCAGCGTGCCACTGCTTCTTCAAAAGATTAAAAACCTCTTGGTCCTTTGAGACTTGTGTCAGCATCTGATTTCATGTGCAAGGTAATCTTTAAATATTAATATGGGGCAAGGCCACGCTCTCCTTAACCCCCAAAATGGAGTTAGTAAATCATGATCTGGCAGTAAAAATACACAGGGCACATCAGTATTTGTTTAGGGCAAAATCTAAATTTAAATTAAAGCACTTTGGCTGCTGGTACTTTTGTAATCACACCCATCCGTAACCCGGTATCTGTGTGCAGGGGGGAGCATCCACGGGCGTCCTCTGGAGCTGCTGTGGGGAAACAGTTGTTTGGAGGATATTAACAAAATCTCCCCCGCGGACAGCAGAGAAAGTGGTATCTGAAACACCAGTTAGAGAAATCTAAAGTGGGAATTCAGAAGCTCTTGGGGCAAACGTGCTGCTGTCAGATCTCCGCAGCACGAGTCAGTTTGCACTAGATGAGCAGGAGCCTTTTGGGCTCTCGTCTGAGCTGAGCCACTGATTTAAGGCACGACACCGGCAGCCCCTTTGACCTCTGTCTGCCATTCATCGGGTCAGGAAGAGGGGAAGGGGAATGCCGGGCCTGGCTGGCAAGCAGATGATAGACCCACACAGACTTTCCCTAGGCAAAATGAAAGGTTTCATAGCTAAATTTCTGGAGAGGGGCTGATGGGTTAGCCGTGTAATTCTAGCTACATTAGCGTTACACGTTACCCGGAGCTCAGCTCCCAGCGCAGCTGAGGTTCATGCCACACATAACTAACCACATTTGTTTTGCTGCCAGGGGACCTCCCTTGCTGCAGAGATGGGGAATGGCTTTATCCTACAAAAGAGAGGCGGTTGAACTCTGCAAGGAGGCAGCATTGTGAGACCATGACCTTTCGTATAAAATACTTAGAGGGCAACTGAGAGGTAGCAGAGTCTGGGGAGGGAAAGAGTCTTCAGTGAGCACAGGGAAATAAAAGGAGACAAATCATTTAAATTTAAAAATCCAGCAAATGCGCTCGTTAAATAGACAGTGAGTGTGTGGTTCTCATTTAGAGCTGAGAACAGGGTATTTAGCTTTGGCATTAGTGATTTGAACTACCAAATGGGAAAGATTCTCCTTACAGAAGCGTCTGAGACAAAAGGTGGTCGTAAATAACCAGCTAAAGTGGCTCCGCTTCGCTCTTTGCTTTGCTTCCTAAAGTTGCCAATTATTTCAAATTATGTATATAAATTCTGTGGTGTGGAATGTAACATCCACTGGGAGATGTGCTCAGGCTTTTAAACTCATTTCCTCTGGTCCTTTCACTTTGGTCAGAGCCCTGAAGCGTTTTATGGGCCTCATCTGTAGAGGTAATGGGTGTCTCCGGATCAGGTCACGCAGGCTGCATTACACCAGACACAAGTCAATCACCTAGAACTGTGCAGAACAGACTTGGAGTCTCCAAGATGCAGCAGCTGCATTTCGGTCTCTAACCCTACAGAGTGATTAAAGTGACACTTAAACCAGCCTACGTCACCGTGCAGGGCAGGTTCCTCAGCTCAGCTCAGCTCAGCTCAGCGCAGGCATAACGTGGGCTTCAGCAGGAAAGAGTGTCCAAGATCTCACAGGCCACAGGCACTCAAGGATGTGTGGATTCCATTCCTGGAAGCTCTGTGGAGGTAAGGAGGAGAAGCTCATTTTCAGCAGGCTTCTGTTTGTTATGCTGGTGTACACACCTCCACCAAAAACTTCCTGAGAAACCCATAGACTAAAGAAGTTCAAGACTTTGCTCTCATCTCCAACACGATGCAAACACTTTGCAGTTCCTTATTCACGGGTGGACTTTTTCAAGAGGTTCAGAAATTGCTTTCAAGGCACGTTTCCAACTCTCACCTCTCACCTGCTAAAAACTCACTGGAGTTATTTTGTACTGTTTAAAAATATATAGAAACCCAATCCTGTCTGGCATTGCCTCACAGAAATCAAACTCTGAACAACCAAAACCCGTCCTCTGAGGACAGAGACTACGCTGCAGCTCCATGGAAGGATGGAGCAGCCAGAGATGGAGGAAACCTGGCGAAGCCTGGGTTTCCAAGTGGGGCAGCACAAAAGTAGTTTCAGGGTGCTTGTTTCAGCCAAATGAGGCTTCTCTGCAACTGGCAAAGAATCCAACTGAAAAGCCCTTTCTGGAGAGTGAACAGGACCTCAGCAGCACAAGGAGTCACCATTCCCAAGGATGTCTTCCCAAGGGCTGCTGCAATACCCTGCTGGCTTTAAACCCCCCCAAAAAACGTGCTCTGAGATGTCAGGGAGGGAGATGGGCCAAGGCAGGAGACAAAATGCAGCCGGCCAGGTTGAGGCTGGGATTGTCTGAAGAAGCCCTCATAAGCAAAAGCTGTTTCAGGAGAAGAGCTCTGGTTTGTCAAGAGCAGAATCAACGACAAAGAAACAGCAATTAGCATGGTTTTGAATATTCCTCTAAAATAAGCTATAAATTGTTTTGCCCTTGGGAGAGCCAGAACAGAAGAGGAGCAGGAAACTGCAGGCGAAACGCAGGGCTCCATCTCAGGCAGATGGAGTTGTTCAGTAAATCCTCTGCAGTCTTCTCTGGGCTATGAGGAAAGGATAAAAAAAAGCTGCCCAAAGTTTCAGTCAATATTTACCTCTTGGGTTAATAAATTGTGATCCCGACCCCAACAAAAGTCAATATCTTTTGATTATTATACACAGGCACTTTTTTATTTGTCCTCACCCGTTGCATAATGAGTCACCCGTTTCCACTGGCAACTTCACTTCAATTTTGAATGTCTGAATTGAACAACCTTTTGTACTCCAAAGGCATAAGACAAAATTACTATAAACCAGAGCTGTAAAATGTGGACTTAGGTCGCTATTTCCAGTGAATAAGCAAGCTCTGGAGGGGGGCAGAAGGGATCAAGGATTGAGCACAAAAAAAGCCGTTTTAAATCCTCTTTTAAATACCTTTGAGTGACAAGGAGCAGAGAGAGGGAAGCCCTGAACTGTGCTATTAAATGTATTAAGGCTGCAAGTGTGGGTGGAAAGAAAATACAACAATCTGGCCTGACTAGTGAACTTGTTTTAATGGAACATTATTAGTCTTCCTCCCCAAAATAACTGAGAGCAATGCCAGAAGATATACGCCAAGGGCAGTAAGTTGCAGGCCAGGCCACGTAGGCAGATCTGAACGAAAGTCTTGACACACTTGCAGCTTCATTAGGGGCGAGTGGGCTGGGTCAGAGCTAGGGGCAGAAAACTCAGGGTGTTATTCTCATAATTATGTAATGTTTTATATAATACCACAGGTGTGCACCGCGCTCTCCTGGAAGAAATCAAAGCACGGCCTCCCCCAGCAAGATCAAGAATCAGCTAGAATCACATTTCTGCTCTTCAGCTTTTCATTTTTCAAACACCCCCCACTGACTACAATGCAAACGTCCTCGGGGCTCACAAGCCTTGTGATGCTGCAAAGATTGTCACCCGCACAGCCCACTACGCCCGTCCCTTTTAACCAAAGCAAGTTACTTTACTGGTTTAAGTTTGTCTGGCTTGACATTGCTCTACTATTAATCCTGCCCTAGAAAGGCTGGTGAGAGCAGCACATCCCCAGCTTGGGCACAGTCGCTTTTGAGCAGTGGAAAAGCAGGAAGAGCAAATCGTGACCAAACCAACCGCGACCTGTGAACACTGTGAACCCCACACACACCATCCCAGCACGTTTCTTCCAACAGCCACGTTACGTTTCTGCATGGCTCTGCTCTGATGCCATAGTCCCTTGTATCGTAAGCAAAACCTGGGTTGTTTTGGCCAAAGTGGGGAATGTTGTCCATGGGAAAATGAGTATGGAAGGAGTGCCTTCAAACTGAAAAAGAAGTTGCCATTTTCAGAGGGGACACTCAGCTCAGTGTTTAGCAGCTCATTAAATATTTCCGTGTTATCTGTTAATACTGTGCTTACATTCTATAGAACCCAAAAGGGTACCTCTCATTCAGGAGGAGCAGAGTTGGACTGCCTGAGCATCAGAGCAACGAATGTCATCCCTTCTACTTAACAATCCAGCTTAAAGCCCTTGCCATGAGCACGTTTTAAATGGAGCTCAGCAGACACAAGGCCATTTGGACAGCTCACACACCAAAAAGCAGTTGATTTTCTAAAGTAAAAATACATAAACCCAGAATTTTTTAAAATCCCCCCTATCAGCAACCCAGAACCTGGCAATGCTGAAGCTCAGTACATTAAGGGTTCATCTGACATCTGCAGACCTGCTCTTACTAAATTCAGACGTTTTTCACCATTAACTGAGTCGAGATCCTGTGTTTCCACCTAATGGCCTGTATCAGCAACTTCCACCATTACCACATCAGCACCAACAAGCAGACATGCTAATTCATGTGCCATTAAACAGCATGCACATCCATAGAGGGAGACTGCAAGCTGTCTGTGAGCAGAAATGAACGAACTTTCAGTAGGTTTGAATAAATTTGTGGGCACTTTGTAGCTACAGAAGATTTCCATCAACAGCCCTTATAAATAGCTTGGAAAAGGCAACTGATTTAAGCTCACCAGAGTCAACAGACAGGAATCGCTATGAGGTGAGCAAAGCACAGGCTGTGGCTTCTGAAAATCCAGAACGCTCCCAGAGACATTCTTACTGTTGAAAAGAAACTATTCCTCTGCACATTTTAGCAGATAATCTTGAGGTACGTTACCACGAAGGGAACGGGAAGAATCAGACCTAGTGCGACACGCCATCCATTTGGTTGAGTACAGTTGGAGCCCAAGATCCTCTAAGCCAAACTTCTTCATCATAGCAACCTTCTCTGGACAAACCCAAAAGAGTAATTTATCTGTTTACTGTGAAATAACAGGATGTGTCCCAGTCTGCTGGTCCCTATGGGGTAAGAGCACAAGCTGAGCTTCTCATGAGAGGAAGGCCAAGACCAGCACTTACAGCCAGATGCACAGAGCTCCCCACAGCCTGCACCCACACAGGACCAGGCCACCACACACTGCCTCCAAACAGGGCTGCGAGCTGGAGCTCAGTGAGAAGCCTCACAGCAAGCCAGGGTGAAGAGCACTGAATACGTTTGATGCATTTCTCGTAGCCCGTGCTGCAGACGAGATTCAGTGAGCCTCCTAAATCAGTACGAGCTCATGAATCCTAAAGAATTGTAAGAGGGCCTTGTGAAGGCAGGCAGGAGGCAGATGGCTTCTGCAACAAAGAACAAATTATTTTTGTTAGAGAGTTTTGGAGGTACTGGAGGATCATTTCTGCTCTCAGCTGAGACACTGGCAGATACAAATGCTATAAAATAATAATTCAACAGCTCACAGTCACTCTCACTACTGGATGCATGTGATTTTAATTAATAAGCTTAATATCTTCAGCTAGATGGATTTCTGTTTTCTTCTGTGCTCTGTCTACACTTTATCTTTCCAAGCAATAACCTAAAGTATAATGCACTGACCAGAGCATAATGGAATGGACTAAAATATAAGAATCATAAAGATACTTGTTTACAATACGAGGCGTGGATTAACACTAGCAAGTGTTTGAAAGCACTGAAAGAACATTTGCAGCCTCCACCTTTATGATCAAGTAAATCATTGCTTTATGCAGAAAATAATATTCAATAAAGAACACAATCCAAACCTGGAGTTATATAAAAATCACAACACGTCTTTTTTTGTGCTCCTCTAAAATTCAATAAATAGTTCAATAGATCTTCTTTATTCCTTTCACCCTTCTGGGGGAAAAAATGATTCTTAGGCAAAGAGCTTGCAGGCCAAATTTCAATCTGAAAATAATCTTTATAGCTGAGTTATGAAACAATGAGAAGAAGGGTTTATGATGTGAAAGTTGATGCAGGCTTTACTGCTTTGGCATGATTGGTGAAACTGTATTAAAAAGAAATACATTTAAAAAAACCCCAAAACCAAAACCTAGGCATTCTTTATCCTTTGACTAAATAATAGAAGCTGTATGTTATCACAGCTGTATAAATCTAAAGTCCTAAACCACTCCACCCTTATTATCTCTTCCAAAAGAAAAACGTTTATAATAATACATATATTGACTTCTGCTTTTTGTTCAATAACAAGATTTACTGTCCCACTCTTCAATCAATTGTAACCTCTTTGGGTCAACAAATCTCGATACTGATCTCAATAGAAGTCAATACCTGCTTATTACTTACCTCCGCATTTAGACACCTATCACAAATTTATATGGGCATCCTCTGGAGATGAAGAAATGAATACCTTCTGTTCAGTTTCTGCACAAAATAGGCTTCTGTACTTTTCACGGAGTTATTTTTAAAGTCATGAGATAATGCTGCATTTTAAGAAAACAATATTATCCGTTAATTTGTGGAACCAGGGATTAAAGCAGTTCACCATCTCCATGTAGTTCCCTCAAAAACTCACAGTCTGGCCTTCTTGTAATTCCTATTTTCTTCCCACGTAAAATGTAGCTGAGAAATCTGATATTTTGTCTTCACTAACTGAGAAAGGCAAATCACAGTAAGGATTAAAAAGCTACTTGCAAGTAATAACACGTGAACTAACATTCCGGAAGATCAGCGGAGAAATACAGCAAACTTCGCTTTCTCAGTTGCATTTGTATAAGGCTAACAGAAAGAATGTGCCCTGAATTACACTCCTATGCCTCATTTTGTATATGAATTGATTCTGTATTTACACAGAGTCAATCTTCAGGTAGCCTATTTGGTACCTGAAGCGCCAAACATTTGCTGTGAAAGGATAATCAAATCTGGGTTTGGGTCTTACATGTAAACAGATTAAATGGGCATTTATTTATTGTACAATCCAAAGGCTTGCACAAAAATCTTGTCATAGAGCTGGATGATGAGAAATATATTGTCTGGAGTTTGTTAGGAAGATGGGGTTACACGCACCATAAGCGTGCCTGTAACTGAAACAGAACGCGCTGGCACGGGGCTCTGCGGCACACGCAGGGAAAACATCAACCAGCTGCAGAAGTTATGTTCAGAAGTGCCTTGAGAAACACCCACGAGGAGCAGCATTGTCCTGCCCCTTTCTGGTTGTACGGGCAGTGTAACATGGGCTGTGTCAAGCACAGTAGTCAACAGATGAAGCAACGACCCTCACCTTCAGTATTACTCTTTTGTTATCTCGTCCTAACATCTTAATTTCAGCACACCAACACAGGATCGGTTCCTAGCTTGTTCTTTTCAGTGTAGCCAGCACAGGCCACTAACAGTCCTGCTGAGTGTTGGCATTCCCGTGGCTGTCCCAATGCAACATGAGGCTGTGCAACCTGCCAGAATTGCTTTCTTGGGTTGGTCAGTTAGATCCCAGAGTCTGAAAAACTTCTATATTGGGAAAATTTAGATGTGAGGGGGTTTTTTTTGTGCAGGAGATCCCATTCTCAACTTACTAACGTCAGGTTTCCATCTACCACACGGGATAAAAGTAGTGTGATGTGCAAGAATCGTGCCTGGACTTACCCAAGAACTGTATTTGACTAACGAGGTGAGCCAATTAGGAATGAAATCATTTTCAGGTTCAACAAAATCAGTATCACTTATAGGATGTGGTAGGAGACTTAAAACAACCCAACATCTTTAGCTTTTAAAAACCAGATAAAGCCATATTGATTTACAAAACACACGGCGTTAGGCTGCTCAGAAACCCAGAGTTGTCGTGTAAAAGAGCCAGGTCGAGGAACACCAATAAAACTCCCATTCATCTCATTAGTCAAAGAGCAGAGTGGAAGGCCAAGCAAGGTCAAAGTGCTCTGTCTAGCGTCTGATATTGCTGCAGGATGACAAGTTATGCTTTATGACCAGCTCTAATGACAGTCTCTGTCAGCCCAGGGAAGGCTTGTGTGCTCTCTGGGCAGAGACGCTCCGGCCACAGCTGCCCCTCTGCTGAGCCCACTCACAGCAGCGCCATCGTTTACACCCTCAGACCAAGGAAAAGGGGCCTAGAGCATGTTTTGATCCAAAACATGCACAGACACCTAACTGGAAGAGAAGGTAAGCCCAGTTCCCTCACTCACCCCCTCTGCTGCTCACGGATCCCTGTGATGAGGAGGGGTAAAAGGGTTCTGCTGACAGGCAGATGTGGTGGACACGGCCAGGAGTTATAAGTGAGGATGTACACCACTCAGAGCTGCTGCATGGAAGCTTTCCATGAGTACTAAGGGAAACAGAAAAGAACCATCTAATAGAGATAACATGCTAAAGTTAAACTACAGTAGCTTCCACAGAAAAGAGGAATCCAGGATTTGGTTTCTATTCTAGCAAGTGGTGAGCACTGTATTTGTTGAACCTGACCATGATGCCTCTCCTTCACAAGAACTGATGTTAGCAAAACCACCTCCAAATTAAAATCTTAGTGCATTTTTACATGATACTGATTAAAGTGGGTGGGCTTTGGATACTGTAACACGAAGGAGAACAGTAATCACCACGGATAAAGTGACAGCAAAAACGCAGCAAAAATTCAACAAGGATCAAATGCCAGAGCAAGGGAAAGGGAAGGAAGGAGTAAGAGGCTAGAAAACATTTCTTGAGGGCAAAAATAAGGTTAAAGGATGATCATTAACGTGCTACTGACACTCCACAGTTATAATGAGGACTGTGCAAATGAATATATAATAAAGAATAATAATAATAGCTGGATAGTGCCAGCTAGATGGGAAGAGGCAGAGGACAATAGGAAGATTGGTCTAATAACAGAGACATTCTGCCTGCGCTGTGGCAAAGGCCTTGGAAGATGCTCAGAGGGAGGAAATCTCCATGGAGACTCATGAAAGCTATTTCTTCTTGTTATTTTGCAGAGATATTTCTACTCCTGCCCAAGGCCTGAGGCCCATTTAGATTTCCTGAAGGTCCTAGAAGATGAAATCTAACTTTGAAATAGGAAGAGCTTAAGCGTAAGCAGCGTTTCTCAGCCTTCTGAAGGAGGAGGTGGACTGTACAGAAGTGTCTGCAGAGACGCTGCTGCCACGCTGCAGGACCAGAGCTGACAACCCACCCTGCCAGAGAATCTCCTCTGTGTTTTAAAATGCCACTTTTGTCTCCACACATCACTCTTCAGTCTCAGAGCATCGTCATGCTAGACTGTTGACCGCACACACTATCCTGGATCGGTGTCCTTATAGAGCAGGGAGGAACAGAGCGGTGAGGGGAAGGGAAAGTACTGAAATGTCTGGGGTTAACTCCAACTAACATGGGCACCTCTTAGTTTCTGAAACAGAGCTCAGTCAGGATAGAAACCAGTGTCACTGTTTGCAGTACCTGAGCTCCCTCATTCACGAATTTCTAGGGCTGCAGAATTAATAGGATCGATTACAGCCAATCTTTGAGTTGACTATATTTTAGCTGAAAACGTTCAGATGTATTAAAGACTTTCTACTATCAGCATTTTGGATGACAAGAGATGATGAGTCTGATGGAGCTACCGACTTTTTAAGAGGGGTTTGACTGTGAGGGTTATCGTTACAGAAACCTCTTGAGTTCCAGCATGAATTTCACTGGCAGAAAGCAGAAAGCACTCTTGTGTTATGTATTCCGTTCAAGGTTCTCACTTGGAAATAGTTCCGATTGTCATCCTTGGCCAGGTTTAAATTGACATTTTTATCACAACGTTCCTGGCACTGTACTGCGAGTTACTTGCTTGTGAGTAGTTATCAGCTGGCAAAAATTTAAGGAGGAGGTTGGCTGATTAAAATCATATGCCAAGAGCTCTACAAAAACAAGAAAATAACCAAGAGCAGCAAAAAGTCTTTAAAAGAAAAATGTTTTCAGAGCAAGGAAACTTTATACGTGCAAAAGAGTGGCAAATGGCACATCTTGGAATAGGGGATGGCCAAAAAGCTGACAATTAAAGCTGGGAAGGTTAGGCTGGTCAGGTTGTACAGCTGAGTGCGCTCCCTGAGCATGCTCAAACCAACACTTACGAGATTAATTTATAAGCTCTTCAGATTGTGAATCTCCAAGGTTTATGCTGCCTGCGCTTTGTTTGCATAATGCAGTTTTACACCACTAAAGCACTACCTATAAAGGGATTATTTTCATATTCAGCACATTAAAGACTCAGCACAACCCGTCGCTATCGTACTGTGTTTATGCCTGAGATAGCAGGTAAAGTGTCTCTCGTCCTGATTATCCGTGAAGCAGACGTAGGAACATGGATGTTTTGGGAGAGAGTGTACCCTTAGTGAAATTAATTCCCCAATGGTTTTATTAAAGTCTGTAAATTGCATTATTTTCCCATCATATTTGAAATATTGCACTTCCTTAATGCTCGATCTAACCCATGGCATGCCATCTTCCCTGGGGTGTCTAGACATGGTGTCTTAGATTTATGTGCATGATCTCAGTGTGTTACAACATCACTCCTGACTAATGCATTATTACAATACTTACATATATTCCCAAGTGTCACTGTATTGATTAGAAAATCACCAATCTGCATATGCACGCCATCTGTGCTTCGGAGAGGCGAAACATGCAGGGTAACATTCGCCTCACTCAAAGGGAAATTCAGATGCTACTAAAAGAGCAAACGGGAGCCCTTTCTTGTGTTTTGTGTGGTAAAATAACAAAGCAAACGCACAGTGTTTCTGCGTAACACCAGTCCGTGTCTCTGACGGTTCAAGGTGGAAGCCTTTTCCCCCCTATACGGCAAGGAGATTTACCTTCAGCAGCAACACGCTCACAATCAGCCCTTCCAGAGGCACCAAATCATACAGGAGGGAAGCACACTGCTGCAGTGAATTTTAACAACCTCAGCCCAGGTGCAAGAATAGGGCACTCTTCAGCAGAAGGGGCTTTAGTCAGCAACGGGTCCTTCCTTGGCTGAGAGCTGCAAGAGCGGTTGTAAAAGATGAATGAGGCCCTTGCTTACGGGGGTGAAATGCTTTTAAAGGACAAGAATCTGCTTATCTTTGATTGATTGCTCAGTCTGATACTTTCCTTTATGAAGTTTATTGACTACAAGCCCATAAATCAAAGAAAAACAAATCCCAGGTTCAATTTGGGGGGCATTGACATCCTGCCATCTTGCAGCCATAGCTTAGGAGTCTCAGGGCAGGGAAGAGGACGGAGGTGGAGGACTCGTGGACACAAAAGCACCTACTTCAGGTAAACTACAACTTCAGATGTTTACAAATTGTCATTCACTCATGCCCTATCCCATTTTTATGTCAAGAGAAAAACGCAGACACCCAAGCTACCTGGATTCTCTCTCTGAAGTCCTTAAGCACAGAATCTGCAATTAGCAGACACACTTTCCACTGTGCTGCCACACGTCTCTCTGCTTCTGCGAGATGACAGTCACATTCCCACACACCTCTCACCCTCTGTAGGGATGTTACATTTAAAATGTAAACTATCAAAGCAGGAATTAGATTGCTTTCAGGGCGATGTGAGGGTTTGGGAAGCTCAGAATCTCTATACTGAAACACCCCATACAGCTGCATGTAAGGAAAGCACTAGCCATAGATCTTGCTCATATGGGGCATACAGTACAATATGACAGCACGATAATACAGATTAATTTGTGCTGTTGACCTTGACACACTATTCTATTGTGTCTTCTTTTAAAGTCAGCACTCAGGTCACTAGAACATCTGGTGTTTAACAAAAAAATCTCATTCTGAAGTGCTAAATGTATTGAAACAAATGGTACTGTGCTATCATTACACAGTGCAACCTCTCTGCTAGGGGTCTAATTTCAAGGCTACCCTGACTGAACTAGGTTATTATTAGTGGGTTTATGATTCACATCTTGCTGCAGTACACAAACCAGCTAATTACCCAAAGCAGCCCTGCAAAGCCAGAGCCTGTTCCGTGCACGTGGCACCGACTGGCACTGCTCTCTCCATTTCATCTCTGGAGGCATCTGGAAGGCTCAGCCTGCACTCTGGTGAGCAGTCTGGCCTCGACCCAGCACAGCACCTCAGCAACCATACATAAAGTGCACCCTGTGTTTCAGCAGGACATGCTTGCAAGCTGCGTGCACGCGAGGCTGCCCTGCAGAACAGAGCTCACCACATCGGGCAGACATCGTGCAGCCCTCCCCGTCCTGCACCCTGGTGTTTGCAGCTGGTGCCCAGCGCTGATGTACCTCTTTGGAGGAGACTGAAGACCAGGGAGAGGATCTGTACAAAGAGTGAGCAGCTCTGTTTCACAGGAGCGTTCCCATGGTGTTTGATGTGAAGAGGCAAAGGATGGTGGCTCTGCCCTAGAAGGTGTCTCACCACCTCACTACCTGCCTCTGACACCACTGACACATCCTTGAGGTTCAGCATGGAGCCAGACACACAGGATGTCTCTGCAGGATCCTGGGGAACCTCACAAAGATTCCTCAGAAAGGATTAACTGTTTCCAGTGGTCTGGTGACCTTCACCCAGCCTGAAGCAGATCACAAGGTCTGTTAGCATTTCAGCTTTCCCAATTAGCAGGGAGGCACATCACCCAAGCTGGGCTCTTCCAACTGTGTTGTATTTGTGCTGTGAGTCACGGTGAGCTGACTCTCCTCTGCTTCACACATCTGGCAGTCATTTATGGCCCAGCAAAGCAAGTAGGAAATGTTGCTACTCTACTTTTTCACCTGATTTGCCCTCTCTTTGCAAACACAGGCAGAAAGGAAGTAGCCCTGAGACATGCACCAGTAGCTGACTGCTGTGTATCTGACATATTGACCTTTGGTTTTTATAAGGTAGAAATAGTCCCCATGATCAAAAGCATGGAAAACTACTACAGGCACCCATTCTCAGTGCCTGAGAAGGGATCAGTACCTCCAGCTGCTGAGAACAGGAAACACTGCAAAAGCAAGCATGAGAGTATTTAGAAAGAGCAAGGGATGCACATGCTGAGCCAAGCAAAGAAGGGGCAACAGGAGGAGCCTCAAGGTCATTTGTCACAGGAAAGTAATAGCCCAGAAAACGCCTTTGACTCACAGCAGGGCTGGAGAAGGAGGAGGTGGCTGCTGCACTGTGACTTGGGCCAAGGTAAAGTCATTTCCAGTTGTTTTTAAGTGAGATTTCTGCCATGAAGTCCCAGTCAACATCCATGAGAAGTTTATAGGTGGTCACTGAGAAGAAGAAAAAAAAGAAAGAGAGGCTGACATCACTGAATGAGAAGATAGCATCAAGCAATCAGCCCCCCAGTCTCATTAACTCCTAACATTTCAGCTGTCAGCCTGTAGTTGGCAGCTAGTGGAGAACTGAGTACAATGAGACATCTTTTAAACATTATTTTTTCAGACCATCTTCCTGATCCTTTATACTTGTTTGTTCTGCAGTTTCTTAGAAGTCCCAACTGCTGAAGGAAGTAGAGGAAAATCCAGAAAAAATAAAACAACCCACCCTGCTCTCTTATGCAGCTTCATGCCGCTGGGTCAGTGATTAACAAAGACAAGGTCCTGCTGCAGGGAAGCTAAATGGAGTTCATTATGGACATGAAAGTCAGCAGGGCCAAAAAGGTGAGACTAGAGGAAAGAGGATGAAATAAGAGCCTAACAAGTGTAGATTTTACTTCCTCAGTGCGAGAACAGCTTTTAACTACCAACTAAACTAAAAACGACACATCTAGGCAATAGTGCCTATAAGATAGGTGCTGCCCTATATAGTACACTGCACTCCTTTGGGTACGCTCACCGGAATTAAAATTCTAATGCACTGCTTAACAAATTCAGTGTTGTACTGCAATGAGCAATCTGGGTCCTCCAGACTGGGTTTGCACTTCTACCTAGAAAACTTAGAAAAATGGAAAGGAAGAGGAGCAGCAGTTAAGTGGAGTTGAATGATGTCATTAAAGCTGGATGGAGATATCCAGGAACGAGGCTTGGGAATGCCAGTGCTTCCTGGGGCTGCGTCCCAGCAGCAAACTTCCCAGAGGAGGAGATGACAGGGGGCTTGCTCCTAAAACATTGACCAAGACTGGACCTACAGCCAGCAGACACTGAGGTACAAGAAGGTTTTCTTGGTCCTGAAGTCTGCAAGCGATAGCTCGTGTATCACCCACAGGTAGCTGTCAGCCACACACTGCAGTACCGGGTATCTGGGCAACACAAGGAGGATCAGCTCTTACCATCTGTCATATTTTCTCCCCGAAACTGACAGTAAGTTATCACTTTTTTTCAGGAATGCATCCAGTTTAGGTCATTTCCGCTTCAGTTTTACACTGGCACCACTCCCCATTATTGTCAATTATCAAGGAACCTGAAGTTTTCTGCTACAGTTTTCTGATTAGGTGCCAGCCAGTTGGTGACCTCGAGCCACTGACTGCTGTGGACGTTGCTTAGACGTGGGGCTCGCCCGCCAAAGGTACATGTGATGGTGAGGCTAGAAAACCAAGTACCTTTCTAAATATTTCTTTTTGTTAGCCTAGAAAAATCAGGCCCAAAGGAGTTGTGAGAAGTGGGAAACCAAAGTCTCAAAGTAGCCTCAGTCCGTAAGAGGAGGAGTGTGTAGGCAAATACCTTTGTCAGAACAAGCATCCAGTAACTTCAACGTGTAAATAAACGTTTTCAGGGGAACGGGAGGATGTAATGCGACTCCAATTCCAGGATTACCTGACACCTAGAGATGTAGGGAAGAGAAAGGACAAAGGATAAGCAGTTGAAGGATATTAACATGTTACTTGGTCCCTGTGAGTCACAACCTCAAGGATTTCTGTACAGGTCAGTATGCCAACATCATACTTGATTCGATTTCTTTTGTTATCACTGTTTTAGTGCCACATAAATTATTTGTCTGAACTGATAATCATAGTTCCACTTTTCTGGGAGAGGAGATTTCAGGCCTTGTCTGAAACACCATTTAGCTGACAATATGTTGTCTACACAACCCTTAAGATAGGCAGGAAGAATCTGACTTTTTATTAAATTCATATGGCAGTCACTTGCTTCCAACAGCTTGTTAATGGAAGTGAATCCAACGCGCAGCACATCCTACCAAGGGGGAAACGGTCCCTGTCGGCACTGCTGTGCAAAGAGAAAGTCTAAAGCCAGAGAATGGACACAAAGATCTACTTACCATGAGCATCCCTGAACAACTGCAGTCTCAGCAGAGGACACAGGGATGGAACAATGCTAGTCCAAATAAAATAGGCAAGAAGAAAAAGGAACCAATGGCCAGAAAGGAAAACTTTCAGCAATCGTTAATGTAAGAACATGAGTGAAGCTTCCTAGGACTGTACTAGAACTGTTGTTCTTCAGAAGGTGGAGGGCAGTTTGAAACAGGGGTCTGTGATTTAAAATTCCCAAGTATTTGGGAAAAAAATCCCTGGCTTGTAGTAGCAACAATATACCTCCAGAACCTTTCTGAAATAACGGCAAAACCCCGCTGCATGGGCACATGGTGACAATCGTTACAAGAATGCTGCTAAACTGTGTAAGATCTTGGAAACACCATACTTTTAACTTTGCTCCCACTGCTACAGGTTCTCAGACTTGAAGAGAAAATGAAGAACCTCATTTGTTATTTTGCTCAGATAATAAGAGTCATAAAAATAGATTAACTGTCAGTGTCAGGAATTAATATCACAGAAGTACAGCGGCTCAAATGGCTTAGGCCATAAGTGAAGAAGCAAGAACACAAAGCTTCTGCCTTGGCTTGGGAAAGGACAGCCTCATCACTACTGCAAAAAACCCACATAAAATGAAACTGTGTTTAATAAATCTGTGTGCTTTTCAAATCTACATTTTGTTTTGCTCTACATACAGAGGCAGCTTTTGATGTTCAAGCACGACGCGCTAGCTACAAAAGCTGATGCTCAAGTTAAAAATCTACAGCTTTCCAGGTTTTTTTTCTTCCCCCTCCCCTTTTCTTTCTTTTTTCTTTCTTTTTCTTTTTTTTTTTTTTTAAAGAACCTCTGAACATCTAAATGATAACACGTTTCAAGTAGCTGCTCCTTCCCTGGAGTTGAACGAAATTGAAAAGATCAAAGTTAGCGCAATCTTGTTCAAAGGTGAAGAGGTGAAATCTTATGTGCGCCAGAGGATCAGAGCAAATAGAGACGTACAATGCTTAGTGTGCAACACCTGAAGCCCACTTTCATCAAGGTACCTCATTTTCATCTGAATTCAGAATGTACCTCATTTTATGGTAAGATAAGGAACAGCACAGGATTACCCTGGTGACAAAGGAAAGCAGCCCTTGCTCCGCAATGAAAAGTAAACATCAGTAAAAGGTGAAAATGGTCAATTTTTTTTTTAGAATGACTAAATTCGCCACATTACATTCTCTATTCCTTCTTAAGTAGCATTTATATAATTGAGTAAGATGAAGCCATTACACCCACAATGTTTCAAGTATCATAATGCTGTTGATAGTTGAAGAGTTTCTTGAAAAAAGCCACTGTTTTGAAGGGGCTGCAGAGGGACATCTAAAAAGGGTATGTTTTTTTTTCCATAAAATCTTCCTGTGACTGATGTGCCCTGACATAATGTATCACGATGAAATACAGCTGCCAAAAAAGAACTTCAAATGATGCCCTTTTTCTGCAGAGAGAGAAAAAAAAAAAGTGATAAGAAAATAGGTACCTTTTCAGCAAAAGCTTTTAAAGCTTTAAAAGCACGGCAACCAGTAAAAAGGTTCTCAGGTAAAGGCTTCTTTACTCAATTTTGTCTAAGTACCTAGAAGCTAAATGGGGGGAAAAGGGTATGGAAAATAATGCTCCAGCCTCTGAGAGAACTGGAGACAGCCTGAACATGAGACACAGTGACACAGGAAGACAAGAGAATTTTTATGTCCTTGTCCTACCACGGCACTTTCAAGCACGCAGGAAGATCCGTTTCCATATCATTGTGAATTGTGCCACGTTACACTAATCACACTCATCTGAAAACATTTTAGCATGTGCTTGGATTTAAAGGTGGCAAAGTGGCCACCAACGGGCAAACGTTCAGCAGCTGAGGAGAGAGCCACATCTGAATTCTCCCTTTTCCAATATGGACAGTTTCTTCTGCATATTTTCCTGTCCCAGGGCTGTTGCTATAGGGATCTCTCGGGTTCCAAGGTGAACTCTGCTGCCTGAAAGCAGTAAGCATTGTTGAACATATTCTCTGTTATGGGTCAAGCCTCGAACTGAAAATCAGGTCTGCGGGGGAGTCCTTTAAAAATCTCTTCCATGCAGCTCCCCTAGGAGCAGTGCCACAGCTACCTCCAAAGCCTGTTTCTCAGGGATTCACCCAGCACATCCACCCACAAACTCTCGCTTCTGTTTTCCTTCAAATCTCAAACCTGACAGAAAATCTGCTAAAAAAGCGTTCAGAGTTCCAGTGGTAGCTGCAGAGAATGAACTACTGGAAGCAGAGCATGTGGAGATGCTGCGGTGTGCAGGCCAGGCGTGAACTGGGGGTCAGGAACACAACAGACAAGAAGGGGACAAGACACCCAGAGATGAAGAAAGCACATCCAGAAGGCAGCTACCTCCAGCATAATACACGTGTGCAATTAGGTTGGATGCAACCGAATCTTTCACCAAGCTGCTACCTTATACTAGGTCAGAAAGGATGTCGTTCAAACTGCAACACCTTCTGCACTGACGATGGGCACACGTCCCTGACAGCTCTTCCCTGGGCTACACAAGCATCCGCCTCCATCTATCACAAAGTACAATCTAAAATACACACGAGCAGGTCCCAAAGGAGTGACACGATCTGCTGATTCACAGGTGTTGGCACGGGGCTTAGAGCAGAGAAACCATGGCCCCGTGTTTCCTCTTTATCTGCAACTTCTTATGTTACCTTTGGGGTGCGGAAAGGACTGACCTGCTGTCCTATGTCCACGGCCAGCTTCCCGCGATGGAGCTGAGCAGATAACCACGGAAGTGCTGTGGGGAGGCTGGAAATCTTGATGACAGGGAATATCTCTGTCTTTCGTAAGAAACGTCACACTGACATAAACCATCTCGGGGTCAGTGGCATTGTGCAGCACAGAGCAGCTGACTTGCAGACAGAGGTTGTGCTGACCGTGTGTCTTTATGCTTGAGCTCGCATTTTGGTGGCGTGCAGGTGGTATTTGCAGCTTTGAGAGGGGTGACCTGCTGGGATTTCAAGCGTCCTCCGAAGTGCTCTGCAGAACTGACTGCAGGTGTGTCTAACAAAACATTGCTGCAGCACTCAGATAGTCCCAGCAAACCTCCCCAGGTCCCCTGCATGCCGATGCTTCAAGTAAATCACGATCAAAGAGTTGCAAGCATAAAGATGGCTTTTAGCCACTGAAGGACACATCGACAGCACCGTGTTTTGAGGCACAGCTGCCCTTCCTACACCGCTGTCCATTCACCTGCACTACAGCAAACGTGCAGCCAGTCACTATTCCAGCACTCGCGATACAGCCTCGCCAGGTGGGATAATAGGTCAGATGTATCACACTGTTATTGTTCCTTTCTGTATTTGTATTTGTTATGGACTATAAACCCTGATGATCCCATGAAAGGCTGTGACCATGAATCCCAACTGGCTGAGCAGTGCTATTTCATGGCGGGGCGAGTCCGGCAGTAACGAATTCAGTCAACACAATGATTTCAGTCTCGGCACGCCGCTCTGCTTCCTGGGAACCTGCAGAAGATGAGTGGCTGTGTCACCCTCATCAATTCTGACACCTACAAAGCTGAAACCTCTCACAGAGCTCTAAGGCCCCGTGAAATACCAGTCTAATAAATATGCTATTTATTAATATATTTGCCATTGGGCAAAAACATTAATGAACCAGGAAAAGTTAATAAAAACATACTCCCCCAAATCATGGGATGGAATGTTTCTCTTTTTCTTATTCACGGCTGTACAAATGCAAAATGCGTCGGATTTCTTCATCTTTAATACCTAAGGGATTTATAAGCATATTGCATCTATAAAACTTGGTTCATCAGTACAGTACACAGCCCAGATATGCATATTTAATTGCTCTGGAAGTAATTTACTTGTACAGATGGTGGTATTAGAAGGTCTTACTTCAATTTAAATTACTTCTATTCGAAAAGTAATGTTGTTTTGCTATGAATCTTGAGTGAAGAATTCACTCTTATTACAGATGAATAGTCCTTAACAATTGTCGTTAATCTGTGACTAATCTAATACTTCGCCAATAAACATTTAGTTTCCGGTTTTACAAGCTGCAGCATCGTCTTTCCAGGAGGCTGATCTAGTAGCATTCCATATCCAAACCTGCTTACTTTCAGGGACTATAACGAGCCCTTGGGTAAGTGAATGAAAAGCCACAGAAGATTTTGTTGAACATCCCTGAGGATTCTCAAGGCAAAGAGCCATTGCCAATCTGCTCGCATCTTGCTGTAAACTTAAGCCAGGATTAAAGCCAAAGGGAGTATTTCATGGAAATACCTCCCAGGCATAAGATTTCAGAACAGTGACCCATCCCCATCGTGCTTGTGGGAAGCCTGGGAGGATCTTTAAGAGGAAAGGATCACGGTTGGCCTGTCCTGGCTGCAGGCAGTGGGCTCCCAGCAGCATTGCCTTGCCGATGGCCTTCACACCGCCGCCCTGCTCCAGCAGCAGCAGCAGCTCCCAGCAGCCAGAGTACAGCAGAGGCAGCGAGGGCTGGCAGCATGCTCAGCGAGCACTTACAGCCTTCCTGGGAAAACACCACTGCTCCTGCAAGCCCGATTGTTTTCTTGTACAGCTCCACAAAAGGTCTACATGTGTCTGTTGGATCATCTTTGGCGAATGTCCATCGTTATTAAAGCAAGGGCTATCTCAGAGGTGACTGCTGTGGTTGCTAGGACAAGCATTCATGTTTTATTCAAGACTAAATGGCCACAGCCCACATAACAGGCTCCCAAGTGGCCCTAAAATGAGCTCTTGCCTTCCCCTTCCCCCACCTCTGTCCTCAGGAGAAAACAGTTTTTTGACATTCAATCTGATTTTCAGGGTCTACCCAGAACAAGGTGATATGTCCCTTCTATCTATGTAACTCTAACCTTGTGGTCTGGATTTAATGCAACAGACCCCTGTGGACCTGATTCAGAGAGCCAGAAAGCTCTTGAATTTCCCAGAGAGTTCCAGGGAAGCTGAAGACGATGGGTGAGCTGCTCCTCTGAGACACTGTGAGACCACTAGCACCATATGCCTTTGTCAAATTAAAACTGAGAGAGAAAAACCCTCCCTGCCTGGCACAGCAACAAAGGGCTGTACAGCCCAAGCTGCATCCCACACTTGGAGCATGGGCGGAAGGGCAACCCAGGTGACAGAAGAGAGAAAAAGCACAGGGCATGTCATCCCATTAGTAAACCTGCTCCCACTGTAGAGAAGGAGCTGTGGTGCTCTGGTTCTGTCTGCCGCTGAATTTCCAAGCTACTTTCCTTTTTAATCATCTTAAATAAGAGAAAATTCTTTTCCACTTTTGGCTTTCATGCATTTACACTTACACAGAATTTCCAATAGCCTCTTTCTCTGGAAATTGAAGCACATTTGCCTCCACTGAGTTTAAAAAGGATTGGGGTCACTTCAGTTTGGAGCTTTTCTCTGGTTTTGCAGCCTGTGGCTGCTGCATCTCCAAGCAGCTATGAAGCATTCCCACTGTCACAGCAGCGTTGCAGCCCCCCAGCCCTCGAGCTGGGCAGAGCCGTGCCCACCACCGGCTGGCATCGCTGCCCTCACACCCAGCCCTCCCCGGGACATTCCTCACCGAGTGTTCTCTGCCCGAGGGAATGGGATCCTGCTTGTCCTCATCAGCCAGGGTGACCCCACAGATGTCCTGTTCCCCCAGCCGTCCCCGCAGAGGGCCGTGACAACCATACACAGGGTGCATGGTAGGGGCTGGGAGGGGAGGGTGAGAGTGGCACATGTCTGCAGCGGGAGGGAGCGTGTGGAGGCAGAGGGCTGCAAGCAACAGTCCTGTAGAAGGACAGGGATGAGAGAAGGTGAGTTGAGTATTTGGAGAAAGGAGAGAGCACATAGATGCAAACTGCAGGACGGCTGTGGCTCAGCTGCACTCCATTGCAACATGTCTCTTCCTAAGCATATCATTTTAAAGCAGAGAAATTCAAGACTACAGTTTGTATTTTATAACAGAGTCAAAAGCCCAAAACGGAAGCAGCATCTTAACAGTTCTGTCCCTTATTTTCATACAAATCCACACACACACACACGCTCATAGGCATGTAAAGTCAGACTTGAACACAAGATCTGCACAAGTTTTTCAACAAAATAATCCTTTAGACGCCGATAAATCAAGCAACAATGACACGGGGATATCATAGCATCACTAAAAATGTCACCACAGTTAACAAGTCTGCTTGTTTCAACAGAAAAATATTGGTGAATAATCATCCATCAGTTAGCATGTTATAAACAACCATGCCTGGTGTTCCTTGCCTAAAAATGATGGGAGTGGAAACATTGCTTTCTTGCCAGGTCATTTTCAATTCAGGAAGAGAAATAACCGAGGAAACATGGAGATAAGAATAAATAACAAGCAGCAGCATGAAGGGGAAAAGAATCCTTCATAATTATGCCATTGCCTCTGCCTTTCTCACCAGCAGATTCCTCCCCTGTACCATACTATGCCAAAACACTGACATGCAGGGCATCCTCCGGATGAATCAGCACAGTGGCACGCGGACTCAAGCGTACAGCAGAGGCACAGAGGAGGTGTTTGATATTGTATTTATGAACAAATCAGAGACAAGAGCTTGGCGGGGGGTGGGGGGTGCTGGAGGAGGAGGAGGAGTAAGGGAAATAAGATTGTATGTCAGCTTGGGAGAAAAAAACATTTCATCATCTTTTCAAGATTTATATTAACCACAGACTCTGTTCAGCTTCATCCTCTGATAAATTAAAACAGCATACACGCAACTTGCAGGGGTTTTTTCTTTATCCATCACTCAGAAAACAAATACAAAAGACTGCCTGTGGTAACACAAGCTCGTGCATCTGTCCCAACGCCACACACCAGGGAGAAGGGTCCCGCAGCAGCCGCCTCTGTGCAAACACAGGCAGTCACAGGCACGGCTACACAACTGCTCCCAAACACGGAACTCCTTTGGGCAACCTCACCAGAATAATCCCTTGTTTCACTTTGCAAAATCACTGCTTCTGTCCATCGGCCACCATGACCTCCCAGCTGTCTGTGGCTTCTCTGAACCCATCCAATAAAGACTTCACTTGTTTTCAAGGTGGAACCCTCTTAATAGCTCTCATAATAAGTTTTTCCACCCATAAACATTCTCTCAACAGGCAGTGATAGTAAAAGGACCTCTAGAAAGCCTGACATCAAAAGCTGACAAAAAGAGAGAGCTGAAAGGCTCAAGTCCTAGGCCCAGGAACATAATTCATCAACTGCATGTTCAGCCTCCTCTCACAAGGATCATCAGCACAATTGTATGCTACCTGTGAGAAGAGGATGCCATGCCAAAAACTTGACCATGTCCCTTGTCTTCTAAAAAGAACATCCCATCTCAGGCAGAGCCTTGTACGTGGCTTGCTCCTGTCTGCAAAGTCTCTCCTGCAAAACTTTTTCTTCTTCTTTTCTTTTTCGCTCTCCAAAAGAGGAAAACCAGTTATGGCAACCACTGATCAAGCAAGTAACAAACAAAATGTCAGCCAAAGGGGAAGACAGAAGCTGAGGAGAGGTGGACAAGGTGCTTCAGCACACCTCCTGAGGACTGAGGATACTACTGCAGCTGGACTGTAAATTATACAAGATCATCACAAGGAATGAAAACCGTTAGGCTTCAAATATTTCATAGGCAAAACGGTTTAGCCAATAAGACATCAGGCACACTAAATACTAATACTTGCATATATGCTGTAGTGTACATCAGTGACAGAAGTTCTTAAGCTAAGCTGGGTGTGTAGGGGGCCCCAGAGGAATAGCTCTTGTTTCCCAGCCTACACCCTCACAGCAACCAAGAGCTAAGAGCAAAGCCAGAGCCTCCTGCTAAGGTAAAGAGTATCTGAACTGCAAACACTTTCCTGTGCCAGACCCTGAAGAACATTAGATGAAAGACATCTTTCCCCTTGTGCTGCTGGGGCGAGTACAAGTGCTTACAGCAAGAGAGAGATGCAGATTTCAAGGGGGCAGTGAACAAATGCATGATTCAGAGAATGGATGTGCATGGGTATGGATGTGCAGATACAGGCACCTGGGGGGTATTTGTCTTGCCTGTGCTTACGTGAACATTTTGAATATCAGAGTACTATGGACAAACCCTACGAGCCCTAGAGTTCTCCCCTAAACAAACTCTGAAAACTTAAACTGCAGTGAGTCACAGGTTTGTAAACCCAGAAATTAATCAGTAACGGTAACTGAGATTGACTATACGTTTGATTCAGCACTCTATACCCAAACCCAATCGACTCTCGCTCTATTAGATTATTCATCGCTCCTGTACTCATATTACAGATGCCAGAATAAGAGCTTAGCTGTTGTATTCAGGTGTTATAAATGTACAAATTAAATGGGGTATTATATGTAGCTCTGTACACAACACGTCTCTCTGACGCTCCCTATTTTTCTTGCACAAAATGTCTGTAAAATGCCCAGCCTGGGACTGCTTTAGCTGGCTAAAAAGTTGCAGAAAGCTGGAACTTGTGTGAAATCAGAAGGCAGAAGGCTATGCCCCTGGTTACTTTGATTACACAGATCGGGGGGAAAATATTCAAGAATTAACAGTGCAAATTGTTAAATCTGCCAGCTGCCTAGTAATTGTAGGTGCTGTGACAAGACACGGGAAAGGTGTGGCTTTCAGATCTGGAAATGCCTACTGCAGCCTCACCTCTTTGTCAACGCATTTGCAGCTTCGCAACATCCATTTCTAAATGAATTACCTTATGGAGGAAACCAAAAGGCAGAAAACTAAAGAAATAGGGGTCAAATTCCTCCTGTGAGATCTACCTTGTAAAATTATCCAGAATGTAATAATACCATGTTATTGACTTAAGCACAGTTCCCTGTGACATGCTGCAGCTGACCTGTAATTTTTATCCTACATGTTGCCAGCACTATTAAAATGACACTTGTGAATGTAAATTAAGCTCACAAAGGGGACAGATTGTATGATTCTGGTTTCTCTCAGATGCCTGTAGGCTATCACAGGTTCCATATGTGAAGTAATTATGTTCACTGAAGGAAAGAATAAATGCTGTCAAATTGTGTACTGAGAGAGAAAGCAGCTATTATATTGCAGTAGTCACTGGAGCATTGCCTTAGAAAGTGGAAAGATGTATAAGAAAATAATAAAAAAGCAAAACTGGAGCAGAGCTATATTAAATATAACCTTTAAACCAGTGTCTGCTTTTGAATATATATTACATAGAGTTAATATCTCACAAATAAAAGCATTTCAATGATTTAATTGTATTTCCTTCCTCACATCTAGAGGGCACAGGGCAGAACATTTATCAGAGGGGTGAAGGGCAGATGGAGCACTTTCCAGCTTCCCATGTTTCCCCAGCGAGCGGAGCCCTGCGCAGCCCAGAGATGCTGTCCTTACCTCCTTCCCCCCACACCTCCCCCCTCCCTCCCAGCAGCTGGAGGTGTCCCAGCCCTCAGCCCTGTCCTCCCCACAGCCAGCTCCAAACCCACATCTGTTGTGAAGCCCATGGGAGGGCACTAAGGCTGGGCAAGAGCCCAGCTCAGCACCGGTGTGGGTGAGCAGCAGCCCTGTTCTGCCCAAGCCCCAGGCTGCAGCAGCATTGCAGGAGATGTGCCTTCAATCATGGGCCCTGACAGAGCTGCTAAAAGGAAAAGCAACACTCCCATCACCTTGGCAGCTGCAGAGCGGCCCTGCTCTCCTGTGCCAGGAGGAGGTGAGCCTATATTTAGAGCAGCAAGGTCACCAGCAAGCCAGCACAACAGGGGAGATAACACTGAGCTGGGAAAGGGGCACTGTTAAAACCTTCTGCTTAGAGGGAGCCAAGGACACACCAGGAGGGAAAAAAAAAACTCTAAGAGCTTACATGGTTTTGAATTCTCATCCAGAAATGAAACAAAATAAGTTAAGGTGCTTTTGAAACAGCCCTGACACAAACAGAAGGCATATCTTCAGCAGGGTATAATCATAGATACAGAGCTTGTGAGGAAGCCCACAGCACTAAAAACCAGAAGGCTTAACACTTCTGAGTGTTGTGGCACCACTGGGCTCGGTGCTCTGCAGCTCTCCATCTCCGTGGAAAGAGGAGGTTTCTGCAGTGTCCCAGTAGCACTAGTTCTGCATCTCCCCAGCCTCAGCCTGAACAGGATGAAAAATAACAGAGGGCAAGATACCCAAGGTGGCTGCCCTCCTCACCTTCCTCCCAGCTGCCCTCCTCACCTTCCTCCCAGCCGCCGCTACCTGCAGACCTGTTGTTAACCTTCACAGCAGCACATGATGCCGTGTGGAAGCAGCCACACTGGGCCTGCAGCTTCCTTCTTCAAGTGGGTGATTTTCTTGACTCACTATCAGGTAATTTGGGTAATTAACCTGCATCCAAGGATCTGGCCTGATGCTAGGAGAACAGTTTACAGGCAAAGTATTGTTCTGCTTGGACCGAGATCTCTCCCTAGAGCCCGTGCTCATGGGATCATGACTCACCAAATCCTCCTGTCCACATTACCAGTAACAAGAGACTAGGTACTGTCACTGGTATGTCCTAGCAAAGCCACAACTTGTACAAAGCTATTCTGTTTGCTAGTGCTACCTTTCTGTGTTTATGGAAATAGAAGCTATGGTGCTTTTTAGAGGTGTCTTAGGATAAAAAAAATGTGCCAGTCAGCTCTTGCAGCCTCTCTCTCCATGGAAGCCGTTTAACCACCTGCACATTGCATTTACTAGACTTGTTCAGCACAGAGAAGCACTCACTGCACTGAACACCAGGAATTTTCCTTTGTCATTTTAGGGAACACAGTCCACATCCGCACTCCTGAGGCTGCCACTGGCACCATCAGACACAGTACAGCTCACATCTGTTTACCAACTCTGTCTGTATGTTTAAATGGAGTGGTTACATCTGAATTGCTCAGCAGCAGTGGGGCCTGGCACACACTGTCCCTGCCCATCCCCAGGTGCCTGGGAGCAGGGTAACAGCCTACTCCAGCTCCTCTGCACACCCATTCTGAATGAAAGGGCTCCCAACAGCACTTTGGTTTCTCCATATGGATAGCATCACCTCATCTCTCCGTGTTTTGGTCATTACTTTCCCACCTCTGTTCCAAAGGAGCAAACAGCACCTGGACTCCAGCAGGGATGAATGGCACCCATGGTCTCTGTTCTCCCACTCAGTTCCAGCCTGCAGCCCCCTCACTCCTGCCAGCACCCTCCTGAGCACCAGACTCTGGCAGCAAATTCCATCAGGGATCCTCAGCAAGAAACAACTGATCATCTCTTTGCTGAAGGCTGACTTGGTAAGGAAGGGCCACACCACCACAGCGTCTCTACATCACACTCTGAAATCGACCACCACTGCCCAACCAGCTCAGGACTATTAAACAAGTGTTGGCAGGGCAGCTCATGTCACAAGTCGGATGCTGAAATGTAATGCAGAAATGAGAGGGTTTGTTCCAGCAGCACTGACAGCAACTGTAACGTGCAGCTCTTTCGGATGCAGCGTGGCAGAGGCAGAGGATCATCCAGTGCTATTCACCAGAGAAACTGCTGCACGTGAGAAAGAGAAGGCAGGATCAAAGATCTCGGCATTGTGGCAGGAAGGAGGGAGGGATGAAGAGAGGGAAACACGTGGTCTGCTCTTGCAGTTTTAATAAGGATTTGTGGGGTAATGTTGTGTAAAGGTAATACAGCTGGATCTTTAACAATAATGACTAGAACCAACCCTCCATGTTAAGTGACCTTTAAATACTACTGTCCCTTTCCGTTTACCAAAAAGACATTTACTCTAGAAAGATGTTATTCAACCCTGTTTAAAGATCCAATAGATTACGGTATGCTGAGGTGACATTTAGAATTATCTCATAACATTTTTTATGGTAACTCATATTATTTCCATGTGATTTGAATGGGAGACTTTATATATATTTTTAAATGTATTTTTGAATGATTTCAAATAACAGGCAGATATTGCCTGGGCATTCAGGTTATCTGTAATGATATTAAGGCCTTTCTCAACAGCTGCTAAATTACTTCCGTATCACACTCCAGACAAGCTGCTCAAGGTCTCAACCTGCCTCACTCACACAGGCAAAGGAAGCATCCAGACCAACGTTTCACATACCTAACCACCTCTTTTGCAAGAAGGAGAGCATCTGCGGCATATCACCTTGATAATCTGTGAAATGAAGACCGGTTGCCTGCCTGCCCCAAGGTAACGCCCATTACAGCCCAGCTCCCTCAGCATCTGCTGGGAGAAAGGTCCCTTTCCCTCGGCATCCCTCAGCTCCAAGAGGAAGGGAAATCAGCACAGATTGCCGACGTGCCGAGAACGTGGATGAGCGCAGACACGGTGAAGCAGCGCGTGATGGCAAACACCATCCAGCAATCTGCCTCGGCACTCCTGGTTATGTTCTTCCATAATGCAGGAGAAGAAAGGGGCTTCTTATGTGACAAAACACTGCCAAGCGATTAAAGGAAAAACACACATGAGCAAAGAGCTACAGTGGAAGTGACAAAGGAAACCAACCTCTTGTGAGGATGTTAGTATTCCGTGGTCTCAGTGAGAACTGAAGCAGCAACGGCAGAAGGGAAGAATTAACTAATGAGAGGAAGAGGTTCATTTCATAAATAAAATCTGAAATATACTCTAAACACAAATGCTAGTTACAGTGTGCTCAAAGGATGGGGTTTGGTTCAGGTTGGCTCTTATTGCCTTCCTAACATTAGTAAGCTAAAGCAGATCCGCCTAATTTTTACTTGGATATTACAGTTTCTTTCATTTGAGCTGGCAGCAAAGTATATGCACAAGCTACAGAGAAGACTTCAGGGAAACGCTTGAGATAATCCCAGCATGTCTAGCTAGTGTGTAGCTCTACCGTGCAGACACACACACACTACTTATGAGTTTTGCGCCTCCCAATGAATTTTTAACAAGCATTATCTCTTTCCTGATATCAACATTTGTTTAGCGAGTTCTAGCAAATGCTAGGTCAGATATTATGCACTCAACAACAGAAACAACTAATTACGTTAGAAATCCAGAGCGATGCGGAAAGTGCACAGTAAACACATTATATCCAGGCAACAGCAGAAGGTGAGCTGGTATTGAATTTGCTGTGAATTGCACAAGTTGGTAAAGGTTTCTGGCAAGTGTCCTTCAGATTCCAGGAATAATGCCTCTGGTTTATGGCTTTATCTCGTTTCCCATTATATTTGCTGATACCTCTGCAGTGAACCCACCTTGTCATTAAGGGTATCGCTGTAGCAGAAGGTGGCATTGGTGTTTCAAACCCTCTTTCCTTCTATGCTACAAACAGGAGCATTACGACAATGTGAGATTCCCATTTGTCCCCGCTGTGCTCCTGACACTGCTGCAAATGCAAGTAGAGCACCAAGCCCTTACCAGGGCTTAAAATATTGCCTCTTTGATTAGTTGCACAAGACACCTTTTTCCTGTTTCAGCGTGCAAAATCTCACCCTGCTGGTTACACACTTGGAAACACACAGACTCTCGGGGCTCTCTTTACCTCTGGCCACTGAAACACCTCTGGGCATCGGTATTTGCAGGACACAGTGACAGCAAATAGCCCAACCTGTGCCAGAGGACTGGGCTGGGAGGTTCTGAGCTGGCTGCTGCAGCAAGTGGCTGCTCCCAGGTGCCAGCTAGGCATCTCAAAGGCACAGAGCTCTCCCAGGGGGCACTTGGTGCAATTGTTTATGGAAGTGCAGTGCAGAAACTCACTGTGGGCACCAAAGTGCCTCACCAGGGACAGGAGGAGCCTAGACTTCCACTTGTAAAGGCAACAGCCCTGGTGGGGATGGCTGGGGGGCAGCCAGGCAGGCAGAGGCTGGGTGCAGTGATGGAGGCAGGGCTGGGTAAGGGGGCAGGCGTGGGACAAGAAAGGGCAGGAGAGTGCCACGTCCCCTGCTCCTACTGCACCCTGAAACCTGAGGTGAGGCACTGATTTGTTAGGCATGACAAAAACGCTTCCCAGACTGCATTAGCAACAGTAATGCTGAGAAGCCAAGCAGGTGTGGGTGATTTCATGTCACCCAATGACCAACTCCAAACTCTGAAGTTTGAGAACAATGTTTTTTCCCCCTGGACAACACGGAATTCAATTTCAGTGTGCTGAAACGTTTTACAGCGTGCAGTTGTGTGTCTCTCGTGCTGCTGTAGCAGCCAGCCACTCAGGGAAGGCCAGGGCTGGGGTTACAGGGCTGGCCCCAGGCAGATACACCGTGCAAACAGGGCTGATGGTCGTGCTACACTGAGAAATCCCAGAAGAGTCTGGTCTAAGAAGTTCTCTGAATGGGGGTAATGACAATATTAACCGCAACCCACTGAACTACAGGGGAATTAAACACAAATGTTGCCTATCTAGTGAGTGCTGAATGGCAGTAAGTCAGCACCAGCCATTGTGGTCAGGTTTAACTGCCTGACACCTGGAGGACATCATTACAGAGCCATCAGCCACTTGGCCAGTGCCCAACACAGGAGCAGTTTTACCCTCTCTCTGCTCCCTCAACGCAGCACAGCCCCGCCGAAACACAACCATTTCTCTTTCCTCTTCTTGAAACACGCTCTGAAGTAGTTTCAATGCTGTAGAATTTAGAGGGGATAAGCCACTTGTTTCTGTTTAGAAAGCAAACGAAATTGGATCAAAATAAGAGGCCAATTTGAAACATTTAATCTGTGCAAAAATAGTGCTGCTTACGAGGATCCGTGTAAAAGCGGCTGCTCCAGCTATCCAAACAATATAATTACAGAGCATTTCGCAGCACAGAAGAGACAGATTACTAGGAAGTCGAAAACTGCTTGCCCTTCTTCCTATATAAATATGTACACGTAGCCTATCGCTGATTACCACCAGATTTATATGAAGCGTAATTCGGTCTTTATTACAGTTGCTGTGCTTGAAAAGAACCTCTTTACTGATGAAGAATACTTTTTTTTCCTTTTGCTTTTTTTTTCCTGTAGTAATGAAAAAACACAGTTGTCAGCATAATATCCTGACATTCAGGATGCCAGCCTGTCTCTACTGGAGTCAGATGTGAAAATAAATAGATATTAAACTGTCAGTCAATGAAATTACAAAGTCAAGAGCAGCTCTAGCTGCGATCCTGTGTGTTCTGTTTGATGGACACAGGTGTTTAAGTGTTATGAAATCCAGCAGAGCCTCAGAGTGAATAATGCACCTTCCAGCAGTCCTGCCTTGGCCAAAAGCGCTGCAGCGAGCTCCCCTCTCGCCCCGAGGGCCCCAAGCAATCGATGTGCCCTAAGAAAGGGGCCAGAAAGGCCGTCTGGGTTTATCAGAGATAAAACCTGAGAATTCTTAAAAGCCTGTGTTGTGGCATATGTTGAGGAATCGAAGTTACCCTCCTCTGAAACCGTGAAGGTTAGTCCCACTGGCTTTGCATACAAATCTAAGGCAGATGCCCAAAATCCACAACATTTATTTATTATTCATAAGGCACTTAAAGTCAATCATCTGTCACTAATAAACATTAACACTATTAAAAATTAATGATCATCCTACAGCATGCTGAGACAGATTCTTGTCTCTGTCTGATGAGTATTGGAGCAAAGTATATCACTTTCATTTACTGACTCTTAAAGTGTCTATGCTCTGTACAATGCTGCTACCGCGACTCCTCCTCCAAACGCCAGCGACCCCATTCTCTTGGGACGCCCAGAAATTATCTGTCTCGTGAGAGGAGCTTGAAAGGATGGGTTTAGATACAAATATGTATCTGCAGGGAAGAAAAACGAACCCTGGATTCAACATTATCACACAGCATGAGCCTCTGTGATGACAGGGCTTCTCACCTCCCGTCCCGCTCACCGTCTATGCCGGGGAGCACATGTCCCTGCGCTCTCCACCCTGCCCGCACCACGAGTGGACAGTGAGGCTGGAAATAACAGCTCTGACGAGACTACCCGAGAGCCTCACAAGCTGGAACAAGAAAAGGCTTCCTGAAGAGCAACTCAAAAAGGAAACTTCACCAAAGGTCCGCACAGTGTCGCAGGGCACTTTCTTCTCTTAGTGGGTGGGAGGCAAAGCCCACTGCTAGAGATGAAGAAACAGCTTGCACCTTAACCCTTCAAAAGGACATTCCCTCTAAAAGTAAAAGCGATCCCAGACCCTTCATCTTTTGTGTTCACGTTTTCAAATGTAAGTCTTGAGGAATACATTTTCCCCCTACCTTTATCACATTTTGCTCTCGCACAGGCAGAACTCAGCACTGTTTCCTAACACACACACATCATGTTTTTCCCTGCTCCTCATTTCAGCAATTACTTAATTGTGGGAGTGCTGTAAGTATCTTACAAATACTCACTTGAGACACAGCTGATTCTGTTAAAATGCAGATAAATAAACCCACACTGCAGACCAGCCTAGTAGTAGAAGGAAGGAGCCAGCATATGTGCATCAAATCAAACTATCTTTCAGTTCCTTTGAGTTGTATTAAACCTCCAAAAACAAGCTAAACTTAATGTCTACACACTAAGGATACCATGGGAGAAGTTGCCAAGATGGGAGACATATTCATCTTCCTCATGCCATTTACCCTCTAATATTTCAGTGCCAAACAATTTTCCATAGAACAACAGTTACTGTTAGGAAAGATCTGTAAGCAGAACTGACTGCAATCACCCCGGCTTCTTTCCTCACACACACTTCACACGAAACAACTAATGAGGATGAGCAAAGAGCAGCTACCAGAGCTAGAAACATCCCAACCGACTGGAAGAACATGATGCTGCAGGAAGACACGCTCTCCCGTGCTGGGAAGGATTCCTAGTGCCTATGGACTACCCTCATATCAGTTGCTTCCATTACAACAAAACTTGGGGCCATCACAGAAACGCAGTCATCCAAAACTGCCTTTCAGGGTACAGCAAGTCAAGAGGTGCTGACAGACAGCTCCCTGCGATGCCCTCAGCAGTACCTGCACAAAACTTCCTCAGCTACTGCAGAGCAGGAGGGACCGGTTCAGTGCCTGGCACCCCCTTTTTGCATTTGCACACCTCCCATCTTCTGCAGAACCACACAACAGGGGGCGGCTCCGTGAGTCCCAACCAGGGAACCGAGACCTGGTCCTTCACTGCCAGCAGACTTCGTCCCACTTTGTCTCTTTCTTGTCTTAGAACTCATGTGCTATCAAGCCAAGTTACTCTTACAAGGAGAGCTGGAATTACAGCCAAGAAAAAGATCTATTAAAACATCATTATTCAAATATAAAAATGCAATGAAGATGTTAACCAGCTTTCCCTAAGGTGAAGGTATTTATTGCTAAGTTTTAGCAGCACAATTACATTCAGACAGACAAACACTAGCTTAACATAAAGCATTTCTTTTTCTGAATCTATCTAGGAGAAATGGAAAAACACCTTGAAAGTAAGCTGCCTTATATCAAATACTTACCCTAAAAGCTTTTCTATTAAAAACATTAGATTTTGAAGAATAACTTTGAGAAAACAAGGCAGCTAAAATGCAGTGCCTCATTTTCCCTTCTTAAATATGAATACCTTCCACCAACTTTCTGCAGTGGAGAAGTTTGGAACTTGTATTCATTTCTAAACCAAAATCTGGTGCTTTTTACAGTATGCTGTGTGAGCCACCTTTGCAGGGATTTATTGCAGCTATCAGAGCACAGGCACCCCACAGCCCGTGTGCAGGCTGAGGCTCCTGACCCCTGCCCCAAGCAGCTCCCCTGGCCTGGGCAGATGCTTCAGGCACTGCAGGGCCTGACCAGCACCACACGTGCAGCTGAACTGTGTTTCCACAGCACAGGCTTTTGCAAGGCCTTCAGCAGAGGTGCAGGATAAGGGGAGGTGTCCATGGGACACCTGACAGGTTGCCCACAGGGACAGCCCCTTCATTTCCCAGCCTGCCTTCACTGCGAGGCTTCAGCTCCCTTCATGGGATCCCAGCTGTCCTGGCTGTTCCCCTCTCCTCTGTTCTTAGGCGAGTCACTCGGGTGTCACCTTCTTTCCACCTGAAAGGATGCAGACCCTTTTTGCCACAGCCAGGTGATGCTGCTCCCAAGGCCCATCTGGAGACCCATCAGAGCCTGGAAAGATTATATATAGCCAGGGACCTTGTGTGGGCGTCTGCCACAAAAGACCTGATGAGAAACCTACATCATAGCAGCAGGAGGTGATGTGGCCCATGGCAGGCCACGAGAATCAGCAGCTCTGCAGCACCAGGACTTTACACACAACTGAGGGCTGCTCTCTGTCTCCTTCATGTGATTACTGGACCACAGACTAGAGGCCATCTGCCTGCAGCCTATTACCACAATCTGTGAGCAATTATAGGAAGCATATTTCATCTTAGAAAATGGCAAAGTTGTTAGAAAAGGCACTGAAAATAAAACCAGAAAACAATCACAAAGCAAGCGACAAAGCTGCAGTCAGCCATGGCAGGGAGCCTCATGTGCCAGCCCTTGAAGCCAGCAGCACCTCACTCCCACACCCAACTGCCCCAGAGCAGAGGTGCTGAGCCCCTCTCCAGCAGCACCCGCGCTCTGCCCAGGAACACTCGCCATTGGCCGGGGCACGGCCAGCCTGGGGCTGCCTGCAGCAAAGGCCCCAGACCTGCTGCGAGGGGAGCCTGTGGAGCCTGGCACCGCTCAGGTCCTGCTCTTGCCAGCGTTGTGTGTGATGCTGCAGGATGCCCCAGCAGACCCTGCCGGGCAGGACGGGAGCTGGGTGGCTGCAGGGATGGCACTGGGCTGGGACACCGCAATCCAGCTGAGAGCAGCCAAACCCATGCACATGCAAAGCCCAGCATCAGTCCTCAGCATAGGCTGAGTAATTAGTGGTTTCTCACAACAGTGAAACAGTGCAGAAAGTAGAAATCCAACTGTCTTAAAACAACAGACACTCTGGATTCATTTCTAATTTATGCATTCTTGTCATATGAAAGCCACTTGCTTAAGCTGCTTTCCTATCTATTTGCAGTCTATTCAGACACACAATGCTCAGTAGGGGTCTGTCTCCATGATTCATTGGCTCAGATTTCCTATAGAGTTTACATGATGTCTACTAAGCCCCATACAGTTTTGTATCCATTATAACCAGGGACAAGCAAGCAGGGCTCAGGAGGCTGAGCATCCATCTAAGAATAGCTTCCTGTCTTCCAGCTCCCTTCACAACAAATGAACAATGGTTACACTTACCGGCCAGCACCGCATGGCGAGGGGAAATTATAGGAACTTGTCTGAGTTAAATAAGGGAAGAAGCATTTAGAGTGAAGCTCCTTAAATGAGCAGGTCAATAACTAGTTTACTGAGACCAAGGCACATAGCTAATGAGAGAATAAAGAATTATTCTTGTCAAGAGAGAAAAAGATGCTGCCCTGGTTTTGTGCTAAATAATTACATTCATTATGTTTAGGACAGCCCTGCAAGTGGTCTTTTGCACTAGTAAATTCATTAGCAAAGCTAATAGGCAAACTACTATTGGGGCAAATTTAAACGATCGCAATAGGATGGATGGCAAAGATAGGGAGAGGTAGTGTGAGAGCAAAGAGCCAAAGTCAGCCCTAAGTATAATTGAATTTATCTTATCATCAACTTTAAGGCCTCCTTCTGGGCTTGAAACGAGGAAATGAAAAGCCATTGAAATGAAAGGATATTCCCTTGATTGGATTTGTTGCTTGCTTTTCCAGCTCACCAAGCTGTCTGAACTGACCTCTTGACACATGACAACAATTATAAACCCAACAAAAATTAAAATGTTACTGAATTGTCTCAATGTTTCCAAATGACAAAGGAGCTCAAACACACCAGAGAGCCGTCTCCCCACCAGAGACACCGAGCGAGCAGCCAGCCTTGAATTCACCTGCAAGTCCATGAAACTCAGCTGGGCAGCAGGAAGGTAGGCTGCAGCATCTCTGGGCAAGTGTCACACCTGAGCTGTGCAGAGGGCCAGCTCCCAGGGCTTTGGAGAGCAGTGGCACGAGGCCCTGAGCCAGGCACCACGGAGGAGCGGTGGCCCTCCCTGAGGGGCTGTAGTGGAGGTGGTGGTGGCCCTCCTTTCCCTCTCAGACTGCAGTCCTCCCGTCAACACACAGTGCTCTGATTCAGGGTGGCTCTATCTGTGCAGACACCGCTGGCATTAGGTGTGCTTAACTAAGGTTTTCTTTACAGACATATTTTTAAATGAAGAGGTTAGCATGTGGTGAAATCCCCAGAGGAGCTGTGGGCATAAGTACGTCTTCTTTAATCATGCCCTGCCTAGACCGTCATCACAGGCGCTCATAGATACAACAGCAGCATGGTGAGGTGAGCCTGGAAAAGGGCTGAAATCATCTCAGGAGTCTGTGGAGCAGAGCAGTAGGACAGAGCAGAGCGCCTGGCAGGGACCCCACCTCCAGGCACGAGCCCCCCAGCACTGCCCTCGCAGCCAACTGAGTTACAGGCCACCAGAGGCAGTGCCTGTCACTGGGCTCAGCACAGGACGTAGCTCTGGCTGAAAAACCAGAAGAGAATTTGGGGGTTTTTAAATGTTGAAACATATTTTAGCAAAGTGAGATTCCAAAGTGTGGATTTTTCCTGAAAGTAACTTTACTGCTATGAAATGAAAGTGTGTTGATTGAAAAAAATACTAAAAACAGAGGAAAAACGGTCGTCAAATCTTTAGAGGCTTTTTGCTTTGGATGTAGAATAAAAACACTTCTATTAAACTGTGTGATGCAGGTTCAGCTGTGTTGGGCTCAGCCCTGCCACTGAACCACAAAGCTGTTATAAATCATATCTGTGTCCACCTGTTTCAAATGGACATTCAGAGTATTAGCTGAAGGCATCCCGAAAGTAACTGAGTTTGGGAAAGACGGAAAAGAAGTAGCTGCAGTGAAGCCTGTGTCTGAAAGAAAAAAAGAGAGGGGAAAAAAAGAGAAAAAAATAATGTCTTTGCCAAGTGGAAATGAGAAGAAATGTTTTTGGCTACTGCTGCAGCCTGATGAGAGAGAAGGAGCCTGAGGCTCCCCGGGAAACTTGGTTTAGAAAGCTCCTCATCTGATCTCTTATTTCTCCTGGCTAGCTGCCTTACCCAGTCAAGTTAGAAAGTCAGGATCTAACTCCCAGGGAGCAATTGGAGAGACAGAGATTGTACATCTGAAGGAAAGTGTCCAGAGAGTTCAGTGTCTTTACCTGAACTAAACACCAAGGAGACGCTTGCCATCTCTGTCACTTCAGCGAGAGCTGACCCCTTCTCTCCAGCCATCACAGCCCTCCTCCCCTGACAGCAGCTCCAGGAGCATGGGCTGAGACACCAGAAGCTGCTGGGCAGCCCAAAATTGTCTGATGCCAGAATAAAAATGATGACTGCCATCCTTCTCCTCCCACCTTCTCTCATGCACATACAACCTTCAAAACCAGGCTGAAAAGGTGCAAAAAAAACCTGAGGTCTCTAGATAGTGACAAAGCTTCCTTCTTAAAGATTCTGCAACTATTTGTTTCCCAGGGAAAATGGAATATTTCCAGAGTGGAAGATACCTGTTAAAAGTGTGAGGAAGGGTGCCAAGGGGTGTTTTACTGAGGACAAGCCTCAGCATGGGATGGGGAGGAGGCAGCATCTTGTTCTCTCGCAGGTCAAGACCAGTTCTAGCCTTCCTCACTATATTTTTGCTAGTTATGAAGTAATACAAACACATTTTGCAATCTTTACATTTAGAGAGTAAAAAAGTTCAATCATATAGCTGTTCAAGGGTTGTTCTGGTCAGAAGAGTGACTACAAAAATGTCACCTTGCTCCTGCACTTCTCTGCTTCCTCAGGTGTCTGCTCTCGTGTCAATATGTGCCCATTTTACTCATAAATGTACATGGGAACCAATCAGAGACGATTAGTCCCTTAAGCTGTACCCTTTTTGGCTGGTAACAAAGCAAGCTCTTTCTCACAATAAGCAAGGGAAAGCCAGCACAGGTGTGCCACAGTAACACGCATTATACTGTGCTTCATGCTGTGCCACCACTGGAGAAGCTTTATTCTCATTCCACAACCTGTACACTTGCTGAATGTTAGTGATGAAGTGCAGTGCAGGTCATAAAGAACTGAGCTTCATTTCCCTACAACTAGACAGAGCAGCAGGCACTGAGGAAAAAATTATACTAGGTAGTAAATGGAACAATTTCATATGGAGATAACTGATGGCAAACACACAGAAAATGCCAAGGCAACTCCTCTGTCACTAGCTGTACTCTGTTCCTTCCATTGCTTTAAAAATCAAAGCTAGTTAACTAGAATTTATTCAATCTTTGCAAAGAAATTGATTTAGAAAGTGAAATACACCATCGAGAAGGGAGCACACTGTGCCCCTTCCTGGCAGAAGCCTTTTCCACAGACAGTGCACTGGGAAGCTCTAAAATACAGGCAGCTATGTTTAAGACTTTCCTGCCATGTAGCTGGAAACGCTCTACACTACCCTCCTTTGACAAAGTCCTTTGTGTGGCAACACACCCCCGAACAGCAAAGCCCAAGCAGCACGAGCAGCAAAACGTCTTATCCCATCTCCTCAGCTGCTCTCCAAGGGCACAGGTTGTGTCTCCAAACGTGTGATGCTTTCTCACATGCTCTGACCAGCCACCTCCTTTTTAAATTGCATGATCATTCTTGTTATCTACTGCAGCTACTGGTGCTTGAAGCCAGCCTCTTCTAGCAGCTAAGACTTTCTTTTCTGACTCCCTGCAGCAAAAAAAGATTCATTGCTTATGGACTCCTGGTGACAGTTGAATGCAGCCTCAGTGCTGCATCATCAGCAGATCTGAGCCTTTCATCAATAGCTTTGGCCATAGAAATCTATATGCAGCTCTGAGAAACACTGGCTACAAATATAGTCATATTGGATCTGAAGAAACCAGTGGAAAGACACATTTCTCCTTTGTGATTTCTGGGCAGGGAAGCAGCAGTGGAGCTGGGGCCCAGGGAGGCTGGGACCAGATGAAACTCTAAGCAAGCTGGTCTGACGTCACAGCTGAGTCTGCTTTCAGCAGGAGGCCGGGCCTAAGCCCCGCTGCAGTCCCTTCCCAACCAAGCTGGGACTGTGTGTTGCAAGGTCTCACTCAAAATCGTACCCCCATCTTCAGCCAGGCACAAGGAAGAGAAGGGTATCGTACCCTGCACCTTCTCTGAGCGCACAGCATTTTGGTACATCCACAGACCTCTTGTTAATCCCTTCCTAAACATTGTTGTACCTCATCAGATAAACCCCCACATATTCCTAGCTTGCTTTTCACAGTTCTTTCCTAGGAGCCTGTGGGCTGCTCAGCAGGACAAGCCTCCAGGCCTTAGAGAGCCTCCTTGGTCTTCCTGAGCACTGTGTCAGCACAGAGGTCTCTGCAGGGCACAGCAGCAGACACCTCAGGTCACTGTTTCCAGCTGTTAACATCAGTATTTTTCAGTCACTGCTATTTATACCCTCTAACTTCTTGATACTCACGGCATAGCAAACTTGCCCAAAATCTTTCCCCGTTTTGTGAGCATGGATTTAGTTTTTAAGTTCACTGGCTGCTAATGAGGCATCTTCCTGTCTTAATTCTGCATAAAATTAGGTACCTACTGCAAAACGCTCCTCCCTACTGCTTTTCATTGATTGCACAGAGAATTAGGATCTGGCAACCAACAATAACAGCCATGAGGAAATGCTCATTGCCTTCTTGATCTTATAAAGTGAACTTAGTTACTGCAAATCAAAACATGGCTCAGCACAAGAAAGGATCTCTTCTGAGTCAAATTGTACCAGCAGCATGATGGTCAGCAGCTTGAGATCAGCATGGATCTGAGCTCAGCAAGTCTGAGCAAAGTGCCAGGGAGCACCAGTGCCCACACACACACACGTTGACACCACTCCCCATCCCCTACCCACTGTTTCCAGGTTCTGAATGCACCTTGTGAAAATACAGCAAGTGTAGAAACTCTTGCTGGTTTACAGTGTCCGCATTTCAGTGCCTCCAGCCTAAGCCTTGCCACGTAGCCAAAGCAAGATAAACCGAGCGGCTTCCCCAGACGCATCTCAGTTGACTCAATCTGCTTTGGAAGGGGAGGAGGTAGAACCACAGCACTCACCCATTTTCCTCTGCGTGGGCCAGGCTGTGGGCTCGGACAGGACGCAGGATGGAGCCCTCCCTGCTTCTCACACAGGTGACAGAACCAACCTGCAGTGCAGCTTCCCACTGCTGCGGGTCTCTGAGAAGAGCAAAACAGAGCAAATGAGATTTGACGCCCCAGGACTAACCCGGTGGCAGAAAAGCTGGCCGGCACATCCGTGGCTGGATGCAGCTATTTTGTTTCACGTAACAAATGATGGTGCAATTGCATGTGATCTATATTCTTGGCCTTTAAAACCAAGGATAATCTATGGCTTTTAAGATTTCAGTTTATCCTTAAACAATATTAATGGCTGCCCACAGCAGACACAGCTTTATCAGAGGGGAGAACACAGGAAATTTGAGGAGGAACATCTCCATCTCACTGCCTGCCTGTAACCGGGAAATCAGTGCTCTTCCCAAGAGGAGAAAAGATGAGGTTAATTAGGTGACCATTGAACAACGCACACAAAGTTTGTTTTGTGAAACATTACTTTATAGAGAAATACATGCACATCCCCACCTTGCCACAGACTGAGGGATAACGAAGGACAGCACAGCACATCCCGTCAAACGGATGACGACTTCATATAACTTGTTCTGAAGGAAAGCAGCCTGTTGTTTACTGCATTTATCGACAATCTGTGAAAGGAGACCAGAAATCAGTCTAATTACCAGAGTGCCAGTTGTGCTTGTTAACACCAGCTTTGTGACCAAATGTTATTCCACAGTTGTCACATCACAAGAAGGTTTCATTACTAACATAATAGTGAACAAGATCACATGTCTGGCTATTGATTGATCTGCCACACAAAGGAAGGACGTTGTTGTCTCTATTATAACCAGTTACATCTCTGTCTGCTGTATAATATGCACAGGAATGTATCACGAGCGCTTGCTGCCGCGTTTCCTAATTCCTGCCTGTTAGCCCATTAACAGCCCATTAGGATCTGCAGACTTTTACTACCAGAAAAGAAACGACCTTGCCATAATTCTGTCTTGTACAATCTTCAGAAAATTGTTTTCATCAGCCTTCCTGCAAATGGATCCTACAAGGACTCAGCCTTACTCAACATTTGCTTTATGAATACGTAATTTCTGCCAAATCAAAAGATATTTTAATTCTTTCCAGACACAATTAGGTAGCACTGCAGGAACAGGAGAAATATTCATCATTACTGCAGAGGAATGGCCCTGAAAGAGCTATGTCTTAGACCAGAGAAATATTCTGCTAACAAGCACCTCAGACAAGATGAACTAGCGTTGACCCTCAGACCATCAAGATATTGCTTTCCATCCACTGACCAGCCATAAAGGCAAACAACAGCTTTCAGGCTTGTTGTTAATATTAAAAGTGAACGGTCCTGTTTGTTTTTCTATGAACCCAATAAATATTATAATATAAAAGTGGATTTGTTTATCAACGTGAGCCTACAGAAAAACAAGCATGCCTTATCATCTTATCTGATGATGAATGATTTATCAGGCAGAATGTGAATCTGCTTCTAACTGAGTCTATTTTCCTGTTTATGCTTGTTGAACAGATACAATTTAATGAAGAATATAAAGTACTTAAAAATCTGTCTACCATTAATAGTTTAATTAATCTGACATGTGCTTCAAAAATAGAGAGAGAGAAAACATTAATTTTTGTTATAAAGGGCATGGCATTATTAAAATGCAATTAAAAACAACGTTCACTTACCATTAATAGCTAAAACAATTTAATTATTTAACATTTGACTGTCAGTTCTGGCTAACTCAGCCACCCCAAGGTTGGTATGCTCCTTGTAACCTATATGACATGGCTGCCACCACACTGCAAAGACTCAAGCACAAGCCAAGTCGTCACTCCTGAGCAATATCTCACTGTAAATCCCCCATCAAACGCCTTGGCTGGTGCCTCCCATCTCCTTCAGGTGCCACTTCCCAAAGGATCCCTCTGTGGCCTGTCCTTTGGAGCAGGTAACAGCCCCTGCTGACGCTGGTGCGAAGTCTGGGGGCTAACTGGTGAGCTGGCCCCTGGCTTTTCAGTCACTTTTCACTGGTAGAAGCACTGATTTGGGTCCCTCAAACATACTCTTTTTTTCTATCAAACCAGATTGAAATTGGTCAGCTGGCTCAGCAATTATTTGGGGGAAGGCACTGGAAAACAGGAGTAAAGAAAAGCAGCTCAGACAAGCAGGCATCATTTCCCTTGGAAAGAGGACAACAAACATCTTTTACCTGAAGATGCAAAGTAGGGGTTTGCCAAAGAATTGCTGTAGGACCACCTCCCAGAAGTGTAAGTCCTCTTGAACAGAGCAGCAGTGGAAATGTCCCTGAAAGTCAGCCCACATTGTCTTTAAGAACATGGCAACAAACACAGTGAGAAATTTCACTGGAGCGTCAGGGTAGGAAGAGAACCCAGACTTAAAACATAGCACTGGTTTGAAAACAGGGGCTCTGTTCCCTAAGATATTTCAATGTTTTCAGAGATATACTGAGAAGAAAAGTGGGCTTTTTGAAGCTTTATATCCAAAGCTAGACAGACCTATCCCTCAGGAGCCAGGAACCCTCCAGCAAAGCCGTCCCTTAGTGACTGGAGGAGCCACGTCTGGATTACACCACCAGCCTATGCACTGGGCCCTGGGCAGCTGCTGCTTCTGAGACACGTGTGGGAGGAAGCTGGGTTTCAAGGATTTCCTTTTTAAAAACTGTTTCATTGAACAACTCTGAAGAAACATTGCTCTAGTGGCAATTGAAACAAAACCAGATGCTGCACTTTGCTCCACACGCGCAGAATGTCTTGGCAAGATCCATGGGTCTCAGCAGGACTTCCCAGGTCTCCAGGGTTTGCTCTCACAAGGAAATCGCAGGATTAAGATGCACTAACAAAGCATACCCATTCCTGAGCACAGTCTGGAGCACAAGCTGGGCTTCTGGAGCAGAAGTATTTACAGGAACTTGTTCCTATGGATTACTCATTTCCTTACTAGCTGAGGTGTGTGGAGCGATTGCAACTGCTGCCCTAAACCACAAGACACAGTCCTCTACTCTTCCTCAGAAAGAAAGCAGGGAAACATCAAATGATAAAACCAGGGAGAGAAAAATCCCAGTGGCACAGCTGAAATGTTCACAAAGGCTTTCTTTCGTGCCTTTTTACCAACACAGAGAGTGCCACATACCTTGTCACACCAGCTCCAGTGCGCCCACTGACCTGAAGCCCGGGAGAGGCAGAATTCTTCTGCCCATGCTGCAGGTGGCTGGGACAAGATGGAGCTTCCAAGAGCAGCGAGAAGAACGTGTAGAGTGGGGGTTCACCTTGCAAGGGCAGCTTTCACAGCTGGGATTTGCACCAGGGCTCCAGACCTTTCCATCTGCCGCACACATGGGACAAACACACAGCAGAGGGGGGCACTTGGGCTTCCACTGGCAGATGAAGGTACTGGAAAGCTGCTTGGGGAGAAAAAAAAAAGGTTTATTCAAGTCTTCATAGAGAGCATTTTAATGACAAAACATTTTTTATGCTGCACCTTTAAATAATGTGTAAAAATTAGAATAAAAGTAATGAGAACAAACCAATGTGTTCCTACACATAAATTTCTCCACGGAAAAAATCTCTGAATTTTAATCTTTGTTAAATTCAACACTCAGATTTCTCTGTGGAAAAATTTAAAGGAAGAGAGAAATGGTAAAGGGTGGGAGTAAGATTCATTAAAAAAGAAAACAATAAACAGTATCTGTCTTTATCTTTTTTCCTCTGAAGAGTATTACAATAATAGATTTATTTTCGACGCAGTCATTAAGCCTGCCACCTTCCCATAACAACACCTGCACTGACACAGCCTAGGCTTTGCATTCCGATAAGTTGCCCCCAAAAGAGTAAATACACTCATAAACGGTCCGAGCTAACACGTTTCAGCCCACCAGAAGGAATGATTATGAGAATGGAGGTTCATTTGAAGATGTGGTGAGGAATTCAGCAGCTGAAGTAATGAGCGTTCGCTGCGGAGGTACCAGGTACCCTCGCTGTAAAGTTAAGAACTGATTTTGCACTGAGCCAAGGAGGGAATGGTGGCTTTAAAAGGTTTTAAGGCTCTTAAGGTTTTGGCTCTGCAATCTCTAACTACATTAAAACCTTGCTCATAGGCTTTTCAAGATGTGTAACTGAGATGTGATTGCAGTCTAATATACAGACCATCAGAGTAAGTAGAGGGTAACGTCTGGAAACACATTTGAAAGCAAACCAAGAGATATGGGCAGCCTTATATGCCACTGGATATAAACCAGAAGTAAAATCAGTTGTGCCTGAACCATCAAGCCTCTTTGCTTGCATGAGAATTTCTATCCAACTGCAAGTCGCAGCAGTAATCAGACGTTTGCAGATATAGAACAAAACACCAGGCAATGACTGAGCTTTCTGTTTTTCATGGTTTATTCACTGTTATGTGGACAATGCAGACTGCAAAGCCAAACTTCTTATAAAGTACTGTATTTATCAACCATGAGTCTCAGCCTTTTCTTTAAAGACAGAACACTGCCTACCATTCAGTATGGTGTAACTCTATACATACGTATCTCAAGCCTTACCCATTAAGAATGCTATTTCAGACATTTTCTCTTTTTTCTTCCAAGTGCACGGACCTTCAGCAATGTCTTTCAAATGGCCATTTACAAAATTACTTCTTTTAAACAGCGCAAAATCACATACAGACACTATGATCTTCTAATTAAGGATTTGCCCCACACAAGACGGGGCAAAGGATACCTGAAGCATTCCCCGACACAGAACCTTTAATGAAAAAACCTCCCGGCGTGTGTGGCTGCCTAAGTGGCTTTGCAAATAACATCGAGGCATTGGACGTGGACTTTGTTATTATTGGGTTTAAATTAAGCTTGAAATGCCACGGGACTGAAATAGAAATCAGAAGCAGAGCAGGGTATTGCTTGGTTTCTGAATATCAAATGCAATCAAAAGGTAATAGTACTTATAGATTTTTCATATACAAACAGATTTATGGAACAGATGAAAATCATTTGCTCATTGAGCTTCAAAAACCCGGATGGCTTCTTCTGTGGATAATCGAATAAGTTAACTCGGGCAGCTTCTTTGGTTCGGCGCCACAGAAACACAGGATTTGTGTTGAATGAGCCACTGTTGGTTAGAAGGTAAACCTTTTAAAAACTAAGGCACTTCACCATAAACGTCATTCCAGGTGATGAGACAAAATACAGTTTAAAAAGCAAACCAAGTTCCCAGGTTTCACAGCTGATGAAATGGCAAGTCAGCAAGTTTTGGTTTTGTTGCTGATCAGTTTTACTTTCAGGTTTGCACACAAGAGCAAACACTTAAAAGTGATAGTCATTTACTTTTACAGATTTGTTTCTTTATATATTTCATTTTCATAATCTTATGTAAAGGCTTCTGTCAACTTAGAGTTCCTGGAGAGCTTTTTCAGTCCAGAAAAACCTCTCAGTTGTTTTTCAGCACCTCTGTAAGTAACCCAATCTCTCAATAAGAGAGGACAGTTTACGGACCCAGAATTCTCCTGCAATAACTTTCTAAAAATTAGTATTTATGTGGTTTTATACGTTAAGAGAAAAAGCAAAATTGCAGCACAGATTTTAGGGGCCCTAGTGCCTTCTCAAGGTGCATGATGTCTCTTCCGTGCTTCAGTGTCACAAGAATGTTGAACAAGGACAGAGAAATCACTTCCTTTGGTAAAAAACCAAACCAAAGCAAACACCACCCTGAAAACACTAGATCATGTCAAAACCATGGGGAGAGGTTTCAGATACTACTGGTTGTGGTTTTATATTCCTGTTCTGCTTGCCAATATTTTGGGTACTATTCTGAAGCTGAGTTTTGATCCTTTAGGGACCTCCTATCCTCTAGGCTCAGGTTTGACTCAGTACTGGAAATGCCAGGACAGCAGCTGCTCCGAGAGCAATCTGGATGGAGTTTCACAAGAGCAGCTTTTCCTGCACTATTTTAAACTAATCTGAATTGAGAAAAGCAGGGAAGAAATAAAAAAAGATAAACACAGAAATCAGACAGGGTAAAACCTGGAAGGGGAACGTGGAAAGCAGAACAGGAGCAAGGAAATACATGTGTGTGGAAGGACTGGGGAGCCAAATGGCGAAACTGAGAGAAACATTTGGAAAATAAATCTGAGGAGCAGAAGGCTGACAGAGGAGGGAAAATCTGTGAGGGGGAAAAGTAGAGGGGGGCAACACACAAGCACACAGAAGCTGCTACAAAACAGTGGTGGAAGGAGGCAGAGGAAGGACAGTGTGCGAGGAGACAGGAACTAGCAGTGTGCATAAACATAGCAGGGCAGAGAGATGGTGAAGGAGGGAAATTGAAAACAGAGATCAAAAATGAAGGCACAAATCCTACGGAATGAAAGCACAACTTAAAAGGCTTTGCGAAGTTTAGAGGAAATTCGGTTTGGGGAACACCTGGGCAGAGCAAGGACAGAAGCTCAAACATTCCTCTACGTTCCCAGTCTGGGTTCAGGTTAACAGAGGCTGTTTATAGCAACTGCAAGAAATAAACACCCAGCCTACTAGAACAGGCATGGGGGACACGGTATGGCTACTGCCTTCTCTTCAATGCAGTCGCCTCCTTTTGTGCCCTGCTCTTTGGAACAGGAGGAACAGACAGACAAAACACAACCTACAGTCTTGGTTTATCTGTATCCACAGCCCATCTGGTAACCTGAACCACAGCAGAATGTGTGTCTGTGTGTATGTATTGGGAGAGACAGCTGTCATTAGACCAATGGGGTCAACCAACATATAAAAGCCAGGATCGGAGGAGGAGTAAAGTTTACACTTCATTGTGGATGTCAAAATCCCTGCATATTTTTTCTTTTTCCCATGAGTATTTAGCTTATTGATTCTCGGGGAGCAAAAGCAACTGCAGTGAGCACTCGGGGGCTGGTTACTTGGAAGCTCAGGATTGGAACCTGAACACAGCTATTTCCTTAACCAATTTACAGAATTAGGACTGGACATATTAACATACATCTCTGTATTCATGGCTGTAAGATGATTGGATTCTTGTCTCATCAAATTTACATTGTGGAATCTGAATATAGTATGATTAGGCATTATTGTAACAACTACATTACAATACAATTTAAAATAAAATGGCCTTTCATATCGCACTAATATCAGTGTTTTAAATAACAAAGGGGATTTTTTTTTTTAAATAAAGGAAGGGATTAGCATTTAGTTTCAATCAGTATAAGCAATGCTGTACCAGTTGGTGTCTCAAAGATTCGGGATTTTATTAATATTCCAGAGATGCATTTGTGTTGCCTCTGGGTACACTGAAAAGCCACTTAAACTGCACTTAAAGCAGCACTACAGGATCAAATTGATGTGCATCAACCATTTACAATAAAACTTGATTATTATAAAGGCATACATATTTGCATAATTACATGTTTGATTTTTTGATAATGCAGCATACACTACAAAATGTTGCTTCATGTAGAAAGGCATCGTCAAAAAGCACCATCTGCTGTAGTGTTTCATGCACTGCAATGCTTGAAACACTGAAGGTAGGTTTGTGCAAATCAAAGGGGAAAAGCAAAGGAGTTGTGCTAGAACAAGAGGCTCGGGGCTGGAGGAGGGGACACGTGGACTCTGTGTTAGGCTGTCGTCGGCTCTTCTCTGGCTATTTTTAAATGAAATTGTCAGGAGGATAAAGGTGAAAGACGACAGAGCAGCACATCCTACAGTCTGCAGCACGTAAGATTCAGAACTTGAGAGCATTTGGCATAAATACATTCTTCGTGTTTTCACTCCAAAACAAACTGCTCAGCATCTAATGTACGCAACAAAAGAATCCCACCTGGAAAAAAGGTAAATAGCACAAGGAGTGGATTCCTGCACTTGTTACTTTTTTAAGGAATGAAGCTTTTCACAGGAGTCTCTATTAACCATCGCAACAGCTTTAAAGACATGGAACTTGAAAGTAAAAATATCTCCTTATTGCTCCGTTCAGAAGGAGGTGACACCTATTCTGCAGCAATATCTGACCATACACCCTAAGGAGAGCCCAAGGTGGTGAGGAAGCCCGATGCTAAATCTGCAGCAGCAAAAGCCTGTCTTGGAGTGTGAGAACAAGCAAGTGCTGCTGGGCTCAGCACAGGTAGCCTGGAGTTCTCCCATCCGAAAAATATGCGTTGTTTTGATTAGCACTACATGTCTGTCATTTTAATACCTGAGGTTGCTTTCCAAAGTGGATTTAGAGAAAGACAGGAATCAAATGGAGTTGTAGCTGTTTCTGATATTCTGCCATCCCAAGGAGCCTGTACGCACGCCTGCAAAGCAGACACAATCAAAAGGGTCATCTGTGGCTTCTTCTGCTTCTATTGCTGCCTCTCAGCTATGCTGGGAACATTTTTGGATGTTGTGCTGAGTGGTGAAGTGCAGCACAGAGCCAAGATGGGGAAGATCTGGCAGAGAAGTCGATAGGCATGTACTAGCCTGTTGCTTCCCAGTAGGAGCTCATTCCTTCACAAATTGGCCTTTGGTAAGCAGTGTGATTCATTGCTCAGGGACTGGATTACAAGCTGGAAACCAGCTGCCAGAACTTGGGCGACTCACTTTACTTCCCAATGCTTCCTATTTTCCTTCCTCCTGTTTTTCACATCACATTAGTTGAAAATGTAAAATACTTCAGGGCAAGGACTTTTTTGTAATACAAGTTTCCAGCACATTGGGCATTAAACAAGCTTTTATCTCCACGGGCACCTCAAGGTGTTCAAGGATACAGACAACGTTCAGATTATGTGCTGTGTATGGGACACACACCCATGCAATTAAAAAGCATCTTTAACAACACAATCTGACTATAAAGTCCTGCAGTCAAGAATAATATCTGGCTCCAAGACATATTCTTCAGTCCAGAGCCACAAAAGAGCCGCAGAAACAGGCAAAGAATTGTGCAGACATGAAGGAAATGCATGGTGGTGTATGTGTGAACACAAGTATCTCAAACCTTCTGTGCCCAAACCATAGCCTGTAGATTCACTGAAACCAAAGCGAGGGCCGTAGGGCTCCAAGCTCTAAAGCTGCACTGCTGGCCTGCTAGCTTATGGTACATCAGGACTATAATAAACTCAGATTCCCACCAAGAAAACAGCCACTGCTGTTCAGTTACGAGATAGATTTAGTTTCACATTACGAGGCAAGACGTGCTTGAGTCCTCTGTTAGGCACAAGACTTTCAAACATCTAGGTCCCTTACCCTGGCTTATCAAGTCCAAGTACAGCCTGGCACCAGCAATGCCCAACACCCACGATGTCACTGACTCAGATTGGTGTTGTGAAGTGCTTCTGGGAAGTCCAACCTTGTGTGTGTCACACAGAAGCGTACAGAGAGTTTCTTAAATAACCAGCGCTTTGCTGTGTGCACATAGCTCCTGAAACCTCACAAATGCTTATCTGTTGGTATTTTCCCACCCATCATTTACTGAGTTGAACCATATCACAATACGGTGCAGTGCCCTTCCCTCTGCCCCTGCCTGCACGTGAAACAGAACCTGTATGGCTTCTTGCTCGTCAGGTGCCCAAACTGAAAACACAATGATGTATTTCTGGCATGACATTGAAAATAGCCTCAAATTGTAACAAAGCCTCAAAGACACCCGCATTTCTTTCCCACTAAAGTCTGTGGGTGCATTTGGCCATAGTATTCAAAGAGGAAACAAAACCAGCCAGACAGATCCAGATCTTCAGAAACAATGACTTTCCCTTTTGTGCCTTAATATTCTGCTCTTGGTGAGCCTCCCTAACAAATTCTGCACTAATCGTTGCTGGAATCAGCACAGCAGCAACTGCTAAGCACTGCCTTTTTCTCCATCCTCTCTGCACTAGGCAGACAGGGGTTTTCATTACATATATCATTTTCAACTTGCTGCAGTGATTCCAGAAAGACAAGAGGATTTAGAAAGCTAATGAATGGGGGTGGGGAGCAGGCTAGGAGAGGAGCTTCAGTGCAAATGGCTAAGGCTAGATACGACGAGTGGCTTCACACACAGGGCACTGCCACCGATTTCATTTTCATTGCGTGGCACTGACAGACTCTGACAGTCAAATCATTCATCTCGAGTTAATAAATCAAAGTGAGGAGTGGGGGGGGGGGGGGATTTTTTTGTTTAGTGCTACAGGATTTAGGGCAGGGCTCACTGGGCATTGCCTTGCACTGATTGTTACTGTGCTGCAATGACAGAAAAAATGTTTATCTTTTAGTTGCTAATTAAGAGCAGAAGTGAAGAAGAACAGGTTTGGTCTGAATATGCTATAGTACCCAGGGATCATCTGCTGCATCGTAATGAGATGCTATAGATGCTGTAACTCACTACGTCTACAAGTCTCTCGCTGCTTTATTATTAGAAAAAAAATCCACCTTGCCAGTGAACTGACGTAAAGTTAATAGTTTATAAATACAATCACCCTGGAAAAGGCAAACAACATTCCCCCTCCCCTCAAGTGAAGAGATCACATCCCTTCCCAAGCTCCCTCCCAGCACAGAATGCTCAGTTCCACTGGTACCAGCCCCCTTTCTACGATTCAGCAGTTTGGTACACCTAACCCACCTTTTGCAGGCATGTCATCAATAGTGCTGCCACTTGGGAGAACAGGCTATACTGATTACAAAACGCTGCTTCTATAAATCTGATCATTTTAATGATAAACCAGGATATTTTAGGATCTCTTGTCCCCGAAGAACCCAGAACAATTGCAGATTGATTGTGAACCAATTAAGGAGCTTAGAGCTGTAAGCTGTGAATATAATTCCTTTCTCTTAGGAAACAAAAAAAAAAGAAAGAAAGAAAGAAAAAAATCCAGTTCTAAACCCTCTACATAAGAACTTAAGGTATGTGTGAAGCTGACAATTCAGATCTGAGTGAAGAATTGTGACTTCAACTTTCCCAAACTGCAGTTATCACCAGATCCTACTCGCTGCCCCTTTCGCAACCCCTGTCATCAGCACGTCAGGCAGAGGGGGAGGAAAGTGCTGCCTCAGTGAACATCAGCACATGGCCAAGCACGGGTGGTTCTGGTCCTTGGAGGGCATTCAATACCTTAATACAAGTTGATAAATGCTAGTTATAGTCAGTGGCTCCACTTCAGTCCTAATTACACCAATTCTCCCCTTAAATGCTAACTTTGGAACAGCAAAGAAGCCCCAAGGTCTGGCACAGACTCTGAGGAAGCGTTCTCCAGACTGAGCACAGCAACCTGCTCCCACGGTGGCAGGTGGACACCATCTCAAGAGCTGAACAGAAATCACACGGGCCGGTCCTTGCCTTTGGCTTTGTGTTTAAGGACAGGCTATTCCCTGCCATTGTATCCTGCTGGCAATGCTCAGCTAATAGGCTCCTGTGCTGAACATCATCGTGTGCTCTGTCAATTATTAATAATGAGGCAAGCATTTTCACATCAGAATGCCTCCTGTAACGTGATGAGTCTGTCTCATACCAGCATATCAAAGCTCAGGCTCGTACATTGCTAGTTTACCAAGAGAACTTTGAACAAGATTTATTCCCCAAACAGCCTGACGAGTCCCAGTCTTCAGGAATTTTGTAAACAGAAAATGTCTCTTTACTGGCAAGATTTTTAAAATGTGGTTTGGGTTTTGGGCGGTTGACTTACTGCTACATTGCATTTATTCTAACACATCATTGATCCCCCGTCTCATACATCAGATTTAGTTACTTTCTTATTGTATAATTTCTAGGTGACAGTGGCTATCCAGGACAGAAACAGCTGATGGATCTAATTTGATTTTGCCCTTATACCAGCAGAAGTTCACTTACTAGTTCACTTGCTCAGAATTCATTGATCACTCGAAGGTCTTCTGGGATTGTGAAATCTCATTCTCAGTGTCTTTTCCAATTGTCAAAGCACAGACTCAATACTGCATCTGACATCCTTGCAGGCTGCCTGGTTCTGCATAACACAGCAGTCAGCCGTGGGGTTATAGTCAATGATGGGGCTCTCATAAAGGCTGACAAGGCTAACTCTTACTGACTTCAGACAGGGCAAAAAGGTAGATCTTTCTGAAAGGTGGTTTTGCTGGTGATAAGCAAGGGGTAGCTCCATGACAGCCCTACCTTTAAACAAGGCAAAGGATGGTGGGAGATGAAAAAAGGCCACGGTAAAGAAAGAAGAAATGGCAGGGGTTTTACACAAAGATCCACAGGTCTAAAATCAAAGGAACTGTACTACTTAGCATAGCGAGATGATTGAATTCCTTTATCTGTGGCTCAGGGTTCCCAGCTTAAACAGGAGATAATGCCCTGTGCACAGTCCATGCAGTTCAATGGCAAGACAACAAGCCTCGTGGAGGATACTGTCAGAACAATAATCACTTTTAAAGTGGTTGTAACGATCTTCTAGTCACTAAGCACACACAAAGAGGCAAGAGGAGGTTAATGAAACCTCAAGAACCATTTGTGTTCCGTAAGGTTACTTCATCTTGAGTTTTTGAGAGTAGATAAGGTGGAAAAGAGAGATATTGGGAAGGTGGATGACATTTAAAAGAAGCAGTATTAAAGTTATCCATTACAAGAATAAAGACGACTATTTTATCAACAGTAAACACATTCATCTTCATCTGGGAGAAAGAGCTGATAGTTTCTGGTACCCAAGAGAATTCTAAACCTCCAGCCACTCTGTGTGCCTACAGCACAATTTTGCAAACATGCATCAATGTTTAGGTTACCAGGTTTGGAACAAGTGCATTACCAAATATGAGTTTCTTTCAGAGAAACAAACATTAGGATCAGAACGCTTTAATCACAAATTGTTTTCTGAACACATTCATCAGCCTAATTTCAAACTGTTTGAGCACCTGAGCTTCCACTTCCCCGCTCTGGAAAGTATTCACCAGCATAACACAGCCAGCTACGCTGGGTAACTTTTCTCTCAAGTCTATTGTTCATTTTCTCCTTTTCTGCTCATCCTTTGGATGACATGAAAGTCTTTTTCTCTCTTGAAACCCATCCACAATCATCAGCTGCTACACCTTCGCTTCACAATCTCTTTTATATTCAAATGGGTACTGCTGTTGCTTTGCTGCCTCAAGAGACTCTGTTGACTGCTCCCAGAAACCAGAAGTACCGGGGGAAAAGCGACTGGGAATTGCACACCCAGCAACGTGGTACCTAAAACCCCTTGGTTGGCTTGCAGGCTACAACACTTAGATTTACAATTTGTGGTTTGCTTCAAATGGGATTTTATTCAGGCAAAGTGAAAGCACAGCTTCTGAGGCAAGAGCTGAAGCCTTGGGACAGGGGGTGAGTAATCCCACACTTCACACCACTGCTCAGAGCTATGATCATTCACTGCTCTGCAACGAACATCCCAGGCAGCCTTAGTCGAGTTGCTTAGGGTTCTTTTTTGTGGCTTAATCCTCCATCTTTGAGATAAGTATGACTTAGCCTCCCTATCTCACAGGCACACGGTGAGGATAAATACATTAAAGAAGAATTAATATATCACAATATAGTGATAGGAGTTCAATACCCCATGTACAGAGTAATTTGTCTTTTTGTCTCCTGGATCAAGTACAGTTTCTAGGTGTGTGCAACAGCAAAAGCCTAACCTAGTCATACATAAGGAAAGCAAACAATCTGCAGCCCTCTGTTCCTATGCATGAAACCACGGGCCTGCAGGTGTGGAGTGGAAATGCTGGAGCAGAACAGAACAGATTTTTTTCCTTCATTACAACGGGCTGAAGACGAGGGCAGGAACAGCAAGCCAGACATAAATAAATCTCTTCAATCCAACAGAATAAACCAGAAAATACAATAAAACCAAACAAATGTACATCAAATTCATATATAAACTAGATATATAAGTATTTAGACACACACATTTTAAAAAACCTCCTTAAAGTTATCTTGTGTAAGGAACAAAATATAATTTACTAGCATATGAATTATCTACTGTTCCCAGGATGAAACCTCCATATTTCTTGTTCCAGACTACCCTTCCCATAAAATAGCTTTATTAGAGCTTAGTAATGTTAGGGAAAGAAGCGAAGGTAATGTCTACAGCTCCCATTAAAAAGCTGGCTATCCGTTTCGTAGTGATCATAGACTAATATACTATAAAAAAATGAGTTTTCACCAAATATTTAAAATCACAGATTTATTCAGACACCCAGAGAAAAATCAAACTTGTAAATTGTGCAGATTATATCTCCAATAAAATATTTATTGTTGCACGATGTATACTGTTAACTGTGTTGACTACTTTTCACCAAGGTGCCAGGGAAATGAAAAATTAACCAGTGTAGAATATAAAACAGGTTTTTTTCAAGTCCTAGAGCTAGTCCACGAGCATACAAAACAGGTTGCATTCAGAGCTGTAATATAGAAATCCTTCAGTGAGGAAGATACCTGACAGCAGAACAAAACAGAGAACAGCATTAAAGCTGCGTAGCTGAGGCGCTGCATGCAAATGCAGGCAGACCTGAATTAGTAATGCTGAAGGTCTAGCTAAAGTAGATGGTGGCTGTGTCAATGAATGTTTTAATGACACCTTACTAGTTTGGTGACTAACAAGTGCATACGTGCAGCCTGACGGAATTCTGGAAGTTTGGTAAACATGTGGTCAGAAATCTCTTTGGGTTTAGGAAAACAAGTCAATATTTGAATATTCTTCTTCTCTGCAAGTCAGTGAACTGGTCTGTGAATATCACACGTGTGGTTTGAGGGACATGTTCTCTTTTTTCCCCAGCATTAATCAGAACTGCAGCCAACCAACTCTCCCATTGTCTATCACTTATCCTTTTTCAGAATTTCCATGAATACTTAGTGAATGTGCAGCTACAGGGCACCAAACGATGCCCATGCTGTGAAAGAGCAAACGGAAAAATCCTTGAGTTGCTTGGCACCTTAATACTGTCACTTCAAACCCACCTCTTTGCCACTGTACTACTTGTCCTCTTCATTTTGGGATGACCTTTAAAACTTTCTGACAGAGGACAAGGCTGAGAGGAGGCTGGCAGCAGCGAGCGGAGTGGGACTGGGCTGCTGCTGGGCTGTGTGAGCTCTGCCTAGAGGGCATTTCCGACCTGCCCTTTGCAGCAAAGGTTAGAAAAATAAATGCACTGCTCATAGAATCACTGAATCACAGAATAATAGAACTGTTTTGGTTGGAAAAGTCCTTTAAGCTCCTGGAGTCCCAGCCCTCCCCTCACAGTGCCACAGTCACCACTAACCCACAGCCCTCAGCACCTCAGCTCCACGGCTTTGGTATCCTTCCAGGGCTGGGGACTCCCCCATCTCCCTGGGCAGCCTGGCACAGGGGCTGACAACCCTTTTGGTGAAGAAATTTTTCCTAATATCCAATCTAAATCTCCCATGGTGCAACTTGAGGCTGTGTCCAGCTCCTTAGAGAGACTAAAGCCCAGAGCTCCACTGTGTAACTACAGGACTGTGGGGACGATTCCTAAATCAGTGCTTGAGATGCCTACAAAATAACCTCTTGCAAAATTTAGACTGTGAAGAAGCTTTTTTGAGGCCAGCCAAAGCTTCAATGCACCCAATGTTTTTGGTTGCACTTTGGAACCTAAGGCCAGGCTCTCCTTTTCAGAAATCCTGCAGTAGAACCAAACTCATCTTGCTATTGCAATGCACCATAGAGCAGAAGGAGGTGAAGATGCCTGCAGTGCTGCACAAGCCAGCAGGCTGCAGCCAGGCAGCAGCACCCACCCCACCTTGCTGACCTACTGTGGTGGAAGGAGCTTCACTGCTCAGGATGAGGATGGGAAAAGCGTAGGAAACAGGCAGCTGAATATACACACAAAGCAAAAGGATTAAAACCGCCATACAGAACGCTTACAACGGATCAGCCACACATTTCTGTGGAAGGAACAAAGGCTTTATGAAAAAGCAAATGAAAAAAATATCTATTTCCTGAGACTACAGGCAGCCCTAGAGACTTCTAAGTATTATTAATCAGAGTAAAGTCTGCCAGATGCTGCCAGAGCCACTCACCAAGGAGCTCAGGCCTTTCCAGCAGGGCAGCTGGAGCCTAAAGGGTTCAGAGCTCCCCAGAGAAACACTTTGGGTTTTTTGTTGTCCTTGGTTTTGAGAGTGCCTCTTTCACACAAGACTTGGTCTCAGGCTCCGTTATGTTTTCCACTTAGAGATTTTATCACAGGGGCATCAGTGATAATTTTGTTTCTTTTGACTACCTCTGTGCTTCGAGGGTTCTGCAGAAAGCTGGTGTTCAGGTAATTGTGGCTGGCCCTGTGCTAGCAAACACCATCTCACAAATTATGTCAGCCTCCTCTAGTTTTTCAGTTGATTCCAGGACCTCAGTTCAGGATACCATAGCCTTCATTCGTGTCATTTCACATGAAGGACAACACAGCCTTTAGTCAATTGCAACGTGGTTGTTATATGAGAAGTCTTGTTGAAACAAACAAGTTTTTCATAGTACTGTGGATTAACTTACGTATTTCGCTCTTCTTTTTCCAGAAAGGGATGGCAAAACACACCTAAGCACATATACATATAAACCCATCTATTTCTACACTAAAAAATATCACAGAGAAATGCTCCTTTGGAGTAGTGATTCATTTACAACCCAGGAGAACAACAGACATCCTGCTACCACTCAGGACAGGACACAGAATGAAAACAAAGGATAAACAACTTACCAGAACCGAAGGATGCCTTAATGAGAGGTGGACGAGTCTCACTTTTTAAGCAAGACATGGCGCTTCTCTTGTCATACCACTAATGCAGAATAGGTGACTTCAGGTTGCTGGTTAAACACAGAAGAGAAAAAAAAATTGCACGTTGTTGTTGAGAGATGTGGCTGAGGTTTAGAGACACAATATCGAATCTGACTCAAGCAGATGATGATACCTTAACAGAGTAAATTACCACAAGGACTTCTATTCCTATAATTTGAAGGAGCTCTGTTGTTTCTTGCTAAATTTCCCATGAAATAGGCAGGCATGTACATAGGGATGGGAATGTATATGCCATCACTGTCTGAAATGAGCAGCCCTTTCCCCATGAGCATCGCTGTCTGAAATGAGCAGTCCCTTCCCTACGGCCTCCTCCACGCTAGCCGGCCCCAGGCCCCTCTCGTCGTGACATGTGCTCACATCTCCCCTTCTTCTGAGGGCCTTTGGCACTTCCCCACCGTGCTGTGAAGGTGGAGGCTCAGCACTTGTGTCTGGGCGCCACTTCCCAAGCCGAGGGGGCAGCCAGGCTGGGCTGGGCGCTGGTGGCTGCTCCAGCCCTCGACGCGCTCACCAGAGCCAGCAGCACCCACACAGACCTTGGCTTTGTTCTGCCACGCTACAAGAGGCTGTGGGTCATCAGACTGGACGACCTGATATTTGCAGCCGCTTGTTAACATTCTAATAATAATCTCCAGCATGTGAGTAAATAAAACTGTGTGACCATGCTGACGGTGCACGTGCACACTGCTGTACCAAAGGAACCAGGCTTTACCTTCCGTTCTGAGTTTAATACAACTGCTCTGAGACACAAGACAGATGGGATAGAGAGATCTGAAGTGCTACAAATAAAATCTAAAACTGAGTTTTTAAATATTCATTCTGAACTATAAAGAGAGCTGTGGCTTTTGTGTGCTACAGATGGCTTGGAAATTCAGTGCAAACAAAGGACCAATTTCTGAATACTCATAGCTGCTCTACCATAATAGCTGGAGGCCCAAAACTCCAGGGGTTTGAGATGATTCAACTAGATCCTCTTACCTGCCAAATTTCATCAAAGCAACATTGCTTTTACCGTCTTATAGGGATGAAAGAAATATGAATAGTATAGGTTTTTTTAATGAAATGTGGACTGCTTAAGCTTGAACAAAAAATTACAATATGAATGGAAAGTGCAAGGTAAAGGGAAAACTGTCTTTTTATCACACACACTAAAGCACGGCATAACATGAAACCTGTACTTTTTATAGATTGAAAGATTAAACAGAAATATTTGGTAGATTTGGATAAATGAAGGAAATAAAACCAAAAAAAAAGCATAATAAAAATCGCTGGCAGTCATAATCAATGAGAAACTGCTGACTGATTGTCAAGTATGGCCTTAGGTTTAAACCTAAGAGAGACACATGTGTTTCTTTGTAAGGTAGCAGGGCACGACCTCATCAATCAGAGATTATCCTCTGCATAATAGTTTATGGAAAGAAACCACTAACACCAGCTCCCCATCTGCCTTTCAGACAGAGGCAAGCAGATACAAATACAGCTGGAGAGGGACTGAGCCCGAGTAACACTGCTGCTTAGGCTGCTCCATTTACATAGCAGCACAATAAGCATTTTCTGATGATATTAGCCACTAGCACTCAAGTCGAGACCTTAACGTCTTTGGCTTCAGAGAGGATACTCCTCCACCTTTGGGATGTATTTGAGCTTCTACAAGAACCAAACAGGGCAGCAAAATCAAGGAGAGACTGCATGGGAACAGAGAGCACCTGAGAGGACCCCTCAATCATCAACAGTCCTCCAAATGTACAAGCCCTGGAGACACACACAGTTCTCGATCACAGACAGAAGCCAGGCTAAGGGATATTTATGACCCACCGCTGCCAACCAAAGGGAGAGCAAGCACAGGAATACGAGAAGTCTGGAAGAGTCTGACAGCAAACAGAACCGTCCTGTAACGACAGCAAGCGCCAAGAGATGGTGGCAGGGTGATGCTGAGAGATGGGTGATGGGCAGAAGAGGCTTGATGACAAGTGGGTTACGTTACCTGTGAAACCTGGGAAGGACACAGACAGAGGCAGCCTGACAAGCATGAGCTGTCAGGGGAGCGGTGGTTGCCACAGGGCTCCAAATAGGCAGAGGTAACTAGTGCTACCTTTGTCGAGATTAGAAAAAAGGATGTTAGGAAACATCAACAGAAGTTGATGGGAGTTGGAGTAAACATTTTAATTACTTCCAGACAACATGGGAAGGTGTCACCTTACAGGAAGGAAGCATTCTGCTGGTCTTGGGAGCCGCCCAGGTAAAAGGTGTGAATTCAGACCAGACTTCTCTCCTTGGTGGAGAGAAGTAGGATGCTGCTGCATGGCGGGGAGGGAGGAAGGAGGCCTGGGCAGGCAGCAGCACCAGGGCTTCCCTTTCAGCCGTGTTGGGCTTCCGATGCCAGATCCAGATCCCTCAGGGAGCAAGCAGCCAAAGTGTGGCTCGGCCTCTGTTTGCAGCTAAGGAGAAAGAGCGAGGGATGAGCAGAGAGGAAAGGGCAGGATCCCGCGGCACCTCGTGGGGAAGAGAGCTTTTCCAATGACCTCACTGTCCTTTTGAGAGTAACTGCTTTCCAGGACAGAGTGTCCCAACAGGATACTTAAATGCCTTCAGCATAGCACAATATTCAGAGATAAAACCGAACAACTTTTCATGAAATCTGCCTCCAATAAAAACATCTTTATTGCCTTGGGCTAATGTGTAAGTTACTGAGAGATTATGGTTCAACTTCTACAGCCATTTTATGTAATATGAAAAAGAATCCGTCGGGACCTCATCTGTTAGTCCTCTAAAATACAAAATATAAAATGTAGTTCTAAGCTATGCCTCATCATGGTAATAGGCTATAAGCTCTTCTCCTAAAACCTCACTGCTGTCAGTCTAGGCAAAGCCAGGCAACCTGGCTTAATCACCTCCTTGTGACTTGCTGCACTGTGCCCCTTCCTTTTGAACATATATAAATCCTAATTATGTTTTAATCCTTTACTAGAACCCTGGCAAAATGCCTGCTACCCTCCCAGCATACAGAGGTGGATGTGGGCAGGCAGAGGAGCCGCAGTGCCATGGTGCCCCATTCCCCGGGGTCTGTGTGTGGCTGGCAGGGCTCAGTCCAGGCACAGCCCCTCCACGAGCCGACTCTCCTGCCCCGGTTGTGAGGGGCTGCACACGGTATAGGGGGGTTATCAGCCGGTGCTATGTGGCTACAGTGGCTAACAATACAACAGCTCAAACGTGGCCCTGAGGTGAGCTAGGCTGTCTGCACAGACATGCCCAGCTGAGTGCCTGCCCGAACTGCCAGTCTCCCACCAGGACACAGCTTCCTCAGGGACACCCAGAGCTGTCCCCCTGCCACGCCATGCCCTCTCCTGGGCTGCCTCTGCCCTTCTCATCTGATGGAAATGAGGCCTCCCCATACCTCCTTTCCCTCCAGTACTGCCATCGCAGAGCCCAAATGTGCTGTGCATTACTAAGAGAAAAGTCCCCAAAAGTAGAAGGCTATCTTTAAAGTGATGAACTGATTTCAGCAATCACAAGTACTGTTTAGACTGCAGTTTTAGCTCTGCTCTCTTCTGCTGCAGTGAGGGAGAGCCTCGTTCTTCATAAAACACACAGTTCAGTAAGAACCAGGGTGGAGTCACTGGCCTGTTGCCTTCTCTAGAGTCTGTACTATAACAAGTCATGTGTCCACACTAGGAGAGTCAGTAGGACTGTCACCGCTCTGCTGCCCAACGTCTATGTCCGCAGCGACAAAGCTCTGGTCCCCACCAGGCCCAGAGGCCAGGCAGGCTGGGCTTCTGCCAGCACCTCAGCAGCACTGCCTGTGCCCTGGTTTGCTACCCTCTGCTGCTGACCCGGCAGCTGCCACAGAGTGCCCCAAGCAGCAGGCACACTCACGCCAAGGATGGGCTCATCCCGCGTTCACGGGGCGCCCTGTGTTTCCGAGAGGAGGGACGGTGCACTTCCTAGAGCTGCCTGAATGAAGGTGACTGAGCAGAATCTGTGCTTATAAAGGGGTGCTCTGAAGCCGAATCACTATATGAAGCATGGACTTGGGTGTTACTGTTCCTTTACACTCCCAAACAGAAGCTGGGGCCACTAGCATCTTGCCACTGCCTTCAACACTCTGCTCCATACAGTTTCTGCTCCATACAGTTTCCGCTCCTGTCGTGAAAACAAACTGGAGGCAGCTCGTGCTGTCTGCTTTAACGTCCAAATTCCTTGGCCTAGGAGACTATCTACAGTGCAGTATATTTCTGTCCAAGCCTTAACAGCTACCTCTCCCCCAGGAATCGCACACTGCTGGGGAAAGCAGCACTGCAAAAGCAAGCCCCTCGCTGTGGCTGTTTATAGACCGGATCACTGATTCTGGGAGGTCACATCATCATAGTAAACTTTAAAAAAAACCCTCTTAGAAAATGTACTTTAATTGGAGGAACTTACTTTTTAATTTGCAATTTTAAATGTGAGCATGTTATAACTTGTAGCTGAACATTTCTATAAAGATAATTACATATGGCAAGACAGAAAAACTTTTTAAAGCATTTTCTCTTGAATGTGTGCCTGAATTCATTTACAACTGTTGCTGCTTTAAACACTTCAGGCAGAATAAGTGGATGGCACTAAACAGCTTAGCTGCAATTATTATGGAATGTCTGAGGTATAATTTCCCCTGCGGTTTTGTTAGGCGTACAAAATTCATAATTCTGATTTGTGGCAGGTACTTATTACCCATCGCAGGTGGAGATATGCAAATATTATTCTAGTAGGGGTGAACAGCCTTTATTTCAGTATTCAGCTATTAACGAGATTTGTGAGTCTGGTACTCTGGGGCCATTTAATTAATTAGATGGTACAGATAAAATATAAATTGTTTTGTAGGCTACACAATTCCAGTTCTAGAAGATGTAAAATATGGCTAAATGAACTTGGTATGGACTGATTTGTTGTTTCATGTATGGCACAGGGTACAGGCAAATCCTGCTTGCAGTTTTTGCCTATATAATCCCGCACAGAATCCTTGCCTTGTCAGTACTGTGGGCAAGAGATGTTATTTATTTGTCATTACTGTTAAAAATGTCTATCAGTTACCCTCTTTCTAAAAACTGCCGGCATGCATCAAACAAGGGGAAAAATGAGGCGTGTTCTTTAAAGAAAGGCAAAATGTACATGTTTCAGAACAAGCACAGATTTCGGAGACATGCAGATCTGGTAGGATATTATTGTCTCAAGGTCTGACACTTCTATTTTAAATAAATCATTTCCATGGCATACATGAGCTGAACTTGCTACGGGGAAACGGAGAGGGAGCCATAGCAGCGTGTCAGCATCTATATTCTCAAATCATTCTATTAGCCAAGTAATTCATGTAATTCCTTTCCTAAGTATGATCTCTCTATTCCTGCAAAAGATTTCTGAATGCAGGAATTTGGGGTCAAAAAAAACCCCAAATTGTTAACCCCAAAGCCTTCATTCCCCAAAGTGATAGCTGTAACAGTCACAATGTTTGCCAGGAGTTACAGCAAAGTACACGGTGAGACATTTACCCTGCCCGGATACAGAGGAAATAAAGTGCATAAGGCGTGAGGTCGGAAACGGTTTGCAAACTGTCAGCATTTAAAGGCAGGCATTGAGCGTTACGTTAGATTTAAATTGTGGGTAAAATACTACACCACACCATTACAGTACTCTAAACAGTGAAAGAAAACAAGTTACTTTTACTGAAGTAGGAGTATAATCAGCAGTCACTCTTATTGGTTTATTGAACATGTTTTGGGGTCCATTCCAACTGTCTTTATTAGCTGTAATGCAAATGATTTTTACACTGCTATTTTGCCAAGCCCTGGTAGCTGCTGTGCTGCAAACACACCCCATTGCTTTGTGTCTGCTGGAGATTTACTGACAATCATGATAAAGGGCACATAAAATGAATAACAATACAGCACTAGTGCCAGATGAGAAAATGAAAACTAACGGGCAGATGATACCGTAAGCTTTTGGAGCTGGAGAATGGTTCTGTGCAGTGTAACTCAGAAGCACACAAGTTCCACGTCAGGTACGTACCAGGAGCTGCTCTGGTGGCCTCCTGTTGAGGGCAGAGCCAGGCAGCCAGCCCTGGGCAGTGGGCACGGGCCCGCCCTGGCTGCCCCTCTGAGAGCTGCTGCCTATCTGGGGCGGCGGGAAGGAGAGCTGGAGGTGACAGAGACCACCAAGGACTGGGGCTTGGCAGGAGCAGAAAGCGGCTGATGGAGATGGGAACAGGCTGGACTGATCCAAGAGTGTCCACGTAGGGTGAGCTTCTGGCATGGGAAAGAGTCTGTAAAGACACAAGAACTGCCTTTTACTCAAAGGAGATGGTTCTGACTTTGGAGACATCCTGCACAGGAGAGATGCAAACCTAATGCCTTTGAATAGACTCTGGACTGGCCTGGGAATCTGGCTGCAGAGATAAATAAAGCAGAAAGTAGAAACAATTCCAAGGGAGAAGGCATTGATTAGGATCTGAGGAAAAGGGCCAGTCATATCTTGCGGGTGAACAGGATTGATCATATAAGAAATTTGCTGCAGCTCAATCCTGTGATGATATACAAGGAAAAGAGTTGTGGGTAACCGAGTCTAACCAGAGGATTTCCAGCAGAGGAGAAGGATGGGTGCTTTCATCACAGCACTGGCACAGGTAACTTCATTGTTTTGGCTGACTTGTCAGCTGTGATTCACACAGTGAGAAACCTGGGGGAGCCGAGTGCTGGTGCAATGGCAGTGCAAGAGACGTGCCCTCATGTTGCCCTCGTGGCAACACCCAGGAGAATCACAATATTCAGTTTATACATATATGTACGTGATACGTATGGAAGCATTTTAATATAGCTGTAAGAAACGGGATGCTCAGACACAGTGAGGCCAGCTTACCTGCAGGCTTTTGACAACATGCAGAAAGTCAAACCCACTTCAATCTCAGCTCCCATAGCCGTTGCAGAACGTACACTGCATCTGCTGCACATAATGCCAAACTGCTCAGGAAAAAAAGGAAGTCTAGGTTTCCATAGAATAAATACACCAGAATAATACTCTGCATTTAAATACCTTAAGTTGGATAAACAATACCCCATGGGTAGAACCTATAAAAGGCTGCTCCTGCAGAAGATGAAATCCAGGAAACAGTTTTAATTGAATCTTTCCAAGACTTTGTAAAGATGCAGGCACAGCAGCAGCACTACATGCAGCACCTCCCCGACAGCCCTGAGCTACGCACTCCGAACCCGAGGAGCAGCGATTCCAGCACATTGACCTTTTTTCCTCCCCCAGGTATGCACACACAAACACATCATTAGTTCGAAATCAATGCACAAATGAGAGGTACGATCAGAGAGGTATGATCAGAGAGTTACATTTACTCCTGGTGGCGGAGAGCGCGGGGCCACGGGCCTGAGGCAGCTCCTGCGGCGCAGGCACAGCAATCGCTGTCTCTGGACACAGAGGGGCCGCTGCTGCTGCCAGGATGCTGCCACCAGCCTCTTCTCACAGCAGCATTTTATGTGTGACCATAACACTCTCTGGGTATCATATTTGCAAAGAGACAGTGGAGCAAAATGCCCATGTGAGGAAGGTCTGTGCCTGACAGTTTGTCGTTGATTCCCCCTCTTCCCTGCCTCCTGTTAATACAGCAACATTTATCCACATCTAGTGCCCCATAAACCACACATGCAGCCAGCACAGCACAGCTCAGCATAGCTCTCCTGCCACCACAGCATGGCAGGGCTGCACACAGGACTCCAGCAAGGTAAGAACAATTCACACACACTATGCAAGCATTCAAAAATTAATGCAACTAATCTGGTTTCACCTGACAGGAGGTAAATTATTGATCTTTGCAGTATGAAAGCAGCAAAAAGAACAAACTCAGAACTGTGCACTTTCACGTGCACCCTCACCTCCCCTTGTCAAACTTAAAACACAGTCATATCCAAAGGGCTGCAGGGAGATTTGAGAAACACGTGTTCTCCCTGCACGATTTAATCATGGTGTGAGCAAAAGGCGGATGCTCCAAGAAGCTGATAGTTGTGTTGAACAAGAAACAGTGTCACTCGATCCCGTAGCACCAGCTGCTGCTCCCAGGAGTACAGGCAGGGAGACAGGCAGCTTAGGCTGTCGGAGCCTCCCCTTAGTCTTTAACAGGGGACTGAGAGTGTACATCCCTATAGTCAAATCTTGCATCCCTGAAAGCCTGGTTCAGTCACTGGTACATCACTAATGCTCTTCACTCAAGGGGCAAACCTGCTTTATAAACCAAACCTTGATTTTCCCCATTTGCTCCCCTCTCCTGGCAACTCCTGCACTGTGACACAAAGCAGAGCTCCTGTAAAGTCGCTGCAGAGGTTGTCACTCCACGGGATAAAAGTACAGTGGCCACTACTCCCGCTCTCCTGCTGCTCGCCCCCATTCACCCCCACAGACTGCAGCATGAGCCCCATAGGCTGTGTACAAGAGAGGAACAGAAAATAACCCTACCAATAGCAGCTGATGTTTTTCCTAACTTTTCACTGTCTTCACTGTGGGGAAAAAAAAAAAAAGAGCAACTCCTCCAGGACAGGTCCCTGTTCCATGACCCTAAGCACAGACATTACATCAGGTTACAGAAAGTCACCTGCTGTGGGCCAGCTTCTGCTGATATTAGCTAAAAGACTGATTAATTTTAGTCTTAGATGGCTCCTCCACTCTGCACACCACACACACCACCACTGATTTGTTGTACGAATGAAACAGCTTGAACGATCTTAGTCCAGGAAAGGATTTCTCTGAAGACTTTGAAACTAACAGGTTTGAAGGAGAAGAAAGAGGAGTTGCAGTTCCCTTTGTACTCATTTTTCCTGTCCTTTAAGCCTGCGCATTCCAGGTTACTCTTAACCTTCTTGTCCGACACAGCGCCGTGTCTTCCCAGCACAGCTCAGCAGGAGCCTCTCAGCACCCTCCCCAAAGCCCATTGCCGCAGGAGGAGCGCTCCCCAAATGCTGCAAGAAAACCACATTACTCCAAACTCCAGCTGAATATTAAATATGCCACACTCAACTGCACCTTCCAAATACTATCCTGCCCTTTGCTGGAAAAGGATAAGCCTTCCTTCCCACCCTGTAAGGAGAAACGTTGCCCTGCATATCCGATCCCCAAGCAGAGCGTGAGCCCAGGATGATGGAGAAGCTCAGTGTATTGCTGTGACATGATCTTTTATTTCCAAATAAGGAGGGAATTTTGTATTTTATCAGAACACTGCACCTTCCAGAACACAGCCTCAATGGCAGGAGCAAGCCATGCTATTGAGAACTTTGCTTAATACTTATCATAAACTTTCCCTGCATCTGCCTCAGCCCCTCATCCTTGTCTCCATCTCACACGGTGAATACTTCCTTTCTCTTACACTGTATCTTGAGGGTGTTATTGATTAGGAACAGGCCCTTTAGGCTTCTCCAGGTTCCATATAGCTCTTGGTATCATTCTCATTGTTATTTTTTCTGTAGTATTGCTTTTTTCTCCTGCCCTTCCACCTTCCTTCCAAAAGCTGGAAATGACTGAGATGAAACCATTAATGCTCCTCTACTTACCCTGGCATTTCTGCTAGCACTCAGCTTGAATACTGGCAGCAGTTCACATCTAACTGCCTCACCACGATTGCCTCCTCTGGCTTCAACAGGCTCACCTTAACCCACAGCGGCTGTTCTAGAGCAACAGTTCTGCTCAAAACTTCCTAAGCAATATCATACTAGTAGAATTCCTCTTTAAAAAAAACTAAATCCCCTTTGTTTTAGAAGAATTTATAGCAATGCTCTTCATTATTATTCTGGCAGCTCATCCCTTAGCAACAGTCTTGTTGCAGCCCCACTGGAAAGAAATACACAGTATTTATCTTACATTATTTGTATATAATTCCAGAGGGAATACTACAGACCAGCAATTATGTATTCTACTCCTGTTTTGCAACATACCAAGTTCTTCCCTTTTAAGCTTCCCTTTTAATAAAGTACTCTTTCTTCTTTAATGTCGATTGTTACCTCACTTGACCATATCCTCTATTTTCAGCATCATCGCAGTCCTTCCCACCTCCATCACCCTGCACCCTCTGTATCTCACTGCTGTTCAGCGTCCACTCCTGTGAACTGAAGAGACAGAAGCAGATGAAGGATAACTGTGCTGGTTTGGGCAGGGGTAGAGACAACAGCCCCTTTTGGCACCCAAGGTTGGGCACAAAGGGTTCGAGATAAGGACAGATGATTGGAATGTGCTAGATGCAATTTACAGCTGTTATTGCTGTTTAGCTATTAATTGACAGGCTCCTGTGCTTGCCATGGGGCTTGCTTGCCTCACTGTGCAGAGCAGCGCTCGTTAGTGGCTGCTCTTTGCTTTTGCTGCTTGCTGCTCTGCTGTGCTGCTTATCATCTGGTTCTGCTGTGCCTGGGAACGTTTTGATAACAGCAGTGGCCCTGTGCCTGTGCTGGCAGGTGGCCAGGGACCGCTGCCCTGTCTGGGCTGCTGTACTGCACAGGCTGGAATGCCAGCGAGAGCCTGAGGCGAAGGGACTGGGATCTGTAGGCGAGTCCACGTGGGAGTGGGACTCTCCTGAGTGTCATGGCTGTGATGCAGCAGGCAAACCACTGAAGGGATGGTGGCCAAGGGTAAAAACATGCTGGAGAAGGTACACCTTGCAGTCGCAGACATGGCTGTACGTGAGCTCATGCTGGAGCACCTCAAAGTGTATGGCCATGGGTAAGCCTCTGGCAGAGCAGACTGCAGCCAGGGTAAGGCCACGTTGGATCAGTTTTACTCCTGAAGGGACTGTGGCTGAGGGTAAGGCCACACTAGAGCACATGTGTCTCTGAAATCACATAGCCCACAGAGAAGGCCACACTGGAACAGATGTTATGTAACAGCTACAATAGCTACCTTTGGCAGTTATCACATTACACCTAGAGTGTTCTACCAAAGATGCTCATGGCACAAATGTGGGCTGTTAAATTACGGGTTAAATTAAAACTGGAGCCTTTAACTGCTTTCCCTTAGCTTCTCAATGTGATTGCCACTAACTGGTGGTGTTAATTTATTATTAATTGCACCAAGATATCACAAAGAACCTCACAAAAACTTGTAATTACAAAAGCCCCCATGGAGTCTTTTTCTTTGCCAACCACTGGCTCTCTAGAATTAAAACAGAGAAAAGCCCAAAACAGCTTGCTAAAAAATGTGCTCAGTGGATAATTCAAGTTGGGTGGGGTTTTTGTCTATAGAGACACAAAGATAAATAGGACTGTTTTCACAGTGAGAATACTGAGTGCTGGGGACACGAGCCTGTGTCAGTATTCAAAGTGTGCTTACTCACAGCCCACTTAAAACAGTCACAAATTCTCAGCAAGTACTTACAGCAAGTCTGCAATTCCATGTTGGGTCAGGTATGTCAGCCCAGCATCCCTGAAGTGCTCCCCTCGAGTGCAAACACACCATTCCTTACAAGAGTGGTCTGCTGGAAAGAAGTTTCTGTTTGCACCCTTGGGGAACAGGAAGACCCTCATGCTTTCAGTTGCACCTGTGCCATATTGGGTGAAGATGCTGCATTCAATACACTTTACTAAGGTTTCTGCCTGGTTTAAACCAAAAATAAGGCAAAAGGAGAATAAAGTGGTTATTTAAAAGACGTTTCCCATAATCAGATTTGTGAATTACAGCGCACCAGGGACCAACACCAAGGCCACAGAGAAGGCGGGTGGTGCAGGTCACGGGCAGCTGCGGGCAGGAAGAGCGGTGTCCTGCAGAGGGGCTGCGAGCACTCACGGCAGAGCTCCTGCTGATGGACACCCACAGCACGTGTCCAAAGCCTTCCCATGGACACACAAACAGGTGAGAGGCACAGCTTGGCTTATGCACAACTCGAGTCTGCAGGACTGACCTGCAGCGCAGAGGCTTGTCTGCATGCAAAGATGACCGTTCCTGTTTGGTGGCAGGAATAGCCACGTGAAAGCAGGTCAACCAGCACTTACAGCTCAGCACCTGGAGTTACAGAACATTTTACGACATCTGTTTAATTTGATTTTTACTTCTAAAGAAGAACTTTGTGGTGTGCCACGTATGAGCAAAATATTATGTTAGCTATTAAATAAAAGGAGGAATGTTTTGGCTAATGACGTTTTACTCTCTTTTTGAACGTTAGCCCATATTCCCCTGGCAAATCCCATAAACTCCAAAGCTACCAGATAGTTGTGCAACAGCGGTGCCCAAAACACACTCTAGAAGTTAAAGAATCAGAACATAAGACAACCAGTGGATAGCTAAGGGACATGAACAACATGTACTCTGTTATCACTTCCAGTGGGTGGACAGAGCAATTTAACATGGTGCCTGGAATGTCACCGGTAAGAGAATGGAGCGCAGCCTGCCCTGCTACCAGGTGACAACACACATGGCAGTGCACTGCAGGTTCTGCTCAAAGTGTACACATTGCACATCCCAAATGTACGTGTTGGAAGAGACAATTCTAAAATCAAGGTAATGAAAATTAATAAGAAATGCTGAGAATTATTTTCTTGCAACATTTGCCTTTGAGAATGCTTTATCTCCACACACAATGCTCAGTGGGGTTCTGAAACTTCAACACAGGGTTTTTCTTTATTAGGCACTTTGCACTTCCCCTCTTACCAATCTATACTCAGCTCCTTTTCTGGTTAAGGTTTTTGTAGGGGGTTTTTTTGTACATTCAGTAACTTCCCCACTCAAGGCTGTTAGGAGGAGTGTTCTCAGTCACGGGTGTGCATTTTGGCCATCAGCGATTATCCAGTTTCAAATGTTTCCCCATCTAGTCTGTACCTGCTGTACAAAACCTTGTCTGACAATGGTATTTTTATGAAAGTTTGACTCACACCAACAGTTCATCATTGATTTAGGGGATGCACTCCACCTGAATATCTACAACCAGAATTTCTGAGAGAAGAAACCGTTACCCATGAACATTTTCTATGACAACATGAAGCTTGCTTTGGGAGACAGCAGCAGCACACAAGTCACAGCCAGACACCACAGCTTTTACACGAAGCAATGAGATTTTCACGGAGAGGTGCCAACAGCAAGGCAGTGAGTGCTGAGAGGGGCAAGGCTGGAGCACTGGTGCTCGGGAGCAGGACGGTGCTCAACGCCGCAGCTGCTCAAGGACACAGCGCAGCAGCACGTGCTTACACAATCTCAGGCTGGCCCACAGCAGGGCTGTGAGGGAGTGAGGAGAGCAGCACGGGTACTCCTGCTTCCTCACAGGCACACACTCCGCTCACAACTGCCTGCAAGTACAGACACGGCAGTTGTTCTGCAGGATAATCAGGGCTAGGAGCTTTTTTAGGGCATCTCTTGGAAGAAGAGGGCTGGTATAATTCAGCATGTCAGTTTACCTGCATTGAAAATCTCAAAAGGACAAATTACAGTTCTATTTTTCTCTGTATTTCATTACAAATATACCAACAGTACCAAGGGAATTAATTTGATGATGGGATTAAAGAGGTGTTAAAGCCTTTTAATGAGATCAATCACATCCCTCCAAAAAAACCCAAACTGAAACTTACCAGGAGGGAGTCAGGGGAGTGATCTGAGAGCGAGTTTACTGCAAGTGCAAAATTTGGTGTCTATAAAAGATTTCTGGCAGGAGTTCTTAATTCACTTTAATCTCCACATAGTAAAGTCTGGAAGTCCATTAAAGGGAAAACTGTAGTATCCAAGTTCTGAAATTAGAAGGCACCACAGTAATTAATGCTCCTGCATCAGTGTCTGAGGCGAGAGCTTCAGTCACCCTGCACCTCCGAGGGAAGGGCAGAAATGAGCTCACTGAAGGAGAGCCCTGATAACAGCAGGGACCTGCTGAAGGCCATGAAACAGCCCCAGTGCTGCTACACAGCACATTTCCCTGTGATTGAATTCACTAGAAGCAGCTCTACTTCCACTCTGCTACCGAAGATGCTGTCTCCAGTGAGACAAATAGATGATACGAGTAGGACTCACCATGGTAAAGCCATTGCAAGCTACAACGTAACCTGTACCATACGGGATATGGAGATGGCAAACATCACAGAGAACAACACAGAGTTCCAAAGGACCAACACTGTGCAGACCAGGATCAACAACAAAGAGGGAACATGCTAGCTGGCAGGCATGTCTGATAAACCATACATCAACCACTGAACATTACAAATCATTCAGTAACTCTATACATTTCATGATGTGAGGTGTTTTTACAGAAACCCAAGCCTTTGCTGTACAAATTTGTGTTTGATATGAGCAAAGCATCCTATCAGTGCAGCAAGTAATGAAAAAACCCACATTAATACCAAAAAGAGAAAAGCACTTAGAAACCAGAGCTGTTTTTGTGCTCTAGAGCAGTAACTGTTCCTTTCTAAGCACAGCATGGGCTTTGCTGTCCATGTTGTCATGAATGTGCTGATTCAAAGTTTCCCAAACACCGATTCAAGCTTCAAGCGAGCATCCTGGTCTCTACAGTTTCAGAGAATTGCAACATTCAGAGTTTATTATGACCCAAATTCATTGGCTGCCCCCTCAGCTTCAAGGATGCTCTGAGGACTCTGTAACTGAGATCATCAGTCATCCTCTCCCTCTGCGAGCAGATGAGTATGATTATCCAGACTGCTCTTTTTTACTGCTCTGACAAGTCTAGTTTTTGCACATTGACTTCTAAATTTGCAGTTGGACTGAGAATTGCCATTCTGAGTAGGAGCCTGCACCATCCTTGATTGCATATCCCACTCACCAAGAGCGGCTCACGTGTCCTACAGATAACAGAGCCTGGTGCACCAACACGTTCCAGATATGCCATCCAAACACACTGACTCAGCTGCGCTGCAGCCACCCTGCTCTGACTTGCAATCACCATCTCTAAAAGCAGTCTGATTGCTGTTAACAGAAGCCCCAGGGGCCCAGGCAGCCCAAGGGAGCTGCAGCCCGGCAGCTGCACACCCTGCAGCCCACAATGCTTCCAGAGCGGCCGCCGCAGCTCCTTCCCCTTCAGCCCCTGCCCTCTGCTCCCTTCCTCACCCACCCACCCCTCCCACCTGCTACTGCAGCAGCCACAGGTACACAGGCAGCAACTGTGCCCCAAAGCACAGCCAGTCACATCTCTGCCCCATCACAAAATGCCTGTGTGTATGAGGAGCAACACACATTTACCCCTTCAAGTCACAGGATGGAGAGGTGACGAGAGTCTGTGCTCCCAGCTCTCCATCTCACAGCTGCTCCAAATTACACTCTTTCAGTGGTCTCCTCCATCTCTACCAAACAAAACCCACTCCACGTTTTCTGCCCACGCTCCTTTTTTTCTCCATTCCCATGGCACTCTCCCTGTCCTAGCTGCCACTGCAGCTCTCCTTTCCTCTGCATCATTTTAATGCCATGTTCCTTTCCAACTTGGTTGGGTGATGCCTTCTAACTGATTAGGGCCGCTCCAGCTTGGTGGAGGCAAACAGGATTATTCAAGACGATTAACATTTCTATAGGGCACTGACAATTACACACAGATTTGAAACCCAGAGTACAAAAGAGCTACACCAATTACAATTCTAGGAGGATTCTCATTCATTATCATGTTTACTTGCAAACACAAAATTAGTGATGCCTGGATTAAGATTAGAAACAACATGAACTGCTATCTCAAATGAAATCCTTTCAAGTGTATTTCCCACGCAGTACACACAGCATCTCTTAAAATAGGAACAATGATAGTATCAAAGATACTCTAATGGAGGGCATTTGTTTCCTTAGGAGTAGAAACACAGCCACGCAGAACAGAGAAAGCAGCTTGTGATAATTTGTTTAGATTTCTTGCTAGCAGTATACTTTTTAAAAGAAGAGGCCTTGTGAGCTGTAAACCCAGGTGTAATATTCCAATTCAACTTCAAAGTTCAACCATATAAATCAGGATCTTTTTTCCTTAACAAAAAAGACAAAAGGGTCATAAGGAGAGTTCATCCTGTTTCATAAAACTATACTTGGTGTAAGTGTTAGAAGTCGACTTAAAAGACAGTTTTGCTGTGTGCCAGAGGTTACAGGAAGAACACAATGTACCAAAGACATCAAAGTTGCACTTCACCCCAGCAAAGACAGTGCTATTTCCCTGGTCAAAAACCTGAGGGTGATGGTGAGAGGAAAAAAAAACCCTCTCACGATAATTAGCAGCACTTAGTAAATCAGAAACAACAAACAGGAGCCAAGTGAATGGGCGGTTTCTGAAAGGCACACATGGCAGCTTCCCTCTGACAAAAGGCCCCACAAGCAGAAGGCAGCAACTGGGAGCAGTCAAAATCCCACCACCCTCAGTCTCACAACTGGACAGCGGAACAAATCCCCGGGACCTAATTAATACATGTGGTAGGAAATACATTCCAAAAAGGGGGTTCAACTGAAATCTGTTCATTCAGCCCCTTGGATGACAACGTCCATTTTCATTTAAACACAGCTCAGCACTCTCCCAGGCCACGTCCACCCCGCTCCAAGCCCCTGGGAGACCCCTCTCACAGGCTCTCGCCTCCTGTCCTGCCTGGCCTGGTGTCACTTGTGGCCAAGCCTGAGAGAAAACACAGCCAGTTGTATCTTCCTCCTAACGTAGTCTGAACATGCTCAAAACCTTTCTTCATCCAAGGCAGAAGACACAGCTCTTTGGAGCAGAGGCACTGTGATGCCCTTGTGTTTCTGGTCTAGGGGGCAGGGGAAGCACTGCTTCCATTTTCCCAGGTCTCTGTGGATGCAGAGCCGCTCGCCTCCCACTCCCCTCGTCACATCAGTAACAACCCTACCTTACTACAGCACACCAAGCATCACAGTAACGTGACAGACACAGCAAGGGCAGTAAACTCAGCAAAGCAGCAAGGGGCCTCTGCATGTAAAGAGGGTTTTGGTTTGCCAGGCTCCCAGGGACCTTCCCAGCGCCCAGGGGAGGTGGCTGCCCCTGGGCTGAAGCCCCAGGTGCCGGTGGGGAGGCTGCAGAAGACTTGGGGAGGTCTGGTTTCTGGAATACCATTTTAAAGAAAAATCTCTGCTCGTTTTAGCACAGCTATGGAAGAGTAATAAAAGCTGTATGCCAGACTTCTTTTTGAAGGGGAAGCAAAAAAATCCTTTTTTTTTTATTCCAGACCTAAATTTAGACCAGCAATTTTCAAGTGAATGCTCAAAGTAAGGAACTGAGTTCTTTCTCACCTCTCCTTGTTTACAGTCTCATAAACTGGGATCCCACACTACCAGTGTCACACAGGATGTCACTTTTTCACTTGGCAAGTAAACACATGTGAAAGAAAAGGCATTGCATTTATAATGATAGCAACAGAACTTGCTAACATAGTTTTTACCAGGTTTCAAAGGGACAGCTTCAGCTTTCTGATGTACTCTGCAACGTCTCTTAGATTCGTATCTATTTTTTTTCCACCCTGCTGAGCACAGTTGAAAATGCAGAAGCAGCATAATTCAATATTAGACTGTTTCACAGTACCACACAAGTTTAAAACAGAAGAAATAACATTAAAAGTAGTGAAATACATCAAATAAATTATCTGAAAATAAAATTAGAGCATAAATAAAACAAACATAGGCCCAGAAATAGACAGACTGTCTCCTCTTTTCCTCTTGGGACAGATTTCTTTTAGCATGGCTTCAGTCACTCGCCCTGACATTTCCTCAAACTCCCTGGAGCCCCTCGCAAGCCTGGGTCAGGACTGAGCGCTGAAGTTGGAAGATGCTTCTTAGCATTTACTCAGCAGGAAACAAGGGAAAACAGCCATGCTCTTAAAGCACAGGGTACTTGTGTGTTTTGGGAGGATCTTCTTCATCTTTGATTTAATATGTAATTAATTTTCCGGTACTTGTGGTTTTTAATCTCAAAACTGCATTCCACCAGGACTTTTACGTAATTAGCCCCCACCCTTGATTCTCCCACGTCTAGTCTTTCTTCTCTCCAGCACCAGACTGCTGCTGCTCAGCTCCTGCTCCTCACTCACTTCCCTTGACTTGAAATCATTTCTCCCTCTCTCCTCAGATATTATCTGCAGTGATTGATGGCCAGTAGCTGCTGTGCAGCAGGAGGCTAGAGGCAGGGTGGCCGTGGAGTGCCCAGCTCGGGGTCCCATCTGGGCCCCAGCGCCACAAGCAGTGTCCCAGCCCAGGGGACCAAAGCCCACAGCTCCAGCTTGGCCAGCTCCTTCCAGCAGCAGAGGCAGGTCTGGGGGCTTCTCTCCTTCGCTGGGGTGCACCCTCTGGTCTGGAACGAGCTGAAGCATGAATACATCAAAGCAATACCATAGCGAGAGACAGAGTTTGTCACAAAAGGAACGAGAAATGAGGAGTTATGCTTAAAGGAAGCGCTAAAGGGAACAAACTTCTGTGTCTTATGAGAGGAAGGAAAGGTTACTGCTCCTTCATCACACGTATATAGTGTTTTTAACGTTCTCCTCTTTAACAGCAGCAGCTAAATTCTCATGGGATTCGATGTTTACGCTCACAAAAATCAATTTTTTCCCTTTTATTAAAAAATTATGTACAGTAAATTGCCGCTACAACACCATCTACATTGTTTAACGTTCCCTGCTTTGATTTACTGTTCCATTCATAATCTGCCAATGATTAAGCTTCTCAGAAACAATCCACTAGCCTTTCTAAGTGATATCAAGTTGTTTGTTTTTAATCTGCCGAAAATCACGCTGTAGACAGATGCATTATTGAAGAATTACATTTTAATTTATTTTCCCGCGGTGCCTGTGCTGGGCATTCGGATTAACAGAGCACAATAACGCTGCTTTCTGCCTGCTTCTATTCACATCAGAAATTACCTGCACACGCTGGCTCTGATGGTGGTCAAAAATCGTACAAAGAACTGAGAGTAGTGCTTCTTAATATCACACAGCCCTGCTGCTCATCAATGAGTCTTTTTCTGTTCTAATGCTTTTGTCATGTATATGAAAGTCATTATGTAGTTTAGAAAACAGGAGATGAAGTGAAAGAGGAAGATCAGGGACCTGGGATGCATTAATATTCTACCAGCGTCAAAGATATTTCCCTCGAGGGGCTCCTACAGGCCACACTGTTATTACAGTGCCTATCCATTATCTTGTGCTGTACTTGGTATTAAGACAATAATGGAGAGAATAGGATTATGTGCAGATGATAGGAAATGCGAAGGCAATTCAGCAAGATAGGAAATGAATGGAGACATGATTCTTTCATCGGAGCTGGGGATGGTTTAGCATAGGGTAAGGGAGAAGATAAATGAAGCAAAATGAAATCTTTACAGGTTAGCTGGGGTAAAATGAGTGTTTACATAGAATCCAATGAGTTTAACCTTTCTGATACAGAATATCACAGCATCTTTCTTTAATGCACCAGTGTATATCCCTTCAGAGGTCTGGTTTGATCTGAACACTTACTTGACACACACGTGGAAATGACCGGTGCTAATGTGATGGAGGCTGCCTCGTGTAGCGGGTAACCCTTTAATTCACCCCAAGAAAGGGGAAATCCTGAACGCCACTCCAATTGCTGCATTTCAGCTACAGGCTAAGGGGGAAAAAGTGTCCTGCCCGCTGAACAAAATAAATCATGTAAGAAGAGCAATAAGGTAGGATGAAGCATAACCAAGTGCTGATCCCACACCGAAACGCTCACATTCTGCTTTACCACTGCACACCTCCTACTTCCACAAGCAAGAGCCTGTGGCCCATGCTGAGTAACAAAGGGTAATCATTTTAGGAGGCCAGCGATGCATTATGATGGTGATAAACAAAGACAGGACCAGATTGTGTCATTTACAGATATTTCTCAGGCTTATGTCTGTCATATTTTGTTAATTAGGATAAATCACACGCCCGCGTTTGCGGCACCAGCACAATGCCAGAAGAGATCATTCTTACTCCCTGAAGTACAACCGTAATGTGATTTTTGAGCAGCGCTTGAAGGCTTTCCTTCGGCTCGACTAAAACCCAGCCCAGACGACAAGCACAGGACGCATCCCGCGGGAAGCCGAGTCCCGAGCCGGACTCCATCCCGCACCCCGCGGCAGCCGGGGCTCTGGGGCGGAGCGGCGAAGCCGCAGCGCTGAGCTGAGCAGTCGCTGCGCGGGGCTGAGCTGCAGCCTGCACGGGGCTGAGCTCCAGGCTGCACGGGGCTGAGCTGCAGCCTGCACGGCCGGGCTGCGCAGGAGCGTCCCGCGGCACCGCGGGGACAAAGCGCGGGCGGCTGCGTGGCGCTGCGCGGGGCGGGCGCTGCCCGCGGCCCCTCCGGCGCGGCTCCGTGCTGCTCTCTGCTGCTCTCTCCCGCTCACCGAGGCGCGCTGCGCCCGCCTTTGTCTCGGGCCCTGCTGTTTGCCCATCGTGGATCCGTATCGGATGCCTCGAGAAGCCGCGCAGCTCCCGGCTGCTGCTCCCACCCCACTCCTGATCTCCCTCCCGGCTTCGCGGCTCTCCCTGCTGCTGCCCGCAGGCTCCCGCGCACAGCCTGGCCACCAGCAAAGGCTGTCCTCCATGCAACGCCCCACGCATCGGGGTACTGTCACAACAAGGTCTGTCTCCACCCGAGGGGATTCCTGCCGGCCCCAGACGCGTACGCCTGGGCACGGCCCTGCTTGCACCACGTTGGACTCTGCCTGGGCAACAGCAACATGCTTCTCTTTAAAAGGCTGATTTCTGAGGTTTTGGTTCCATCCTGCACTGCCTCATAGCACACTCTACAAGGGGGCAAAGCCTTCCATTAAGGTGCAGGGCTCACAGGAATGGAAGCTCTGGCAGCCTGCTAAAACTGAGCAGCCCTGGTGCAAGGTCCTGCCAGGTCAGCCAGACTGGGACAGGGGTCTGGCTGTGCCCCGTGGTCCTGCCAGCTGCACCCAGACCTGGCGCCGAGCCCACTCAGCCCACCGCTGAGCCACCCACCCACCCACCCAGTGCAGAGCTGCCGTGTAGACCCCAGAGGAGTCTCAGTACCAACACACAGATGCACCCCACAAACTCCAAATAACTAAGGGCCCCACGGCGAGGGATCGAGACAGTGAAACTGCCCAGCTTCAAGCTAGATGGTTCACCTTGTACCAATGACACCTTCCTTTAGATTTTTTTCTCTTTCCCTGTGATCAGTAAGTGCAAAATTCATCCCCTCCAGCAGGGCCCACATGAGCCATGGCACACAGCACTAGCTGAGTGCAAAGCGTTCCCACTACAGCTGGGAGTGAGGGCACAGTTTCCCCAGTGCCCTAAATCAGCTTTTCGCCAGCTTCAGGTGACAAGAAGCATTTCTGTGAGAAGTGCAAATCAGCAAACTTGAGGAATTAGGATCATACTCATGAATTTTACATAACAGCCATAAATACAGGGAGATGGTAAGTAACAGCAGCAGAGCTGGACAGCAGGGCCGCCTGGTGCCCAGGGAGGTGAGACTCTGCCGGGGGATCTCTGCACACCCCCTTGCACCCAGCAGCACGGCACATTCCAAAGGTACCGCAGAAAAACCCACCAAGGAAACCATCACTGAAGTTTAACAGTCCTGTCTACCTTGTGTGGCTGGATGGTGACTTGAAGAAAGAAGCATTTATAAACCATGTTTTAGTGCTGCCTAACATAATAAACCCTTATTTATATACATGTCTAATTATGTTTTGAATTAAGTGTGAGTCTAGGCTGTCCCATAACCACACGTGGGGGCAACGGGAGAATGATGCGTCGCATTCTTTTATCTTGTGGCATTTTAATCTTATGCAATGGTATGAGCTTCTCTATTACCAGAAAGAGTTAACAAGATGGCCAATTTAATTAATCTGCTCTACTTGTTTTGTACACTGCCATTTCTTTCTCAGCTGAGTGCAGGCTGACAACTCATTTGCACTAGAATTTACAAGTAAGTGAAGCAAGTACCTCCATGAGTCATAAACTTTACCAATCTCTTACATCAATAGCTCCTGTTAGCAGCTAAATGCAACCAGGTGACCAAGTCACATTCGAAAAATACAGATGAAGCCACCAGTTCCAGTATGAAAAGGTCTGGCTGTGTTGCATGGCCCAGGAGCTCGCCCTATAGCATGGGGTCAGGCCTGCTGCTTTGTTTGCTGTGTATTTTATCGTGTGGCTTAAGAAACAGCTTAGGGATTTTTCACCTGGAAAGACCGACAATTTAGAAATTGTCAGTGCATCTCATGTAAGGAGAAAACCCTCAAAAGTGTCTCCACCCAAAGGCTGAGGGCTGTGCAAATGCACAACCAACTCCCCATAGCAAGTCATGCCTACAGACACAGGTATAGCAGATGCCCTGCAACAAACACCCACGCAGAGACACAAGCTAGAGAGCTAAGGCTCACAGGGAAAACTAACATGTTTGATGAGACCATCCATTAGAGTTGGAGGAAAAAAAATACACGAGCAAATAAGCCACACTTTCAGCCTGAAACAGAGGTTGAATACTGCAGTAAAAGCTTGTTGGGAAGATAAGCTCTGGGATGAAGTCATTGTACTATAAATTAGGCAATATGAGAGGAAAGGACAACCTCTGGAGCAGCAAGTGGCTGAAGCACAGGGAGCCATGGCGGGGTCACTCGCTCCCACGGAACAGCAGAGACAAACACAGCAGGATGGGAGTGAAAGGTTGGCAGGAAAGCTACGTGTCATAAACCAGCCCCTCTCTAGTGGGATACTCTTTAGTATCTCCTAGAATGAGGAAGTTGCAGGTTTTCTCCTTCTATTTGCTTTGTAAGTCTCAGAATAGTCAAAACCAAAAAGTCCCTCCTGTGATAATGATGTTTCTGTACCTCTGTGATTTCCTGAAGGAATTCATTTTGGGGTGTTCCTGGAGCCTCACTCATACCATTTCCACAGACTCACCTGGTGCACTGGCTAAAGCCAACCACAGTACTGGTACCTATGTGAAGGATGCCCACACTAAGGAAAAACAAACTGGAGTACAAGAGGACTACACGATACCACTGTGTGCATTCAAACATGTGCTTGTCACAGAAACAGGAAAACAATTCAGAGAAGACCTGGTTGGGGGGTTTTGCTGAGCAATCATAGACCAAATCAGTGAGAAATAATTTACTTATCCTCTTCAGATTAGCTTTTTTATCTTTTCTGCTTTGCCTAATAGGTTCAAAATCATTGTGGACACCATCAGAGAGAAGGTCAAAATGTCCTGTAGTCTGTAATCCTGTTTATGGAAGATGAATGTCCCATTTTACTCTCCTCCATTCCAAAGCAGAAATACATTAAGCACACTCCTTGCCATTTCTAAACAGGAAGAGCCCAGAACACCTCTGTGAAAGTGAAATAATCACTAAAGCACTAACTGGTACATATCTCAACAGACTGCGCCTACTCTGGCTACCAGCTGGCTGCATCTCGACCTCTGAAGGAAGAGCAAAAATGTTTGGAAACACAGAGCAGGCAGGGAAATTATTATGTTGGATTCCAGAACCGTTCCCAACCATAACCTAAGGTTCAGCACCGTTTCCTTTGATGTGGGGAGTATGAAATGCCACAGTCCTGTGCTGCCAGCCCACACCCATCACCTCATACAGCAGATTCCAGTGTTTCCCTGCACCCAGCTGCTGTGGGCAGGAGTAGCCACTGCCTGTACGCAGGCACTTCAGCTGGAAGACACTTCCAAAGAGAACTGTAGGCTGCATTTATTAAAAGAGCTAACAAGGACAACAAAGAAGACGTAACATCAAGATGGAGCGTGCTTTACCAGAGATGTTTTCCCTCTGCTAATATGCATCTGCTTCCCAGATAGCAAATTATTAGTCTGATACACCTGAACTGACACTCCCACCTGTTCTAATTTCTCCTCTAATTGCAAGGAGATGCTGGGTGCAATGTGCCCCATCCAGCTGCACTCAGAGCTATCTCCTTTCACAGCAAGCATACAGGATACTGGCTGCTCTCAGGCTCTGGGATGGAGGTAAGCCAGGCACTACTGCCTCTGTTCTCCACCCTTAAGGCCCAATCACCTTACCCATCAAAAGACTTTAGAGGAAATATTTATTGAAGAGCTAAAATCAGGCCGTATTTTGCTTGACATCACTTACCCTCCTCCAAAAGACAAAGTTTTCTTTGGCAGGTGAAAAGCACCACCTCCCACGTTCTACTGTAGATGCTGCTAATTAAACCAAAGCAAAATTCAGATAATTAGCAACCTTTTCTGACACTGCAGGTTACTTACTCTAAACCTTTTATAGATTAAATGGTATTTAAGACATTCTTTAAAATTTGTTTTCCACATTCTCAAAGTTACTTTCTATTCTAATAGGAAGAAAAAGCCGAACAACAAAGCAGAACAAACGCCACAGGATCCTGCAAGCAGGGCAAGCTCTCATCACCAGAGTGGGTTAGCATTCGCACTGTTTGACCATGTCAATAGTATGAAGAGTATGTTCAATCTGCAGCAAAGACAGTCCCTCAGGTTATAATGAGGTAGCATTTTGATTCCATTTTATGAACAAAAGCAGATTTGTCAAACCCTTTCAAAGCCTGTGCACCTTTGGCAGTCGCTCTCTAACCTCCAGCCATGTACCACACCACCAGGGTTTGGGGTGCAGTGAGTTACCTAACACTCCAGCACATTGCCAACGTTTCTGCTAAAAGGAGCCTTGTGTATATTTAGGATTAATATAGGGATGGCATGATGACTGGGATGGAGGCATGGCTATTCCATAGGAAATACCACACCTCCTCCACGCCCTTCCCTCGCTCTGCTGGCTGACACCTCTGACCCCACACACCTGTAAAGCGACTTCTCCACCTTCTCTCTCACTCTGAAAGATTTGTTCTATTGTTCAGAACGGTGGCTGTAGAGGATATAAAAACCTCCATTTCCTTTCTCTCGTGCCTTGCAGCTACAACTGTCCGCTGTATCCCTGCCCATCCCTCCCTGCCATTCCCGGCAGGGCTGCCTCAGAGGGCACGAGCTGGGCAGAGCTGCCAAAGCTGCTCTGCTGAGGGGCCAAAGCTCACCCTGCTCATGACACTGCAGCTCATTTGGGAACCGGAGGGCACAGTTCCAACTTCTGCCCTCTGCTGCCTACAGCCTTTGAGCACCCCTAATTGCTTTTAGTTGGCTGTTCTCTTCGTTCTACACACCTCTAATCACACATCTTCTTCATCAAGCTGGGAGCTCTGCAGGGGTTAGTCTTGAAAAATTTTACAGTAAAGACAGCTTTTATTGTAGTGGCAATTATAGAAAGAGAAAAAGCAATTTAGTCTTTTATGTGGCTCACAGTTTCATTAATGCCATACACTTTTAGCCAACTTGAGTTGTTATACACTGGCTCAAAAAGGCATGGTACACAAACACTGCTGAAATGAAAAACAACGTAAGATGGGGCAAACTTTAGCTTCTCAAATACAGGTTTAATTCCTCAAATACCAATAATGCTTTTATAGACCAGCTTTATTAGTGGCCTCAGCTGCAGGCCAGAGTCACTATGAAGAAAACTATTCAAACAAGTCTGCAGAAGCGAGAAGAAAGGTTTAAACAATCTGTGAATAATTCCTTATTCCCTTGTCATATACTGTAGAACTCTGCCCCTAGAGTTTGCTGCACCCCCTGTTGCTCGACAGCAAGAGGAACTTGGATAAAAGACAACATGCTGCAGCAGGAGCAGTTACATAGCAATGTAAATCTTTCAACATTACCTGCATAGCCCTTGCTTCCCCTCCACTGGGAACAGCCACCAGGAAAACAGCAACCACTGCAGCACTTCATGCACCTGCTATGTTTCTTTGCAGCTTTCTAGTAAGAGATCTCTTCAGCCACAGAGAGGAGGAGCCCCCTGTACTCAGCCTTTCTGGAGCACCTCACACTAACAGCCCACAAGAGACTCACCAGCCTAACACTGTCTAAACATAATACTGTCTTTTTTTGCTGAACACCAAGACCTGTTACAGAAGGCCAAGATGTGACTGTGAGGCTTCCTGACCATAGCAGCTCCACAAAGCTGTATCAGTGGTGGCCTGAGAGAGCTGATACTCACCGTCCAGGAAGCAAGCACCATGCTGATGATGTCTTCTATTCCATTTGCCTTGGTGGCCAGTTGAATCAGTTGAGTAACAACAAGGATTCTTGTTGCCAGGGGACAGCCCTGGTGGGCAGTGGTGCTCTGATCCGTTCATAAGAAGACAGCCATCATCTTGGTTTCTGCATGACTCCAGAATAGTCCTGTCCTGTTGGGCATTACCATTTCTCTGGCACTACAAGTTTCATGCCCTCAGAAAAAAACATTCCAAAGACAGGCTGGAAAAAGGTCTAGTCCCTTCCTGCCCGTCAGGCACAGATCAAAGCTCTCCACACGAGCTGAGAGATATTTCCAGCAGTTTGCTGACATTATAACCATGTCAGACAAAATGATTAGTATCCTTTTATCTTTGGCCTAAAAAAAAAAGCACAGGAGATAGACTGAGCCAAGAGTAATCGCAGGAGTTATTTTTGTTGAGCCTCAGCCCCCCAGTTGCAGAGCTGGGACCTGTGTGTGAAGGGTGGCTGGCACTGCAGCGCCCAGCACAAGAGCACAGGCTGAGCACTTCTCCCGGGCCTTTCCAAGCGTGTCTGGGCAGTGCAGTCACAAATAAAGAATTAACTTTGTTACCATGTAGGATCAGGATGTATATGAATAACTTAGAAAGCAGTTCTCAGTTACCACTTAACATGGTTACATAAGACCCTTATGAGATTAAGGGCACGACTTCTACATGACTCTGCTTTAAATGAAGCTTGTACCATGTATCTGTGCCTGTGGGTTTTGCTACAAAAGATGGTTCAGGAAAGTTAAGATAAATCAACTAAACCCACGATGATAACACATGTAAGTTAAAATGCATTACATTCCTGCGTGGATATTCTCACTGAGAGGTAAAGTGGTCTGACTTTACTGTAAAAGAGGATTAAGCTACCATGAGCTAAGGCCATTTTCCTTTTGAATTAGATCATCCACAGAGGAGCTTAAAGCTCTGTAGGTTTGGTGCACCTCACACATTTCCTTCATTTGTCTGAATTTTCCTACAATTGGAACAAGCCCTGGTTAAACAAAAAAATCTCCCCTGCAGTATTTCTAGCTGATATTAAACCACATTACCAGTTCACTCAGTTTACAAGTGTCTCGTAAAGAACAGCTAAAGCTGAAATAGCAGAACCAGAACCATCCCTCTATACTGCAGAGGAAAACAACTGCAGCAGGCCCAGACCTGGGACACCCGACAGGAGCACCAGCTTCAGTGCTTGCTTTAAACTGTTGCTAATCTTGAACAGCAAACAAACGGAACTTGAACTCAGCATTGCATCCCATCTGAAAGCACCTCGCCATACGTGCAAAGACAGGCAAACAAGGCAGTCTCCTGGGACAGGGTTGTGATGGAAAGCATCTAGCAGCTTTGTCCTCCAGATGCCTGAGCTGGGCAGGCACAGCCCCGGCATGCCCCTTGCCACTGGACAGAGGATACGTTTTTAGAGGTTAAATAAAGATGCACTCTGAAATTTACCCCCTCCGGGCTCACAGACAAAATGCTAACTAACGAACAAGGAAGAGCAAACACTTCCTCAATCTGATACCGACCTGGGTGGCAGTTTATCCAAATGATATGCGTTACACTTGGCTAAAAAGAAACTGATCCCATTTACGTTCCTGAGCATTGGAGATAATTGAGACGTGGCAAATAGAAATGCAAACAAAGCTGTACTAAACAAATATTCCTCTTGATCACTAAAAAAAGAGTATGGCTTCAATTACATCAGGGAACAGAGAGCACTAATTACAACATAAGAAGAGCAATTAATTATTGCCTTATTCCATTTTCTAGACAGCAGATACACGCATGGACCTGTAACACAGATTCTGTTCTAGCTCATCTGCTGCTGTTCCCTACAAATCCCAGCTACTAACATTAACAATGGGAAAGTTTACCAGAAATCCAGCACACACAGATGTTTAGCTCCTGTACTTCATTGTTATTATTTCTTCGTTATTCCTTGAGCTTCCCAAGAAGAACAAGAGTGGATCTGCCTACCCAAGCAGGGCAGCAGCAGCCAGGTCCGCTGCTGGCCTCACACCTGCAGTCCCCACCCCAGCTACAGCAGCAGCTCCGAGCACCCAGTGCAGACAGAGCAGCTGTGCTGCCAGCATCCCTGCGGGAGAGCTCTAGAAACTGCTGCTGCTCTGACTCCAGGCAGGTTACAATCACCTCCTTCATGCATCTCCAAATAACCAGTGCCAACACTAGGTTTGTGTAGACTAGATTTTCACATCTGTTCACTGACAAAAACTTGGGGTACTTTCTCTGATCTCTGTGACAGTACAGTGACCTACACCGAGTCAAATAAGAGTCAGATCTGAGAAGAGCATCTGGCATGAATTCTTCAAAAACAATTACACTGAAAGCAAAGGACTATGTGTCGTTCATGAGGTAAGGAATATGTGCTAGTAGAAGGTTGCTAAATTGCTCAACCCCTAACAAGAAAACAGGAGATTCAAATCATTTTCTTACAGGTCTCTCCTTCATGAGGACACGAGCCAGCACAGAAAGAGCATCCCCACCATTCCCACAGGTATAAGACCTTCCATACTAGCTTACAACACAGATTTTTACTTCATTTAACACCCAGCGTGCTGGAATTGCAGTTTGCACTGCATTATATTAAATCATTAACTTATTTAATCCTGACATGAAAAAATCCTGTGCAAGGAGTTTGGAGAGCAAGCTCAGCCTGTCACTGTGGCTCTGTCACTCTGGCTCTGTCACCCTCTGCTTCTGGCTGACCCATCTTGAACCTCCTTCCATGCCCACAAAGCTCCCCTACATCCCACCTCCAGCAGCCAGCAGGGACAGCGCAGGAGCTGTGCCCTTCAGGGCTTGGTTCCTCCTGCAGGCTGTGCTTGCTGCTGGGGCACCTCGAGCCACATGCCTTCCCATTCCCTCACTCCATCTCTCCCCCTGCTTGTTGGGATACACTATCAATGGGGCTTGAAGTGGGGCCACACTAAGACAGTCAGCCACCAAAGGTACTCGTGCCAGGTACTTCTGCCTGCCACAGCTCAAAGCCTCTGCAGCGCAGAGTGCATGTGTGGCTGCAAGGGACCAGGCCTTCAATGCATGCTTCTCCTGCAAAACTTGCTTCAGCATCTGCAGGGCTCTGTGATTATCTGAATGCCATTCAATCTACCTCTAACTTGAGTTCCCCAAGTATATTTGCATGTATATTGTAAGCATTATAGTAAATGAGATGGGGCTGCCTGTGTAATCATGCCATGACTTTCCCTTAGGGAAACCTGGTAAAATTATGTTCCATTACATTTGTAAAATACTACCCATTAAAAGCAGGGATAAAACTTTTATGTTCATGCGAAACAAAGCAGAAATTATTCTCTCCCCTTAAACTTGCATCAATTTTTATAAGAAAGCAGTATTTTCCACACAAGCAAGGATTCTGAATCTGACTTCAGCATTAGGCTTTGATTTTTTGACAGTTAAGCCTCTCTCCAAGATGAGGGTTTTTTCCTGCATTTAATATTATGAAACCCCACAGAACAAACCCAGTTCAGCTGCCCCCAGGAGGACAGAGTCCTCGGAAAAAGCCCTCTCCATGAATTTCCCTTATTTATTATTGTCTGTGCCATGAAAAACTGCTCCTACTGCACTATTCAGTGTCCTTTACTCTGGCTGTTGGTCAATTCACTCTCTTAATTCCTTGATGTTCTGACAAACTTTCAAGTATGTCATGGGAGAGTTCAAAAAAATGAAGCATTCATTTGGAAGTCACACAGCGGTGATAGATATACAGAGCTTCAATTTAAACCATTATTGCATACCATCCTTTTCCTTTTGTAATAATCCATTAAATGCTTTCAAGTATGGAGAAGGAATGGCAACCTGTAGATCTGAATGGAGCCCAGATGACCTATAAAATACATCCTGCCTCACTGCCTGACTAGTTCTAGCTCTCATCTCTAATGGTTGCTATTGTGATTCTACCATCCAGACAACCACATGCATCAATTATACATCCTTCTGGGTCACAAATCCATTTTCTTAGGCAACGTTTTTGTCTTAATGCATGATGCTTTTTCTTCGACCTGTGAACAAAGTTGAAGGTCTCAATATTAAAAAAAATAGATTACTTTTTCTTAAACTGTGTGGATAATTGGAAAACAGCTCCATGAAAATCAGGAGACGCAGCTTCCTGAGCTATTTAGAAGTGTGTGTTTAGACCATATATTGTCTCTTTATTACACCGAATGTATTAGGCAGCACTTTGTGTTATAGGTGAACGTTTTTTCTTTTGTTATATTGGTGCCTGGCAGCACAGCTATAATTAAATGTCCTTTGCCTTCTCTGTTTTATGACACTTACAATTCAGTCATCTTAATTGGACTTTCCTTGGCATACAAATGCCCGGCTTGTGAAGAGATTTATTTTTTTACTTACTTTTCTGTGAAACAACACTTACTCTATGGGCTGTCTCAGGGACTTCTTTAGAGGCTTTGCCTCACGCTTGCCTTGTTTAAAACGGTGAGGACAAAATCTTCAGATACAAGGACCCAAAGTAAGTCCAAGACAGCTCTCCAAATTAACTCTGTTTGCAGATGCTATTCTCACCAACAAAGGATTCAGTATTAGAGCTCCAAATGAGATAAGTCATTTCACTTTCATGGCCAAGGAAACGAGTTACACAGTTTGAGGAGAGTAACACATCACTTCCAGGGAATCCTCACGTGTCACACTGTTAACACATCTCCCTCATCAGCAGGCGTGAGCACCACGTAAGGGCCACCCTCCCTGCTACTCCTCCCACCCAGCCTGCACCTTCACTCACCACGCCAGCACAGTTTGAAAGAAAGCTCTGGGTTTATCCATGGGAGGACAGAGGCAGGCTTGCAGGAAATTGAAGGGGTGGCCGTAGCTCTGCACTCCTGCATTTCAGTTGGTGACCAGCTTCAGGCCTTTAAAGCAGGCAGTGGGAAGCATGCAGCTGGACCCTGCTCGGGTCTCTGGGAGCGAGGGACAAACGCCATTCCAAGGCACAGGTTTCCGGCTGGCTGGGCGGTTTGTTTGCAGAGGCAAGGGGGTGTGTTAGCTTTAACTTTATTATAACCAAGCCTATATAAATGCAAATACTGTTTCTGTAGATATAATTTCATAAGGCAAAACTATCCACAATCTTTAGCAGTGAAATTCAAGTGGCAACTGTGACAAGCAAAGAAAAATGAATGCAGTTAACTTCAGCCATCCCTGCTCATCTGAAAGCTTGTGTCAGTTCCTAAATAAGCTTTTCATTTTCCTATTCAGGCTGCTGATCTTTGTTGATTTACAGTATGAATGAGCGTGGCACATTGCAACTTGTAGAGTATATTTTTCCTAAATAATAAAACATTTATTGCAGACCCATCAAGCCTGCTAGTAGCTTTGAATTATTATTGCAATGAAGTGCCACGTTAACAACTCATTTACATTGTTGCAAAGACTCTGTGTTAACACTATATGTAATTTAATCCCATTCATGAGAGAGGACTCCCCAAAATACATCTAGAGCCGATAAATTCAACTTGATGCTATTTTTCTAATCAACCCCTTCCAAGATGAGGCCGCCTTCATTGGGTGCATCCCATCTCTCACCTCACACAGCAAGCTGGTGGCAGCCCAGCCAACCCTGCCCACAGCATCTGCGCAGCAAGCCCCAGCCTCAGCTCCTGCCTCTGGTGAAGCAAGAGGGAAAAGCCTACTTAGTGGGGAGCTGCAAAGAGCTCGTTCCTTTGGGAAGGAGAGAAATTGTTGGGCAGACAGCGAGGTCAGTATTTTGGCGGGTGTCTGAGTGGGTAACAGCTGCTGAGCTGAGGAGGCACAAGAACCACGAGCTGCCTGCAGAAGCATCAGTGTTGGGGCTCAGGGGTTTTGGAAGCTGCTGTGCTTGGAAGGAGTGCCTAACGCTGCCACTCGTGGTCCCAGAGAGGAGGGTATCACGCAAGAAGGCTTCTGCTGGAGGACTCACACGATTCTGGTGGTAAATAACAATGACATCATCATCCCCCATGAAACACATAATTCTCCAAGTACCAATCAGAAATTATCCTGTCCTTGCTTATGTTCCTAACACAGGTTGGATGGCACTGCGAAGTCTGTAATAGTCACAAATAAAAATAGATCAACAAAACTTTCTTTCTCATCAAGTGAGACTAACTAGGTGGGTTTTTAAATGATGTATAATATTTGAGGAGTCATCCAAAATACCAGTGGTGAGCATAGGAACGACTTGTCATACAGAGGAGCTTGGCTGGAGCAGAATGACTTGGTTTTTTAATTGGATAAAACAAACTTTTATAGAAGCAAAAAAAAAAAGGCATAAATGCGCTATAAGACAATACTAAACTGACCTCCTCATTTTCTCTCTCACAAAACAAAGGCTCAAGTTTGCAACTCAAGCCTATGGTGCTAACATACAGAGACAGAAAGTTTCTTCTCAGTCATTGAAATTGTGTCCAATGAGTCCAAATTCTTCCTGCATAATCTTCCATTTGCATCTAGTAAGTTGTGAAAGGCAAAATGCTGATAACTGCTTAAGCTCTGAGGTTCTATCAGTTCTCCACATTTTGACCAAGTTTTACCCAACAAATCCTTTGTACCACATCATCGAGCACCCAGTCCTTTGCTGAGAGGAATCATTAACAAATTGATCTCATCAGTCTTCACGACATTTCAAGATAGATGAGCTTCTTAGCATATGAAAGTGCTATGGTCATTTCCTGAGTCCACAAGACTGCTTATAGTACAGGGCAGAATTTTGCTTCTTATCTACTAGTTTCACTTGCAAAAGCACTGTGATTTCTTGTGGGATTTTTCCACTGAAGAGAAAATGTTATTTTCCTCCGTAGTGCTCCAGGAAGCCTTGAAAAAGCCTCTTTTTCAGGTCCATTTCAATCTTTTTTCATGAGGCTGACTCTAAACCTGCAACATGCACATTTTCATCTTAAACTAAACAAGCCAGAGCCTCTCTCCCAGCACCAATCAGCTTCATTCAGTCCAGCATCGGGAATCAGACATCACAAGCCAACACAGCACTTCCAATACCCACTTAACTGCCCTCCTGACAAGCCTCAGTGACAGAGAGCAGAGAGGCTGTAAGGAAGCAGTAGCCATGGGGTAAGAACAGTTAAATCTGTCTGATTAGTTAGAGAAATACTCCTGCACGCAAAATCACATCACTGTTACTCAGCTAAAGTTGCACGGCCAGAAGAGACAACCATCAAACCTTTACCCACCAACAAATGGCAGTTAATACATTAATCCAACGTGATTTCAATGTCCCTTCCACATGAATATGCTTATTCTGCTTCATTTCAAATAAATTACCCATCAGAAAAATAATGTTAACAGCAAGGCACGACTAAGTGAGTATTACTGTTTGCTGGTTGACTAGAACAGGGAGTTAAACACCTAGAGGTGAAGTAGAGGACAATTAATGTACTAGCCTGCTCAATTATCACACAATGCCCACTTCTCAGGGAGTTAGGGCTATTATGATCTACTGCTATGAATAAATGAGGATTTCAGCTCTCGGAGGGTATTGCAATAGTTTTGGAAATAATCTTTTTGTGAGACTGTGGCTTTATCAGTTACATTTTGGAGTCAGTATAAACACTTGTGTATCACAGGATAAGAACTGCAGACAGGCTTGCAATTCTAATTTCTGTTCTCAGATGGTTTTAGTTCACTTTTCCTACGCTTTTATTCCAGAAAACAAAGGAAAAAGATCACTTTGCCTTTTTCAGGTCTTCTCCTTTCTTAAAACATGACCAGAAAAGTAATATCCAAATACAAATATCCAAATACAAATAATAAGCCGAGCAATACAAATTCTGCATAAGTTGTTTTCCACTGCAACTGAACACCCACTGAAAGCAGTCCTGATGACCCTCAGTGCTGCTGAAGCACTGGAGGGTAACTCAATCACAGCTTCAAAGACAGGGAAAGATGAAAGGGCATTTCTTTTAAAATTTCTACCAAGGCATTTGTTTGTATTCAATTTTATATTAAAATATTCTTTCTTGGACATTCTGACCTGAATCCTTTGAATCTTTTATCAACAAAACTTCTGATTTTCTCTACAGCTGCCAAGTTTCAGGGTTTCATAGCCATCCTCCCAGCAGATAGAACAAACCTAAATGCATGGGAGTTTTAAAGCAGTCTGACCACAAAAGAAAGCTTTAGGAGACCCAAATAGTGGACCATATGTGATATCAAATGGGCAAGCCATTAGCATCAGCTGTGAACATATTGTACCAACTGGGAATGAAAATAAAACATTCAACTACCAACTGTTATAATCTGTAAATAGTCAAACCTATTCCTCTGGGTTCCAAAAATGTATGAATAGGGTGGCTCACTGGGGCCCCATTGTCCTGTTCATAGGTAATGCAGCAGATCTGCTCCCAGGAAGGAAAAAAACCCAACACACAACCCCCCCACAGACCACAACCACCAAAACGAAACTGTGGGTGGTGAGATCTGATATCAGAGACAGTCCTTGTGTGTTAGAAGGCTCCTGGGCTTCTTGAAACTATATCTAAAGATGGCACATTAAGGATGACAAAACAGAGAATTCTCTTGAAGCAACTTCTCTCTGTACAATGGGCAGCACCAAACCAAATAAATAAATAAATGATGTTGAGAAACTGGCAGAATACTGGAAAATTTATAGAGGGCACCAAACTGCTGAGAATTCATTGTACAGCTGGCAAGTGCACTCCTACCTACTAGTTGCTTCACATTTAATAATGCATGTTATGAACAGATGGATAGAATGTCAATAAGGCTCTCTGTATCATCAGTGGTAATGGAATACTGGACTTTGAATGCTTAATAGCACAGAAAACAAAAAGCCTGGAGGAAATTTGTCAATGTCATGCATGCAATACTTTAGCAGTGCTTTAACACTGTTAGTGTGAGGCCATATGTTTCCTCTAACAGGATCTACTGTCGCTGGGTGCCAGCAAAAGTTTTACGCTTTTTTTTTTCTCTAAAAAAAACCCTCAACCCAATTCTTACGAGACATTAAAAGCAAATACCCTGTGAATCAGTCAGGAGGAGTAGTCATCACAAGTGCAATACCACTACCCTTTTTATTCCACTTCTCAATGAAAAGAAGCTCGGGGAAACTTGCTAGTAAACACTGTGCTTTATACCTGTTTTAGAAATACAGTTGAAAGCAATGTCTTTAAGATTAAATATAGAAATAAAGGCACCGAAATGTCTCTACTGGGCAGTAAAACCTCATTGTCAAGGGCTATGGAAGATGTGAATCTAGAACATATTGCAAGCAGACAGTATATATAGCAATGTCTAGAAACTAGACACGCAAAAAAGGGATAACAAAAATTCTCTTAGGCAAACATCAGCTAGAAGAACTCAGGAAAATGCTTTGGAATAGTCACAAGGGACAGGACAGCAGAAAGCTGCCATTCTGAGATATGGACCTGGCAACAGGCACACCAGGCACAGGCTTTCCCTGGGAAATGGATGGAGAAACAGCAGCCTGTGGGGTAGTAGCACCTACAAAGGCTACAAGGGCACTCAGAGAGGTGTCTCTACCCACACAAATTTCTCAGGGAAACTGTGCTCAAAACTTAGGAAGGTGGCAGCCAGCTGTGGCAGGTAGGTCTGTGAAACACGGAGATGTCAAGCTGAGCAACACGGCTGGAATCCTGAGCATGGCGTGTCAGTGGAAATCTATGGGAGTTTAATCATCGATTCTGGGACGACAATTAGACAAGAGCTGGGTGTCTTAACAGTCTGAAAAATCCTCGAGAAAGGCTCAAGTGCTTTGAGCAGAAAAACACTACTTTCTGCTTTATGAAACAAGTGCCCAAACATCCTGCTGTGCCCTCCCTTTCCCGGTGCTGCCTCTACAAACCCTTGCTGTGCTGCTGCAGCGCTGCCCAGCAGTGATGCCCTCAGGTGCATGCCAGGCTTGCCAGTCAGGACACTCCAAAGTGCCCCAACTGATTTCAAAGCCACCACACAGAGACAGTGTGAGATGATGGTACATTTGGAACCTCTACCACCACTAGACTCAGCTGTGAAGGTATCCACCATGTTCAAAAGTAATTAGAGAAGTTTGACAGACAGACAGCATTTCCTTAGCAACCCAAGCTAGAAATGACAGTCAGATACTGTGTAAGCCATTCTCCTTGCTTTCCCCCTTCTGAAAGCCAGAACTAATACTCATTCCTAATAATAACAATCTAAGCTGCATTGAAAACAAATTTTTCCAGCTAAATTAGATGGGCTGTATTAGCACCAGCACCAAGCAGGAGACAGCAGGACAGTGCTGCTGCTTCCACCTGCGTCTGGAAGGATGCGTAGAGGAGCAGAGCCTCCGAGTGCCAGGAGTGCCCAGCTTGTCTGCACTCAGAGCTGGCACGGGCTGGCTGCCCTGCTGCACCCCTGAGCTATGCAAACGTAGGACTGGTCCATGCCAGTAACTCCACCTGAGAACTTGTTAACAGCTCTCTGCATTTGCCTCCACAGACACATTTTGGTTTCTTCTAAATAAGGAGCTAAAATTCAACCCAGGACATCCAAACCAAATCTCAGTCTAGAGCAGAGCATCATCCTCCTCCTCTTGCCTTCTGCTTCCCTGGAAACATCCTCAGCCCTGACCATAGCCTTTGCATTTAACAAGAAAGCTGGAGATTTTCTCTGAGCTGCATAAGTACAAAGACTAAGAAGGATGCAGGCTTGCTGTGGAGCAGAGCACCAAGAGGTGAGAGATTACAAACCAAGCAGCAGCTGGGGGTCCTCATTTTACAATGGCCAGAAGGGCTGCACATCAAGAAGCAAAAAGACAGCAAAGGGATCTTTCTCAAATCACTGATGAAAATATTCCACCTAGCAGATTTCTCTTATTAGAGTCTCTTGTGTTTGTTGGACCTTGAGAAAAACGATCTGAAGAAAAAATGTGGTGAGGGTCTGACAGTAGTATGATCTGATAACAAATGTAGTTCTCATCCTAGAAGGTCTTAGGTCAGTTTTTCAAAATCAGAGAGAGATTGATAAACTGAGCAAAGTTCCAAGAATAACTTCTTAAGGGAAAAATATAATAATCTATAAATATTTGTAGTGTGTAAAGCCATCAGGGGAAAAAGAGATATAACTAGAAATAATGGAAAGAAAAAGCTTAAGCTCAATAGTATCAGGAAAATCTTCCTGACAGTGAGATGTATTAGCCTGTGAAGCAGTCTCCCAAAGAGAGATATGGAAGCTTTCACTTGGGATTTTAAAAACTCAAGTTGACATAACACTAAAAAAATGTTCTCTATGAAATAATCCTACACTGGCAGAAAAATGGACTGAATGATCTATTATGTCTTTTCTCTTCTGAGTTTCTTCAGCCTTTGATGCTCTGGGAACACATCCTGAACAGCCAAAGGTTATCAGAAAGGAGCTGCTTCAATTAATATGACGAACAACAAGATTACAAAGGTGATCATTGTGAAAGCCTATTGCAAAGCACCTCTCTAAATGCTGAAAAGCAGATTTTTTTCAGACAATGCAATTTTTTCCCAAGACCTGCCAAACAGTTTTCAGGTACAGGCTTAGTTTTAAATATGACTTCACTTCCCATTAATTTAAAGACAACCCAAGCCTATGGAATGAAATAAACTTGTAAGGAAAAGACTTCCCAATGGTCTTTGAAAATTTCCGCACTGTCAGCCTGGCAAATATCACACATGACCAGATGTGAACAAACAACAGTGCCTGTTACATGTGTGTTGGCACCATTCAAGTCTCCACTGACAAGGAGAAGCTACGCTAGCTCAGAGCTGCTATCTTGATGCTGAGCTTGCTTTGGGAAGTATACTCTGAATCAAGTCCTGCAGCGTCCACCGTGAAATCATCCTCTCCTACTGTATGTTTATGTCACAATCAATACTAATCTTTAGCTCATAGTGTATTTCATTCACTCTCCAGCTCACTGGTGGACAGCTAAATATTAGGGCCATGAAAATAATTAGGGGCACTGAGTAACGACCCCTGAGCCAAGGGAAAGCCAGGGCCTTGCTCGCCCTATAGAATACCAGGAGAGCCTGGCAAGAATAAATCAATAGGGATGAACACACATTACTCCAAGCACTTGGGGGCTGCATTAGAAAACGTTAGCCCGTCAGGAGCCTCGAGAAACCCTACCTACTGGTACTGAGGCAGAAATACAAATTCTTATTAAATACTTTGACACCAACAAGCTCTTTCCTTTAGGAACATTCCTGAGGGTAACCGAGGACTAGTTTGGAAGGAACTCTCCATTTGTATACTGTAAGTAACACCACACTATTTGCACATTTCTAAGAGACTCAGTCTGTACATCCATGGACTATACAATAAGAAAGAAAATATCAGATACCTTGTCGTACAGAGGTTGCATTTGCAAATAATAAGTAACTCTAGAACACAGGTATGCCTCACTCCCTCCGACATGTTTCAAATCCTCCACCTCCTGCCACCAGGCTAAGTCTCCAGTCTGGTAGAATCACAACCCCTCAGCATGCTGAGGCAGCACTGCTCTGCCCTGTCAGTCACAGGAGCTTCTTGTGAGCAGCAAGAGTGGGGAGAGGAGGAGAAGCATTTGCTTATGGGCTGCTGACCCTTGGGCAGCTGGGTACCCCATTGCCCTGCAGGGCCCCTGCTCCCCTTCCCATCTCCTTCACACCTTTTCTCCCCAACCCTGTTATTTTTCCCCTCTCATAATAAGAAGGACTTTTCATAGGGTTTTTATTATTATTATTATTATTGTCTGAGTTTTACAGCTGGCACATCATCCCCCGCTGCACTAAATCAACACTTGTGAAAGCAGCAGCCTTCGAGTGACTGACTAGAGCCGCTGCTGACAGAAGTGTCAATTTGGTACAGCAGGGGATGGGGTCGCAGCTGCAGAAGGAGAAGAGAGGCCCTATTTTATGCTTTAAAATGGTAAAAATGTCAGAGAGGAGGGAAAGCTATACAAAATATTAAAAGGGATGTAGAACAAAGAAAAGAAAGACGAGAAAGAGAAGGGAAAAGGGTTTGGAAAGAGGAAAATGACAGTGCACGATGGAACAAAACCGCTCGTGAATGAGATACAAGATTTTTGTAAGCAGGCACTTTCAAGTTGAAAACACGTCGTATGCATATCAAAATACAGACCTGCCAGTAGTATCCTCCTTCTTTGGGGGGCAAAGTCTGGCTTGTTAAACTTGAGTTCTTATCTCAGCTGTGTCTGTGATAGGTTGGGATGTGATTCTAAGCATAGGTGCTGGGCATAAAAGGAAAATGATTTCACAGAGGGCTTGGTTTTAAGAGCAGATTTCAAGTAAAAGGCTGAGAATCCTGCATTTGGAAAGCCACATCAGCAACAGTGATCGTAAATGCCATGTTCTGGAGTAAGATTGCACACCCTCAAATCTAGCACTGTTTAGAGGCCCCTATTTGAAAGCAGTTATGTATTATTTTGAAAGTTAAAAGGAAAATGGCTTTTATCAAGGGCATGCAGTGATAAGGGGTAATGGCTTCAAACTGAAAGAAGGTGGATTTAGATTAGATGCGAAGATGACTTTCCCTGGGAGGGCGGTGAGGCCCTGGCACAGGCTGCCCAGGGAGGCTGTGTCTGCCCCATCCCTGGCAGCATCCAAGGGCAAGTTGGTTGGAGTAACCTGGGCCAGTAGAAGGTGTCCCTGCCCTGGGCAGGGGACTGGAATGGGATGACCTTTCAGGTCCCTGCCAAGCCAAACCATTCTAGGGTTCTATGAAAATAAACTGAAAGAAAGTACAGACCCAAAAGAATTCACAAAAAAAAATCCTGGTTTTCACATAAACATGTAAATCCACATAAAGCATATTCCAAATACTATTAGCAGTAATGTTTTCATCTGAGGGATGCCTTTTGTTTATTCTAATCTTTTTCTGGAAGCTGCTGCACTACTTACTCTCTATTCATTTTCCAAAGTGTACCTGTAGAAAGGGAAAATTCATGGCTCTATATATCTCTAACATATATTCAGCCAGCCAAAGTACTGCTAAAGAAATCATAATCAAATAAGCACACCACTGATTTATCTGTTTCCACAGAAACCAAAACCACCTCCCCTGCACGGCTGTTATGTTTTGGCAGCCCATGGGATCCCAGGAGGAGCAGAGACAGCAGCATTCTCCCACAGAACTGCTTTCCTCGTGTTTCTCCACATCCCTCCCTCTGCCACACGTGGATCACGGGCAGAACTTTTTCCACCCGTGAATTTTAGTAAAAGAACAGAAAGCTGCTGGGTTGGCTCTGGGTACACACAAGGTCTGAGAGAGCAGAGGTTCCATCTATTCCTCAGCAGTTTATTGAGAACCACAAACAGCTCAGCTTAGTTGAAACCCTGTGCACAGGTACTCCTCCTGTTCCCTTTCTAAGCCAAGAGCAAAGCTCTCATGGTGTAGTATTTAAGTAATATTTCAGAAATAGAAGTCTCCAAAATTTGCCTCTCTAGATCATCGTATCCATGCCTAAGCAACCTCATTTTCTCTCCCAATTTCCCTTGCCAGTGTCACCAACCTAGATGAGAAGAATAAAAAAATACAATAAACAAGTAGACAGAACTAAACATCAGAAGCCAAATAAAAAGCCTTTCAAAGGAAAGCATCCAGAGCAGCTCTCCCCTAAGAAGACAATTCAGCCGTATATCACTGTCTTTTGCAAGCTCTACAGTGTTTCAGTGAAAAGTCCTGCAGTAAGAATAGCAACTCCTCAGTATTAAACATGCTTCCAGGGTTTTATACAGACTGTAAAGCTCCACTTCTTTAAAATGAGTCTGTTTCTCTACTGACACTAATTCTTTCTCCAGTTTACACCTTTTCCTTCCCTTAAACCAGTGGCAAAATACTACCACCTGTTTAGCAGCAAGGGTCAGCTCGAGTACTCCTGGTGCCCTAGGGCTAAAGTTTTGCTCTAGAGATGCTCTTGTTCTGTGTCACTCTGGATTAACAGCTGATAGATAAAAGACTTTTCATAATGCTGAAAGATGAGCCATGGTTAAACAAGCACTCAAACACTTCAGTAATCTCTGCTTTGAGTGGGATGCAGTAACAACTGCCAACAGCACTCGGCTCTGTCAAAAGGCCTTTTGTTGGTAATTATGTTGTGTTTGGTCCCTTTTTACATTGGTGACAAACATCAGTTTCACTTATGGTGACAAATGACAGATGTTAGTCATGGTGTTTATGGCACGCAGATGCCATACTGGTGGGCATAACACAAAAGAATCTGAGCAGAGCAGGAAAACACATCTCAGCTTTGGCTGATATCAGAGTGTCCTGCTAGCAGACTAGATCGAGACAAGAAAATACAGTTGAGCTAATAATATGCTGCGTGACAGTAGTTACCAAGGCTGCTAATGCTGCCATGGCTGAACTTCTGGCCTGCATCTATCTGGCTCAGATAGATGGAAAACTAGTAGCAAGTAGCCAAAAATTTTCTCTCCCAAGAAAACTCTCTGTTAACAAGTGAACTACATATGCTCCTAAAAGATTTATAAATCTGACTGACTGCACCACTGGTTGAAGTCCAGGAATTTTGAAGCACCTGATTTCTTAAAAATCAGACTTGACAGTCTTCAAATACTGACATATTAAGATATTTAAAGAAACAGACATCTTTTACACAGTCATCCATGACTATCAACTCCTAAATAGCCCAAAATTACAAACATTCCAGCCAAGCAGATACTCACTGCTACAGCATTACTACAGAACATTTCCCACTGTTGGGATTTCACTTGTGAGGACTGACACGGGTCACCAGGATGGAAATAAGGTTTTGAGGGACAGCCAAAAGCTGTGTTTGGTGGCAGAGGATGCCAGGGCCACCTGAAGTTGAGCCCATCCCACAGCCCCCTGCTGCCTGGCTCTCCCATCTGCAATACCACTTGCTGCTTCCAGACCCATCAACACAGCTGTTCCCCAGACCACTCTACAGAGCATATTGGGATCCAGTCCACCTATGACCAGCTCCTGCTCCTCAACAGCTCGAGCCCGTGGTATGGCACAACCAGCAATGGCCTCAGATGCTGTGTTGTCCAATAAACACTTCTGGGTTATTTCCAGAATGCTCTCATACACAAAGAGGGGAAAACCACTAATCAATTAATTCTTCACAACATGACAATTGTGAGAGTGGAGTGAATATTCATTTTCACGTGTTGTTATGGCAACGGCTGCGAGACGCTCTCGGCTGGGCTCGCTGTGCCAAGGCCCCTCCAGCCCCTGGGCCCCGGCAGCACCAGGCAGGAGGGCTGCAGGGGGGAAACAGGTTGCTGGTGAAGCAAAGAGGGAAAGCAGCACTGCTTCCCAGAAATCTACTGCTATTTACAATAGAGCAACTCTGACCTACTTTGCTCGTAAGTAGCAAGTTGTCTCATTAAATTGCTCAAAATCGTAAATCGTTTTGTAGGAAGAGATGAAAAACAACAGCCGTGGTCTCCCTGCAGGGAGAAACACCCCAAATGAGACCACGTGATGCTTGTCACCACAGCTCTTTTTCCTTCGCCTAGTTATTAAACAGATGACCAGCAGGTATTTGGTTACACCCGCATGCGATGCCGAGAACTGAAGCATCCCTCTGCAGGCTGCACGTGGGAGAGGATGGACTCTGCAAAGATCCCATCCCGCCTTGCAGCTTGAGCTGAGTTGAGCAGTCTGTGTCTCTCAGTGGAAAGAACAGCAGTATTTGGCCACTTCTAAAAGGCCCATTACCCAGGTTTTGGTAACTAGTAGTTCTACAAGCATTTTTCTCAAAGCTTATTTGTCCTTATAGAACGTAAACAGATCCAGTATAAAGCCAACAGCAAAACCCAATCAACTCTAACCCTATAACTTTCTAATTTCACTCCTAACAATTTTTTTCTGTATGATAAAGAATTGTTTTGCCTTTGTGACTGCAAATAATGTTGTTTCAGGTTTATGTAATTGCTGTACCTATATATTAAACACACAGTGCATACATTCATGAGTATGTTCAAATGGAGGAGTGGAAGAACTTCAAAAAACCCCTCAAAAAAAGTATTTCATTCCAATTATAAAAGAAACCAAACTCTCAAACGTTGGAGTACAGTGTAGCTACCCTAGAGAGCAGATATTTAGTTTTCTGACCAGCAGTAACAGTCTGTAATTGAACAGCTGCAGAAAACAGAGGAAACAAACACACCAACAAATCTGTTTTCAAGCCCACGTTCACCGAAAATTTTCTACTCTATTGTGCTTTTGATCACAATGGATAAACAGAGTTCCTCACTTCTGTGATCTTCTGCAAAACAGATTAGATCAGTCCCTAGAAGTTTAATCTATTACATTGTGTAATCCCTCACTCACTGAAGCAAATTAAGCAAGTAGTCCCAAGCATTTGAAGAACTGAAGTCCATCCACAACTGTTAGGATTGTCTGTGCTCTGAACAGTACCTTTTTTCTCACGGTTATTTTTGTTCAGTTGTTTTGTGGCATTTCTGGGGGAAGGGGGTGGGTTAAGTGCCTTGGTCACTGTTAGCATTGCAAAGAAGGTATCGGTCAAAAGGACAAGGCGAAATTTTAACCATACCTATTTTAAAAGTAGAAACACTATTTGTGTGTTTTAGGGAGAATGGAGTGATACATCATAAAATATGAATTTAACTTATATATACGTATGTGCTTCCATGTATATCGGTAAAGTCTTCTACCGCTGAAGCCATAAATGTTTTAGTACATCACCTTACACAATTTCACATTCTCAGGGAAGGAAGGAAAAGAAGGTTCTTTACTGCAGTACAAAGAAAGATGTTCTAATACCAAAAGATCCAATTAAAATAATAGGGCCATTTATTTCAGTAGGATTTCACACGTACGAGCGAAATGTTAACCCTTGGGAGAATGTTCTCAGCTCATTTAACAACACACACTTCCCACGACACAAAAACTTCAGCTTCTGCATTACAGCATCATTGCTAACAAGGCACACGTATACATCTCTTAAGTAGAGCGAATGTGGGAAGAATGATAATAGTTCTTTATCCATAATGCACTCATCTCAGGATATACATGCATCTGTTTTGTACTCACCCTGGGTAGCTTTTTCCTCTCCACACATTTAATATATACACTCAAGAAAAGCTCTGTATTCTGAAAGACAATAAAAAGATTAGTAAGGAACTGAGAGAAACCAGTCAGGAAAAGCAGCTATGGAGGCAAACAAAAAGGAAGAATTTGTATTCCAGACCCATGACTGACAAAACATTTTAAAGGGCAGCTGACATACAGCCTTTTGCCACCAGCACAAAGGCCCCCATCTGCTCCCAGGGTGACATGTAGGCTGAGCCACCCCGGGGCAGGGTGCAGCAGCACGGAGGTGGGTTGGGGCTGCACAGGTGCCTGTGGCTCCTTGGCCTCTGTCCCCAGCCCAAGGCACACCACCATACCTGGAAGCTTCAGCTCCAGAGAAGTTGTCTTTGTGGTGGGCATCTGGGCAGAGCAGCGTGGACGGCTGCAAAAGCGAAAGGCTAAAGTTATTGGGTCATTCAAAGCGTACTTCACATTGTCAGTACACAAAAATAATCAGAGATGAACCTCTCAGAACACAACTGGTCTTACAGGTCAGTTAAAGATATTTAGGATCCAGATCTGATGTCAGTGAACAATTTGTAACACCTGGGCATTTTAGCATTACCATTAACTCATGTTGTAAATTTCCACATTTACACATCCCTTTGTGGCAAAGTTCAAAGTCAACTGGTCAGAACCATTAATGAGGGATTGCTCGTTGTAGATCACTTTCCACTGACTATGGGCACACAAATATTTCTACCTAATCATGAGCATAAAAGTGACACTAAGATATGAAAGGCAGAATCCCAAAATGAATTAAAGCAATCATCTCAAGTCACAGATTCAGTCCTACAGTCAAAGTGTCAAAATTACGTCCATCCAATTCAGGATGGAAACGTGAATGATATGATTACGCACTTCATAAAGCACACATAAGGGACAGACCTCTAGGAAAAAGTTAGTCTCTGAATACTTTGGGTAATACAGTACTTGTAAGCCTAGAACTGAAACTTACATATGCCTGTATATTTGATTGACTCCATAAGGTTTTCATCTAAATTCAAAATATAACTGTATTTAGATATATTTGAACATTCTATTGCATTTAGTTATGAGATATGAATTTTTCCTGAGAGAACCTGGGGCACACAACATTGCCAGATCATTCCAAACAAGTTAATTCTGAAATGGGCTTGAATCAATAACACAAAAGAGGCAGTAAAGCCAATTTTTACGGTAGACACGGTTGCATAAAATAATATCAAGACAGTCAGATTGAAAGCTCCCTGCATCACAAATACAATTTGCAACCAACTCTAAGCACAAAGAGGAAATAGATAGATAGGTGGAAGATATAGATAAAAACAAATGATAGCTACATGAAACAGAAGGAACTGGTGGTAAAGAAAGAATGTAGAGTAATTGCCATCCAGTACAGTGTGAAAAAACCAAACAAGTATACTGAGTGGGAAACTCAAGGTAAACAGAACACTTTTCCTTCATTTAGGCTTTAAAACTGTTATGAAAAGGCTCTCTTTTTCACCTTATCTGTAAGGCATAGGCAGACTGGGAATGAATGTATAAATAAGTATGCCACTGCAATACTTGGCTTTTAATGAAAATGGATTTTTAATGATCCAAAAAGCTACATTTCTCTCTGACTTGCTCCATTTCCAGAATATCAGCAGGAAGTAGGTACAGTAAATGCACTCGTTTTCCATGTCTTCCACTAAATTCCAGGATGACTGTCCAAGCGCTGCCGTTCTGCAGAGCAGGTAGAGACACGTTGCACGTCTGTCATTGGTCTTAATGAACTTTCCATGACACTGCTGCACCTTCTCCCACGGCAGACCCCAGTGGGGGTTACCTTGTACCCCATACGTGTAAATAAAGGAGGATGCATGGCAATGTGCCTTCCTGTTGTTCTCTGCCTCAAGGACACTTGTTCAAAGTGCACCATTCCTCCCGCTCCCCAAAGCAAGTACATTGTGTTGGAACTATTCCATGCAAAACTGAGCACACAAATATTAGGCTGCAAACAAAGGAAAGTCGCAAGGGAGAAAGAGGTTGATGCAATCTATAACCTTCTTGCAGTCTGGACACAAAGAGTTCTTCCTTCCCATGTCAAAGTTCCAATTTCAGTCCTTAATAAACAAAAGTCACCACCTAGTACATTTTTTTCTGTATGTTCATGCAGGCAATAATATTGTTTCAGACTTCAGCATCATCCGAGAATCCAAGGGATATTTTCTTCCCTTTACCTCTGTCCATGAAATTCCCCATACAAATATTTCTCGTAAGGTTGGTCCATTGATTGGGAAAATGTCATACTGTTGTCATAATACCAAGGTACCATTTAAGATGGGCTGGGGCTCCTGTATTCACTTCACATTCAGTACTTTTCAGGTAAGATCTGTGCAATGTATCTTACTTGGGGAAAAAAAAAAACACTCCATGGTTATTTCCCATATTAGTATTTTTACTGCTTCTTTCAAATATTAGAAGACATAGAAGGAATCAAAAACAACACTGTTGAAAAAGATAATGACTGTGAGGTGCCACACAATTAGTTAACCAATGCTCCCATTCAATTAATGTCAAAGGGGTAAAGCGCCTCAAGAAGGGCTCCACAGAAACAGTCAGATGATATCTGCATCCTCTCCTTTTTCTAAAAAACCCAACAAAAACCACAAACTGAAATGATCTTTTTAAAATGAAATCCCATGTGTGAGGCGCTCACCAAACTCATGATTCCCATTTTGTCTGCCATCCTTACTGAGAGTGCCTGCCAATTAATATTTACCAAATGTCTCTCCTTTCTTCGTTTAAAGCAGTTCAAAAACTGCACCTGTTTCATGAGACCTATGTGTGCTGCTGACAGCTGGTATTTGAGAAAAAACAAGTCAAAGTACTTAAAAATCCCAACTAACTGCTTTAAAGTGGAATGAAGAAAGAGAGTGCTAAGATTAGCACTGCTAGTACAGGACACCGGCAAAGTACATGGGGTACCGCGGGGACACACAAAGTCCACGTGCAAGGGTGCCACACAGACAGGCAGCAGCACAGAGCTGCCTCGGGTGAAGGAAAGGCTCCCAGAGCCCTTGCAGCCCCAAGGGCAGGCCAGTGCCATCTCCCTAGCTGTGTTTGGGAAGGATGCACCAGAGATGTACTAACTGCCCACAAAACACTGGGCCACAGGGCAGATGCAGGGCAGAGGCAGGTGAGGGACATCGCCCAAGCACCAGAGGCATGAGGGCAGCCAGCAGCTCCCCAGCAGCTGTTTGTGGTGCTGCCTACAGCTTCCTGTCTCCTCTTTGAGCTCTTCTGGTGCCTTGGCAAATCATTCCCTGTTAGGCATGTGTAATATCTCCTTAATGCATTCAACAGTGAGTGCGTGCCCTGGAAGACAACAGGGTGACCATATCCACCTCAATCTTCTAGAAAACCAAGCAAAAGCAAACAAACAACCAACCCCTGCAGGAGTGACAAAAGATCAAGCTTCAGAAAGCTACAGTATTCAAAGCCAGAATTCATTTTAAACCAAAAAGTGTAATAGCCCAGTTACGAAAAGAGTTTCAAAACCCAGCAACAGCCAGAGGATGCAGCCAAAGCCAAGGCACAGGCAGCTAGAGGTACTCGCCAAAGTATAGATTCACTCCGAGATCTGCTTAAAATAGCATTGTAATCAGCACTTCTATTTGGCACAGGGGAGGAAACAGAATCACTCAAAATGGCTAGACCAGGTGCTTTTATATTCATTTGTTAATACACAACTTTAAGTATTTTATACATGACCTGTGATGTTTCACTTTATATAGCAGTTCCTCCAGATTATCTAGAGAAGAGACACAAGGGCAGGTAAGTCTGGTTAGAAAGCACCACAAAAAAGGGGAAAGATATCATCCAACTTTTCTTTAAAGTACATGGAAAACATCACAAGTCTGTGTGTTGTGTATGCCGAGGTATTCTGCTTGGGATTCTTAAAATGCAAGTTGTGAAGGAAGAGGCTGGAGCTTTCCCAACGTTTGTGTTTTAATCCTATTACAGAGAATGCAAGCTAAACAACGCTTAATCAGTCTAAGTTTAAAGCTTATTTCCACTGACCTAAACTACTTTGGAATGAGAAAGGTAAGCCCAACAAACTAAAAGAAACAAGAGCAACCACCTACCATGGACAACTGTCTAACTATACCCAACGACTGACAGAAGTCTAAACATGTTCTTCATCCACCACTCATGACAAAGAGGCACTTAGGGAAAGGAACGTCACTGTTTCTGCCTGTATCACATACACTTTTCCCTACTCTCTCTTTACTCTTCCAATCTGCCCATCTTTCTCACTCTTCACACTCCCTACAGTCCCTGCTTATTCCTTCCTATCTCTTTCCAAATCCCACTGTAAGGGTGCACCCCCGCAGCACGGGTGCGCAGGGGGTGGCTCAGCCCTTCCACCAGCCCATCACCCACCCAGACAGTTCTTCCCTGCAAAACCAGCATCACTCGTGTCTCCATCAGCAAAACTCATTCTAATGGTCTACTTTTGAAGCACACACAAACAGTTTTCACCCCAAAACTCAGCCTTTCTCTCCATCCTCAGAAATAAATCCTTTCTAAACTTCTAAATGAGTTTCTCAAGTGAATTTTTCAGTTGAGAGGGATTTTTTTTTCCTACTTTGCTTTTTGGTATATGGATTGTTGGAGAGAGAATTATCTTCAAATACCTGCAGAGTTCTTAGTCCCCAGGAATTAGCTCAGTGCTGACTAGCTCAGTCATTTTGCAGTCTCTTCTCTGATTATATTAACCACAGGCAGATATGCTGCTGACGCCCACGTGCACAAACGTAAAGGGACGCCGGCAAATTGAAATGAAATCAGTTCTCCTTTTTACTAGTTAGTTATTACCAGTGTTAATGCAGCTCCTAAGTGCCTGATCCCATTTTTAAAAAATTTACAATCTTAGTTTCAAAATACTTTTTATTCCCCTGTTGCTGTGAAAACCTGAATGTGTGTCTAAACTCTCATATTAAACACTTTAAAAAGCTAAACAAGGTAGCAGAAAAAGAAAGTATTTCCTCCTAGCTCCCATCTATACTTGTCTTTGAGATTACATGAGTAGATTGAGAGCACATTGGGGTATTTTTACTTAAGAAAATATTTAGACAGCAATATGACTTAAGATTTTTTGCAACCTTTAAAAAGTGCTCTCAAATACCTGTAAAAACAGCCCCGGTGAAGTCCCGAAAACACGCCTCAGCACAACCTGCCTAAATAACACTTTTGGGAAAGCACAGATGAAGTTCTGGATTTCCAGCTGCAGCAAGGCAAAAGACATCATAATCCCAAAGAATCCTTACCAGGATTATGTTTTTTAATACTGCTTTAACAGGTTGACACAGTAATAGTTATATCCATAAATAAGATACTTTTATTACAATCTAACAAAAATCAAGCCTGTAACAGGGATTCATTTCTGTAAATAACCTCAGTACTTCAAGACTCCTGATCCTAATGGGGCAATCACGTATCACTGCTGTGTTCCAACAGAACCATTAGTCTCTGTGCTGTGTTGGTGTAATTTCAGTCTAATGGTTTACACTATCGTAATAGCACTAAATATTTTAGTAAATGGAGCAGAGTATCTAAAATGCAACATAAATTGTTCCAAGCTTTAAGATCATACGTTCAAAGATGCAAAAATCTGTTCCTTTTCCTCTTAATTGAGAGTTACAAAGCTGTCAAAATCAGTTTCTTGTTTGTCTTCTTAATAAATTGGGTAAAATGTAATATTAGAAGCAGGGATTTAAAATTACAGCATAAAAGGACCTAGTAAAACATGAAAATCAGTGTGTAATGCTTTGATGCTCTGATTTAGCAGGCTAGCATGGCTCCAACTGCCCAGTTTTCAAAGGACACAGAACGACTCTAATCGGAATCTGATTTTTTTAAATCATTTAAGAATTTCTGATTAGTTACTTTTTAGAAACTTTAAATAAAAATAAAAACCACACCACACAAGAGTAGCATATCACAAAGAATTACCTAAGCAGCTCTACATGTGATAAACAGCATCAGCAGAGCCGCTGAGATACTTGCACGCCACGGGAACATATCCTGCCCCAGAAGGCAGTGCCCAGCTCGGCAGGGCTCTGCAATGACCAACAGCACGGTGACATGCCAGGAACCTGCAGAGGACCTTAGCGTGTTGATCCTTTACCTGTTCAGAACATTCTCACTGGAAAAAAAATGACTCAACGAACTGAGTCAGGCGACTCACACAAAGAAGGACTATTATCCCAAGTAAGGACATGCTAACGCTTGCCATTAACCTACAGCAGCAGCTCGAACTGCACCCCAAGACACACACTGCCTTTCTCCCTCCAACAAAGCCACAAGCTTCTGTAACTCCTCAAAGGGCCAGAGGTGCTCAAAGCTCCTAAGTCTGTCTGCAGAGCCCCTGACATTTATTATAACAAGTCCACTTTGTCTAAAGCTAATTTATACCTCATTCTAGTCACCATTTGGATAGAACAATCCTGTCTTTCTCTCAAACACAGTTTTCTTGGAAAACAAGCCTTTTATTTCCTCAGATCAGCACACTTGGTTCAGAAAGTGGCTTCTGAATTTGGACTAGAACAACTTTTTTTTTCTCTCCAAAATGCTGTTTACTGTTAGAATTTTCTACAGCATTGAGCTGCTTATAAAAAATTTAAAATACAGGGGAAAAAAAATAAATGTTTGTACCATTTAAACAACATTTTGCATAGCTCAGCTCCTTGATATGGAGTCTCTTCTTGCCCAGAGAAGAAATTTATTCTTTCCCAGCAAAATAAAACAAAGTTTGTCTCTAGGTCTCACAAAAACATTTGTTTTAAATAAAAAGAATCAAATGTAAAGTGTAGAACATAATGAATTAAGTGATTTGGTGCTAAATAATCATTGGGCATGCACAAAGTTGCCAATAGCATGAACCATTTATTGCTCACACAGCAAGAAGCTGTAAAGAGAGCACGTTCTCTAACACTGAAGAGGCAAACAACCAAGCCTTGCTCAGGCACATGAGCATCTCTCCAGCAGCCAGTGTTCCCACGGGGTTCAATCTCCCAGATAGGTTTTAAAAACATTAATTCTCCAAGGGAAAATGGGGCAAATATTACTTAAACCAAATTTCTCCCACAAAAATGGCCACTGTGCCAAAAAATACTGAAAATGTACCTTGAGATTTGTTCCCATTTGGATCAGGAAATATTTGTTAAAAAGCAGGCATGAAACAACAAGATGGGAAATCCTGTTCATTAGAAATCTCTGAAAGGATTTGTCAGTGCAGGATACAGACCTAACCTATTACTCTTAGATAATTACTATACATCACATTCTAATTTCACGGAGAAGTTTCATTTTAATTTGCAGTTTAATTGTCCTGCTTAAGGTAAACTTGTCACCTGTGGAACTTTGTGGCTTATAATTGTAATCCTCATTTAATTATTTACTTCAAGGGAGCATTTTAATTATGGATATTACTATGTGTATAAAGTAACTTATACTTGAGGGTAGTGAAATTTATGCAGTAGAGTGCTCATCTGAATTTCCACTAGCCATAACTCTCTGCATGTGTTTCGGCTGCAGAGGCTACTTTGAAGACCACAGAACAACGTTATTTGCCCTATCTGGAAGGGGACCATATCTGGTGTGGCTGAAAGCCACAGGATAGCCAGCACGTATCTGGCTTAGATTAACATTAGCAATAACTGCAAGGCTCCCAGCAGAAATATAAAGAATACGATAACAACTTCTCATCTCACTTTTATTTTTGATGCTGCAAATAATCTTTGGTCACAGCAGCAGACATTCAACACTGGCTCCAGGGCGAGACCAACACTGTGCCCTGTCTCTGGGGCGGTTAGTGATGAGGCACAGAGCACTCGCCTTCCTCTGGTTTATTTCTCCAAATTTGAGTAACCAGTGATTTACGGGTTTCCTGAGATGGGGCTGCATGTCAACTGCCATTTTTAATAGCATCAGGCGACCAGTCTGCCATGAATTTATCTAATATCTTTGCAATCAGATTATACTTTTGGCTTCCCAAGTATCACGTGACAGCAAAAGGCACTGTTTAACCCAGTGCATTTAAAAAAACAAAGCAATAAATTCTAATGTTTTGTTTTGTTTGCTTAAAATCTGTCAAATTTGTAGTTCTGTCTGCCGTCCCTGGAAACTTTAGCTTCCAAAGCAGACGTTTCACCACCACACGAGTGGAACTACGCCCCTTTCCTGCATCACAGCAAGCGATATTTTTCATTGCCCGGAGTCCTCATCAGCAGTTTTAAAAAGCTGATCACATTTTAATTTTTAACATACTGGGCACAATAGGAACAGTTTCTGTGCAGACGTGCCCAGCCAGAAGGGGAGTGAGGCACACTCTGTCCCCAGGCCAGACAGTGAGTAGGCTTGACCGCCCGGGGCAGATGTGGGCAAGCAGTTCCAGTCCAAAATACAGCAAAGTACGTGCAAGAGTGAAAACTAGGATCGTGGTTCCTGCAGAAATCCTTTTTTCACCATGAAAACCCTTATGGTATTTGCTGTCCCCCTGATGTAGTGTTCTGTACTCCCGACTCACATGCCTTCCTTACATTCCCAGACTGCCAAGCAGCCCCATGGGCAGTTATGGCTGTTTCAAACTGGGATCCTTCCCCAAGACCTCTTGGAGAAGCTGCTTCTGCAAACTCCCTCCTACACAGCAGAAGACACCCAAGCACTGGCTCCCTTCCAGCACACAAGTGCTGGGGTATTTTCAGAAACACACAGGTCTCCAGCACATTTTGCTGCGCAGGACAGCAGATGCTGGGCACATGGGAACCACAGGCCACCCGCATCTGAGGTAAGCACCTCTCACACTCATCACTTCATTAACAACTTCCAAATCTTCCTAAAATGCTTGTCTTTATTAATAAACAGAAACAGTTCCTGAAGTAGAGGGTTGGTCTGTTTTTTTTTTCCCACATTGGGATAAAATCCAAAGTGCTGTGGCCATATTCTTTAGTACTTATCACTCTGCAGTGGTGGATGTTTGTTCAGGAGCTGTCATCACATATAATTTTTACCACTTAGACTGTTCTATTTTACTAAACAATCAAGCAAAAATTTCTTTTTTCTCTTTCCTAAAGAAGTGGCACTGACAGTCCTCAACCTACAATTTGTCTGCTGGCTCTCACAGCATCCTGAGCGCAGCCATAGTCCCAAAAAACTCAAGGCATGCAGCACCTTCCAACACTGAGGATATCACATTTCCCATCTGAAATTGCTTACCTCATCAGTCACTAAGGGCCTGGTTTGGAAGTCATTAAAAATAATGAGAACACTGGCACTTCTCCCAGCAATAATGGCATTGGATTCTGTATTACTTTTCTACCTTAAGACATTTGTATATATCCACAAATCATTGAACTCTTATCTTTGTACTAGCTTTAATGAAACTAATGGCTGCTGAAATTGCAGGGTTTTTATTCTACTTTCTATTTAAATAAGCTTCTGCCCACTCCATCATAAAATGACACAAACACTTACACAGCATATTGCATCACGAAGGCTCCGAAGTGTTTACCAGGATCACCATATCCATCACTAAAATGCAAGTACTTCTCAGTCAATAAACACTCCAGCGGACAATAAAGTCACAAGAGAGTTTTCAGAAGGAAAACTGAAGAGCAACAAATCCAATTTGTCCAAAACAAATTTAGCAGCAGTACAGCGGGCAGAGTCTCACAGGGTCCTGCATTTTCATCTCCATCTGTATCTACTGCAGCATTTTTTCCTCCTACACCACGCAAAAAGACTAACTCCATATTAACTCACTGAGCAACAACATCACTCCTGCAAGTCCACATTTTACGAGCTTTGACAAGATCATGAGCCCTCAGTAATATCCTGCAGGCCGTCTCAAAATGCAGCTTTAAAGAGTTTCATTAATCCCTTCAAGACAAAAAATACTGATGGCTAGGAAATGCATATTACGACTTTACAACCCTCGCCCTTCATTTTCAAGGTCTAGCTTAAGACTGCTGCAAGATTTCTCACTGCTCTACATTTCCACGTGAGAACACGGATGAGTTACATGCCTTGAAGCAAGTAACAGTAATTTAAATTTAAAAAAGGTCCTACTCCCGTTCTTTAGGTGTGTGCTTGATCTACTCTCGGCACAGACTTGAACGGTTCACTAAAAAGCAGACTCATTCACATGGACAGACTCCACAGTCATACATCCAGCTCTTCTGCTACAGGATGTGTGACACTGCAGACTTGTAGAAATTACTAACAGTATGTAATGTGACACACACCTTTTGACATCATCTGCTCACAGATGAGCTTCTAAGATGCAAAGGGCTTGGCACTCCAGGAACCCGGGAAGTCCACCTACCCCATGAAAATCCCAGAAACGCTCAACTGCTGCCGAGAGCTGTATTCTCTTGTCAAAACAAACAGGGCTTAGTATGACTAAACTGGCTGATATACCTACGCAGGAACAAAACACTGAAAGGCAGACACAAGTCAAATAGCAATTCAAACAACAACAAAAGTACAAGTACCATATTTTATAATAAAAAAAATCCAGAATGCTTCATAATGTGAATTTTAAAGTGTTTTGATGTTATTCTCAGCATATGTGAAAATCTGAAGAGGAATATTACCATTGCATAAAAATTAACATCTTCCAAAAATTAATCCAAAAGCCTATTTTGTTAGGGAAATGAGACACTTAGTAATTACAAAGATATTTTTAAGGCTGTTCAATGTTTAATATCTTTGCAAAGCATTTGCTTTCATTTATTTTTCAGTGGTGGATAAAGTCTGTTTTAGGAACACATATTGCTTAATGTTCCCATTAGTTGGTGTATCACCTTTTATCTCAAAATATTTGCAATCCATTTGTAACGTGGCCTAAAAGCCCCTCCCCCCAAAAACATCACCCAGTCATCCTGGGCAGTAAAAAGACTATCATGAACTTGACTTCTCTCATCTATTAGACCAAGGAATAAAAGGACAGCAAGCTAGTTTCATTATTAACTTTTAAAATGTCTACCAAATAAACACCCACAGAACTACTGATGCAAGCTACACAACCTGCAAGAGGCGCAAGTGTCCTGACATCATGAGTGGACTCCCCACTTGAAGACATGAGAGTGTCCTTACACAGTTCAAATAACGCATGAAGAACAGCGTGACAATTGATTTGAGGATGATACAGAATAGCAGCAACAAAGCTGTGGTAATGTCATTTTGTTAAAACAGATATGTACTTTTAGAACATTTGGGAAAATTTATACATTCTTTTTCCCCTTGCAGTAAATGCTGAAGAAAGAATAATACTTTTAAGATACCTAAAGCTTGCCCGTGGCTCATTATCCAATTAACTGCTACGAGTAAATCTGCTAAATCACACTAAATGACAGCTAGTTGCTCCACAAAAGGTAGAAGTGTATCAGAAGAAGAGGCTTTCGGATAATTAAATCAGCACTGAGGCCTTTCAGTTTGAACTTTAAAAACATATTAAAAGACATTAAAATTTTCACTTTAAAAAAAAAGGGACGGTAGGTAATTCCTGTTCAGAAATTCACAGAGAAGATTACGGGTGTTGCAGCAGCAGTGGACAGTTCTGCTGCAACAGCAAGTCAGCACTTCTTCGTACAGACCCTCTTCTGCAAAGGAAAATTTGACAGACAGATGAATACAAGCCAGCAGCATGCCCAGGCAGACAAGAAGACCAACAGCATCCCTGCTTGGGTGGCACTGGTGAGGCCACACTTCAAACACTGTGTTCCGTTTTGGGCTCCTCACTGCAAAACAGACACTGAGGGGCTGCAGATGGGCACCAGAGCTGAGGAAAGTCTTATAAGGAGCAGCTGAGGGAACGGTGAGAAGAAGAGGCTGAGGGGAGATCCTCTTGCTCTCTACAAATACCTGAAAAGAGGCTGAGAAGAGACTGACTACATCATGCTACAAAGGACAAGCAATAGCACAAGAGGAAATTACTTCAAGACTGAACATTGGGAAAAATTTCTTCACCAAAAGGGTTGTCAAGCATTGGAACAGGCTGCCCAGGGAAGGGGTTGAGTCATCATCCCATCACCATTTAAAAAGCATGTAGATGTGGAACACAGACATGGTTTAGTGGTGAGCTGGGCAGCACTGTGTTAATGGTAGGACTCGACCTTAAAGGTCTTTTCCAAACAAAACAATTCTATCATTCATCCAGGTCAAGCTACCTTCCCAAAACATGGCACAACAGGAAAAAGCCAAGCCTTTGGTTTTCACATCCAAATGTCAGCTAAGAAAGCGCTCAAACCCTGAAGACATTTTCAGCCAATTTGTTCAGAGGCTTTGCACAATTTAATCAGAAGGTTTAAGTTCTGATTGTGCAATTAAACACAGGATACTCTTGCAGTTGCCTTTTATCACATGGCTATCGTGTCAAATAACCTGGCCAACAAAACCGTCTGATATCTTAGGAGTGGAGAAATGAGAAGGATAATGTTCTGCAGAAAAGCAGGTCTATCTAATGTTTTACAATGCTAAAATACCCCTGGGACTTGTTCTGATATCTTACAATTATGCACACATATCCTGATTTATGGTGCATGTCTCCCAGCTCAAAAGTAAGCGCTCTGCTTCATATCTTGGCCTATTTCTGTGTAAAATTCTTGAGTCCAGAATGTTACAAAAGAGAGGACGGGCTCATTGCACATGTTACTATCGATTTCATATGAGCATGGGGCATAATCTAATGGTCCTTTTCAGCTAAGGATAAATATGCACAATTTAGCCACTGACAACAGAGTCAGCGTCAGATCATTTCAACTGCTGCCTTTGAGAAATGTACTTGTGATGCTAAAGATCTCTGCCGGCTGGCCTCCTCCTTAAGGCCACGGAGAACGTGGCAGAGTAGACAAATACAAGCAAACTGGGAAAAGGACAAGAAACATTAGCACCCACATATCAAGAAAAATAACTTCTTCAGGTCAAACCTGCAAATTCCTGTCCCACCTCCCAGCCCCTCCACCTGATCTCTCACTGAGCAGCTGCAGGAACTACAGAAAAGAGAATCCACCTTCGCCAAGTGAGCAGTAGCAAAAGGAGAGGTGGCTGATAACCAAATCGGTTGTCAGTTACATGCCGTGACAATGAGAAGTAAAACTAGACTTCTTCAGACACAATCCAACATTTCAAGGACATTCAATACCTTCCTCTACAAGTGATCTCTCTGATTATTATTAATCTTGATGAATAGAAAGCTGAACACTGGACAGGGTGAAGAACTAGACTGTGCCTCTGCTGCCAGTGCGAGACTGAACTGAATGAAGGAAAACAGGAGTGGACAGTTTTTAATTATCTCAGTGTGACTAGACCATGGAAATAAAGTTCTCATCAACAGTGTTGTCAACACAAATTTATAACCCAGGCATAGAATACATCTTTTTTTCAAAAATAAATTAATTTTTAGAAGAGAAAACGAGAGAGAACACTCATAAAAAGCAGAGAAGAGGGCTTCAATCCTTCATTTCGCTGCAATTATCTCACAAGGTTCTCATTAGGAGAAATGAACCCAAAAAAAGTCTTGAGCTACACAGTTATGAGGAAACAAGGAAACATCACAGAAATGATTGTTCCCGTAGATGATTTAGCAATTGTCCTTTGTGCATTTGAAAACCCAGCTTCAGAAAAAGAAAGGCAGAACTGATTTTAAACAACCTGAGATTATAGCACACAGATTAACAACTTAAAAGTAAGTGATGGAAGTTTCTACAGCAAAACAAAGACACTAAATGAGCTGTCACCATATTAAGAACTTATTTCTACAGTGCTATTTCACAAGCAAAGTCAAAATAACAAAAGCTCTGATTCAAAAAACAAACTGTAACGGCATTACTGCTTCCTAACCATCTAGGTCCAAAGGGATGTTGCACAGTGCAAAGGACTATGGCCTAACAGAGAAACCATATGGACAAAAGAGAGAAGGAAGGACACAAGAGAGTCATTTAGCCTCATCAGTCCAAAACTGTCAGGAGTCTACCATTTTTAGTTTGCAAGATATAGCACATATTTAGCATCTGAAAAGTCTGGCTTTTGTAATAAGCACCAGACTCAAATGTAATGTGCAGAGGATACAGTCGCTTTGTAATACATTCAATAACATGGTACTTGATCAAACAAGAAGAGCCATTTAGACTTTACATATTGAGCAGTGGCTCATCTACAAAATATCAGCATACAGAAAAAGCAAAAGAACATATTACAAAAGGATATCCAGTCCCTCAGATAAGACTTAAAAGCAACATATAATATATCCTGGATTAATAACATATTAATAGTTGTGGCAAACTCATATCATTCCCATTTCAATAGCCTGAACCAAATAGGGACTGCATCTGACTATCTTTTTAGTAATTCTACTTTTTAACAGTTACATTGAATCAGGTCAAGCAGAACCCAAGATATTCTATTCCAAGTCTATTTCAATAGTTAGAGCAGCAATTTGAATAGAAAGCGAGAGTGGTCCTGTTCTCTACATTTTAAACTATTTTAATAGTTTAAATAAATGAAAGTTATTGAAACTGGTTTCCAGAAATGAACTTGAATCACGCACAAATGTGCTGTTTCAATGAAGAATAAGATCAGCAGTGCAGAAACAAATTACATTAAAAAGCAAAAATACGCCAAATCAGACAAAGATTTGAAACTCCAATACATCACGCGTGATTCTTCAGTAGCATGTGTTTCCATCCAGAGAACACTTATTGCACACAAAGTAGGAAATTAAAAGAAATGTGAATCCATGCAACAATGCAGCTTCATGGAAGCAGCAAAGTAACACAGGAGCTTCAGTCAGGGCCTTAAAAGCAGACACGGGCCAAAACAATGTATAATAGGGTGCAAAAGGACTGTGCAAATCACTCAGATGGGGAAAACACTCCCACCTCTCTTTCTCTCTACCCTGCTGTCAGGGCTCCATGAAGCACCTGCCTGCAGCACTGCTGGAGCACATGTAGGAAAAACATCTTTGAGAAATTCAGGCACTAGAGGTGACATGGTGGTCCTTCAAAGCATGGTATCTCTAAGGTCATTCTCTCATTATACTTCTTTTTATAGATACAGACCCACGAAGGAAAGACCTTGTTGACTGAAGCAGTTTCTCTGCAGACATATGCTATTGGCATAGAGCTGGCAAAACTATACTAAACTAAAATGGTTATCTTCACTTAAATACAAAAGCTCACATGTATTCTGCTCTCAGTAAAAGAGCAAATAAACAGGAAACAAAACCATTCATAACAGCAGCTTCTGCTTTAGCCACAATAACAGCAACGTTCATGTAGTTATTGCCTAGGGCTCCCAGGCCAACGTACTAGTTCTTCGTTACACAGGAGTAACGGTGAGAGTACAGCCAGTGCCCCTCAGCCACGCTCACGCAGCGCTGGCTCAGAAGCAGCCTGGGGAGCTGCAGCATCCCTGGGCAGTGCCCGCTGCCCAGCACCACGCAGCAGAGCCACGTGGCAGGACCTGCTTCACAAGACATGGGAGAGCACATGCCCACAGTAAACACTGGCCACAGGTGGACAACAGACTTATATGTTGGGTATCTGCCCTTTAGTTCAACTGTAGTGCTCAAAACTCACATTAACTAACCCTGCAGAGGCATCACAAAAGCTAGGTAGGCCCCAGAGTTTCCACATCCAGCAGACATGCCCAGAAACACATCAATCCCTGCACCTCTGAGAAATTAGTATCTCTAAGGTGTGAGCTTCACTAGCAACTGCAAGCAGAGTTTCTCCCTCCAACATCTTGCATGAGGATGTCTGTTGCACAGGCAAGCAGTATTTTTTTCTAGATGAGTTCCAAGATTAAAGGTTTTTCTCAGAAGCAATTGCTATCATCACCATGACAGAGGTGGTGTATCTTGCACTCTTCCAAACAACCTCTTCTCAACTACTGTGCACAAAAAACAAGAAAGTGGAATAAACCTACAAAGTGGGGCAAAACACAAACATCAGATGTTGCAACTGCTCACTTTCCAGCTGCAAAGTCCCCTTCCAAACCTACACCAACTTGACTGGCAGCTAATTCTGTGTCTGGAGTGAAGGAAAGGGGAACAATTATACTATCTCAAATCATCATTATTGTTTCAGTGATTGCATTAGCATTCTCCAAGCATAAACAGTCCACAAAACATTTGAGGCAGACATCTAATGATGGATTTTCCCAACAGAGAAAGCAATTCCTCCAAGCAATAAAACAGTCTGTGAGAAATCCTGCAGTCATAAATCTAGTATTTCTCATTACAAAATTTACATCGGCCACAAAGTGATTACTTCTAAAATTACAAACCCTCGTGGGCAGCAATATTGGTGGGTTACCACTTGCCATTCTCACAAGTCACAAGAAAAGCAGTCCAAGTCATAACAATCTTGCCAAAAACAAAACATCAAAAGAATTCATTACCGTGCTACAGACAGAAAGTTTAGGACATCCACGTAACAGGCATCTAGGCATCAGAACACAAAGATCAGCAGTGAGTCTTCCTGGAAACTCTCAAGCGTTACACAGCAAAGTCCAAACATCACAGCTATGTCACAACTTTTCAAGGTGTTCTCCACAAAAGCAGTGCCCAGCCCCCTCAGCCCTCCCCACAGTTTCCCACATGGGGCGAGGAGTATGCAGGGAGTGAGGTGAAGAGATTGGAAACTTTGCCGTGGAGCACTGGCGCCATCCATTGCTATTACACTTCGTTTTTTGGTTGGTAAGAGGCGACAGAGGAAGGAGCAAAGAGGTCAGGTCGCTCCCTGAGCGGCAGCAGCAGAGCAGTGATGCCGATTCACAGGCGCAGAAGGCAGGGTGGGCTGCCCGGTGAAAGGCAAGGCAGGTACCAGAGAGAACGAGCCACTTTCAACCAACCTGAGCGATGAGGAGGTTGCTCCTCAGCATGCTGAATCACCAGGTTTTGGAAGTGGCTGCTCTGCCTGGAACCTCTTGATTGAGGCCAGGCTGAACACAGACAGGGGGTAACCCCGGCTCACCACAGTCGTACGAAAAGTCATTAGCATTTTATTTTTACTCAGGTCTCATCAGTAGCTCTCGTGTTACTTGCTTTGCACAGCATGGTCCAAAATTTGTTACAAGCAAGATAACAGTAGTAAAAAAAACAAAAACACCACCAAACCTGTAAATACATGCTTGCAAGAGAAACGGATTTTTATTACAGACAGAGTTTTACTGAGAGAATACATTTCCACAGTTTATGGCCTCATCTTTGCCATACGCTGTGCACTTCAGTCTAACTATTCAGGCAGTCGCCTGGTCACACACCCCATGCTCACGAGGAAACTATTTCTCAACTATTTCTATTCCTTACCATGGAATATAAAAATACGCATCACACAGAAGCTTTCTGCCCTAATAATGATATTTGACATGTATAGTGTTGTAAAACAACATCCCAGCATGGCATTAGCTACTTTGATCTGTGATCCATCGGTGCCATTTGAGTAGATGATAATTGTTTACCAGCTCAAAATACTGGTCTAGTAAAAAACACTTCACTGTTCCTACATTACATTTTCCAGCAAGAGGGTAAATTCTTCCTGCAGGTAAACTCTCTCTTTTAATAGATGCTCCCATGCTGTGTGGCTGTTGTGTATCTGGTCCTGCGCCCATCACAACCCACGGTGTCAATTGTTCACAATTTAGTTTTAAAAAGCACTTTGAGAAAGAACTCTAAACACTTTAACTTGGAGATGGATACAAATTAATATGCATATTATAAGTCAGCTTCAGGTCTGCTCTTTGAAACACATCAGCAGGGGCATTTGCTGTAATGTGGGTCTGCCTGAGCTCTGCTGATGAGCACAGAGCGAGGGGCACGTCCTACCCCTCCTCCTGCTGGGAGGGACGATCCTCTCCTTATGTGGGCAGCAACTCGCAGCACCATTAATTCTGATACTCTTGAACTCTATACAGTTTTTCCTGTTGTTCCCTTACTGTTATTAGGTGATTATGAAAAATATTTCACTGCAATCCAAAACCTATTTTTTGTATAGAGCAAATACATCTTCAGCAGTAGCCCAGCTCCTTTCCCAGAACCGATAATCCAACAGGACATCACCCGTGATCAAGACCAGTCATCTCCACAAGAGATTGCTTTTTCCCTCTTCTAAAAAGATGTTTCAAGTTGAAAAATTAGTTTTGATATGAAAGTTAAAACACTTCATCTTGAAACTGTCAAAATGAAAACTTCCAATTTCCTGGATTGTTTATCAAAATCTCAAAATAACCTCAATATTTTTCAAAGACCGTCCCAGCAGGGAAAAAACGGAGGAGAAGTAAAATTGTCTGTTACATCAAACCATAGTTCTGGTACATTCCCACTCCTCCTCCACTCTGATTAAAAAAAAAAGACATTTATTTTTTTGCTCAGCAAGGAACACCTTCCCCCTTTATTGGGAACATACTAGCAAACATGTGTCCAAAATATCATCATCTTCACTCCAAACCTCTAAAGATTCCTCCTGAAATATTTTCAATACAGTTTTTAATAAAGAATTTGTATCAGTGTTAAATCATTAAAATTAATTGAGGTATGTAAATTCAAATTAGCATATTTTTCCAGTGGGGGGGAAAAAAAAGATGTGGTTTTGCACGGTGAATTCCTATAGCAATAGAGGCTGAACTAGTGCCAACAGCATCTGTTCCAGTGCATAACTGGTCACTCTTCAGACTACAGCCACAAGAGCAAGTTGTGAAGTCTATCTATTACACTTCAGTAGACTTTGGCCTTCAGCTGAGACACTTCTTGCTCTATTGCCAGAACACGACACCTGCACATTCAGTGTTGTTCCGTGTGGGAACTTACCCTCCACCTGTGTTCCTGCAGGGTCCTATAATACACTGCAGGGTGTAATTTACACCTGATAGCCCAGAGCAATTTAAACACATGCTTTCTCTAAATTCTGTTACTGTTACAAACAACTGGATTTACAAAACAGCTTTTTAGGGGGCACATGACAAAGGTGAAAAAAACCCGATGCTGCTGCTTTTGTTTCAGTGATGAAAGAGAACAACATACAGGTTGATCTCTAGCAGGGTTTTGCAGGGATGTGTGCTCAAGCTTGGGAAACGCAAAGTTTTCATAAACAGTTGGGAAAGACGGTGGATAGGGATGTGAACGTGTTTGCTGAAAATGTTCCTTTCCTTACAATCCTAAATAACTTAGAGCCAGTGCAAAAGACACTTATATTATAACACAAGTGGGTACTAAGATGCAAAGCCACATTAAATTCAAAACCAGAAAAATGTGAACTGATACTCACGGGGCAGGAAGAGTGAGAGAAAAGAAAGTACTTTCCATACATAATTATGGGGTCTGAGCTGGCCATCACCCCATAGGACAAAGCTTTGGGGTGATACTAAATAACACCATCAAAATGTTAATGCTATTCCGCTGTAGCAGTCACATTAGAAAGTATTAGGGAAGGAATGGAGAACAAAAAAAGATAATATCATATGCATCTGTATTGTCAAGTCCTTCAGCTATAAGATACAAGAGGAAAAGCAAAAGGTGCAAAACAAATTCTGTCTGTGAGATGAGATAGATCACAAAGCCTCGGCCTGGGTGAAGAGAACAGAGGTTGTGACAAACGTACACAATGACAGGTGACAGAGACAGCAAGTGGGAAATCACTGCTCACCATCTCTTCCAACACAAGAATGAGGGTCAAAAAGGGAAACAGGTAGTATCAAAAGAGATGTCACTTCATCCATTGAGTAATTAAACTGAGGGAACTGACTGGTACAGGAATGAAGTGATAAAGATCTGTCTAGGCTGGGAAGTGTCTGGAGAAAATTTATCACAAGTTGTAACATGTAAACATGTTCTTCTGGCTGAGGAAGTCCCGAGGTACCAATCAGGAGCAGGAGGGGCAGGATGTCAGGAGGCCTTGTAACAAGTATCAAGGAAGGACTCCTGTATTCTTGAGCCATTCTTTGCTGTTTCTTGGGTATCATCCATTCATCCTAGACAGAGAGCTGATACAAAGCCAGGTAGACTTCTTCTCTGTTGTTAAAACAGTATTTCCATATGTTTGCTACGTACACTTTTACATCATTAGAGAAACAACTTTCAAAAACATTCCGTCTACATCACTTTTCCTCTGCACACGAGAGCAAAGAATAACTGCCAATGGAAAACCCACTGCTGCCAGTATAATGCTATGACTTTGAGAAGTTCAACCTACTTTGGAAAGGGAAGGCAAAAGACATGAGCAAACAGAAAAGACTGTGAATCAGGACCAGGGCTGAGAGGCTGGCAGGGACCTGATACTGCTCAGCATTCACAAGCTGCAGATAAGGCAGCCTCGGATCATCACAGTATGGTGCTTCACCACAACGGTTGAGGTGGCTCTGCAGAAGTAGGTTGTTTAGAAGCTGTTCTTCACAGATGCCCTTTGAACAAAGTTTTGCAGGGCTATTTTTGATAGTAACATCCACCAACAGAAAGCTAGAAATAGCCTAGCTGGTTTGGGGGTTTTTTTTCCTGAAAGGAAGAAAAGAGATGTGAAATAGGTTGCTAGAGAACCAGCTGCCTATGAAATGTCCATGGTGTCACTGGGAAGGGGTTTTCTTTAGTTTTACCACAGATAATATTTTTCTTACTCTTTTTTAGTGTCTTGTACATGGAAAATAAGGTACACATGTAAGTTCATCTGATACCGAAAGCTTGAAATGTAGCTTCCCTTTCTGGATTATGAGGGTATTTGTACTTACTTTGATTTCTTAGAATGTTACACTATATTGGCTAGAGAGTGTAATAAAATAGATACACATGAGTTGAAAACAATTTTTATCCTTCCCAGGTAAGACTACCCTTACAAAATCTTCCCAGTAAGAAATTTCAAAAACTGACACGGGGCTCTTGGTTGGATTTCATTGCCAGTGAAATACAGGTTGTTGTTCATTCATAAACAGAGAGCTGAAGAAGCCTTTTAAAATTCTCATCACTACTGACACTTGCAACAAGTACTTTGGTATTGGTTTTGGTCTTATCTGCTTCTAACAGACAGCCTCGTGCCTTGGAAATCTGACCTGAAAGAAAAATTCAGCCCCAAGTATCTGCTGTCAATTGTGCAGAAAATAGGAGATGACAGAGAAGTCACTTCTGCATGCCGAATTAGATCTCTTTCCAACATCTTCTAATGTCATTATTAGCACTCAAATACACTGTGTCAGAATGTGTCTGTATAAGGAGATGGACCAGCAAACATCAAATTTATCTCTTAGTCGATATGACAAGCTAGTTTTGATTCAGACTTTTGAATAGGGAGAGACTCTTAAGAAAACGTATCTGCTCCATCATGAAGGTTTGTTTACAAATGCAGATATTATAATGGGTGGAAGCAGCCAGGAAAACACTGTATTATGCAGTTTCATTGAATTGCTGGAATCAGTAGTGCAATATGATTTGTTAAAATCATCAGTATTAGCCTTAGTGCCTGCACTGCAAACAATCAATGGTGCAACAGGAAGAGTTTCAACAAGAAGCTATCTGCAGCAAGACTTCAGACCATGACTTCAAGAACAAGTCTTCAAGACTTCAGAACAAGTCTAAACAGCAAATGCTAATTCTAAACCAACCACACAAGTGTGCCTTTGAGTTTATCAGATGCTTTTAGAACAACATTCAAAGGATGAGAAAACAGAGTCATCTCTCCAAAGACTAAATTTTATTAATTTGTTAATGCTTTGGTTTCTTTCTAGCAAAACATATCCAAATAAAAGTGAATAACCAGACACAAAAGGTGCTTAACTACTGACAGAAAGCAATACCTGAGAAGCTGGCAAAGTCTATCCCTGTATCACTGAGAAGAAAAAGACTATCTAAATACAGTGTCAGTGTGCAATAAATAGCAAAAATAGCAGTTGTTACAGCTCTACACCCTGCATTTGTATGGCAAAGTTCAGAGGGTTAAGAAATGAAATAAACTACGGTAAAAAAGGTTTGGACTCAGACACATGGGACTATAACTAGCCTAAAGAGAAGAAAAGGCTACTTAATTCCATTAATAAATGGATATCAGTGACATTCTTCTAAGTAGCAAGAGTCTTCCACTGCTTCATCTTTTTATGGCCTCTTAATATCCATTTCATTCAGCTAAAGGCAAGGCAACTATTATTTGATAGTGACAATAGAGATTTGTCTCATCTCATTAAAATGTGATGGCTACCAAAAACCCATTTATGAATGTTTAAATATTTCAGATTTGGTTCTTCCTTAGCACATGAAGTAGCTACGAGCCATTTACACTCACCATCTGGAATGGAGGTGTTCATGCTCTGCCTTCAGTTCTGGGCTCACCAATTCTTATCTAGCACATGCTGTGTCCTAAAAATGCTGAGGGAAAAAACCACTAATCATCAAAGTAGCACAAACCCTTTCACTCCTTAATGTGATTTAATCCTGGGCAACAGCAGCAAGTTTGTGCAAACCTTCGCATTGTGATTTCTGAATTTCTACTAGCACAGGTAGCTCACCATAATCAGCACATCTTCTCATGCAAAAGTGTCCTAACAGACTACATTAACAGGAGTTTTAAAAATACTTACACTCAACATAGGAAAAAGTGAAGTGAATTTCAGAATACAGCTTTAACATGGATTTTAATCATCTCTTTAGCATAAAGCATACACAGGCATAGCTTCTCATACCATATAATAGCACTCCCTAACAGAGAACTATGCTATCATTTCAGCTCTGTGTGTTACACAGTATACATAAGACTCCCCAACTTCAGCTACAGCTGAAGGAACTCTTATCTCCTCAGCATATTACCAAATTAAGACTGAACAAAAGACCAAAGGGCCAACAAGCAAGATACCAGCAGGAGAAAAGACACACACAGATGTTATCTCATAACCTCTCACCCTTTACTCAATATCTGTATACAAACAACAGTTTACTCAAATGTTGTTCCTCAGCTTTGTTTCTGTGAAAGCAGCAAACTGGTGGTTTACAGGAAGGTTCAGGGAGGAAAAGTCATAGACCATCAATTCAACTCCTCCACCTTTCCCCAAAGGTCAGGCTGGGAAAGTTGACACTATTTTTAATCTCATCACAGAAGAACAAATCCAACCAAGAACAAACCTAGAAAAGCTAAATCTTAATCTCAAGCATGATTTGGTGGACGGAGCAGGGGTAGAAGGCATGAGCACAAACACTGGATACAGTTACTGCCAGTCAGCCAAGCCTTTCCAGGCTGTAGACTCTTCAGGATAATCAATTAACCCTGGGTTAAAAGAACAAGCTAGCACTAGTCCTGCTCCTATCTTCATCTGTCAGTTGTTACCTCTTACACAACGTCTGCAGACTGACATTCCTCCAACAAACACGCTGAAGATCAAAGACTTTGAAAATAAACTGTAAGGAGATGAGGTATAAGCAAGGTCACTGCTGTGGCAAAAGATGAACGCAACAAACAGGTGTTGCTTTTAAAGCAGCTCTTTTCAAAGACTCAGCAAGGTCCAGGAACTGTTCACAACCACAGTGGCATGGGATTGTTGTTCAAAAGGAAGCGATAAATGGCATCATAAAGGGCAGTCTTCATTTGGGAAGTAGAAGTGGCAGAAATGACTGAGGGGATGCACAAGTCATAGTGTTTCTTATAAACTCTTGCATCTCGCTCCTGGTAGGTAGAACCTGAGCACACTCTTGCTTAGGTCAGCAGCTGCCTCCCTGCAATCACAGCAGAGCAAAGCTGGGGTTTGATTGTGAATTCTGAAAGCAAAGAATTACAGAGGGTTATGTGAGAGCTCACTTCCAGTGGTAATGGTGCTCAGAAAAATGCAGTGTTTAATATCAGAAAGCAACCTCCAGCATTCTCCTGCACAGGGAGGAACTGACCGTGACAAAGCGAAAGGTGAGCAAAGGCACATGATGAATCACTGAGCTACTGCAGGTGAAGTAACAGACCCACCGTTTACCAAACATTTCTCCACACAAACACCTTGACATTTCGGTCAGGCCTGCAAAGACAACCTGCAGCTTTACACACAACTATCCTACAAGCAACGTCCCAATCCCATGCACAAGATGACAAGCAACCTTGGCAGCGGTGTGTGGACCAGAAGTGATGAACTGCATGAATTTCAGTCACCAAGGTTAATGCTTTTGTCTGTCTCCAAACTCAGCGACACAGCTAATCAAGCACGAGCAGCAGCCATCCCACATCTCATCTCCATCCAAATCCACTTTGTGATCGGATCACTTAACAAAATGGGAAAAGGGAAGGAAGTGGGAAAAAAGGATAGGAATTACTCAATACCTCTAAAACAAAGATCAAGTCTAACAAGTAAATAATGAAGTTGAAATAACCCATGTGGGTACTAAGTACATAAAATACAGTACTTTATCTGCAGCTCACACAGATCTCTAATTTAATAAACTCAGCAATTAAAAAATGATTGTAATGGTACACAAGATGTGCATATGCTTCCCTCAGCTGAACAGCATCACTAAGTTTCTAGCTCAAGGAATAATTGAATTTCCCTAACATGATCTCATAAGGTGTTCCTGCACAGAGGAACCAGGTCTGCTCGTGCTATACTACATGAGCTATCAACACTTCCCTCACACTAAATCCAGAACACAGCACTGCACCAACTACTAAGAAGAATATTAACTATTCCAGCCAAAGCCAGGGCAGTATGAAAACATGCTGCACTGCAAGAGAAGGACTTTCCCCAGCAACCGTGTGGGCAAAAATGCTGGAATCCAAATGTACGACCAAAGTCACCCACTTTGATCTTGCCAACAGCTTGAGCATACTTTGAGATGCACTTTTCTAATTCTTTATGCAATTACTAATCTCCTGTTTGTGTTTCACCTACATGCTCCAGAAGAGCATTTTCTGGATGCACCAGGTGTATGCACCAGGAAGCAGACACTTTCCATATCTGGACACATCCTCTCTGTCCCCCATCCTGATGAGGCACTGATCCAGTTTCTACGAGGCCCCTGTTGAAACCTCACATGGTTGCTGCGTGTCCTGAATTTGCAGCTTCTCTGCTCTCATTTCACATCTCCTGAGCACTATTACAGGTCTGAGCAGGGGGTTAGTAACACAATCTGAGCACTACATTTTTGTTAGAGAACAGGATTTCTGCCCACTGAGATCCTGCAGGCCTGCTCTCCTCCCACAATGTTTTTACGCTGCTGCGGTTTATAAAACGCTTCATGCACAGTGCCATTCCCCAGACTGTACGTCTCCCTCTCCTTTCATGTAAAGCTGACATGACTTGGCAGCATTGATTATCCTGCATCCACCAGATCTGTTTCTTTCAAGGTTATAATTTCACATCAAACATGCTAACTCCTTCATTCATACTTTAGGCACTTACAAGTTTTTCCTTTCTTCCATCTCTTCAATACCCCGTGTTAACTAGCATTGCAGACGCTTCAAGAGAACTCCCTTTCTTCTTACACTGTGGTCTTTGCCCACTACAGCCTTGTTTGGTGTACCTCTGAAAATCAGCCACAGTCCATCTGCAGCCCCAGATTTTCCTGCACCTGAAGATGCCCCTGCCACAGAAGCACCTCAGTGCAAGACCCTGCAGTGTCAGCAGACAACAGCCACATCTGAGAGATCAGGTCACTTGTTTCTAACAGCTGCCTCTTTCCACAACACTTGCAGTCCTCCTGAGCAGTGCAGAGGCTGTTGCCACAGTGTCCCACTGCCTTGTTCACAGCTGACCAAAAGACATGCACACAGAGTAGCTCTAAAGGGCTGTATCACCTACTGGTGAAACCAGGAGATTAAAGTGAAGCAGGCCAGAACAAAGTGAAAACGCAGAATAGGCGAGGCCAGGCTGTGAAGCCAGTCCTGGTGACACTCTTTCAATTTAACTGCCATTCATCACCTCGTCAGCACAACCCTGCTCACATTCTGCAACCCTTCCCCAGCAACATCCATCTGTCAAATTATGCACTCCTTGCAGAGACCAGAACATTATGGCTGCAAGAAAGCATTTAGCCCATCATGGTTGCTACTGCAAATTAATGAATAATACTTAGGGAAAAAGAGTGGGGGATTTTTTTTAATTGCATTTGACTGGGTTGATGTCCTTCACCTCTTAATGCTATGTTATTATTGCTACAGTAGGAAGACATTTAGCTTCTAATTGTGTTTGAGACATCTGTGAAAGACTCATTATTGCTCTCTCTTCTTACAAAAGATTGGCTTCTGGCTCAATTCAAGAACAAAAATCCACCAAAGCACCTGGGCACCAGAACCATGCTGTTCCGACTGCTGATCCATCTGCAGAGCAAGCTGGCTACCTGCTTGATCCAGGAGAGTTCAGCAGGGAGTAACTCTTTGTGCCTCTGTCTAGCTACCCATCCCTCAACGAGAGACGGGGTAGTTTGTTAGCTGCTCACTAGGTCCATGTGCTTTTATCAAAGCACCTTAGGAGTCATCTCACTCATAAGAACTGTGATGGGTGAGAGCCAGCTGTTGCCATTTATCAGAAGAGGAATTAGAAACAGTTTTCAGCAAATGAACAGGTAATTTGACAGTAGCAATTTTGTTTCAGTGGAAGAGATTTGCTTATCAGTTTGGTTTATCGGTTCATTTCACTACTTATTAAACTATGATTGCAAGAAAGGTACCTGAAAACTTTTAAGTATTTTAATTGTTCTGTATGACATAATTGATAACCATCATTTTTCCAGAAAGAAAAATTGCTTTCTGATTGGTTGTCTGCTATAATAACTATAACCTGAATAATCAAATCCTTTCAAAATTGCTTTTTCTTGTCAAAAAAATAAAAGTATAGAATGAAAACAGACATGACATGCAGCTTCTGTTTTTCTCTTTTCCCCCTTATAATTGATTATAAAGGCTTGATATTCCAATAGCTGTTTCGCTATTGCTGTTACTGAAATAATCTGGAATCTAAAGGCTCCCCTCACATGTGTGCAAGGATTTATATATATATATCTCACTATTGCTTTTTAGGTTTAATTGTTCTTGCTACAGAAAAGCAATTTCATTTTCTCCCCCCTCCATGGAACAAGAATATTTCACAGTAGCATTATTCCCCCCAATTAAGCTCAGCTAATGCCACAAGCATTTTTCCAAAACCTCCAGAATTTATATTAAGCATTTCCATTGAATTGAGTAGCCTCCTGCTCTGCTTGCATTGAGAGTCTGAAGTTAAACATTTTAAACAGCTTCATTATTTCTAACTTCTAAAGCAAAGCAGGTCATGACTTGAGAACCTCCTGTCTGAGGTATTGGGCTCAAGAACTAGATTCAAATGTTCAACATACAGAGTTAATAAGGAAATCCCAATTCTCAGTCCTACATGTGATCAGAAACATGGAAAAAAATAGAGAAAAAAACCCCATTAATTGTCCATACTCATAATTATTGGATGATCAGTACAAGGTAAGTGTACACCTGATGCAAGTTAAATTCCGCACTTTGCAATGATGTATTTGAAGTGATAATAGGAAGAGGGAAAGGACTGTTATTACGAGCACAAAGTGCTAATCTGCTGTCGAGGTCTTACTGAACCTCTCCCCTAACATTTAATCTAAAATGCTTTCAGCTCTTAAATTCACCTTCCAAAACCAGTAGGAGGTTAAAGCAAGACCCAATGGGAGGTTCCATTTATTTAATATTCAGTCCTTTCTCAGATGAAATATTGCAGCCTATCCTCACAGGTATTTGTCAAACCATTAGAGTAATGGTTTATAGCTATTACATGAAATTGTAGTTCTATTTGTAACTACCATTGACAAAGGATAAGCAAAATGCATTCATTTTCTTTGAAAAAATACCCAAAACCTTTGCTGTAGAGCACTGAGGGAATGTGCCCCATTAACTAATTCAGAGCTAAGCCGAGGCAATGCTAGTAAACATTATTTAGCAAACAGGAACATGCATCCCTGTAATACCTGCTCCAGCACTACCATTCACAGCTTACAGCGATAGTTTGCTGCAGACATATCCTAAGAGCCTTCTGGCACAACTCTGCCTCCTGTACATTCACACATTTGCCACAGCAGTAAAATAATATTCATAACCAGATGTAGAAATCAAGCTTTGCATCGGCCAGTACATTTGGCACATATTATTGCACCTCCATGCTATAGTGTCCATTGGAAAAATAAGATCATCAGAGAGAAGCAGTAACAACATAATGAAATACACAGAAGCATCACATTGAACCTGTCACAGAAATCTCTTACGTGCAATTTACTTGAAGTGCAATGTGCACAGCTTCCATTCACTCGCTGGATCTCAATTTCAAATTCACTCTTAAC